>NW_022103968.1:63540404-63544504 GCF_000313985.2 Echinops telfairi | reverse complement strand
GTCACGTTGCATGCTGCCGCGCACAGGGGGCGGCGCAGGACCTGGTCGCAGCACACAGCGTCGCTGTGAGAACCCACTCAACAGCCCATCCCAGCAACAGCCACCCCCACAAGCTGCGAGGAAAGACCGTCCTGTTGTTAAAGTCACCGTGCATGGCATTCTGTGGTGATGGCACAGGGTAACTCAGGCCCTCCCTTGGCAGCATGAAAGGTTACCTGGAGGGTGGAAGGAGATGGCATAGGGGAGGCGGAAACTTCATCTGTTCCCCTCTCCCTTCCTCTTGCCCCAGTTTCCCCACCCCCACCTGCTTCATCCAGTTCCCCAAGAGCCCTGTTCTCCCACCCAGACTCCTGTCCAAGACCTAGGCAGCTCCTGTATTCCCCCGGAGATGACCCCCCCAGCCTCTTGTGTGCTCTGCCCAGTGGCAACCTGTGTCCCTCCACACTCAACCTCCTAGAGACACGTGCAAATGGTGGTAAGCCGGGACTGGAACCCAGGTCTGGAGGGACTCCTAATGCGGCGCTCTGCCCACCCCCCCCAGGGCCTTAGGCACCATGGAAGCCTAATGGGCACCACGGGCTGTGCCCTTGAACACGGTTAAAATGGCAAGTCTTATGTTTTACCCTAATGGAATGCATGTAGCACAATGAAAATGGGCAAAAGGACTTGGTTAGAAGCCAGTAGTGGTTACCCTGTGTTGTAGAGGGCTTGTGGGTGCTGAGACGTTAACTGCAGGCCACTATCCGAAGGTGATCACTTTGATAATTCGTAGAGCTAAACACAGGCATTTCTGCACATGCATGCAAATCATACGTGTCCTCAGGAGTGGGAGGAGCTGGCTTGTGGAAGTCTGTGGGGCCACTGGAAAATGCTGCTCCGGGTGAATCCTCCCGGACTGGGGACCGACTAACAGAAGGGAAACCTGAGCACTGGGAGGGCGAGGGGGTGGCCAAGCCCCGCAGCAGCAGGCAGGCGGGTGTCCATTCTAATTCCCGGGGCCGCTCTCACCCGGGCGTGCACAGGCAGGAGGGCTGGCCCCTGGTAGCGGGGAGGCTCAGCACCCCGCCTCTCCTGTCCACAGGAGGGGCTTCAAACCCCAAGAAAGGAAGAGACCAGACCAAGGTCAGGAGACAGAAACCCCAGCCCAGGTTTAGCTGCCGCGATAGAGGGTTCTCAGCACCAATGTCCAGAGCAGGGCTTAAAAGTACCTTCAAGTGCAGTGGAGAGAGCTCAGAAGGCCTGGGGTCAGACCACAGTTGGCCTCTCCCACAGGGAGGAATGTGAGCCAGTCATCTGACTCCCCTGCCCCTGGATTTGCCCATTCATAAAATGGGAACAGGCACCCTGGTCGCGTCCTGGTGATGTGTTGGGCTGTGAGCCTCCAGGTTTGCGGTTCGAAACCACCAATGGTGGCTTAGGAGAAAGACTGGAGAGCTGTTGTCTCAGAGAATCCCAGGGGTGGTCCTCCCCGGTGCTAGGCGTCAGCATTGACTCCACGGCAGTGAGTTACAGTGGGAATAACGAGAGGCCCAACCTTCCCCTTCCATCACCAGATGGTTGGCAGCAGGGAGGGAGTCTGTCCAGCCTGATGGTGGGAAGGTGGACAGAACAGTGGGTATGGATGAGAGCACGGTTGGGGGGCACAGTGTGAACTCAGGCCAGCAGTGGGCAGTGACCACACTGAGAGTGCCCGGAGACGTGGCTGTACTCAGACTGGGTGGGGTGTAGACAGGAAAGGGTCAGTGCACTAAAGGCCTGGCATGCCAGCCCCTCCCCAGCTGGGAAAGGATGTGACCCTGAAGCTGGTCACCAGGGAGGTGGGCTGGCTGGGGAGCTGGGAAGAGCTGAGATGGAAAGGCTACGTTGTGTCTGATTGCACACGGTGACACCTCATCTGGAGAGAATAGGGGGCTTTTGAACAGACAGGACAGGAGGCTTCCACTTAAGCTTATTATGCAGAGGGAGGGCCCAGCCCCGCACGGCTTCCAGCCAGCGCCACCACGTTGTAAAGTCATTAGAGGCTGCTGCGGAATCAGAGAAATTATAATAATTCCCTCAACCACAAGCTCCCGCACGCCCCCCCTCCTGGGAGAAAACAAGGTGGACCAGGCAGCCTGCAGACACATCAAAACAACCTGTCACCGGAGCCCAAACACAGGCGCAGGCAGGCGGCAGAGAGGGACAGACGGACAGACACGTGGGCCCAGGGAGGAGGTGGGACCCAGAGAGCTGTAGCACTCTCGGTGCCACACACCCAAAGGGGCACACAGTGTTGAATGGAAAGCAACGTTACTCCCGACACTTCACCCCAGGACAAGACAAGTGAACAAGCAAACTGACTCTGTGTGTGTGTGTGTGTGTGTGTGTGTGTGTGTGTGTGTGTAGGGATGGGAGAAGGTGTGTGTGTGTGTGTGTGTGTGTGTGTGTGTGTGTGTGTGTGTGTGGGGGGGGGGGGGGGTGTGTGTGTGTGTGTGTGTGTGTGTGTGTGTGTGTGTGTGTGTGTGTAGGGGTAGGGCATCTTGATGTCACTGGGGCTTTCTGGCTGTTTTCTCAAAACTCTCATTTGTTAGGGGGGTTCTGAGGGGCTGGGGAGCTGTTGGAGTACAGTCCCCTGACCCCACCCCTTCCCCACAGCCCGCCCTGGACACTGTGGGCCACCTGGAAAACAGTTGTAGGAATGGAGACAGGCTCCGTGCGGACGTTGGAACCACCTGCCCTGCTCTGGGACTCTTCCCCACCCCTTCTGGCTTGGCAGGTGGCCTTGGGCAAACCTTGGACTCTCGCTCGGGGCTTGCTGGGCATCTACAGCATGTGTGGCTGCACTAAGCATTCTGGTCCCTCCTGTGGCCACCTTCATAGAGCCTTCACAGAGTCCATGATATTTCAATTCCATTTGTCCGTGAACTTTCTGAAGCCCCTCATGTCTATGCATGCTTCCCCCATGCTCGGGTCTCCCCCGGGACTAGACACTCCTTAAACCGTGACCACCTGCAGTCGATGGGATAATAGCCCCCACTGGTCACTGGTGCTCGTGCCCACCCATGTCTCTGGCCTCTGTGAGCATGTCGGCTGGCATGGTAAGGGGAGCTGTGCAGATGGGATTGAGTGAAGGGTTCTGAGATGAGGGCATTATCCTGAGCCCTCTGCTACGTACAGTGCACGTACACGTCCTTGTAAGAGAGAGGCAGGAGAGTCCAAGGGGAAGAGAGAGGTGGCATGAGCCAATGCTGTTGGTTGGCTTTGAAGGGGAAGGTGGAGCCCTGACCGGGGGAATGGAGGTGATCCGGAGAAGCTAGGAAAGGCAAGGAAACGGATTCCCCTGGAGCGTCCAGAAGAGATCAACGCCTCCAATGCCTTGACTTGAGAGCCCGTGGCCTCCAGGATAATAAACGTGTACCGCTTCCAGCTTCTGTCGCAGCAGCAACAGGCAAGCGGTACAATGTCAACCACACAGGCTGGGAGCAAAGCCCACCAGACGAGGCTGAGTCGGTTCCAACTTACAGGGGCCTCCTGCTTGTCAAGATGGAATTGTGCTCCGTACAACTTCCCATGGCTGATTTTTCCCCCAAATGATTGGCAGACTTTTCTTCCAAGGCACCTCTGGATGGAGTGAAGCAGGAGCGTGCAGTTAGCAGTGAGCAGGCGAACCAGGACCTCTGGCCTCTTGCTCCTCCTGCCATGCGTGGACTCAAGACTCCATGGAACTGCCCCCATGGGTTCCTGAGACTCCAGACGTTAGGGCAGCAGAGAGCCTCGTTTGTCTCCCACTAAGCGGCTGGTGGTTTCGAACTGCTGACCTCGAGGCTAGCCCAATTCATAGCCACTACGCCACCAGGCTCCCTCCCTACCAGTGCCTTTACTTTCTGAGAACTAGTAGTGATCATACTTGCTGTCTACTGAGTGTGGCTTTACTGAGCTTTCCACAACTCCATTTTACCCCAACTGACAAAGAAAGAAACTGAGGCTCACAGGGAATGAACACCTTGCTCCGGACATCACAGGCTGGAGTCAGAGCCTCCGAGTGCTGGCACGTGGCTGAGATCAACTTTCAGCCCTGAAGAAAGCCCTTCTGAGACCTAAGCCTACTCCCACCCCTGTGT
>NW_022103968.1:63537596-63540304 GCF_000313985.2 Echinops telfairi | reverse complement strand
GGGGGGCGAGTACAAAGGGGGGAAGTAAAAAGGGAGAGGGGAGTACAAAGAAGGGAGAGGGGGGTACAAAGGAGGCCAACAGGCAGCTCAACAGGGACCATGCAAGAGGAAGGGAGGTGACAGCTGGGCCCCAGGCCACCATCATAGGTTTCCACATAGAGAAAGGCTCTGTATTTAAAGGGCGGGGACAACAAAAGGTATCCTGGCACGTGCCAGCGAATCCCTAATGCGGGCAAGGCCGGGGTGTGTGCAGCGCGTGAACCCTCTGCTTTGCATTCATGCAGAGGGTCCCACCAGTCATCACAATAGTTATGTGGCCCCCAAAGATTGCCGGCTCAGCTCGGCGAGGAAACCGGTGTCATTAAGGGCATGATTATCATTAAAATAAAATAATAACTTTCATGAGGGAGGCCTGGCCACACCCCCACGTATAGGAGGAGGGGCTCTGGGGACCTGCACACTCAGCCTGACCCACACGGTGGAGGGGGAGCTGGGAGCTTTGGGGCCTGTGGCTGGGCCCTGGGTGGTGGTGGACTCCACGGGTTCCCTGCTGGATACTCACAAGCTGTTGCGCCTTCACTGTCTGGGTCTGAGGTGGTTTCCAGCCTCGGGGCTATGCACCCATAACCGAGGGCTGAAACTTCGGAGGCTGTCTGGGCATGCTGACCCTGAAGGTCCCAAGGAAGGGCCATGACGGTGGCCAGGTCTGGTTCCCCTCAGTGGCCCTCGCTCTGGGTGAAGCGCCTCCCCAGCCTGGGCAGGAGTGCGTGACAGCCTTCAGCAGTTCTCAGCGAGCCCTGCCCCATCCTGGGTGCCCTGTGGCAGTTACATCATCTCCTGTCCACCTGCAGAGGGGTGGAGTCTAGCCTGTCCTTCGAGTTGCAGCTCGATAACCTCATTTGGGAGGCACAAACAGGGATAACTAGCTCGCTCACTCCCTGTGAGACATTCCTGCTGACAAGCTACATGGAGATGCACTGATAGAGCCAGAGCCCAGGAGCTGGAAGAGCCATGTGGAGACCCACGCCAGAGCTGAGATGCTTCTACTGCCACTGGATCCAAAAGACTTCCCACCCACTGGCCTGTGATCTTCCTGCACTCAGCGTTATTGCAGACTGCGTGAGTCTAAAGAGGAATTTATAGACCGGTACTGACATATGGGCTAATATCAGACTTATGGACTTGGTCTGAACTGGGCTGTGATATTAATGTACAATTCTCTTTGATATCAAGTTCTCTCTTCCACACATATGCGTGTCTATGAATTTGCTTCTCTGGTCTACCCAGACTGACTCAGAGCATCTAGCCTGTTCCTGCCTCTGGTCAAATGAGGAACATGGAGTCAGCGCACCTGGAGCAGGCTGTGGTGCCCACACAAGCCTTCCCAACTGACCGGACGACTTGGAGAAGTTAGGGGACTATCTCTGCCTTGGCTTCCGTCGCCCAGGAAATGGAAAACGGATCCTCCCTTCACCCGCAGTCTTGTCATGAGCACAGGGGGAGATCATGGAAACCCTCCAAGAGAGAGAAGACAGTGTGATTCACATTCCACGCGTGTGCACACATGCGCACAGTGTGCAAGAACAGACTGCCCTGCTGCTCTGTCGACGGGCATGGGCTATTTCGCTGCTGCTAGCCCCAGACTCGCTGCGCGCAGGCGAGGACATCCGCCCGCCGTGGGTGAGCCGGGGTCACCCCACTGGAGGAAGGGCAGAGAGCAGACAGTGAAGGAGCATCAGGGTGTGCGTCTGAGGCAGAGAGGCCTTGTCCAGGGCTGCCACCGCCGGCTCGAACAAACTGCTCTGGTCTGGCCAGCAAGTGTCCAGAGCCCTGGGATGATTTACTGGCCTCCCTCTCCCAGATCAATAGGTGGGTGGTTATAGATGCAGAGGGGCTGCTGGGTCCCATGGCCCCGAGGTATAAATAAATATGCCCTGTCAGGGGCTGCCTCCCTCCTTGGCATGGGAGACGACAGTCCAGTGAGCGGAGCTGGCACCTTGGGGAGAATGGTGTGCACAGGCCAGTGGGAAGGCCTCCCGCCCACTGCAACCTGAAGATGCAGCTCATCAATCATTCAGCGTCTGCCGGGCACGCTGCGTGGGAGGGCAGCTGGGGCACTGCCACAGCCCCGTGAGTGGTGATAAAGTGGCCTCTTGGGCCAAGTCCACCTCTACCTGCTCTGGCCCCCACTCCAGGGTTCCTTCATGGCCCTGGGGCAGGGGCTGACAGCACCATGCCACCATGCTAGGCATCGGGGGCACCAGTGAGTGCCAGCCCAGATCAGCAGGGCTCCCAAGTGTCCTGGTGGAAAGTGAGGCTGTGGGAGCATACCCTCTCCTGCTCGGTGCCCAGTCTAGCCAGTCCTCACCCCAACTCTGACCTGGGACCCCACGCGTGTGCGGGCTGTCTGGAGAAGAGCACTGGGATTGGAGGAAGGCTCCTAGCAACCTCGGACACTCAGCAGGCACAGCCTTGCTGCGGACACGAAGAAGGCATGAAGCACTTCCTGAACATGGATTGCAAGCTAACACCAGCAAACAAACAAACAAACAAACAAACCCAGACAACCCAGACTCACTGCCGTCGAGCCCATTCTGACCAAGAGCACCAGAACCCTCACATCACAATCAGGAGAGAAAACGAGGAAGGATTTCATTTCCCTGGATCCACAGTCAACTCCCAGGGACGCAGCCATTCAGGAACCCAAT
>NW_022103968.1:63530565-63537148 GCF_000313985.2 Echinops telfairi | reverse complement strand
AGGATGATGTAAGACATGAAAATAATCTATAACTTATCCAGGGTTTGTGAGGGAGGGTGGGTGGGGGAGAGAGGGGGAAGAAATGGGGAGCTGATATCAGGGGCTCAAGTGGGAAGAGAATGCTTTGAAAATGATGATGGTGGCATATGTGCAAAGGTTTGGATTGTGATAAGACATGTAAGAGCCCCCAATAAAAGGGAAAAAGAAGAAAAGGTGTCACTTTGAGGACTGAGGTTCCCTGGACACACAGCACGATCTTTCAACCACCTGGTACATGTGGGAAAGAAGCTGAGCGAGAATGAGGAGCCCACCGCGAGGGATGCATCGAATGGCAGTGCTGGCTGAAGACCCTGAGCAGGCCACGGCGGGCGGGGCCGGAGGATGAGCCAGCTGAGTCAGAGTGACCAGAACGAACGACAGGGAGAGGGAGTCTCAGGTGACTTTGGGCAGGTTCTGAGGAGGGACTGGCTAGTCCTGGACAAAGACATCATGCTGGGTAAAGCGGGGAGGCGGTGGGAGGGCCCTCCAGAGGCGGACTGGCCCAGGGGCTACAGCAATGGGCTCAATCGGGGCAGTGATTGTGGGGATGGTGCACCAGGCTGAGCTTCATTCTGTCGTGTGCAGTGTCCCCACGAGTCAGAGCCGGCTTGACAGCACCAACCACGCCTCCACTGAGCAATCTGGCCAGCCAAAGCACCCTGGCACACATGCCCCTTGGCCCCCAGCTGTGGGGTTGGCTTTGAGAATGGTTAAGGGCCCAGCTGTTAGCCAAAAGGCCGGTGGTTCAGACCTCTGGCCTGGAAGAAAGCTGTGGCAGTTGGCTCTGTAAAGACTCACAGCCTCAGAAACTCTCCGGGCCGGTTCTACTGTGTCCCATAGGAGGCACTGCCATGAGTCGGAATCCACTCGAGGCAACAGGTGTGATTTTGCTGGGTCCCAATCATTCATTTCACTGATAAGAGGATCTCAAGGCATAGTCTTCCCCTCACTGCTTCCCCGTCTCTAGCAGGGAGGCGCAGGGTCTGGCCTCAGTGACTGGAATGGAGGACTACGGGGCCACGGGCCTGGATTCCAGCTCTACCCCAGCCTCCGTCCGGCTCTGAGCTTAAGCAAAGGCCCTCAGTACCTCAGGTTCCAGAAGCAGCCTCCTCGCCACTCGGGACGGGCCACCTGGAGCCATGGGTGGCAAGGACCCTGCAGGACCTGCCTGGCGCAGAGACCTGGGCAGGGATCCAGGGAAGCGACTTCCAGCTTGGCACTGTTTCCATGTAGCAATCAGTGGGAGGACCTGCAGGGGACCCATATCCCCCACACCCACCCACTGTCCTCCTCTCAGTGCCTCAGTCAGAGGTTAGAGGTCACTTTATTATTAAGAGAAATCTCCATGCATGAAACGCGCAAAAGAACCCCAGAAAACACATGATATTAAGAGACGCCATAGCTCCTTACTCTCACGGACAAACTCCTACACATCCCAGTAAGTCCCAGACAAATAGTCCCCTACGAATAGAGCAGACCTCTTCATCCATGGCAGACCCATTGCCTCTGCACAGAGGCGTGGCATTACTGCATCTCCATGCAACCAGGCAGGCACTTGTCCTTCTCCCTACACAACTGCCTTCCCGAGGACAGAGATCCGGTCTCCTCCACCACCAGTGGCGGAATGCACCAGGAGCCGCAAAGGGCTTTGGCCTACCTTATTATAGTTCTCACCGTAACTCTGCAAGTCTGCCGTGTGCCGGATAATAAACCTGAGGCTCAGAGAGGCTGCGTCACCAGACTACGGCAGCGGACAAGCGTCAGAGCCCAGCCAGTTTAGGACACCTGGGGCCGGTTTGTTGGTTTGGTTGAAAAGCTAAAAATAGAGGGGATCGTGGCAGTGTATCTGATTGGAAGGCGGAAGTGAGGGCAGGCTGGGGGGAGAAGGAAAACATTTCCAGCAAGAATGAGACAAGTAGTGTGTGTGTGTGTGTGTGTGTGTGTGTGTGTATGTGTGTGTGTGTGTGTCAGAGAGAGAGGGCGGTGGGGGAGGGAGAAAAGGCAAGAGAGAAGCTGAGAAGGGAAAGGCTGAGAATTGATAAGCAAATGTCTTAACGGCCCAGCTAAGGAGGATGACCTGCTCAGAAGTTCAAGGACACAGCCGTCCTTGAGGCTCAGAGGCTACTCCTGGACTCCTTGTCCCAGCGAGTCTCCTGGTACCATCTGATTTCTAACCTCCTGACCCTCCCGGAGCCCAGGGTCACCTCCCCCGCCCCGGGAGGAGCCTGCAGAGCCGAGGGGGTGGGTTGTCCAGGAGGTGGGCAGCAGGGCCCTGTGGCCAAGCCGAAGGTCATTGAGGCAGCTCGCACACTTCTCGCAAGTGCTGGAGCGGGGCCGCTGGGCCCAGATACAGGCAAACACGTCTGAGCAAATTGGAACGCCATAAAAGTCTATTACAGCAAATCAAACAGCAGTCAGCATGACAGCCATTAGCCTGAAATGAATACATGGGGACTTAATGAGGTCTGTCGAGGCTGGCTTGGTGAATTAAGTTGCCAATTCTAGCAGGATTTCCCTTTTCTTTACGGACTTGAAAGCCTCCACGCTGCCTCGTTAGGGCTTCGACGAGTGAATTGCAGGCCCTTTCACCCTGATAAAATGGATAATTACACGTAGAAAAGCTTAGTGAGGGGCGAAGGATGGGGAGGGGAGTGGGGGGTGGCCCCACAGAGAACAAACAAACCCAACCACAACACACACTACTTGCCTGCCTTTCCAGAGCCCCTAGCTGGGCCAGGCCCTTCAGAGAGCACGGGGCCCAGGCGCAGCCAGCTCCAGGATCAGGCAGTGGCTGTTCTAGAACACGCTCCATGCCAGGCCGGAGCCTCACATTTCTGGGTGTCCCATCTCCGTGCGACAAGTTTTCACCAAAGATGGGCAGCCTCCTAGCATCCCAGAACCCCTGCGGGGAGGGCAGGGGCGTGGGGGGATGGTGAGGACCAGAGAACTTAACCTCCAGGGCTTCCCAGTCTGGGATGGCCTCGCAGTTGGGTCCCTGAGGTTGGTTAGTCTGTTAGAAATGCAGCTCCCTAGGCCTCTCATTCATCGGCCAATCAGATTTGCAGGGGGTTGGGGGGAGGGGGGTGATCTACTAACCAGAACCCCAGGAAAGTCTGAGCCAGCTTTGCACAACACTCAGTGCTTCTGAGACAGGCGGTCTCCCAGCTTCTCCCATGCCTCCAGGGACAGGGAGCCGCTGACAGTCAGGGACCAGGCTGTGGGGCGTGGGGCGGCTTCCCTGTAGGAAAGCGCTTCCTTATGCACACTTGGCATGTGCCTCCTGTAACTCCCTGCCTGCCTCTGGGTCCTAGGCCCACCACGCCCAGCCCAGTGGTGTGAGAACTGCCCTGGGAGGGCCTGCTGGAGGGCAGGCGGCAACGATGCCAAAAGAAGTGCTGAGTGGGCAGAAGCACATGGGAGCTTCCCCGCCATCCCTGGGGGCATAGGAATGTCCTAGGGATGAGAGGAGCTTCTCCCAGTGGCCTCCACCTGGAGATCATGTTCGTCAACTGGGACTTTCTGGTCCAGCTCCCAAGCTGGACATCTGTGGTGGCTGGAGCCAGCAGAGGGGCAGTGACAGGCCAAGTGTCACCCAGGCAGTTGTTGATAGATCCGGGACTGGAGCGCGGGCATGTGGCCTCCAGTCTTCCTCTTCCCAGGATACCACATTGAGCATCCATTTCTCACCTCCTCCAGGAAGCCGGCTGGGATTTCTGCAAGCTGGCAAGCCCTTTCTACAGCCCTGCATCTGGGGTCTACAGCACCTCCTGCTTCCTCAGCGGGCAGCCTCACTGTTCACACCAGCAGGGCCTGCCCCCTGCACTTACACTTTGCAAGGACAGACCCCTGACACCGCCTCTGTGGCCGCAATGCAACCTGGAATCCCTGAGTTCAATTCCAGGCAGGGGCCAGTAGGTCCTTTGCTGATACCCAGCTAGGGCCTGAGCCAGGCAGCTACGTTCCAGCTCAGAGCTAGTCAGTGCCAGGGCCTCGTGGGTCAGGAGTGGCCTGGCCTTTGTCCAGCTGACACCATACCCCCACTGGGCACCGTGGGCAGCCCAAGGTGGGCATCGAGTGTCCGGCCATGCACGTGTCTACGGGCATCTTACACAGGAGGAAGTACACCTCGGGCCTCCCTCCAAGGACACTGTGTTCTTTGCACCATCCCCCCGTCTCGATCAGATGGGCAGGGGACAGGCCATGTTATCCCGTGGCTCTTGTCCTTCTCTTCTATTACACAAGGAGGACTGCAGCCCGGAGAGGCAGAGCAAACTGCCCAAATGGACCAGCCACTGGGTACAGAACAGGGGATGTGGGACCCATTGTCTTCCAGGTGTAAGCCCAGTCATTCTCCATGGCTACAGCCAGCCACCCAGGTCTGCACAGAGAGAGCCGGGCCCAGAGCCAAGTGTGGCAGACACTCCATAAATATTTGTTAAATAAGTGAGTGACTGAGAGGCCCTGTCCTTGGAGGCAGAGACCTCTGGAGAGTCCCAGGGGAAGCCGGCAGGCCATATCTCCTGGCACAGAGGAGAGGGCTAGGCTGGCCTCTGGCCCAAGAACTGGGGAGGAGGGATGTGACCCCCGGTCACCTTGCCATTGCTGCTGCCTGCTTCCCCCTGTGCGGAAGCCAGAGGGTAGCCATGCCTGCCAGGATGGCAGCTGAGCCAAGGGCCCAAGGCTCATTAACTGTGAGCAGTGCCCTTGGTTTCTGAGCCCGGGCCCAGAGTGCAGGCTGGCACGTAGAGACCCTTAATTAAATTAAGAAGCTTTCCAAACCGGAGGCAGCCCAGAGCCATCTGCAGCCCCAGGGCGCAATGGCCACAAGGCCCTTTGCTGATACTCAGTGCTGTGCCCCCATGTGGAGTGCTGCGCCCCTGTCCCAGCAAGGGAAAGGCAGTGGGCATCTGACCCCCCTTCCCTCCACCTGGGCCACAACATAGGACCCTTGGCTCACAGCCACAAAGGCAGGGGCAGAGGCAAGGCTGTCCATCCTCCAGGGAGTCTGAGTCTGCTCCGGAGCCAGGGGTCCTCAAGCCACAGCAGGGTGACCTTGGGCAAGTCACTCTCCTACACCGGGTCCCGGTTTCCTCTCAACAGGACGCTCTGGAAAGGCTCTGCTCGTTTCCTCACCCAAAGGCCTGTAATAGAGGAGGTAGGACTCCCATGCCAGGGGCCAGAGCTACTCCCAACCAGGTAGAGGCTCTTTGTGCACACCTTCAGGGTCTTTGAAGCGCCTACTGCCAGCTCCGAAGATGGCAAGGAGCCCCTCGGGAGAGGGGCAGCAAGCAGCGAGAACCCCGGTGCCACCAGGAGCCAGCAGCCAGCTTCTTAACGAACCGTTTGTAATGCAATAATTTGTACTTCTCAATTACCAGGAATGGCTTGATTTTACATGCATGCACTCATGCAAACATACTGAGAGTACACAGACGACCCAAAGGAGCAGGCGCCAAGGAAGCGGGGTCAGGGGGCGGGGGGAAGCCCCTTCCTAGAGCCACGGGCTCTGGGTGTCCTGGGGGACCTGGCCTGAGCCAAAGCGGGCAGGCCTGGAATGAGGCTTGCCAGCCCACCCTGCCTGCAGCCCACAGGTGGCGGTGAACGGAAAGACAGAGGCTGAGAGATCAGCCTTCCACCCCTGTCCCACCTCTGACTCCACTTGGGACTCATCCCAAAGTCGGCCTGTCTCAGGCTGCAGGCTGCACCAGTCCACCGCCCAGCCACCCTTGCAGGCCGCCAGCTGGGCCCTGTTCACCAGCCTGCCACAGCTGGCACCTGGGCTGACGGATGTGCAGGAGAGTCAGACCTGCTGCTGTCCCCAGTTCACCTTCAGACAACTGGGAGCGACAGCCCCAGTGGGCCAGATGCGAGCGGCCCCCGTGCCCAGGCTCCTACCTCAGGGATGCGGACGCTGTAGGGCTGGTTGTGAAAGGTGGGTGCATTGTCATTCACGTCCCCAACCTGGATGTTCACCTTCCGCGTGATCACCTGGCCAGAGGAGGACACGGAGCTAGTTAATGTTGGCATCCGCCTCTGGCCTCTCTCCATGCGGGAGCCCGGGGCCCTGCCAAGCCAGAACCACGCCTCCCACGCCAGAAGGGGTCCCAGGGACACTTACCCCCTGGTGGTCACTGACAGAGAACTCCACCGTGAATTCTGACTTGGTCTGGAAAACAAGAAAGCGAGGGTTAGAGAGGTGGGTGGAGGCTGTGGGTGGGCTGGGGAGGCTCCAGCACAGCCCCCAGGGGTTCTGTGGGGTGGAGCTCTGGGAGTGTAGTGGCTACGGGTTGGGCTGTGATCTGCATGGTTCAAATCCTCCTCGGGCACGGGACGGGACCATCCCAGAAGCCCACAGGGGGCGGCTGGGTGTCCGGTTTGGTTGTGCAGCTTCTGAAGGCTCTCCTGCAGCTACAGCCGCACCAGCCTTTGTGTTGGTGGGTCAGGCTACCTCCGGGGCCTTCCCACAACCGAGCCCTGGATGAGAAGTCGGGACTCTTGGGTTCCGGTCTCAGCCCCACCTCTCAATCACTGTCCCTGGTGCCTT
>NW_022103968.1:63521458-63529170 GCF_000313985.2 Echinops telfairi | reverse complement strand
CACTTCTACGCCCCACTGTGCCCCACTCTGTGGGGTATGAACCCGGGGTCACTTCTACGCCCCACTGTGCCCCACTCTGTGGGGTATGAACCCGGAGTCACTTCTACGCCCCACTGTGCCCCATTCTATGGGGTGTGAACGCAGGGTCATTTGTCCCCTCTGCCCATCCAATCAAATGGTGACACTGGCCCTTCCGAGTCCAAGTCCCTCCAGGACGGAAATGGAATCTTAGGAGAAGGCCCCTCCAAGATGGTGAGCGGCCTGTCCTCCAGAATCTACTCCTGCCACGTCACCTCCACCCACTCCCCGACCTGGGAGGGGGTGCAGGCAGGCCTTACCTCTCTGTCCAGCGGCTGTCGGAGCCAGACCACACCAGTGTCAGGCTCCACGGCAAAGAAGCGAGAAGCTTCCTCCCCAGACACGCCAAACACCAAGGGGTCATTGTCCATGTCTCGGGCCAGCAACTGGGTCACAGAGGAGCCTGGAGTGTTGGAGAAAGGGGGTAGAGAGCAGAAAGGGAAGGTCAGGACCATCCTTTGGGCCCTCGCTTAGGTGGCCGAACTCCCAGGAGGAAACCTCTAGCTGGCCACTAGGCCCTGCCCTGCCCCACGTGCCACAGTGCATGTGCGGTACCAAGAAACCGTCGCCCTAGTCCTGTCCTCAAGAGGGGTGTGAAGGGGTGCACCACCCTGCTCCAGGGAGCAAGGTTCTGGTCCACAGCCCTGCCTAAGATGCCATAGCAAAGGAAGTCTTCTCTTGGGCTCACAGCCTCTCTAAGTAGCCTTCAGGTAGCAAGATCCACCGTCCTGGCTTGCCTGAGACAGCGGCCTTTGCTGGGACACTACTTCTGTCTGTTAATGTTGGGTGCCATCCAGTCAGTTCCAGCTCATCGTGGGTGGCCCTGCGTGCCGCAGAATGAAACACTGCTTGGTCCTGTGCCGTCCTCTCTGTGATTGTGTTGGACCCCCTTGTTGCAGCCACTGGGCCGATCCATCTCCCTGGGGGTCTTCTTTTTTCTCACGGATCCCTTTCCCCAAGCAGGACGTCCTTTTCCCAGGAACGAGTCTCTCCTGGCTCGTCTCTCCACGCTCCAATACGTGAGACACTGTCCTCCTTATAAGGAGCACGCTGGCTGCGCTTCGTTTAAGACAGGTGTGTTTGTTCTTCTGACAGTCCACGGTCCTTTCAGTATTTTTCTGCCCAACACCATCATTCAAATGCACCCATTCGCCTTCAGTCTTCCATCCAGTGTCTGCGAGCACACGCGGAGACTGAAAATCCCATGGCTTGGGTCAGGGGCATCTGAGTCCTCAAAGGGACACCCTTGTGCTTTGATACTTTAAAGAGGTCTCTTCTGCAGCAACGCAGTCCTGCCACGTGGTTTCTGGACTGGTGCTTCCATAAGCGTTGACTGTGGATCTGGGCAAAGTGAAATTCTGACAACTCTCCGCTCTTTTCTCTGTTTCTGACGGTGTTGTCTATTGGTCCATGTGATAGTTGCAGTTTATTGAGCCAACCTGGCCAATGAACACATGTGGGATTCATTGAAGGGCAGTTTAATTGAAGGGTGGAGAGATACATGGCTCGGCGAGCCTCACCTGTCTTGTCTCTTGTTCTCTGATGGTCGGACCAGGGTGCAGCTGCCTTAGCTAGTTCTCTGCCTCAGCTGGCAAGGTTCGCTTCCTGTGAGACATCCCTGAGGAGAAGCCACATGGACCTACCCCGATGCAGCCCTGGGTGCTGGAGCAGCCGTGTGGAGACCCCTGCCAGTGCTGAGATGCTTACACGCTCATTGATTTGGCTTTCCTCCTGCAGTCGGCATCATTGTGTGTGTTTTGTGAGATTGAGGAGGACTTTGTAGATTGGTGTCAGACATATGGGCTAATGTCAGACTTGTGGGCTTGGACAGCACGGGGTTGGGGTGCTTTCTTAATGTACACTTGCCCTTTATATTACACTCTTATAAGATAGAGTGTCTGTGAGTTTTGTTTCTCTAGTCTACCCAGACTCACACAGCCCAGCTGTGAGGATTTGCGTTTCCTTTGCATTGAGCTGCCTGCCATCCATTCTGAAGGCTGCGGTTTGTGTCTGGGGTGCTGCTATGATGTTGGAAATGAGGCCGCCAGTATTTCCAACACCAGCAGGGTCGCCCCTGGTATGCAGGTTTCAGAAGAACTTTCAGACTAAGGACAGATGAGGAAGCTTGTCAACTTCTGAGCTATGAAGCCCGAAAGCCTGATGAACAGGAACATGGCTCAACCAGAAAAGTCACAGCCCCTCAGGACACTGGTCACCTTAGCGTCAAGGGATCCTTAAATCTCCTGAGATGGAAGGAAAGCAGTAGGAGTGTACGATGGGTTGTACTCTAAAGAGCGGGTCTTTAGGCGAATTTTTTATCAGAAATTATGGCCTTGAGCAAATCACTTCTTTAAAAATGTTTGGTTTACCCTGTGAAGTGGGATGGATTCCCTCTTGTCTCAAATGCTGACTGTTGCTCACATCTGAGTATCTAAGCTCTGGTGGAGTAGAAGTCAAGCGTTGGGCTTTGGTCCACAGGGTCAACTCAAAAGTTGGAAACCACCAGCTGCCTTGGGAGAAAGATGAGGCTTTCTACTCCTGTGAAGAATCATCGTGGAAACCCATAGGGGCAGTTGTACATGAGCCCCATGGGGTCAACATGAGTCCCATAGGGTCAACATGAGCCACATAGGATCTACTTGAGTCCCATAAGGTCAACATGAGCCCCGCAGGGTCAACATGAGCCCCATAGGGTCAACATGAGTCCCGTAGGGTCAACATGAGTCCCGTAGGGTCAACACGAGTCCCATAGGGTCAACATGAGCCCCACAGGGTCAGTTCAACATGAGCCCCATAGGGTCGACACAAGCCCCATAGGGTCAACATGATCCCTATAGGGTCAACACAAGCCCCATAGGGTCAACATGATCCCTATAGGGTCAACATGAGTCCCATAGTGTCAACACGAGTCCATAGGGTCAACATGAGCACCATAGGGTCAGTTCAACATGAGTCCCATTGGGTCAATACAAGTCCCATAGGGTCAACATGAACCCTATAGGGTCAACATGAGCCCCATAGGGTCAACATGTGTACTGTAGGGTCAACATGAGCCCCATAGGGTCAACACGAGCCCCATGGGGTCAACATGAGTCCCATAGGGTCAACACAAGTCCCATGGGGTCAACATGAGCCCCATAGGGTCAACATGGGTCCCATTGGGTCAACATGAGCCCAATAGGGTCAACATAACCACAGGGGCAGTTCTACATGAGCCCCATAGGGTCAACATGAGTCACAACTGACTGGATGGCAGGGAGTTTGATCAGGCTATGTACAGGAGGATTCCAGATGCTGAAACGTGATCTAGGAAATAGCATTAATGAGATTTTCTAAGGGAACTTTCAAAAGGACAGTTCAATTTTAGCATGACAACGATAGCTACCATTTTAAAATGTATTATGGCATATAATGTATGTTGGCATATAATACATATCATACAACTCAATAGTTCAATCCTATTCAAAAGAGTTGTGCAGTCTTCACTACAATCAATTTTAAAACATTTTCTTCTTTCTCATATTCATTTTTGTTAGCCCCCCATTTTTCCCCAGCCTCCTCTGCCATGTCCTAGGTAGCTATTAATCCAGTTATTGTCTATAGATTTACCTATCCTGGATTTCATATACAGAAAATCATGAAAAACAAGAAACAAAATGAAAAGAAAATGACAACAGAGAGAAAAACTTCAATTGAAAAGAAAACTGAAAATATGAAAAATGCAAACAACTTTAAAGTGGAAGATCCAATGATTTGTATTACATTTGAGCCTAACTCCTTCTACCATAATGGACTTTATCACGCTCTCTGTTGATTCACATCCCTGGACTGTAGTCAGAGGGGATTCCCCGGAGGCTTCATCCACGTGGGGACCCTGCAGACGGATTTGGGGTTTCCACTGTCATCCACAGCCTTCTGTTGACGGAGCATTCAGGATTACAGAGAGCCACCAGGTTTTAGGAAGTGGTGAGAAGGACCAGGCTGTGTGCGCCCATAAAGATTTACAGTCTCGGAAACCCTTGGGGGCAGTTCTGTTCTGTCCTCCCGTAAGGTCTACATGCAATGGAATTGGTTCAATGGCAGTGGAAGCTGTATGCCAGGCACTGGGCTAAGCAAGTCCTCCTTTAACCCTTACTGTTAGCTCTTTAAAGGTGCCAGGGTGGCATTGTGGGTTAGGCACTGGGCTGGTAACAGCACCATCATCGGCTCAAGCCTACCAGCAACTCTGCGTGGGAGGGGCCTGATGCTATCTTTGTTTTGTCTCTCATATTTTGGACATGTGATCAAGAGACCAGCCCCAGAGAAGGACGTCGTGTTTGGTAAAGTAGAGGGGCAGCACAAACAGCAGGAATTGTGAGGCTGGCGCGGGGCTGGGCATGGCTTTGTTCTGTTGTCCACAGGGTCACCATGGGGTCACACCCACCACAGAGGGTTGCTATGGGATGACTGTGAGCCAGAATCTACCTGAGCGCAGTCGGTTTATCACCCCATTATTTTCACTATTAGCCCCATTGAAGGGGTTTTTGTGGCACTGGGTGTGAGAGTTGGACTATTAACCACCAGAAGGACAATTCAAACCCACCAGCAGTTCCAGGGCGGGGAGGGTGAGGCCATTCGCTCCGTGAGAAGTTACGGCCTCAGAAGCGCACCTAGAGTGGCTATGAATCAGGATGGCTTTGGTGGTGGTGGATTTGGGCTCATTGTCCCCTCTTAATAGAGAAAGCAACACAGGGCGCTTAAGTAACTTCACCAGGGCCATACAGTTAATATCCAAACACATGTTATGTGTTTGGATCCATCTTCTTAACTGTATGGCCCTGGTTACTCCCATCGGCTTCTATGACTTGTGACTGTGTGGGAAAATGGAATTGGAAGTTAATGGTATTTTCCCATGGACTTTTTGAAGGCTCCTGGTCCATCTCAACATTTGACGTGTGGACTGAAGATCTGGGACTTCTGTGGCTATGAAATTACTGGTCATTTGGGGGCATTTATGACATACCAGTCACCAAGCGAGGTCCGTTCATGTGAGTTCTCCTGTTTTCCCAGTTTGGTCGCCATGGTTCTACCCATTTTGTGCATTTGAAAGTCATGGATCAGTGAGGCAAAGCAGCCTCACTGAAGTCACACGTCGGAGCAGCATCCAAGATGATGAGAAGAGTGAAACTGAGAGAGGGAGGAGGAAAATCAGAGAGCAGAGGGGGGATGACTGCAGAGGCCTCTTGGAGCCCCATCTTCCATTAAGCCCAGAGCATCCGGCAAGTGGCCCACCGCTGGACGGTGAGCTCTAGTTTCCAGACGTCCAGGCCAGGGCCCTCTCTAGCTGGAGCTACCCAGAGTCATAAATAAGCCAAGCGGATCTGTCTCACATGCTCGTATCACTCGATGATGTCACACGGAAACACCCAGGAATAGATGAGCAGCAGGAGGTACATTTTTATTTGTGTTTGAAAACACCATCTCATGCCATAAGGAACTATCCAGCCTTCCCAGACTCCCCTTACCTTGCCTTTGCCCTCAGGGGTCCTTAAGTTTGAGAAACAGTTAGCCACTCCCCAAGGCCTTGAGGAGCGCTCCCCTGGGGCAGCCAGGGTCCCTGCTGGTCCAGGGAGGCCAAGGCAGTCTGCAGCCTCTTCCCCACAAAGGCAAACTTCTGCTGCCAGCTTTCTTCTGGGCCTAACCTAGAATGGGTGAGGGGCAAGCTCCCGGCTGGACAAGGGGATTCTGGGAAGGATAACTGGTCCTCCAGCCAAGGTCGCACAAGCCGGCCACCTCCAAACGGCTCTCTCAGGTCCAACGTCCAGGCCTTCCCGAGGACGGGGATGGGGCCTTCAGCGCTGTCACCCACCCTATAATTTCCTGGACTTTTATCCATTTTCCCCTCAATTATGTACTGCTCAAAATGGTCC
Source organism: Echinops telfairi (assembly GCF_000313985.2). Lineage (NCBI taxonomy): Eukaryota > Metazoa > Chordata > Mammalia > Afrosoricida > Tenrecidae > Echinops > Echinops telfairi. The sequence goes on along the minus strand of NW_022103968.1, from coordinate 63,523,183 downwards.
TTTTCGGCTTCCTCACGGGCGCTTGCCTGCTCACGCCTTCTTTGTGTCCCAGGTAATTGCTAGTGACCTTTTCTAAGTGTACTAATTAAAGGTGCCGATTTAATATTATATTTAAGACAAGGCGCCCCGCAATTTTCCAGCTGGGCCGCGCATTCCCCACCCTGCCCCCGCCCGGCTCTGTTCTGCCATTTTCCCGAGGCTGAGCCCGGCCCTGGCTTCTCTGAGAGGCCAGCGTGTCCCGCCTGGGGAGGCTTCCCGGGCCTCTGTGTCATCTTGGTAACAAGAGTGGGTCCCATTCCAGCCTACTGCTCGTGGGGACCATCCCTGGCTGTGGTGAGCCTAGGGCACAGGGGCCACACTCAGGGTTTGATCCCCCGAGAAACAGAGAATGTACCGTGTGTCAGGGCCAGCGGGGACCCGTTGTTCCTTCTAGTGCTGAGAAGGAGTTTGGGGCTTCCCAGGAACGGGGTGGTATGGGGATGGGTGGGAGCGGATGCTTTGGGTACCTTCGCCACTATCCCACTTACACACTGCCCCGACTTCCAGCTGCCAGTTCCCGTGGTTCTGCTTGAGGGTTTCTGGGCATCTGCGAGCACTGTCCACCCACAGGGCAGGCTGGACGAGTCCAGGAACTAGCGTCCCTGTAGAAGCCCTCACAGAGACCGAGGGGAGGAAGGCGGTGGGGACGGGGAAAGGGGAGTGCGGAAGCACCCTGTTCCCTCCTCTTCTGGCTACAGGGAGCCCACCTGAGGTCTCTGGTCACCTTCACAGCCCTCGCCCCTCAGAGAGGAGCTTCTTCAGTCACGTGACTGGGGGGGGCGTCCCTCAGGAGGTACACCTACACCTGTTTCACGCTGGGTCTCAACGCTCCCGATGGCGCGAGTCTCCGGCTGCCTCAGTGGAGACTTGTTGATGATGCATCTTTACGGTTTCATCCCCTCCTGGTACCCTCCCCAGCAAACGATGTGTACTCCACTCCTCGTCGCAGCAGCGTTTCTGGGAGAACCCAGCTAAGACACCCCTAAAAAGGCTGCCATCAGAACCATCTAGGGAGCCAGTTCCAAGGAGATGGAACCAGTTGGCTAGCATCACCCCAGAGTCTACTACCCCTGCCCCGCTGCCGGCGAGTCTGAGGCCTGTCCGGGCTGGGGAACCCTGGGTAGTTTATAGCACGGTGATATTCAAATACCGAACAACCGCCACAGGACACACACGGGCCAATCAGGCAGGATGCTGGCCATAAACATGGGCCGGTGAGGGCTGGCTGTAAGTCAGCCTGGTTGATGGCACCTATTTCCGATGCAGAGAAAGTGCCTCGGGCCCACGATGATTTACAGGCTCGGTCTTCTGGCTCCAGGCTCAATCAGCACAGCCTCTGAGCGCGTGGCCGCCCCGACCCTCCTGGTGAATGGTGACCCAGCAAGGCTGCGCCAACCAAAGCAGGGGAAAGTGGATTTTATCTTTATTTTTTTAAACCATTTTATTGGGGGCTTTTACGTCCTCCTATAACGTTCTGAACATCAATTGTATCAAGCATATTTGTACGTATGTTGCTATCGTCATTTTCTAAACATGTTCTTTCTACTTGAGCCCCTGGTCTCAGCTCCTCTTTTCCCCTCCTTTCCCCCCTCGTGACCCTTTGATAAATTATAAATTAGTGTTGTTTCCATATCTTACACTGGCCACTGTCTCCCTCCACCCATGTTTCATCCCCTCCAGGGGGAG
>NW_022103968.1:63513555-63519847 GCF_000313985.2 Echinops telfairi | reverse complement strand
GGCAGTGGTGGTGGTGGTGGTGGTATTTATTAATCATTGCCCTCTGTTCCCCCTCCCTCCCGAAAAAGAGGATTTTAAAACATTTAAATAATGACTTTGGCAAATAATCAGAAAAGCCGGATCACATGAAGACCAACGCGGCATCAGGATGGGAGGAAGGCTTATTAACAACAGGTGGCGTGCAGACGGTGCAGCCGCGCTGCTGAGAGTGAGGTGGGCTTGAAGCCCTGGCTGAGGAAGATCAAGTCCCGCAGCCTTGAGTGTGGGTGACGACTCGGGGCTAGAAGACCAGAGTCTTCACAACTGGACTGACAGGTCACCTCATGACAAACGGAGAAAAGACCTAAGCGGTCAGGGTTGCATCTTGCTCGATCCACCATCAGTGCTCACGAAGCAGCAGTCGAGAGGTCCAGTGATGTGCTGCACTGGGTAGTCTGCTGCACAAGTCCTTTCCAGTGTGTTGAGAATCACAGTTTACTTTCAGGACTAAGGGGGGCCTGGTTGGTGAGCCATGGGATTTTCCATCACGTCATCTGCACGTGAAAGCCAGGTACTGAAGAAGAACGGGTGCTGTTGCCATTGGGGTGGTCTCCCACTAAAAGGGGCGAAGGGACGCAGAAAAAGGCAGCTGCGTGGGGCTGCAGCAGCCAGACAGGGTCTGTCTGCCTCGAGGCTGCCTCCAGCCCTGAAGGGAGCACATGTGGAGACGCCGGCTCTGGGACTCGGGCCATTTTGCTGGGATGTTCCTGGTCCAGAGGTCTGGCTGTCAGCTTTCTCATGGTTCACCTCGCAGGTCAAAAGCTGCCTCCTGAGAGAGGCCTTCCCCAAATACTTGATCTGTGACATACAGCCTACTACCTAAGGCTGCTGATGATCTTCCCAGCCCTCACCCCTGGCGAGGGGTCTTCTTTAGCACTGACTTACTGATGGACTGGCCCCTTGCCCTGCCTCCCCACTGCCCAGCACATTGCTCGTCTGCCCTGGTCTCTGCTCTCTGTCGACTCCCTAGCCCAACACAGGGGCTGGCATCTGGTAGGTGCTCAAAAAACCAGCCTTTGGAAGAATACACGAGTCCCAGCAACTGCTTCGTGGTGTTAGGGACAGATCGCCCCCAAAGTCATGAAGATCTTTGAGCCGTGCCAAGAGGAGAGAGCGGAGCAAGTTATTTCTTAATTATGCACACTAATGGACAGGAAAAAGCATGGCTAATGGACACCTAATAATGACCGAGCAGTAGCACTTGGCTTGGGGTGTAGGCAGAATTACAGCTGGACACTGGCTAGGAGTCTGGGCTCTCAGAACGGCCAGGCATCCCACCCTAGAGGAAGGTGCCCCTGCTGAGGAACCCTGTTTATCATCCTGAGTACCCCATCTTGGGGCATGTCCATCATCATCCTGGGCCTGGGACCCCCTCTGAGACCCAGGCATTCTGTCTTGGGTTGTGAATCCTGGGGCTGGCCATGGTCCTTCTGGGGTCAGGTGCCTGCCCTGGGCCCGGGGGGCCTGCGTTCCGCTCGGCACTGGCGGCATAGCCTCCCTGGTGGTCTCTCCTCCGTAGCAGGCTGCATCCATCTTCCGGGCAAGGGGATTGACAATCACAGCCTTGCCTGCTGCCCCGCCGAGCCCACGCTGATGCTGGAGATGACAGTCATTACTATTATTGTTGTTATTTGCACCAGGCTGGGAGGGTTTGTCACGCCACTCCCGGGGTGCCGCAGAGCTCTGGGGGCCGCTGGCAAGGCAGATGGTGAGAATCCCCATTTGTTCACCAACGTTGTTTGTTTTCTGAACACGAAGCGGTGCCACTGCGGGGAGAATGAAAGGTGAGAGGGACTCACCAGGCCCGCCTTGCAGTGGGGTCTTCCTAAGGCATTCCTCTGCTCCACACCCTACCCAGGCACCTCAGGACAAAAGGCAGGCAAGTGCTTACCACGACACTCGGGGGCACCCGTGGGCACTCCCCTGGACAGGTGCATTTCCCACCGGAGTCCTGGGCTCAGCCTTCCCGGCTGCTGTCGCCCTGCATGCCTCTGTTGCTGCTCCAGCCTTGGCAGCACCTCCTTCTCAACATCCCCGTCACTCCTAAAGGCGCAGCACCCACCCACCTCCCCAGGAACTTCTCTCGGGGAGGGTGGGCCTTCTCTCTCTGTGCTCCTTGCTTTGTGAAGGTGGAAGCTGTAGTTCTGGGACACCCTCAGCAAATCTTTCCTCTCCTCTCCCAACTCCCCCCAAATTTAATTATTGCTCCCCAGGGCCAAGGAACCAGCCAGTGCCCGTCCTTTGCCCAGGCAGACATGGCTCATCCAGCACAGCCCTTTTCCTGTGGCGTCCATATTCAGTTCAGAATCCTTGACAACACGGGGCTCCATGCAGCCACAGCTAGTCAACCCTAAGAGGCACGTGAGAACCCTGCCTGTACCATCTGAGAGCTGAAAGGCCTTCACACTTGCCCTGATGGACTTCCTTCCTGCCCAGGGGCACGGTCATGGCGGTCAGGAGCTGGAGGAACCAGCACGGAGTCTACAGGCGAGCACAGAGACAGGGAGTGGCCATGGCCTGACGGGGCCGAGGAGCTTCTGAAGGAGACCCAGCGCAGCACCCGCACCCTTAGCGGGACCCCTGGGGCTAAGGAGGGCATTGCCTGGGGTGGGACTGGCCAGTCAAGGCGGGGCAGACCCCCTCTCCCCCAAATTCCAAGACCTTGGGTGACGGCAATGTTCTCTGTGTCTAGCCACCCCACTCCAGCCCCATGACCCCCAGGCCTGCTGCACACCCCTCCCCATCCTCCTCCCCACGAAGACATCTCTGCTCCTGCCCATCCTCCACCCAGGAGGAGTCCCCAGGGCCTGGGCTGGCCTTGGAGCCCACAGCCTCATTTGTCTCCCTCGGGGACCAGACAGGCCTGTTAAGTGCCTTGATTCCTGGGGAAAATCTCATTATCCCCTCCCCTTGCCTCCCATCCGGCACCTTCTCTCTACCTCCCCCATCCCCCACCCTGGGTCTTGAACTTGATCTGACCTCAGGTGAGCAGGGGTTTTGTTTTTGTCTTAGGTCCTGCCTATGGGGACCCAGAGGAGCTCCAGCTAGCAGAGGGACATCTGACCCCAGCCCCGCTCCTCTCCTGAGAGAGGCCGGTCTACCTTTCACTGGCTGATGCCCCGCTTCTCAACCAAAAACCTTTGCCCTTGGATTAAGGAGCCCATTCTGAATCCCCCAAACCCACAGCCACCTTCTCACCCTCCCTCTCCTGCAGCTCACTCTACTCCGAGGACATCAAGAACTTTTGGGGGACAGGAAACCAGCATTATGAAGCACCCACTAAATGGGAGCCCTGGTGGCAGCTTAGGGTAGGCACTGGACTGCTGACCACAGGTTAGCAGTTCAAACCCACCATCTTTCTCTCCAAGAGAAAGATGAGGCTGTCTGTTCCTATACAAACGTAGAAATCCAATAGAGGATCATCATGTGTCAGACTCAATCTATGGCATTAAGTTTAGATTTTGGGGATTAGTTTTTAAGTACTGTGGTAGTTATATAATCATTTGTCAATTTGAGAGGATTAAGATGAAGGGGTGGAGTCTAGTCTGTCAATCAGGTCATAGCCAATGAGGTCTCTGTGCAGGCATGGCCTTCTCCTGGGGCTTCTGGGGGCTCTGCATTCCTCCTTGGAGGCGGGAGACCCTCTCTAGGCTCACTCCCTGCAAGACATCTCTGAGGACCAGCCACATGGACCTACTCTGATGCAGCGAGAACCCTGGGAGCTGCAGAAGCCACATGGAGACCCCTGCCACGGCTGAGATGCTTACAATGCCACTGGATCCACAAGACTTCCCACCCAATGGCCTGTGATCTTCCTGCATTTGGCATCATTGCATGTGTTCCGTTAGTCTGAAGAGGACTTTATAGATTGGTATTAGACATATGGGTTAATATCAGACTTATGGACTCGATCTGGACTGGGCTGGAATACTTCCTCAATAGTCAATTGCTCTTGTATATAAAGCTCTTTATTATACACATATGAGTATCCATGAATGTGTTTCTCTAACCTACCTGGCCTGACACAAGTACCATGTACCTTATTGTATATTTCCCAAAATAGGATTAGCATAGAACGGGATTCGTGCCCTTACTGTATAATTCACGGCCAGTTGATGCTCCCTCATAAAACCTTACAGGGAAGGAAACAACCGCTCCCAGGGTTTCTGAAGCTATAAATCCGATGAGAGCAGAAAGCCTCCTTTTTTTTCTGTGGAGTGGCTGGTGGATTCAAACTGCTGACTATGTGGTTAGCAGCTCAATGTATAACCCTCTACAGCCCGGGGCTCCTTGTCCTGCTATACAGATGCAAGAGCAAAGGCTCAGAGCAGTAGAATGCTCTGCCCAGGGCCACGCAGCTTAAAGATGGCAAAGCTAGGATTTGAGCACAAGTCGTCTAATCTCAGAATCTGTGTTCCTCCACTCCCTCATGGATTTTCTCCCAAAGTCTTTTACTCCAGACCCCAAACTAAGCATCTGAGCGCTGCCCCCTCCTTGCCCCCACAGAGTCTGACGCGTTCAGGGGTCTCAGCCATTGAGACACCCTCCCTGCTGTATTTCAGGCCGCTCTGTTTTCTAGGCTGCCTTGACCGGCAGGAAGGTAAACAAGCAGAGATCGGAGCGCCTCCCCTCCACTCCCCTGACTTTCCACACCTCAGTTATCATGTGCCAGCAAGCAATGCTGACTCTTCAGGAGTGCCCGAGAAGGGATGGCCGGCTCGCTTGTTAACCAGGGAAGGCAGCGCCATAGCACAGAGCAGGGCAGTGGACACCCGGAAGGTGCTGGTGGCACCAGTGAGGAGCGGGAGGAGGAGGGTGTGTGTGTGTGTGTGTGTGTGTGTGTGTGTGTGTGTGTGTGTTGAATTAATAAGGCTGTGAGAGAAGGTGAGGCATTGACTCGCAGTCCCTGAGGGACCTGGCCCTGAGTCTCAGAAATCATAGACTATTCTGCTTCCAGCGCAAGTCATACACGAAGCACCACCCCTTAGCAAGGGTTCCCAGAACATGGCCTGGGGGTGGGGATCCCATTCCTCTTTGCCAGTGAGGCTGTTAACTTGATGAAGTCACACTGGAGCAGGGAGGGTCCTAATTCGAATCCCTTCTGAGTGGCATTTTACACGGGAGAAGGGCAGTCAGGGAAGAAGGTAGATGAGGCTTTTGTCCACAAGCTGGAAATGCCCAGAGCTTCAGAAGTGGGAAACCGGCCTGCGGATGCCGGCAACGCAGACTGGAGCCTCCTGAGCATGGAGGGACGAACTTCGATTCACTACAGGCCCCGTGTGCAGTAGTTTGTTCTGGCAGCCCTCGGATACTCAGAAGGCCACAGAGAGGCTAAGCCACGTGCTTGGAGACCCACAGCTGGGTTTGCTCATCAGCCCTCTAACTCCCATCCCCGCATGATAGGCAGCCGTTCATTCACTCACGCAGCAAACGCTTTGTAAACTCCTGCCTTGTGCCAGCTGCTGGCGAGATGATAGGGAACCCGGCAGACAAAAGTCGCTGCCCTCCTGGAGCTGAATGAGATTCCAGTGGACAGCTCCGCGATCTATCATGCCCGCAGCGTGGTTTGGGGTCCACTCACGGGCTGAGGATATGTAGAACGGCGCCCCCACCTTTGACCCTGGTCAAGGGTCTGTGACCTCCAGGAGGGATGGTCCGTGGAGTCCTAGGACGGGTTCCGAGGGCTTCGGTACAGACTCAGCGGACAGAGTCAGAGGAAATCTCTTCGTTAAGATGGAGAGGCCCAGGCGGGCCTAGCAGACCAAGTCTGAGCTGGGATCTGGTCTGGGGAAAGCCAGCCTCGTGGTGGGGCTGTGGACAAGCTGCTCTCCTCTCTGGCCCGGGGTGGGGCTTAGTCAATGCAAAGCTCAGGGATCTATGGACAGACTCCAGTCCAAGGTTGGCAGATCGCTGGAGTTCACATGGCAGTGCCGCCCTGGTCCTGTGGGTCTTGTGTGGATGATTGCCAAGCTGCCTAGGAGCACACCAGAAGTGAGCATAGGGACTCATTAGTGACACCTGATGTGAGTGGTGGCATAGTGGTTCGTGTGTTGAGCTGCTAACCATAAGGTCAGCAGTTTGAGACCACCACCTGCTCCGAGGGAGAAAGATGGGGCTTTCTACTCCCATAAAAAAATTACAGTCTAGAAACTCCCAGGGCAGTGTTACTGTGATAGTCAGGTTTGTTGTGCCAATCTGGACAATGAACACATGTGGGATTAATTGAAGGGCAGTTTAATTGAAGGGCGGAGAG
>NW_022103968.1:63512140-63513243 GCF_000313985.2 Echinops telfairi | reverse complement strand
TTGAGGACTTTGTAGATCAGTGTTGGACATATGGGCTAATGTTATACTTATAGGCTTGGACAGCAATGGGTTGGGATGCTTTCTTAATGTACACTTATCCTTTATATAACTCTCTCTCATACACATGTGAGTTTCTGTGGACTTGTTTCTCGGGTCTACCCAGACTCACACACCTACCCTGTCCTACAGGGTCGCTAAGGAGTCAGCATGGCCTCCATGGCCCTGAGTGTCGTCTGGTTTGATGTGAGCTGCACATGAGACAGCCTCGCTGTTCTTGATGTGGACCGAAAGCCCATATTGCAAAGGTGACTCAGCCCACGGCCACCCAGCTAATGGGTGGCAGGCAGATCGGACACTTGGTCCCTGGGGGTCCCAATCCAATGTTCTTGCCCTAGTGCCACATTAAGGCCCCCTCCAATGGGGGCAAAACACGTTTTTAGGGTGTTTTTCCCTCCATTGGAGGGCCCCTTAATGCACAAGAGCTCTTTAAAGTCCGACAAGCAAGGATGTCACTTGGAGGACTGAAGTGCACCTGACCCGAGCCGTGGGATTGTCAGTCACCTCAGTGCACGTGAAAGCTGGACGCTGAAGACGAGTCGATGCATTAGAGCTATGGCGCCGGAGAGAATGGTGACGCCACCGTGGACTACAGGAAGGCCCGGCCGATCTGTCTTGGAGGGAGTGATCAGAGTGCCCGTAGACTGGCAGGACTTTGTCCTGGGTACTTGGGACATGTTGTCAGGAGAGACTAGTCCCTGGAGAAAGACATCGTGTATGGTGATGAGGCCAGCGAGGAAGAGGAAGGGGTTCAAGGAGACGGACTGACGCCACGGCTGCAACCATGGCTGGAGGACTGGGCAGTGGCGAGGCTGGCGCAGGACTGGGCAGTGGCTCGTTCTTCACTACGGGTCAGAACTGGCTGGATGGCACTGGACAACAGCCTCCGATGGAAACAGTTATAATGTTATGGTTCGTTGCGCCACTTACGCTGTTGGGTAAACATCAGACAACTAACAGGAAGGTTGGCAGTTCAAGCCCACCAGCTGCTCAGCAGGAGAAAAGCGGAGGTGTGGTCGACTCAATGGCTGTGGGCTATGGATGCA
>NW_022103968.1:63502783-63511480 GCF_000313985.2 Echinops telfairi | reverse complement strand
GACAAGGCCCCGGAGCACAGCCCCGCTCGGACGCATGTGGGGTCCTCACCACCAGAGCCCACTCTGGTCCACGGCGGCAGGTTTGTGTGCGCTTTTTCAGGATGGCTGCGACGGGGAAGCGCATGGACCACACAGCCTGACTCAGAGGATGATCTTGACCCAGAGGCCTGGGAGTCAGCGTCCACGTGCAATGGCAGAGGCTGCACTTGTGTTTTCTGCCCAGAAACAGCAGCCTAAGCAGGAAACAGTCAGGAAGAAGAGGCCCGGAATGCTGTTTGACCTTCGGAGTCCTTGCCGCAAATCCAGCACCTCGGGGTCTGTAGCCCTGTCACCGGGGCCACGAGAACCAAGTGGTAGTTACCAGATTTAATAACAGTGATAATAGTGGGGTGGTATTTTTTTCCCTTCTCCTGAAACTTTTCAATTCATTGAACTGTTCAATTAACTTTACAAAAGGAAATGTGGAAAAATGACGGCAAATTGAACTTGACATTATCATTAAAATAAACAGAGCACTCACGGCAGGCCGTTAAAGGCTCTCTGAGAGATTATCCGAACCCTGGCAGGCACAGGCTGCCTCCTTGCTGCTCAGAAGGGACCGGTGCCCCTCCTGCCCTGAGCTGGTGGACAGGGTCACCAGGCGCCCTCCCCAGAGCTCGGAATGGGGCTCTCTGCTCCTGTGAGTGTGGCAGGAGGGTGTGGGCCTGCCACAGAGAGGCGGGTCTGAGGACAGCTCTGCACTAACAGGCTGCGACCTCCAGCCTGCCCTTCCTATCCGGGCCCACCTCTCGGTGCCCTGGCTCCAGTGAGTCTCCGCCTGCTGCTCCTCAGCTCACCTGTGGCCCCTCTGAAGCCCAGGTGTGGGGACTGCATGCAGACCAAGGATAATGGACTCTCAGGGGGGTGGCCTTGAGCTTCCAGCGTTTTCGTCTTTCGTTGTGATTGTGGCAAAGTATAGGCAGAATGAGCCTTGCCATTCTAAACACGCTGAAACAGACCTTCAGGGATGCTCCTTGCATCTGCAGGGTAACCAGCCGCCACCACTATTGATAGCCAAAGCATTTTCATCAACCCAAACAGACACCCAGCCGCAAGTGGAGGGGTAACTCCCACTCTCCCTCCCTTTCCCTGTGCCTGCTGCGATGGGAGGAGGCTGCCCAGTGGGCTCCGCTCCGGTGCTCTGTGTAGACCAGGGAAACCAGGAGCGAGACTGGGCTGGCTTCATCACTGATGGCTCTGAGTCCACTGTTGCGACGATTGTGGGCTATCTCCCCCACCTGGGAGCTCCTCTCCCAGGACTCTGCCGGGCAACGTCCTGTGGTGACCTAGGGGGCTTTTCCTGACTTGTTTTCTGGAAATAGATGGCCAGGCCTGTCTTCCTAGTCTTCGTCTGGAAGCGCTTCTGAAACCTGCCCGCCATCTGTAACCCTGCTGGCACTTAAAATGAGGTGGAAAAGCTCCCAGCACCATCCTAACTCACAACACACTGCAGTATGACCACCGGATGGAGGGGCAGTGGTCTCAGGTCTCAGGCCCGGGTGACTTCTGAGTTTCTATCCCAGCGAAGTTACGCCCTCTAGAGATTTCCTGTGAATGCCACCATTTATCTCTTCCTGTTTGCTTGACGTCACGCAGCACATTGGCTTCAAGGCTGACCCAGGTCCCGGGGCTTCATTTCTCCTTGTGGCTAATGTGAGGTTCCATAGAGCCAGTTCTGACCCACAGCGACCCGGTGGACAACGAAAGGAAACCCTGACCAGCCCTGCGCCATCCTCACAGCTGTCCGTCCACCTGAGCTCCCTGTTGCGGCCGCTGTGTCCGTCCATCTACTTGAGGGCTTTCCCCTCTTCCACTTTACCGGGCATCTGTCCTTCCCAGGGACTGGGCTCCCCTGAGGATCTGTCCACAGTAAGACGAAGTCTCGCCGTCCTTGCCTCTGAGCAGCACGCTTGCTGGACTTCCTCTAGGACAGACGATTGTCCTTTGAGCCGTCCGTGGTATGTCCACGGTTCTTCTCCAGCTCCACAACTCAAATGCAGTGGCTACCATTCCCTGGGAGACACAGAGACACACTGTGTGTGTGTGTGCATGAATATGAATACGTGTACACACGTACCACGTGTTCTCTCCAGCCACCTGTTGAGAGACACTGCGCTTTCGTGAGTGGGGCTTGCAAGGGTCAGTGGTGCACACATGCCTGCTGGAGTCCCAGCTGTGGGGACAGACCTGGGAGTGGAGGTGCTGAGTCATATGGGAATTGCACGCTCAGCGTTTTGCGGAACTGTCTACTGTGTCCATAGCTGTTGCCGTTGTACCGTTCTGTGCCCTGTCCCCACCTCACCCCACCTCCCCGGCGCACACAAGTGTGTCAATGTCTTTTAAAGCTTCCCATGTGTCCAGTGTGCAGCTGCGGTCCAGTTCCAGGGTCCAGGTGACTTCTGAGGCCCCACAGGTAGGGTTCCAGACTCAACTGAGACATCTCAAAGCAGGAAAGCCTACAAGGCCAGCGTTCCTAAATGTACTGGCACATTGGAATCACCGGGCGATCGGGAAATGTCCCCAAGCCTGAGGCCCATTCCCAGGCCTGTGGGTTCATTGGTCTGGGGTAGCGCATGGCTTTGGAAGGGCTTCAGACCTCCAGTGATGATCGTGTGTGGGCCAGTCAGGGAACCACTGCTTTGGGTCATGTTCTTTTTGGTAAACTGGGAGGTAATCAACTCCTACGGGGATCCCCACACTTAACCACAGGGTCCCTAGCTACAGTGAGGGTCTCCCAGGCACCCACCACTTTGTTCACGCCACAGGCAGGGCCCCCCAAAAGAAAGTCTATGGGCTATGCTGTCCTTTCCTGGGCTCAAACACTTCCAAATCCCAAATGTCAACAACCATGGCTTTTCACGCAGTGACTCTCAGCCTGATTATATTGAGCATCACTTGGGGAGCTTCGAAAAATAATGAAGGGGCAGGCCCAGGCCCAATCCCCACTCTGGTTGTTCAACTCATTTGGTCTAGTGCGGGGCCGCGACACGGGCATGTTGTTCAGCCTTCAGTGCATCCATCTGGTGGGCGGCCATGCTGACCCTGGGCTCGACGAGCAGTTCTCGGACTTCAGCGAGTGTCGAAATCACCAGGAAGCCTGTCTACAGTCAGGTTCATGGCTCCTTCCAGCCTTCCAATGCAGACGGAGAATCTATACTTCTCCCAAGCTCCTGGGTGATGCTGCTAATCAGGACCAGAGTCCCAGGGTTCAGTGAGGTGCATGCTGGATGACTAACGAGAAGGTCGGTTGTTCAAACCCAACAAGGTACTCCCTTGGAAGAAGATGGAAGCCGTCTGCTTCCATGACGATTTACAGCCACGAACCCCCAGTGGGGCTGTTCTATGCTGTCCTATCAGGTGTCCTCTCAGAGCTGACAGTGGGGAAGTGTGTGGAGAGTGGGTGGGGGGATTTGCATCGGCTCAGTTCCTGGCCTTCTAGAAGCCTCTCCAAATGAACGCGGCCAGCGTGTCCTAGCAGGGTGAGTACGAAGGGGACAGAGGGATCTATGTTTAGGACACACTGAGCATCTATTAATGGTCGTGGAAAACGGCACCAGGAGCAGGTGAAGTTTGCACATCATAATGAGTGTAATCGATGTCTCCAGGGCGTCCATCCCAGCCCCCTCTCTGCCCTCCCACCCCCTCTGAGACCCAAACCTGGGTTGGGGGTGGTGGTGTTGTTCTTCACCTCTCCGCAGCAGAAAAGGAAGCAGAGAAAAGGAGCTGCCACAGAGGAGGTGAGAAAGACAGCCTTCCCCGGCCACCGTCTCCTGCCCTCCTCCCACCACGGGGAGGGCTGCAAAGTCCCTCCCGAAACCACTTCCTCTTTGAGGAGACTCATAATTACCCACAATGATCACAGCACCATTCATTTCGCCCTAAAATTAATACATCACGTTGAGAATGATATCGCACTAATTTATCACAAGATTTATGAAACTTGCACTTTTTCTAATGAGATTTATGCAAATGCTGCTCTTGCCACTGTTTGTGGGTTGTTTTTTTTTAAGTTTTGTCAGGGAAATGGGGGTCCAGCCTAGCTGGCAACCTCCTCCCACCTCACAGGTTTGGGAGGGTTCCTGGTGGGTCTTGCACTTGGAGGGGGAATCCCAGGTGATCAGTCACCTTCAGTCTTCCCACTTGGCTCACTCCCCTGTCCTATCTCTGCCCCGGTACCCCCTTGCACCTTGGGGCCAGGTCCTGCCCAGGGCTGACCGTGGAGCCCTTACAGGGGAGAGTGTGTTTCTCTCAGTCTCTGAGGCTCTTGGGTGGTGACAACATGGGCTGAGCCTTAGCCAGAACCAGGGTGCAGCATGCAGGGTGCTGTTTACAAGGCACTAACTCTCAGGGGTGTGTTCTGCGTGCCTCTAAGTCTAGGGGTGAAAGCCTGGCTTGCGTCGCCCCAACCCTGGCCTTGCTACCATTTATCGAGCACCTACGTATGACATGCACACTGTTATACTACCTCACTTAATATTAACTGCAGCTTGTGGAGAAGGAGCCCTGGAGGTGCTGCCGGGTAAGCACTGGACTGCTAACATCAAGGTCTGTGGTTCAAACCCACCAGCCGCTCCATGGGAGAAAGATGTGTAAAGACTTACAGCCTTGATGAGCCAGTCAGGGTGCAGTATAGCACCAATGAAACATATAATTTTCCTCTAGTTCTTTAATGCCCCCCCCATACTATCATGACCCCAATTCTACCTTACAAATCTGGCTAGACCACGCAGGTACAGATAAGATCTGGAAACACAGGGAATCCAGGGCAGATAAATCCCTCAGGATCAATATTTAGAGTAGCCATACCAGGAAGGGAAGGGGAAGGCAGGGGGAGAAGGGGGGGACCAATTGCAATGATCTACCTATAACTCCCTCCCAGGGGGGATGGACAACAGAAAAGTGGGCAAAGGGAGACATCGGTAAGTGTAAGACAAGAAATAATAATAATTTATAAATTATCAAGGGTTTGTGAGAGAGGAAGGTTGGGGAAGAGAAAGGGAAAAATGAGGAGCTGATACCAAGGGCCCAAGTAGAAAGAAAATGTTTTGAAAAGGATGATGGCAACATATGTACAAATGTGCTTGACACAATGGATGTATGTATGGATTGTGATAAGAGTTGTACGAGTCCCCAATAAAATGATTTAAAAAAAGACTTTCAGCTTCAGAAATACTATGCAGAATCAATTCGATGGCACTTGGTTTTTGGTTGGGTGGGGACATTATTCCCATGCTCAGATGACCTCAGAGAGGTCTAGCAACTTGTCCAAGGTCACACAGCTAGCAAGAAGGGAAGCCAAGAGCCAAATCTAGTGTCATCCGACCCCAAAGACCATGTCTTTAGCCAGCACTGCCCCCGGTGACTGTCAGAAGGCCTTGCTGCTGCTGCTACTGCTGGGGTTGATTCCCACTCCACACAGGCAGGCCCATGTGCAGGCTCAGGCAGCCAGGCTGCATTCGCTTTCTCGGGATGCTGCCACAAAGGACCACACGAGTCCTTTCTCAGAGAGCTCCGGAGATCCCAAGTCCAAACTGTCTCAGCAGGCTGTATTCATTCTGGAGGCTCCAGGGGAGGTTCTCTTCCTACCCTGTGCCGAGTCTCCTAGGGGCTGTCTGAGGAGCCCTAGCAGCAGAGTGGGTTACAAGTTGGACTGGGATCTGCCTGCTGCTCCCCGGAGACAGAGGATGGTTTCTCCTCCTGTAGAGTCACCATCTCAGAAACCCACAGAGGCAGCGCTACCCTGTCCGGTGCGGTCGCTAGGACTAGAATCGACTTGATGGCATTGAGTGTTGAGCTGTTTTTGAGAGGCTATCCGCGGTCCTTGGCTAGTGGCCCCACCTCACCTCCCACCGCTGCTTCTACCCGCTGGCTCCTTCTCTCCTGACCTCTGTGGGCCGTGCCATGGCTCTCGTTAGAAACCTTGTGGCGGCCTGAGGCCCACCTGGGCAGAATTTCAGGATCACCCCCTCATGTCAAGATCCCAACAACCCTTTTACGTGGAAGCTAACAGCTGGGTCTTTGGAGGAATACCTCACTGTGCGTGCGGTGTGGTGACGCTGGGGGGCGTCTTTAGTTGGCCTGCCACACAACGTAGGTGAAAAACAAACAAACAAAACAAAAAAAAACTTGGCACACTAGCCTTAGAAGGGCTAAAAGCCACGGCACAAACATACAGGATCCAAAGTTTAAGCCTCTTGAGAAAAAGAGAGACTCTGCTTCAGCCTCCTGCTTACAAGCCACATGGAGCCACGCTGATGGAGCCAGAGCCCTGGAGCTGGAGGAGCCACGTGGAGACCCACACCAGCGCTGAGATGCTTCCACCACCACTGGATCCACAAGACTTCCCACCCACCCACCGACCTGTTGGGTGTCATTGCATGTGTTGTATGAGTCTGAAGAGGAATATATGGACTAGTGTCAACATATGGGCTAATATTGGATTTATGGACTTGATCTGGAGTGGGCTGGGATGTTTTCTCAATATGCAATTGCTCTTTTATCTAAATCGCTTTCTTATACACAAAAAAATAAAAGAAAGAGAGAGATGAGGTCCAGGCTCTGGACCTCACCCAGAGCCTGCTTACTCTTATTTTAGGGACAATTAGGGTGAGGTTGGTCCATGGTGTGTTTCAAATGATAGAAATTGGAAGCAGGTCGATGGGCAATACTCGGAAGTAGATAAGCAGAAGCTTGTGCTCACAAAGGGGAAAGATCCAGGAGTCTCCGGAAAGGGCAGAGGCAGAGCCATCTGGGTCCCTGGCCCAGTTCCCGTTGGCGGCACTGCCTCAGAACAGATCGTGCTATTCACGGTGTTCCGCGGTGGGCCAAGAAGGTGCGAAGTGGTGAGTCATCCCTACAAAAGAAGGTAGGTACGGATAATATAGCTTATGAATATTCCATGCAAGCCATTATAATTAAAAAAGATTTTGTGCTTAAAGGAATGTTTCCCAAAGTGTATTTCACGAATCATTAATTCCCCTGGAAACTAATGGGTATTCCAAAGAAAAGTGCACTTTGGGCAAAAAGATCTAGAAAACTTTACTTTTTTTTTTTTTAAGATGAGCCAGTACATTTCCTGTGGGTTTTCTCAGGGCCTTTGGTGCTGGGTGAGCATTGTGAAGCTCCGACATCGGGGGAGCACCCATGGCTCTCCCTGGATTTACTGGCCAACAAACCCCTTTTCCAGGAGCATGTCAAAGGGAGCTCGTGGCTCCGAGAATGGCCACTCAGGAAGCCTCGAGGGAGGGGGTCTGGGGCTGCTTTCACTTTTCTTGGGGCAGCTGGACGGATGGACAGACAGATGGACGGCTGGACAGACGGCCAGATCAATGGACTGAATCAACAGACGAACGGATGAACATCTGAGGACCATGTCAGATGCCTTGCGGTGGAGGGAACAGGTGTGGGTAGACTCTAGAAAGCTCTGGGTGAAGCCTGCCCACCTCCTTGCCAGGGCACAAATCCTTGATTCAGGAGTGGAGACCCTGGCTGGGTAGGAGGTACCACACAGTCTAAACTGCTTCACTTGGGCCAAATCCCAAGTAGCTAAGATGGTAACCATAGCCATCAAAGGGCCCCCCACATACATAATGTACCAGCACCCTCACTGCCATGCGTTCTGGGGTCCTTCCCCGCACCCCCACACCCAAGCAGTACGCTATCCAGAAGCTACACACACTCTTACAAGGCAACCCCCAAATGAACCCAACTCACTGCCGGCAAGCCGTGCCGATTCCTCCCACGGATGGGGTAGGGAAGGACAAGGTAGGGTTCTGAGACTCATCCATTCTGGGAGTAGAAAGCCCCATCTTTGTGCTGCAGAAAGGTTAGTGGATTCAAACTGCTGACCTTGCAGTTAGCAGCCCGTCGCATAAGCACGATGCCATCAGGGGCCCTTCTTCAAAGGCACAGAGGTGACAATTCCGTGTATTGGAGTGATGCGTCTGCAGTGGCCTTGTGTGGGCTCCTGAAATTGGCACCAGAGGCCTGGGCTTCCTTCTTGGCCCCACCAATGCAGTACAAGCAAGGTGTGGGACCTGTTCCTGCCTCGGGAGACTGGGGCAAGGGGCCAGCCAGGTGCCACTGGAAGAAACACTTGCTCAATCGTAGATCCAAAGTGACCAGGCTTCTGCTCTGGGCTCTGTGAACCCAATCCCAGCAGTTCACACTCTGAGGTTGCTGAATGTTATGAATTGAACCGTGTGCACTGAAACTACGCATTGTGAATCCTAAACTCCGTGCCAGTGATTATCATCCCATGGAGGGATGAGCTGTCTTTGTTATGTTAATGAGACCAGGTAAGTATAGGGTGTATCTGAGTCAATCTCTTTTGAGATATGAAAGAGATGAAGAGCAAGTTAGCCGGCAGAGAGGGGAGAGGAGAGATGTCAAGTCCTAAGGATGGCAGGCCTGTCCCTCAGAGCCGACTGAGAAACAAAGCCTTCCCCCAGAGCCAGTGGCCTGAAGTCAGACTTCTGGTCTCTTAAACTGGGGGAGAGAGTACATTTCTACTCATGAAAGCCACCCACCTGTGGCATCTATGATCCAGAAAAATGGTCTGAACCCCCACTTGCAACTGTTCTTGCCTGGTGCATACCCAGAGTCCCAGGCAGGGTGGACTCTCTGTCTACCAAATGAAGAGATGAATGAGTCGATACG
>NW_022103968.1:63496594-63502276 GCF_000313985.2 Echinops telfairi | reverse complement strand
TCACTGCACTTTCTTCTAGTCAAGTCCAACCCTCAACAGGGTTCCCGAGGCTGTAACTCTTACCAGAGCAGAGGACCTTTCTTCTTTCCCCCTTGGTAGCAGCGACTGCGCAGCCGCGTTACCCCCGGTGGTCCTGATGGATGAGTGATGAGTCACGGTGCAGCCATAAGGCAATGCCGCTATCAGTATTATGAGTGTTGCCCTGGGAAGGCTGAAGGCTGAGGGCCCCCAGGCCCAGTGTCCGTAAGGCACGTTCTCAGGAGTGGCTGGCTGGCTTCATTTGAGGGGCAGAGAGAAGGGAGCGAGCTTCCGACAGTGTTCCCACCGCCCGACCTGCTGGGGTTTGCCGAATGACGGAGCATGGTCTTTAATTGGGCGTGTTCATTTTTAATTAGACAAAGGGAGAAAAATGGAGCCAGAGGCACCCCCAGAGGTCCTCTCCTCCCTGGAGTCGGGCCCTACCTCCCAGCTCCCTGGAGACACAGCTGGACCTCTGGGGCCGCTCTAGCAATGGAGAGTGCTGGAGGGCTGGAGAACAGGAGAGCCAAGTGGGAGGAGGGGGGGCAGGCTGTGGGATGGTCACCTTGACATCCAGTGGGGGGCCTGCCCCGGGACGGGTCCTGGTCCTCCACACTCCTTGTGCCCATGGTCATCCCCATGGCTTTCTGTGCCCTGAATACCTGACTATTGGAGATAATTCACTGCCTGAGACGTTGTGAATGAGCCTTAGGGCTCTTTCTGGTTGCCCTTTCTGCCTGGGCAGTCCCTTCTAAATGTTGGGCACTAATGTCATTGCTCAAGGGAGTACTCAGGGTTCCTAGGCTGTCTGTTCTGAGCCAGGCCCCGGGTTCCCCTGAGCGAGCCTCCATTCAAATGGCCCTGGCTCAGCTTGGTGTCGCTTTGCACAGTCACCTGACTGTTTGGACCCTGGGTTCCTCACCTGTACTTTGTTGGTCTCCCATTCACTCCCCGTTCACTCCCCTTCACACTCATTAGTTACTCAGAAACGCTTGCCGTTCGGGCTGGGAGGAGCCGTGAGTTGTTGCTGCTGGGAGCCCGCGGCATATTTAAGGCCCTCGCTGTCACCCTGCTGCAAGGGCACCCATGCTTCCTCGTCGTCTTCAGTCGCTGCCCGGCTTTGACACCCACGAGGTCACTGAAAATACCAGGGCTTCCGTCCTCAAGGGAGCATCTTTGCTTTTTAACAATTAAAAGCAAAAAACGAAAAGCTCTTCATTGTGAATCAGGTGAAGGTTTGCAGGTCATTGCTTGACACGCAGCCATTCTGACTGGAAGCCGGTGGGGCATCCCCTCGATCTACCATCACTCTACAGATGTTGACTGTGGATCCACATAAAATAAAACCCTTGGTAGTTTGTTTCGTTTCTCTGTTGATCATGAGTTTGACTATCTGCCCAGTTGTGAGGATTTCCTTTTCTTTACCTAACCAACAGCCACACGGCAGGCGGCGGCCGGTGCCGGTTATCAGTAAGCAAGGACATGTCGTCCGATGTTAATAAGCCTTCCCCCAATCCTGATGCCGCGTTCCTCTTCACACAGCCCAGCTTCTCTGATGATCTGCTCGGCATTAAGGTCCAGTAAAAATGACAGAAAGGCACAACCCTGACACACACCGTTCTTGGTTTTAAAGCATGCGATTCCCTGGATTTCTTCAAACGACTGCCCTTGGTCTTTGTATAGATTTTGGGAGGAGTCCAATTACGGGTTCAGGACATCACATTCTTCACAATGCTACTCATAATCTGTGATGGTCCACCTAGTCCGATGCCTTGGCACGCACCATGCTAAGCGTCTTGCAGGCATTCCCTGCTTTCTGCCAAGACCCGGCTGCTGCCGGCAGTAAGATTCCCCATCCCGCATTCTATGCTGAATCTGGTTTGGCTTTCTGGCAGCTCCCTGTTGATGTACTGCGACTACAACGGTTTTACAACTGTTTTCTATAAAAGTTTGCCTGTGTAGTTCAAATCCACAGGCTGCCCCTCAGAGAGGCTTTCTGCTCCACAGAGATTTACTACAGCCTTGAAGAGCTCAACAGGGCAGCTCTCCTAGTCCTGGCAGTCAGCAGAGAGCTGGGGTTGTCGGCCTGATGCTATTCGTGATACTGTGGGATCGTTTCTGCATTCTGTTGGAGCACCTTCCTTTGGGATGGGCACACCTATGGATGAACTTCATTTCATTGTGTGCTTCCAGTTGTCCTAGATCCATACTCTGTACGTTCAGCATTCTGATCATTCCTGGATGTCTGCACCTGTTTCTTCTCCTTTTGAGCCGTGCCCCCATCAGTAAATGAAGGCTCCGGATGCTGTGCTCTGCTCACGCTACGTCAAAGAGGCAGTTCTTCCCCAATCATGTTCTGAGTTCCTGCCAGATGACAGGGTTCATCTCGGACACCACATCAAACCATGCTCCACTGGGATTCTTAGAATTTCCAGGGGTCTTTTTCCCCAGAAGTGGACCCCCAGGTTCTCCTCCCTAGTCTGTCTTTGTCTGAAAGCTTCACTCACACCTGTCCACCACGGGTGAGCCTGCTGTGTCTGAAATACTGGTGTCATAGCTTCCAGCACCATAGCAACCTGCTTCCACAGTATGACAAGCCAGTAGAGGAGCCACCGGTGAAGCGAACATTTATGACGGGGCTGCCTGTGGCCTAAGCATGTGTGACAGTCACAAGCCAGACAGTGAGAACCAATATCTACCATGACATGAACAAGGCAGAAAAACATCCTTGCCCTCAAAGTCACCAGAGTTTAATGGGTCTTAGTTCCTAATTCTGGCAATATGGCATACGTACCTGGATTTTCTTGCCCAAAAAACAAAAACGTGCAAGATTGCATAGTGCTGATGAAAAGTAAGAACTACTTAGGCCAAACACTACATGAAACAAGACGCCCAGAGAGGCAGGCTCATGCCTTGAGGTCATTTGCCAAATCAAGTAAATCTGAACGTTAATTTCCAGAGCCCCCAGAGCTAGTTGGAGAGGGAGGAAATGCCCAGCTCCACCCTTGGCTCACCAATGTGGGCAGACTAACCTGAAACCAGCCCCACTGATGCAGGAAGCCCAAAGCACCATACGCTCGGTGTAAGGTGAACTAGAAATAAACTTGGACTCTCAGACCCGCAGCATTCTAAAAATAAGAACGCGGTCTCTCTAAAGCTGAGGTGCTGAGTGGAGAGGGGAATGCAGCCCTGCAAGATTCACACCCGTGTTGCTCACTGGCAGCCTGGACTCGCATTGCCTGCATGTCTAAAACACTTGACCAAATAATTGAATTTAGAATGGCAACAGACAAGCAGGATGCCTATCTCTGTGCTTAACAAAAACAACTACAAACCCTCTCTGGAATAGCCCACCTTTAGCTCAGGTCTCAAAGAGTCCCCCTTCCCACCATTGTCTTCCAATCAAATGAGACACACACACACACACACACACACACACACACACACACACACACACACGGCACCAGAAGTGAAAATTCAAAGGTAAAAAATAAAGTGATAATCAGACCCTTCAACATTTTAGATAAAGGACTTGTCAGGCACAGAATCTAAAATGTTTAATATGCTTCAAGAACTTAAAGGGAGGCTTGCAATTATGAGTGACAAGCAGGCAGTTTTTGAAAGGATGGAGTAGAACCGCACATGAAAGTGTGGTCATTATAACAGGAAGTTCTTTCTTTTTTCCAGTAGATGTGGCTAAAAAGAGAGTCAGGGAATTGGGTGACAAAATAGAAGAAATTACTTAGAATGAAGCCCAGAGGTTTCAGAAATAAAAAATGTAACAAATAATCTAAGAAGCATTTAGTCGAGATTCCGGAAGCAAAAACTGAACCATATACAATATTTAAAGAAATAATAGATGAGAATGTTCCAGAACTAACCAAGACTTCAACCCATACCAACTGTAAACACCAATGAATTTTCAATTTTAGTGACCATAATTTGATCTGTAGGCGTTCTCTTTGGTCTTTTAAAATGTCAGGCTATTTATCTGGTCTCTTTGGTAATCAATGAACACACTATCAGCAGGAACCAGGCAGGAAACAGATGGGCACAGAGATTCAGGTGGGGGCTGTGATGAACCGTACAGTCATGTCCCGTTTAAAAGAGGCAGTGTCTTTAGCCCCAGAGCTTGTTGTCAGGATGAATCATGTGACCAAAGCTAGAAATCCTTACTTAGATAGAGAACCCAGCTGCGTGGGGCCCACAAAGCAAGCCTAGGCATAAAATGCAGAACATGGATCAGAGGTGCATCACCCTGGGGTAAGAGGTGACTGGAGAGAAATGCGAAGACCAAGTGGAACCAAGCAGGAACTGGCCAAGTGACCAGAGCAGCTCTAGGAAAAGGCCCCCGAGAAGAATCCAGCAGACCAGGGTGGCCCTGGGCTGGCAGATAGCCCTCGTTTCTGGAAGGAAAGGTTCCCACCATCTTCTCTAGAACTGTACCCAAATTCTTAGCATCCTGTAAGCAGGAGATCGTTCCAGGCCCAAATTCCTCGGTCTGGAAAACCCTTGCCTCCCTCCTTCCAGCAAACGGCATTCCCTCCACACTGCAGCCAGTCCTTGTCTGGGCAGCCATTCCCCCTCCCTCCCTCCCAACGCTGCTTGTGCTAGCAGAGGTCAGAGCACTCCCGTAGGCCTAGGGGCTAGGGTGCCCACGGTCCACCTGCCTGTGCCAGGGCCTGCTCCCGGGCCCTACCCTCTGTGGCTCCCGGGTGAGCACCAGCGGGCTCAGAAAGGCCCCCAGGAGAAGGGCCGTCAGCGGGGAATGCAGATTCCCCCACAGTGTGAGCGCAGTGACTCTCCGCCCAGGTGCGAGGTGCATATGTTATGCAGAGAGCCTCTGGGCTGGTTGCATAAGTGATCATAAAGAGCATTAATAAGCCAACCCAGAGGAAAGCAAGCTGCCTGTGCCATGGGGTGGGGGGAGGAGCGGGGCAGGAAAAGCAGCAGCCAGCCTGGAGAGAAGACCTGAATCTTCCAATGATCCCGATGGCCTGCTGGACCGGGAGGCCCTTCCCATGGTGGGTGGGACGCTCTGAGGCAGGGATGAACTCTCACTACAGAAGCAACCGTGAGTTCACGAGCTACAGCAATGAGAAGGGCGATTCCGTGCCGCAGCAAATGGGTCGAAGCTCCGCTATGAACCTGAAGGCTGTGGTTCGAACCCACGCAGCAGTGCCACAGCAGAAAGCCCTGGCGACCTGCTCCCGGGAGGATCACAGCCAAGGAACCCGTGGGGGCAGTTCTGCACGGCAGCAGGCGGGGGCGCCACCAGTCAGGAATGGCCAGAGCACAGCAGGTTTGGTGGCTTTTATGTTAAGAGCCATCTGAAGAAAGTGACCAGACAGGTCTGCCCGCTCCCCTCTAAACAGTTTAACAGTTACCTTCTTCGTTTTTAACAGGATTTAATTCTAACTTCATTAAATGAGCTGCACCATTTAAAATGCAAAAGGCACACAAGCCGTTCTTTCCACCCCATCCACTCAGTCCTCACCTTGCAAGCAATCACAGCTTATAGTTTCTCGCGTATCTTTCCAGAAATAGGCTTCTTATACACAGAGAAATAGATCGATAGATAGATTAACCGATGGATATATAGATGAGGTGTGTGTGTGTGTGTGTGTGTGTGTGTGTGTGTGTGTGTGTGTGCGCCCGCGCATC
>NW_022103968.1:63494655-63495321 GCF_000313985.2 Echinops telfairi | reverse complement strand
CACAAAGACCTCACCCTCGGAGACTGATTCTAGAGACCATGACCCAAGGGGAGCCATGGTCCACGAGTGTGAGAGTTGGTCCTTGATAGACCAGGTTCAAGTCCAGCCACATCCTTTACTGGCTGTGTAACCGTGGACATGTCCCAAGTTTCCGTATTCTACCTGCCCTGTCCCCGGTGCGAGGAGGCTTGGTGAGAGATGACAACACGGGGAAGTCAAGCAGACCGTGATGCCATGGTCAGCCACATGACCGGCCACAGCCCTCCCCTCCACCCGCAGACGTGGTGGTCTTCCTCCGGGCCTCCACCTCCCAGAAGCCTCCTCTGCTGGCCTAGCACTCTTCTGCCTCTTTCTCCTCTTTGCTCTCAGAGCGCTGGCATCTCCACCAAGTCATCTGTTGGTCACTGCACTCAGTGCTTCTCCACCAACAGGTCCTTACTCGCACAGAGAAAGGATGCGTCTCGAGACGCCAGGAATAGGGGCGTGAAGACCTGACCCGAGGGTGGGAATTCATTTGAAGCCTAAGTTCAAGCTTTTATTTGTTTGCCTCCTCGCCGGGTTACTCTTCATTCAAACCCTTTGCACCGAGCAACTACACAGCAGGGAGCAGGGCGGGCATGGCTCTTAAATCATGGAGCTTACAGCCAGGTGTACACACACACACAC
>NW_022103968.1:63491433-63492618 GCF_000313985.2 Echinops telfairi | reverse complement strand
ACGACTGCGCTTCATGTGGCCTCCCGGGGGTTGACCGTCCGGACGCTGATTGCCAGGCCTTTCTTCTGAGGTGCCTCTGGATGGCCTTGAACCTCCAACCCTTTGGTTAACAATAAGTAGCCTTGGTACCTCGAGGTCAGTGGTTCAAAATCACCAGCCGTGCCATGGGAGACAGCTGAGGCCGTCTGCTTCTGCAGAGATTCACAGTTGTGGAAACCCGAGGGAGCAGTTCCAGCCTGTCCTATGGAGTCGTTGGGTCTGTGGAGGCCTCCCCTCCTAGAAAAGCACAACCCCCCCATTTGCATGCACTGCTGTGAGCCCCTTTCCTAATGCCTTCCTGCAGGGTACAAAGAGTGCTTATGAAAACAATTCAGTCAGTCCTCACAGTAACAGTTCCCAGGTGAGACCTCCATCAATGCATCTGATAACTGTCCACAAATATTCCTGATAAAGGCCCAGCGACCTTCACGTGATAACAGTCCCTGCAGCTGAAGCAAGGCAGGTTGCCCCCACTGACATTCACCCTGGGGGGTGAACCACTTCCCCAAGGTCACACCCAGGATGGTAAAGCAGGGCTGGGACACTGGCCTTCTGAGCTCTTCTGGGCCCTGGCCTGTGCTGTCGCCTGGCAGGGCTGTCAGACAGGGGGACAGGAAGGGCTTTCCCAGCACGCCTTCTGTGAGCGCTGCATCAGCCGGGGTCCAGAGGGGCTCCAGGTCTTGCCAGAAGCCAGACCAGCCCTCGACTGGCTGAGAAGTCCTCTCAGGGTCTGGAGAAGGAGTTGCTTCTATGCGAGCCCCCTCCCCACACACCCCACCCTAGGCCCAGCTGCCTGCCCACTGGGAGATGGAGAAGGAGAGGGACGGTACTTGGCAGGTGTCTTGCAAGCACCTCGGCCCCGTCTGCTTATCTGCGTCCCTGCCACTGCGCCACGGCAAATTGCTTGTTGATAAATGAGGCTATTTAAGAGCGAGTGATGCTGGCATTACAGTTATTAATGAGGACGACGTGGGGAGACATTAAAAGTGGCCCGACTGTTCTCCTATCCACCCACCTGTGAGTAATGGGCCACACTGCCTCCGGCCCTTGCCCCCACACCCGGGTACAGGCCCTGGGTCAACACCCGCCACACATGGTGACTGCAGGAGGTGGGGGAGGTGAGGAAGATTCCAGGTCCAGGATTAC
>NW_022103968.1:63476505-63490070 GCF_000313985.2 Echinops telfairi | reverse complement strand
CACAAGTTTTGCTTTATAATATTTCTTTGACTTGTCCGTTCAGATTTTATTTATGCGTCCACCCATGTGACAGACTTCACAGTTTACGTCCAGAGTAAGATAAGCCTTTGGAATCAGGAGCAAAGGGTCACCAGAGATGACAGACAAGCCCTCTCTGAAGGAGTGGGTGCACAGTCTGGGGCCCCTTGTCCTCAGCTAGCTCAGTGGCTGCCATCGGCCCGCAGTGTCCGTTCCAGCCTCAACCCCTTCAGAGAGCCCAGGAGGCAGACCGGAGCTGGGCACATCTCCCCATTCCTGGGCTTCCCACACACTCACCAGCCATCTGGCTTCCCTCCCCGGGGACCTGTGTCCCCACCATTCAGAGGAGGTCGGACTAAACCAAGAGCAAACTCCTTGCCATCGAGTGGATGCCGATAGGGCAGGGTAGACCTGCCCCCTGTGAGTTTCTGAGACTCAACTCTTTATGGGAGTAGAAAGCCCCATCTTTCTCCCTCAGAGAGAGTGGTGGTTTCGAACTGCTGACCTTGAAGTTAGCAAGCCCACAAGTAACCACCATGCCACCAGGGTTCCTGAGGTCAGGTTAGCGAGACCTAAAGACCCTCCCAGTGTCAGTCTTGAGCTCTTCCAAGTCCCTGACTTGACATTGCTCATTTCAACGGTAATGATGCAAACTGTCTCAAAGAAGAAGGGTGTCGAAGTCCTCCTGTGTGCCCAAGTGTGAGTGTGCGAGAGTGTGTGTGAGTGCATCGTGAATGTGTCAGCGTGAAAGTCTGTGTAGTTTGTGAGTGTCTTGGTCTGAGGGCATGAGTATAGGTGCACGTGTGCGAATGTATCTGTTTGAGTGTGTGTGTGTGTGTGTGTGTGTGTGTGTGTGTGTGTGTGCATAAGCTCACATGAACGATCCAGACTTGAACACCAGTGTCTGCCTCGGTCATGGGTGAGGGGGTCAAAGGGGAAGGAAAGGCGACTGGCACTGTTGGTACCCCGTTTACACCGTCCCTCCAATGAGGCATCGGGCGTGGCAAACAGAGGAGGAAGACCTTCGACAAGATGCCCCGACACGGGGCTGCAACAGCGGTGCCAGCACAGGCCTGGCGGCGAGGACAGTGCAGGCGCGGGTGGGGCCGTGCCGTGCCCTGTTGTCTGTGGGGTCACTGTGGATGGGGCTGACTCCGGGGCACCCGCTGGGGAGGTGGGCCTTCAGAAGGGTGCGGGGCCTGCGATAGCATCTCGTTCGAAGAGTGGAAA
Source organism: Echinops telfairi (assembly GCF_000313985.2). Classification (NCBI taxonomy): domain Eukaryota; kingdom Metazoa; phylum Chordata; class Mammalia; order Afrosoricida; family Tenrecidae; genus Echinops; species Echinops telfairi. The sequence continues at coordinate 63,488,822 of NW_022103968.1, read as the reverse complement.
CTGTGGCCCTGAGATGTCAACCCGCCTGCCTGGTCAATCTGTCTACAGAAAGTGGGGCCTTCCCTTCCCTCGGGTGTGGAACGGAGCTGACCTCCACTTAAGACAGGCAGCATGTGAAGGGAGAGGGTAGCCCTGGCCTCGGCCATCAGGCCAGGGTTGGGCGAGGAGGAGGGGTGGAGACGGGTGGCACGGGAAGACGGGCGCATCGGCGTGCTCCACACAGGGATTGCCAGGATGAGTGTGTGAATGGCTGAATGGACAACCACGATCTGCCCTCTGCACTGAATGCACGAGACAAAAGATCTTTGGGGAACGATTAGCTGGGAACCTTGGGGGCATTGAGTTTACGTTCATCGTGAAGATTAGCCATTTTACACGTCGGTAGAAATGGGCGAGGATGATTGCACGACCCAAAAGATGCCAAAGATGCCGAATGGTGTGTGCAGCCACGGTTGGACGGTGTACAGTCGGCTGCACACCTTCTCCACAACAGCCACAGACAACACGCCGTCCAGCCCAGAGGACAGAGAGCAGGCCGGGCCAAGGGGGAATCGCCGAGGAATGGGTGACAGGGCTGAAGGGACAGAGATCCTTCCCGAGAGTTGGCGGGGAGAGGGCCGCCTCCAGCCAGGGCCCTGGGCTGGGATTTCTAGTATCCCACACGGTGAGAAGGTAAGCGTGTTCTCGAAGGACAGAGAGAAACAAAGCAGACGGAGCCAGAGTGAAAGCAGAGCCCCAGCTCACAGCACAGGCGCCAACCCCCCCACCCCCCCTCCCAGGCCTCTGGGAACCGGGCCAGGGTCCTGACCACAGTCCTCCTCCTCGATGCTGGGCTTCTCAGACCCTTGGGCCAGCCCGCCGTCCAGGGCCCGGCCAGCTTCTCCCCACCCCGCCTTTCCCTGCACCCCTGTCCCCAGCCCTCGGCATCTCCTGGGGCGAGGCGCGAGGCGCGAGGGTGGAGCCCCTGGGTGACAGATGAGCCTCACGCCGTTTTACTTGTCACGCGGGCACATGGGATGACAGGCCTTGGGAACCTGGGCATTAATACCGAAGATTTATAGTCAAATCTGTCACGGCTGAAGGCACTTCCCCCAAACTTGGCTCGGCCTGAAGGTCGCTTTTCTGAGGTGATAAGTGCAAAAGGACGTCCTCGCCCGCCCTCCTGGGCCCTCCCCGCCTGGCAGCCGAAGGTTGGCGACGGACGACGGAGAAAAGCGAGGGGGCACGGGGAGTTCTCTGTGCAGCCCCGCCTGTGGCCCCGCATGGGCCCTCCACTATGCTCAGGCAGGGCAGGCGGGCAGCGCCAGGGCGGGCCAGGGGAAGTTGGAGAGGCTGGGGCAGCGATGGGCAGCTCCCGGGCTATGAGCCTGTGTCCAGGACTGGCCTGGGAAACCTCCCCTCTGACTTGCTGAGAATGGTGGTGGACGAGGGCAGAGAGCAATGTCTGGGGCCAGGCCAAGACCCCGGCTCCAAGCTCAGAAGAGCGCCGGGTCTCAGGCCCCAGCTGAGACTAGGAAGCGGCCCCTTAGGTCACTGCTCTGGTCAGAGGCCAATATCCAACCAATCACTGTCTCAGCCTCCTCAGAGCCAGGAGCTGCCTTAGAGGGAAGGAGAGCCCAGTGAGTTCATTTCACAGAGAAGACTGAGGCTCAGAGAGGAGGAATCAGAAATCACTCATCCTTTCAACAAATCACGGCAGCCAGTGCCCGAGCTGGGAGGGAGCGGGCATGCAGACAGGAGAGCTCTGGAAGGGGAGTGTGGCTAAAGGTGGCAAGGGGACCCTGGGACCATGGTGGGAAGGGAATGAGCCACGATACCCGTGAACAGCGCCGCACCCTCTCAATGCCCCGAGAACCACGTGCTGTTCCCTCCTGCTTCCCCTGGGAGGAGACTCAGGCACACACACCTCCGACCCTCACTCTACTGCCTCTCGGAGAGAAGACAGCACGGCAGACCATGTCGGAAGACAGCCTCCGTTCCCTGCCAACTGCTTGGCTGGGGAGGGTTTCCTAGTGGGAGATGGGCTCTGTGGGCTGGGGTCGTCAGTCGGTAAGGACTTTCTGGAGGAGGTGGCAGGCAGAGGTCTTAGGATGGAGCCAATCTGGTGAGCAACCTGCCAGACAGAACCACCACCACCCCGATTGAGACACCCACTCTTGGGACCAGCAGGCATATACTGTGGCCCATACCTGAGAGACCCTGCCCAGTAGGTCCCATCTGGGGGAGGGGACCCTGGGGGTCCTCAGAGGTGGAGGCCGCTGGGCTCTCAGCAGTACAAACTGGCCAGGGCAGTTATGCAGGAGCGGGCAACACTGGCAGCTGGTGCCCAGGATGGCAGCCGGGAAGGGGGGGGGGGCGCAGTGAGCACTGGCATCCTGGACTCCGGAGCCTGGCACACTCATGGTGCTGTTCCCGGGTTATAGATGAGCTAAATTAGCTGTGACGCTCATTAGCGGCAGCTCCTAATTAGTGAAAATTAATATTGGCTTTGATAAAGACATTGGTGCCAGCTCTCTGAGGCAGAGGTATTATCGACCTTGTCAGCTGGGCTAACGATTAGGTAAGTGGAGGTGCCAGGGGGGCTGGGAGGGGGCATGGGTCACTGAGGAAAGAGCACAGGTTCTCGGGGGGCCTGCTAGCAGCTCTCACCCCTGAGGCCAGGGTCCCAAGCCTCCTCCCTGGGCTCACCTGATCCCCTGCAATCCTCTCAGGTGGTTCGCCCCACACCCTAGATTGTCTACCTGCCCTGCTTCCAGTTGACATGCACCCATGAGATGACACCTATAATAATGATCCTTCTTATCTGACAGTTTGACATCTTAATTGCTATTAATCTTGTTATTAACGCCTGAATATTGACCGGTGGTATCATGGGCTACGATTTGGGATACTAAACAACGAGGCTAGTGGTTCGAAACTGCCAGCCTCTGCGAGGGAGAAAGGTGAGGCTTTCTATGTCCATGGGATTTGTGGTCTCAGAACTCCCACGTTAGAAGTGCTCCTCTGTCCTCTTGCCTCGTCCTGAGTCAGGACAGACTGGAGGACGGTGATTGATTGAGTCGAGGGATCGATCTGGAGGACGGTGATTGATTGAGTCGAGGGATCGATCGGCTACCCCGGGCCCAGCAGGATGGAGACTGTCTTCAGAGGCACTGAATCCTCCCAGGAGCCGTGCTCGTCAAGTAGGTGTTTGTGTTCCCTTGTTTTGTAGAGAAGGAGATGAAGGCTCGGGGCAATTGAGTAACTTACCCTGTGTGTTAGTCTGGGGACTTTAGAGAAACAAATCCACAGAAACTCATGTATAAGAGAGAGTTGGATATAAAGGTTAAGTGCACATCAAGAAAACATCCCAACCCAGTGCTGCCCAAGTCCACAAGTCCAACATTAACCCATTAACCCATATGTCCAACACCAATCCACAAAGTCCTCCTCCATCTCACAAAATACATGCAATGATGCCGACCGCAGGAGGAAAGCCAAATCAGTGAACATGTAAGCATCTCAGCGCTGGCAGGGGTCTCCACACGGCTGCTCCAGCACCCAGGGCTGCATCGGGGTAGGTCCATACGGCTTCTCCTTGGGGATGTCTTGCAGGAAGTGAGCCTTGCAAGCTGAAGCAGGGAACTGGCTAAGGCAGCTGCACCCTGGTCCGACCATCACAAAGCAAGAGACACCCCCTCCGCCCACATGTGTTTATCGGCCAGGTTGGCACTATAAACTAACTACCTCACCCTAGAAGACATGGGTACCGGGATTTGAGCCCAGCCCTGGGGGCAGAGTGGTTACTCTTTTGACTGCTAACTGAAAGGTCCGCCATTCAAAACCACCAGCCGTTCCACGGGAGAAAGATGAGACCCGTGAGATGCAGCCTCAGAAACCCACAGGGCAGTTCTACCCTGTCCTATAAGGTTGCTGTGGGACGGCATCGACTCAATGACAGTGAGCTGGTTTTGTTTTTTGGTGTTTTCCCCCCAAATTTCTGACTCTTGATAACCTCTGTCTTTTCTCCATCTAGCATGATGTTGGTGCGTTTGTGAGGATTTGGGTCTTCTTTGCACAGAACTGTCATCCACACTGAAGGCTGCCGGCCTTGATCTTCATCGGCACGTGCTTCAAGTCCTCTGCACGCTCAGTGAGCAGGGCTGTGTCACCTACGGATGGTAGATGCCTTCTTCCCGCCTTCTTCTCCACATAATCCTGCGACTCTGATTCGCTCAGCGTGCAGACTCAGCAGAGTGAGACGATGCACCCGGCGCACACCTTTCCTGATTTCAAGCCAGGCAGTCTTGCCCAGTCCTATTCTCACCACTACCTCTTGATCCCGGTACAAGCTCCCCAAGACCACAATGAAGTGCTCTGGAATTCCCATTCTTCTCCAGGCTGTCCACACAGTCAAGTGCTTGTGCACAGTCAATAAGACACAAGTAAACATCTTTCTGGTCTTCTCTGCTTTCCGCTGAGAATTATACTCCATGCATATTCCTATGTTGTGTAATATTGAACACCCAGGCGGTGCATCCCACAATGCTGCCTCTCGGGGGGGCAGGGAGGTCCCCAGGAGCACTGCCTTCCGGGGCTGGCTGGAGCAGGGCCTGGCTCACCCAGGCCCCAGTTGTGCTGTTGCCAAGTGACCAGCTCTGGGGCCTTGCCTCTGAGGCCACTTGGGAGGTAACCAGTCGGATGTGGCTTCTCTTCACCCGGGCCCTACTTCCCAGCCAGGGACCCTGAATCCTGGCCCTGGGTAATGAGGGGAAGTAACAGATACATCTATTTTTAATCCAAATAAAGAGAAAATGTTTGCCACCTTGGAGTTTATAAAAATAACAATGCATTATGCGGGCATTAATAACAATAAAGATGTCAAACTGTCAGATAAGAAGTTAATCTCATTCGGAGCACAATTAAAGGGGCTATTATCCCACCACCTGGGGCCACTTGGGCTTTTACCACCCAGCAGGCTTAATAGAGAAAGGGGGCTGGCGCAGAGTGCAAGGAGCTGTGGTGTTGCCCCCCACTCCCCTCACACACACTCGGCCCTGCTCCAGACTTCCCCTCGGGGACCCCAACCTAGCTGCGTGTGCAGGACCTGCAGACCAGAGGAAGGGGCAGAGTCAGCGAGGCCAGGCCTGTGTGCCCGCCATTGGCCCACACCTTCATCAGCCATCGGCTCCCTGCCAACACACTGCACGAGCTACAGAGCGGAAACGATGGAGCCTGCCCTCCCTGCCATGCAGTCTGTGCCCATGACGGTGCCAACAGGACGAGAGAAACACTGTCAGTGCTTAACAGAGGGCCTTCAACGCAGGGAATTGGTCACACGGTGGGCAGAAGAGCTGAGAAGCCCAGTGGGGTGAGGAAGTACCTCCAGCTCTCAGGTGAGGGACAAAGAAGGAGTTGGCCTCACTGGGACCGGTGGGCCAAGTTCACCGTGGGAGCTGGAGCCACCACACAGAGACAGGAGGAGTGGAATAGAGTGGGGTGGGGGGCGGGGCTGGCTCCACTCTTCCTCCTGCTCCCCATCACCTGCCATGGTTTCCCATTGGCCAAGTTCAGGTGGAAGCCAGCTGATTCCTGGGACAGGAAAGATGGCAAGACAGCCAGGTTACTCCCTGCCACTGAGAGAAGAGCCCGAGAAGGGGAAGATGGGCCCGAGAGCAGACAAGTTCAAGTCTGATGTATTCCCTTGCCATTTACCGAGTCCCTAACATACTCCAGCCTGGGGAAAGCAGCAGACCTGTTTAAGGTGCTGAAAAGCAACGACGTCACTTTGAGGGCTAAGTTGCGTCTGGCCCAAGCCATGGTGCTTCCCATCGCCCCTGTGCCTGTGGAAGCTGGGCCCTGACGGAGGACGGCCAGGGAAGGTCGGGCGTTTGATGCCAGTGCTGGGCAAGAGTACGGTGGACTGCCGCAGGACAAACACATCTGTCCTAGGAGGGCAGCCGGGGCCCTCGCTTGAAGCAAGGCCGGCGGGACTTCATCTCCTGTGCTCTAGACACGTGGTCAGGAGGGACCAGCCCCTGGAGAGGACACCGTGCTCGGTGGGGCGGAGGGGCAGTGAAGCAGAGGGTGACCCCGACAATGTGGCCTGCCCCAGTGGCTCCAACAATGGATCCAAACACAAGACCAATTGCGAGGATGGCGCAGACCGGGCGGTGTTTCCATCTACTGTACTCCGGTCAACGTGAGTCAGAACTAACTGCACGACACCTAGCACCCATCACCACAGCACGCTCCAGGCTGTGTGCCTGGCCGGTGAGTGAGAAGGATCCGCTGAAGGAAGCAGACCACCTCCCTGCACTGTGGCGTGTGCTGAGCTGGACTGGGGCAGGAGAGGAGAGTGCAGAACCCGAGGGGGTCGGAGGCAGCCCAGCATGTGCAGGGGGAGGGGCCAGAGACGCCATTGGTCCGGACGCTGTCATGGATCAGGTGGAAGAGAGACCCCACTGTGAAAAGCACGTGGAGAGGAGCAGGGGGCATGTTCATGGGGAGAGGGCCAGAGCCACGCGCAGTGGGCGAAGGCAACCATGAAGGACCGGGGTCAGGGGGGAGAAGCAGGAAGCAGAGCAGCCGGCCCCTGAGTGGTCCCCAAGCTCACACCCAGTGGAAGATGCCGGGGAGCAGGTCTGGGAACGCCCTGGGGCTGGGCACGGTGGCAGCCGGGCTGGCCTATGCTTGAGCCATGGCGGTGAGCTGGAGGGAGCAGCCTGGGCAGAGGCGGCAACAAGGAACTGGGGTCAAGAGCCAGCCAAGGCCTGACTGCACACTGTACAACTGAACGCTCCGCTCTCGGGAAAGCTCCGCAAGGATGGGCGGGTGGCCCCTGCCAGACGGAGATCGGTCAAGGACTTGTATCCAGAACTTGTATAGAGAACTGTCAAAACTCAACCGCCAGAGCACAATGCAACACAACACAGCCACTGCGAAAAGTGGACGGACAGTCTGAGTCACCTCCAAGGGATGCCAAGTCTGTGAGCACCAAGAGGCACAGCATCGCTAGGCACCAGGCAGGCACAAATTGAGTCCACCACGAGACACCGCCACCGCCTATGGGACAGTCCAACACGGAAAAGACTGCTGGCGGGTGCAGCAGAGGGGGGCCTGGCTTACCTGGCAGGGCGGGGCTGTCCACCGTGGGGCAGCATGCTGCGCTTATGGTGGGCACAGGGCAGGATGGCAAGGACCCCCTCTTCCTGGTACCACATAAAGGACTGCCCAGAGGTCCTTGCGACCAGAGAGACGAGACCGATAGTGGCAGAGGCGAGGGAGAGAGGAGACGGAGAGAGAGGGCAGCCAGGGAGTTCAGAGAAAGGGACACGTGTGTGAGACGGGGAAGGGCGTCTACTACAGCTGGAACCCGGGGCATCGAGGATGAGAGGCACACTCCCTCTCGCACCCGGTGGGGAGGACTGAGGGTGGGCATGAAACTCACCGCGCACAGGTGCGATGTGTGAAAGGGCACAGAGGAACCGCTCTGGAGGGCAGGTGGTCGGAGGAGCAGGGCAATCACAGCGCTGTATTTCGTCCGGCGCAGAACTTTGAGTTATTTTAGATTTCTTTTATTGTGAGTTGGATAAAGGTTTACAGAATGGACCGTTTCATGTGCAGTAGTTCCTGTATTTTGCTTCCTCTCATTCGTTCAGATCCCTCAGTGTAACAGCCCCTCCCCGACTCCCCCATCCCTAGTTCCAGCCCTCCTGCTTTCTAACCCTTCTGAACTTCGTCCTTGGGTAAACTCTGCCTCTGATCTCCAGTGACGGAGCACCCCAAGGTGTGCAGTCCTCCCCAGTGTGATCGTTGCCCTCATAGACCTGCCTGCTGTTCGCCTAAGCACTGAGCCACCGTGTGAGCTCCGTCCCGGAGCTGAAGAGCCATTGTCTGCAGGGCTCCGCTCAGCTCTATCTGGCCAGGAAGCCTAGTCTCTTATCATTTTGAGTTTGGGTCTGCATTTTTCTCCCATTCCAACCAGGACTTTCTAAGGTGGGCTCTGCCCGAGCAGTACACAACGCTCTTCAACAAGTCCTCGCAGAGTTTCCGTTTCTGAGTGTCTGTTCCCTCTGCATTTCTGCCAGCAGGCGTCAGGCCCAGACGGACGCCCCACCACTCCCATGAGTCTGGTCCTGCCACGTTTGCACCGGCTGCACACTGCACAGGCCCGCCCTGCCGCACACCTCAGCTCCTGGGATCCCGAGAGAAGACCAGCAGGGTCAGAATGCGGGCACTGAGCGCGGCACGGCGTCAGGCAGAGGTGGAGCTGTGTGGGGTCTGTAGGACCCAGTGCCTGGGCTCCTTCCCCTGGGGTGGGGGTGGGGCTCTCCCTCATGCCCTCCCCCATCCCTCTCTGCTTGCTCCTCTTTGGGACCCAAGCATACCTGGGTGGTGTCATGGCCCACTGAGTCATGGGACCCTCCCGCCAACACAACTCCCTGGCAGGTGGGGGCTTCTGGGTTTGCCACCCATGTCCCACAAGGAAAGCTGAGGTAGTGCTCACTTCCAGCCCAGGTGACTGTCCTGGGAATCTGCAGCTGTTCACCCAGGAAAAGCTGAGAGGCCTGGTAGGGCTTGATCAAGGGCAACGTAACCGAGAGGAATTACTGACACCCAAATGAAGGCTGAGCATGATAGTGGGACAAGAGGAAAGTCAAAGGAAATAGGGGAAAGAACTAGGAGGCAAAGGGCATTTATACAGGTTTAAATATAGGCACGTACATATGTAAATACATTTATAGATGATGATGGGGAAATAGATCTACACGGATATATGTATAGGTTTAGTATTAAGGTAGCAGATGGACATTGGGCCTCCACTCAAGTACTCCCTCAATGCAAGAACACTTTGTTCTGTTAAACTGGCATTCCATGATGCTCACCTCCCGACATGATAGCTGCAGACAAATGGGTGCATAAGCAAATGTGGTGAAGAACTGAAGGAGGGGGTGGGCACACAAGGGGTGTAAAAGCTGGGGGCCAGCCATCTGGGTCCTCTTCCTTGTGTTACCTTCATGCCGGGCAGTGTGACCACTGCTGTGCCGAGGGGCGGTCACCACCGCTCCCAGTGACCCTCTGCGGAAGAGCAGAACCACCCACGGGGTTGCCCAGGCGGGAATCTCTCTACAAGCAGATCTCCAGATACTTTCCCTGAGGAGCAGCTGGTGGATTTGAACTGCTGATCTTCCAGGTGGCAGCCAAGTGTGCAACCATTATGCCCGCAGGGCTCCCGTGATCCTGCTCCCTGGCACTCAAGACCCCCGGGTGGCACAAACTGTTTGTGCTCAACTGTGAACCCAAAGGAGCCCTGGCTGGTTGCCCGTTGGGCTGCTTACCACAAGGTCAGCAGTTTGAAACCACCCACCTGCTCCTATAGCAGTTTCAGTCTGGGCCGCCACAAATGTGTAGAACAAACCGAATGTGAATGAAAAGCAAAGTCACACACTTTCAAATGTACCCTGTGTGAGGAGACAGAGAGGTAGGTGCTTCAAACAGGGCACTCCTCCACCAAGACACATCAGCACGAACACACACACAGTCACACACACTCATGGACAACGACAAATACACACGTGTAGGGACATGCAGACCCGCACAGTCACAGACTGTCATTGTCATGCACACTGACACACACACAAGGGCATACACATAACTACGTATGTATGCACACATGTGCAGGGACACACTCACATGGTCACACGCGAAGACACACATGCACACAGGGACACAGTCACTCACACACACGCCCACACAGCTGCTGCCCGGCAGGAGGTGGCCTGGGGAGGTCCTGCCATGCCACCTTGGGGGTGTGGCGGCATGAGGTGACCAGCAAGGGGTGTGTGTATGAAGGGCAGCCTCTTCTGAACCATCCCATGCCTCCCACCCGGGGAAGGAAAATTATGACTTTCTCAAGGAGGAGGTGTTTTTTTTATGTTTTGTATTTTTTCCCTTCCCCTCCTCTCAGCACACAGTGCTAATTTATGGCTCTTTTCCCAACTCCACTGAAGTAAGAGGGTAATGGCTTTCAGCCGTTTTGCTTGCTCTCACCTGTCACTCACGGCAGGCTACCTGACAGGACTGCAGACAATGTTCCAATCACAGGGGCCGCTTTCCCCCCCAAAGGAGGCGAAGAATTCATAGTGGCCGTGGGGAGAGTTATTTCATTCCCGGATGGAACAGCTCCAGGTAAACAGCTGTAAAAATTCATCACCAGCAGCACTGCCTTGGGCCGAGGGGTGGGCACGCTGCCCCCAGCCCGGGGTCTGAGCTGGCCTGGCCAGGGGTCTGCAGGGCCCGGGGCACTCAATGACTCAGGCCCTCCGGTTCTAGTATTCACCGACTCCAGCGGCTCAGGCCACCTTGAGAAGGTCACACTTTGGCCCCTCGGAATCTCACCTGGCCCAGACACTAACTAGACGGAATGTTCTAGCCCTTTTGGCTGGGGGAACGCAGTCCGAACAGACCAGGCAAGGTCAAGAACTTAGGTGTTTCCCCAGGGTGTCAAGCCTGGGGCTGCCTGTCGCTGGCTAACCTGGGGCAGGCTGCTGAGCCTCGGGGGCTCCTCCCTAGGGCTGCCAGACTCCAGACCAGCACTGTGCAGCAGGACTGTCTGCGAGGGTGGACGTGCACTGGACCTGCGTCGCTGCTGTCCCAAGGCATCGATGGCTACTGGGCACTCGCAGAGGGGCCAGTGTGAAGGAGAAATGGCATATTTAAATTTTCCCCTCACTTTAATTAGAACTACTTTTTATAAATAAGTAACAAACTAACCACAATCAAATAAAAATTCCACTTCCCCTTCACACTGGGCCACATTTCAAGTGCTCAGTAGCCAGGCACGTCCCTGGGCAGCACAGATGTCCAGGCCCGGTGGGCTGCTCCCCACAAGATCAGCAGTTTGAAATCACCAGCTGCCCCTCGGGAGAGAGACAAGGCTCTCCCTTCCTGGAATGAGCTGGGGCCTCGGAAACCCACAAGGGCGGTTCTGTCCCGTCCTGTCCTGTCCTTACAGGGTGGCGCCGGGTCAGAATCAACTCGATGGCAGCGAGTTTGGTTTTGAATTTTGGTGTTTTGTGGTTGGGTTTGTGATTCACTTAAATTTAAGTTGCCACCTGTGTTGAACAATGCAGCTCTCGATTTCCCACATGCTGGAAGGCCCGCTACCCGTGGCGCCTGATCCTCGGTGGTGGTGAGCATTACATCAGAGAAAGCATATAGGTGTCGGCACCTACTTACAACCAAAAAAAGGGAACACCACGGATGGACGAGCCTGCGGAGCCAGACACCCACGGTGTCCTTGGGGCGCCTTTTCTGAAGTCGGTACATAGGCTTCTCCTCTGAGATGCCAACCTTGTGGTTACTCTGTGAATTGTTTGTCCACCGGGGACTGACAGCCTTTATCAACAGGAAGGAAGGGGATTCGAATTCCAGAGGGTCAAGGTACGAGGAAATTTTATGTCATTTACACCCCGTCATCAGTTTCCATTTTAACTGCCAGGAAAATCTAAATGCCACCAATGAGGGGCACACGGGACCCGGGCCGGATCCAACAAGCACTCCCTCTCTCAGGGACCCCTGCAGGGCTCCTGAGTCACCTGGCGCCTCGCAGGCCTGTCAAGTGAGTCTGTCGCCCACGCTCCGGCCCACTGGGGCTAAGTCGAATTGCTCTCCAATGAGACACGATGAGACAGATTCCCAGAAGATCCCCCTCCTCTGGAGCCCCGACAGTCCAGAAAGGCAACAAGGCGGGAGAGGGATTGTTTCACCATCTTCTAAGTGCACACAGGCAGGCTGCTGGGGTCTCCGTCTCGGCTGCTAGTTCTGTGGACATGGGCACGCCCACTGTGCTCTCTGAGCCTCAGTTTCCTCATCTGCCACCCAGATGCCTACCCGACGGGCTGTGTTGTGTGATGCAAAGTGCCTGGCCCCTACGAGATGCTGAGCAAACAGAAGACCCTGGACAAGAGGGACTGACATAGTGGCCGAGATGCTAGGCTCAAACAGAAGGAGGGCAGAACGGCACGGGGGTGGAGGGGTGTGTGGGGGGTTGTATTTCCTTCTGTTGAGCTGACTCAACGGTCCCTAACAGGAACAGCATGATCACTGCTATGGGCGCTAATTCTAGGAGGCGGCAGGACACCATGGTTTGGAAGTTGTCACCTGCGTGCCGATCCCAGCCCTTCCTCATTCACCAGCGGTGGGACCCTGCCTCCGTTTCCCCATCTCGAATGGCCACATCATGGTTTTATGAGTTGCTGTGAGGATTCAGGGAGTTCGGAGCCATCCTGACATAGACTACATACTAAGTACACCCATGCTAATTAATTAAATAT
>NW_022103968.1:63474076-63476015 GCF_000313985.2 Echinops telfairi | reverse complement strand
TGCTGCTGTCCTTACCAGAGAGGCCAACAGTGGAAAGACAGGTGCCCCGGCAAATCAAGGCTACCGGGGCCCAGAGACAAGAACGGATCTTCCAGGACAAACTTCACTCAGACGCCCAGCCTCCTGGACTGCAAGACAGCACAGAGCGGTCTGTGGTCTTTGCAGCCTGGGAGCCGCAGCACCTGGTAGGCCCGGGGCAGATCTGCTGACTGCAGGACACAACCCTGTAGAGACAGAGCAGTGGAGGCTACAGAGGAGCACAGCCGTTCGCACTTGAAGAGTTTGACCTTGAGGGTCCTTGAGGGGTGTTTTACACCCTGTTGCTTTGGCTAAGGGTGAGAAAATCCCTGCCTGACAGAGAGGTTACCTCATCCACCTTCTATCCCACCCCTCCCTGCTCACCCACCTGCCCCCAAACTCCCAGGAGCCCAAGAAGGGCAGTGGAGAGAGGGACCCTGCCCAGGGTGTAGAACAGGGTGCTGGGGGGTGGAGGGGGGCAGGTGGGCAGAGGACGGGACAGAAAGGAACTGGATTTCAGGAAAGGAAAATCAACCTTTTTGGCCAGCCAGGCGAGGGCAGGCTGTGAATCACCAGCTTTGCTGGCATGCCAGGCTCTGTACCAGGCATACGTCCCATGTCGGCTGCCACAGCCCACACGTCACCTCGACAAATGAGGGTCCACGCTGCAGCAGGCCAACCAGCCTAGTGGCCCCCCAGGCTGCCGGCAACCTGTCCTCTCCATCTGGCCCGTGGCCTCTGGGCTGCCCGCCACAGCGAGGGCCAGACAGCCCTCTTTGGAGGAGTGTCACTTCCTCACCGACAGGGACTCGGTCCCCAGAGCCAGCCGTCTAAGTTGTAGAACTAACCCTTCCCCTCCCGTGGCCCGACATGGTGCGACGTCTATTTCAGACGGGGGGGGGATGCAGGAGGTCAAAGTGCAACTCACCGCTGGCCGGTCAATGTCGGCACGTGGTGACCATACAGGGCAAGGCAGGGCTGCCCCTGTGGGTTTCTGAGGCTGTCGTTCTTCACCGAGTACAAACCCTCTGCTTCCTCCCAAGGAGAGCTGGCTGTTTCCAAAGGTCATCGTCGAGGCTGGCAATCTAACACGTCACCCCTATGTCACCAGGATTCCCATCTGATCTCTAACACGGATCAAGGCACCCCCAACCCCACCTTGCACCTCACCCACCCGGAGCTGTGCTTTCTGGTCTGTGGGCAGAGGTAGGTCAGGCACTGAGCCAGGTCCCTGAGTGGCACGGGGCCTCAGACCATCAACAGTTGAGTGAGAGGGAGGTGGGGGTCCTCGGGCAGGGGAGGAATTACCACCCCAGCCACGTCCTGAGGAGCACTAGGCAGGGCCCTGGCTGGCCCTGTGGGAACCACTTGTGACATCGCACAACAATCACACTCTGCTAAACACTTGGGGCCGGCCCGTCCACAATCGGATGGATGAACAATGGACTGAGGTTCCGAAGGGTGAAGAACTGCCAGGTCTCAGCGTGTCCCCCCCACCCCACATGGCCTCTGTTCACAATGAGGCTGCCCACCAGCGCTGGAGATGGGATGCTGAGCTCCGAGGACGGAGGGGTCACTGGCCTTAGTGGCCACACCCATCTCCCCAGCTCAGCTGGGCCGGCTGACCGGCAGCTCCCAGACCAAATCCATGTCCCTGGGTCTCCAGGCAGGACTCTCTCAGAGGCAGGCGGGGAGGGGGGCACCCAAAGAGGGATGCAGTTCCCTCCTTAATTGACTGTAAATTGCTCCAGATCTGTTAATGAAGGCCGTCAGGAGTAATTATGTCCGCTGCTGCTGTGAGGCCACTCTGTAAACACAAAAGGCGGAGTGGGAGGGGGCAGGCATCTCCTGGCTCCCCCGCCCTCCCCCACGGGCCACCCTTCCATCCTCACACCTGTGACCAGTGATGAGCCCTGATGAA
>NW_022103968.1:63469071-63473624 GCF_000313985.2 Echinops telfairi | reverse complement strand
GCACAGGTTTTGTAACAAGCCCACTTGGTGGGTGCGGGCTCAAGGGCCAGGGACAGAACAGGGAAGGAGGAGGTGGGCCAGGGCTGGCGTCCTCATTTGACAAAGAGGAGAGACTGAGGCTGGGGTCCTGAGCCACGCCCTGGGGTCATAGGCTCAAACCCGGGCACTGACCTTCAATACACTCTTTGGCCTTGGACAAGCCCTCTGCGTCCATGTGCATAAGGGGACAACAGTGGGTGCACTGTGAGGGTCAGCTGCTCGTGAGGCACAGCCTGGCCTTGGCAGGTAGAGAACTTCCCTGCACCAGAGTGAGCAGTTACTGCTGCATCCCAGAGCCACGCTGCGGCCACCACCCTTGGCCCTGCGAGGTGGACGGGGACAGGGATGACCAAGGAGTGGGCGTGTGAAAGACTTAAAATGACAGCCCATCAAAGAGCATGTGCCAGCCCCAGATGATCACCCTAGGACAGCAGGTGGGAGCTATCGCCCAGAGACTGCCCTCTGGCCGCTTGCTATGGGGGTACCTGTGCCAGGCCCTTCACCTCCTGCCTGGACACCTCTGCGGGGAGGAGGCTCTTCCATCCATCGTTACAGTGCCAGTGGCCCCACAGCAGTATGAAGAAGGAAGGCCACCAGTGCCCACATGCCACCTCCTGCCCACTCCAGGACACCACCTCTGAACCTCTGAGATTCACCACTTGGCCATTCCCTGACTCCAGCCCAAGCAGTTCCCTAGGGCCCGCGGGCTGCAGGGTGACAGGGACGTGAGCAGGACACCTCCACCCCCCACCCCCCCGGGGGGCAGGGATCCCTAGGGGACCATGCTCCCTTGACGTCCAGGCCTGGGTCTGCACTGAGCAAAGCTGATCTAGAGAGGGAGCAGGGGCCACGTGGGGCCCCCACCCCTGGTAACCACTGAGTGCCAGCTAAGAGGTCTGCCCTGCTTGCCCCTGACTGCTGACCTGCAGAGCCGGTGTCTCCCAAAAGGAGGCGGTAGCAGCTGTCAGCAATCAGAGCTGTGTCTGCAGCCCTCTCCACCTACCTGGCCAGGTGAGGCAGCCTGGAGCCAGCGCCACCCAGGGTCCCACCAGATGGGCACCCCTGCCCCTCACTCCCACACTGGGGGCAGCACAGACTGGGGTTGGGCTGGGTGAGCAACGTGGCAGAGACAATGACAGGGCCTGGAAGCCACTTCTCGGGCCCAGATGGGGCGAGACAGCTGCCTGGGCCCAGGCTGGCATGGCTGGCTGAGGGCACGTGGGAGACAAACACTAGCTCCCTGCCCGTCAGGGCTGAGTTATCCCCAACATAGGGTTTCTCTGGAGAGCTCATAAAGCAGCTGATGCGGCAAAGCAGGTTCAACACTCAATAATCTCTCCCGCTCATACCGGGCGGACGCCTGCACATTCGTCTTGAATTACCCCTTCAAAGCCCAAATCAATCCCCACCAGGCTGCCAACCGAGCCCGGCAAAGGAGGGCCAGGGTGGTGCTGTGATGCCCGGTGTGGGGATGAGGGCAAGGCCCATGCACCCCCCTCACTCCCCTCCATCCGCTGTGCTGCGGACAGCGAGGAAGTGGGCAAGGAGCTGGAGAGGGAGCAAGGTCCTGCTGGAAGGTCAGTGACAGAGAGGCAGAACACACTGGACTCCAGAGGGACGGACAGGGAGCGGGGCTGACCCCAACACGGCAGCACACCGATGGAGAGCCCTTGGGAAGGCGACAACCTCTGTCAGCCTTGGTGCTGTCAGCTGCCAGTGAAATGGGCACACAGGAGGTGGGCAGTGTCTCTCCTGAGTTTGAGGGCTGGCCACAGCAGCTGGGACCCTTCGAATGAGAGAGGGGACATTGTGCAGACCTTAGATGGCCTCGTGTAGGCAGGGAGCAGTTGACCCCAGCGGCGTTGAGGCGGATCTGGAAGGGTGGAGGTAGCGGCAAAAGGCAAGTGAAGCACACTGCCCGGGATGTGGAGTTGGCACCGCTGCAAGGCCCTGCCCAGAGCCCACACTACCCAGGGTCCTGGCACAGGGACCAATAGGCCTCTCCCATCTGAAGGTGGAAATGCCCCTTGGGAGCATGACCTCTCCCATGTATCTCCATGCTGAGCACAAAGGGCAGCTTCCCGGCCCCCAGCCGTCTCGGGCCAGATGGGAAAGATACCCCAGCACTAACCAGAGCTGATGCCCACCAGTACTTCCTATGTGCCAAGCCCAGTGTCCAATGCCCGATGGTAATGAGTTGAAGGCCTCATCCCAGACAAGCTCATCTGAGACCGGGCACCTGCTATCACCACCCCCATTTCCAACGGTGTAAACCGAGGCAGGGAGGGGCTAAGTAGTCAGTAATACAGTCTGCACTCGCTGAAGACAGAAATCTAGACCTAACTCGCTGCCACAGAGCCGATGCCGACTCCCAGTGGCCTCCAGGACAGGGTAGAACTGCCCTGTGAGTTTCAGAGACTGTAACTGCAGGGGAGTAGAATGTTCCGTCTTTCTCCCACGGAGCAGCTGGGGGTCTCGAACTGCTGGCCTTGTGGATCGCAGCCCAGTGGATAGACCCGTAAAGGCCCCTGATACAGCCATTTCATTTCAAAGCTGTCTGATACGAGCTTCCATAAGTTTTCCGCTGCGGTCGGCTGGTCAACTCGGTCATCTCCACTTCCAGAGGAGGAATAAGAGGCCCAGGGAAGCTAAGGGACTGGCTGTGGTCACCCGGCTAGTAAATGACAGAACTGGCCTGATCCGAGGAGCTGGTGCAGCTGGCTGGCGGGAGAGATCTTGTTTGAATTCAGCCCAGTAACTTGAGGCAAATGACAACCTCTCTAAGCCTCAGTTTCCTCATATTTGAAACAGGCTGAACCCTAGGAGGGTCTGCCACACTGGAGAGGGAGCAGGAGGGGGGATGGACAGAGGCTGTCCTGAGTATGAGGCCTGTTCTGGGAGTCCTCTCCCCACGGGGAGAGGAGGAAGAGGAAGGGTGCCCAGACCCTTTCTTGGTCCGTGCTGACAGGACAACTTGATCTTGTATTCCAGTCCAAGCTGAAGTTGGACAGCGCGGGGCCCACAGGTCCCCGGAGGCTGGTAAAGATCAGTCGGGGTGCGGGGAGCGGTGACAAGTTCCAAGTCGGCTCGGCCCACGCTGTCTCCCCAACCAGCTGGAGGATGTTCAGCCCTTATAAATCACACCTTCAGTGATTCCCAGGGAGCCCCAGTGTCCCCGGCAGGCTGCAAGCTCAGCACATCCTCCTCCCCGAAGGCACCGCTGAGCCAGGCTCCTCTGCAAGCCCTTAGTCTCTAAGGGGGGGTGGGGTGCCTGCCGCCCAGCGCAAGCACAGCTGCCCAAGGCCCCTCCCCATCTCTGCCGGCCACTGGAAAAGGCACTGGGTCCGAAAACACCGACCCTGACACATCTCGGGTTTTCTCGTCTGTTGTCCCCCAAGTCGTCCATCAACTCTGGTCTGTCACCTCCAGCAAGGATTAGCACTTTCAGGCTCCTATGGGCATTGAGGCCCAGACAGGTCCACACAGCTAGGGGCCAGGGCTCCTGCCTCATCCTGGGCCTTGGCCCCCAGAGACAGCTGTGCTGGCCACTCCGCTGTCCCTACAGCAACTGCCTCTCACCCAGCCCCTCCCTGGAGTGGCCCTTGGCTCACTGCACCGTTCCTGAGTGGCAGACTGAGAAAGGGCCCACACAGCCCCGAGAGGCAGCATCTATGTGGTTGTGCGTGCCGGCACATGCACTCTGACTTACAGTGACCCACAGTCACTATAAGAAATTCCCATAGGGTGTTCACACTGTCATCTTGATGGGGACACATCACCAGGTCCTTCCCCCGCAGAGACACAGGTGGGTTCAAGCCACCAACCTTTAGGTGAGCAGCCACGCCCTGAGCCACTGTGTCCCCAGTGTGGGTGCTGGAGAGGAGCTCTTGGATTTCAAATCCTAATGCTACTGCTGGCTTGCTGTGGACCCCAGTCCGCTGGTCGCACTGTGGCCAGCTGGCTCCATCACCTTGTGAGACGGCTCATCGGTGGCCACCAACCTCCATCGCCACCTCTGTGTTGCCCATGTGCCCAGGACGAACTCCTTCCTTGCCTGGGCCCAAGCACCGCTTCAGACCAGGCCGCCCACCACTGCCGGTCTACCGACGCTCCCACACAAGACTGTCGAGAGTTCCAGCCTGTTGACCGACCTACAGATTTGCGATTTGGCCAGGTCCACGCCTCAAGATAAATCTCTCTAGTTCAACCTCAACCTCTGTATCTAAGGGCCCCGGTGTAGGAGTGGCTATGGGTTGGGTTGCCATCTGAAGGTTGGCAGTTTGAAACCACCAGCCGCTGTCTGGGAGAAAGACCGGCTTTCTAGTCCTGGGCAGAGTTACAGTCTGGGAGACTCACAAGGCTGGTTCTAGCCTGTCCTAGAGGGTGGTCGCTGTGAGTCGGCATTGAGAGCTCAGAGGTGCGGGTCCACCCAGAGTTGTCTCAGAAGTAAGCCCTGGTGATCTGCTTCCTGAAAGCAATCAGACACTGCGAACCCCACGACACGCAGTGCTCCC
>NW_022103968.1:63466521-63468265 GCF_000313985.2 Echinops telfairi | reverse complement strand
GTCAAAATTCCTTGAAAAGCACCGGTGTTTCCGCAAGGTTACCACCAAGCAGAGGACATGAAACAGCAGCTCCCACGTTCAAGCAGGGGCTTCACGCTGGACACCGTGCTGAGGGCCCGACAGTTTGCCTACCCGATAGTCATGCGAACCCGGAGAAGGAAAGGTGGTATTATTGTTCCCATTTGGCAGATGAGGAAACTGAGGCACCCAGCCAGGCAGAGCTCAGATTGGCACCCAGGCGGTCTAGCCCCAGAGCCCACAGTTCCAGCAGCTGTTGGCCTGCCCATGTGGTCAAGCCATGCAGAGAGTGTACCCTGGGCTGGTGTCTGAGGCCACTGGGCTCCCCGCCCCCCACACCCCCCTGGTGTTCCAATTCCTGTGGCTTGGCCACCAGTCCTTGCAAGGGACTGCTCTACCCACACCTGGTTCCAAGGAACTCCGGTGATGGAAAAATGAGCCACACCTGTGGCTCTTCAGCCTCTCCAGGAGGAGCAGGAGGGGCCTGGGGGTCAGGGAGGGGGCACAGCCCCCCTCCATATACTGGGTGTAGCGAACCCTCACTCCCACCCCAGAGCCTGGCTGACCAGCGGTCCTCTCACTGGGTGGATTCTGCCTACCCAGCCACCATTCACAGCCGCCCGCCCCGCTCCCACTCTGCACTCCGCTGGATGGGGCGCCCCGTGGGGAGTTGTCCCCTAGCTGGCCTGCACACTGCGCCTCATCTGCTGAGACGCTGACGCGGGGTCAGCCCACCTGAAAATTGCTCTCCCCGGGTCCAGACAAAACAGCTGGGCATTGATGGAATTTGCAGAGAAATTAATCAGCGCCGACTGGCAGCGGTGCCAGGCGCTGCCTGGGCCCGATTCATCCTAATGAATCCTAAACTCCAGCCTTAATGGCTCCTGACAAGACTAATTTACTCCCGTGGATGATTAGCCTGGGACATTATCACCTTAATGGTGGCGTAAGATGCTTTTGGGGTGCTCAGGATTCTGCCTGGGGGAGTGGACTGTATGTGCACCCACCTGGCTGACACAGGGAGGCACAGGGACCCAAGGGGCGGGAAATCACGGGGCCATTCGACCGACCCACACTCACTTGCTCGTCACCCATCTGTTCCCTCATTCAGCAAGCCTTTGCTGGGGCCCTTTGCCTAAAGCACCTGGCTGAGACCAGGGGGTGCACCTGCAAACACCTCTCCCTCCGACACATAGGAGGACGACTGGGTGCCCCACGCATCTCAAAGGCCTCACAGAGACCTTGGGGGTGGGGGGGTGGGTGGGGAGGCTGACGCTCCACAAACATTAGCTAATAGGATCACAGTTTCACATAACTAATGGCAATGTCACCATTAACAATACGCTGAAAACTAACTGTCCAGGGGGGAGTTACACGCAAATACCCACAACAGAACAAAGCAGCAGGACAGCGAGAGGTGACATCTGAGCTGCACCTGGAAGGGAAGGAGGAATTTCTTTGTGTGTCCAGGAAGTTGCTGTTCTAACAAACATACCAAAAGGGGCTGGCTTGTGAAACAGAAATCTCGTTTCTCACAGTCTGCATTCAGGACACCAGCTCGTGGGGAAGGCTTTCTGTCTGTGTCCGCTCTAAGGGAAGCCCTCGTCTCTTTTCCACATCTGCGGGCCTGGGGTCCCTGCAAGATTCCTGTGTCTGGACATTAGTCTTCCCTGGGTCTAGGACAGCGGTTCTCCACCTGTGGATCGTGACCCCTTTGGGGGTCAAA
>NW_022103968.1:63461073-63462931 GCF_000313985.2 Echinops telfairi | reverse complement strand
GAGGAATCTGCTCCCTAGGGGGCTCCCAGAGCCCCAGGCACAAGCAAGGCACCAGACACCCAGAAACGCTCACAGCCCAAAGAAAGAGACAGACAAGCCACCGAGTGACCAGCGCATCAGGGCTGGGACTGAGAGAGAGGCTACGCCAAGCCCCAAGAGCAAATGTAGCAGCCGGGCTTGACTTCTAGGAGAGCCCCCGGAAGGCCACCGGGGCTGTGTCCAACCTCTCAGGAGAGAGGGATGGAGGCAGCAGGAGCAGCCACTGCCAAGGCCAGGAGAAGAGCAGGGTGGCTGAGGAGCAGTGGGCAAGGAGCGGGCAGGAGCTGGGGTCCTGGAGGTCACAGGTCCCGGATTACACACAGGCTTTATGCCATTAAGGAATGCCAGTCTGGAGTCCAAGAGGGATGAGGGATTCGAGCCCGCCTCCTGAGCACACTCCGTCTGCAGGTGTAAGAAGGAGAAGGCTGTGACGGGGGCAAGGACAGAGTGTTAGTAGGGAGAGCATTAGGGCATTTCTGGAAAGAGCCTGCCTTGGACTGTGGGGGTAGGTGCGCTAGCGGTGAGAAGGGCGATGACCCCAGGACTCTCCCGCAGCCCGAGCCGGTGGCCCTGATGGCACCGTGGAAGAGAAGAGTCGAGACTGAGCCCCTGGGAGGGTCGCCTTTCCGCTCCCCGAGGGCAAGTTTTGGAGGGGAGGATGCAGACGGTCCCTAGACAGTTGAGTGGAAATGCTGGGCGCTCTCTCAGGAGAGGGCCAAGGGGCAGCTGTGGGAATGGCCGTCACAGAGCTAGCATATCAAATGCCTAGGCCACAGGAGGTCACTCAGGGCGTAAGAACACGAAGAAGGGACGAGACCATGAGCGCAAACTGACACTATAAATTCTCAGAAGAAGGGCAAGGCCAATGCCGGTGGGCCCAGCTTTCCACAGTGAACTATCTCACCCAACAGCGAAAGACAAAATAAAGCAATAGCCACCCGCCAAACCCGGTGCCAACCAGTCTATACCAACTCATGGTGACCCTATAGGGCAGGGTGGAACTGTGCCTGTGAGTTTCTGAGACTGCGACTCCTCACGGGAGCTGAAAGTCTCATCTTTCTCCCTGGGAGCAGCTGGTGAGTTTGAACTGCTGACCTTCCAGTTAGCAGTCCAATGTGTTCCTTGCTGTCCCACCAACCAAAAGCCAAACTCACTGCCACGGAGGCGATGCCAACTCAGAGTGACCCTACAGGACCGGGTGGGGCACCCAGACTCTAAATCAGCGGTTCTCAACCTGTGGGTCACGACCCCTTTGGGGGGTCAAACAACCCTTTCACAGGGGTCGCCCAAGACCATCGGAAAACACGAACATTTTGCAATATATAATTACATATTGTTTTGTGATTAATCACTATGTTTTACTGATGTTCAATTTGTAACCATGAAAATGCATCCTGTGTATCAGATATTTACATGACAATTCATAACAGTAGCAAAATTACCGTTATGAAGTAGCAATGAAAATAATGTGATGGTTGGGGGTCACCACAACATGAGGAACTGTATTAAAGGGTCACGGCATTAGGAAGGTGGAGAACCACTGCTTTCAATAAATCTTCATGAAAATCTTAAACTTTTGTCCATCAAAAGATGACCAACAACAAAAAAAAGTGAAAATTCAAGCTACTGACTGAAAGAATATGTTTCGGAACTATAGGTCCAATAACAATCTAATGATCAAAAAGTTCCTGGAAAAAAATGAAATTTTAAAGATGATGGAATTTTTCCAGACACTCAGAAGCCACAATGGCTGGAAAACCAAAAACCAGACAGACAAACAAACTCACTGCCATCAGACAGGACAGACCCGTCCCTGCGG
>NW_022103968.1:63454486-63459462 GCF_000313985.2 Echinops telfairi | reverse complement strand
AGTTAACGGTGTTGTGGGTGAACGTCCAAGCTGCCCAGTAAGGTGACCAGCCCACCCATTTTGCAGGTTGGAACACTGACATTCAGGGGACAAAGGGAGAGCAAGAGGCAGGCCTCGGGGTTGAATCCCCAGGCTCTACCACAAGGCAGGTGAAGGATCGGTCCCTGAAACCAGCCTTTCCAACCTTCACCTGGGTCACTGCTGGTCAGGGTACAAATCTGGATCTGCCTCATGAGTGGCCCAGGGCCACCTGGGGACCAGCACTCAGCAGGGGCCTCTAAGTTTGGCCCACCCACGGCTGTAAAGACCCCTGGAGCCAGCCAGGTGGCCCCAGGTAATGCCTTCCCACTGGTGAGATGCCCTCGCAGAGGTCCAGAGGGAAGAGAGGTGTGCCCAGGGCCACACAGCAAGGAGCAGAAAATGAGCTCCTGACTTCCAGGCCTGTCTCTGCTGCCCCATTCTGGTGCAAAGGAAGGGAGCAAGCAGGGAGGCCCACAGGCCGCTGGCCCAGGAACCTGAGCAGGGCCATCTTGCAGTGCACGAGGCTCCCTCTCCCTCCCTTGGCCCCCTGGAGCCAGGGATCAATCCCCATTGCGCCAGATGGACGTCCCACTGTGATTGCCAAGTGCAGCTGTAATGGGCCGGAATCCTGCACTGCTCCTGAGGCCGATCGATACTGCCTGGTGTTTGCAAAAGATGGGCCAGGAACAGAGTCTGCTGGAGGTGGGCATCCGCACCAGACAAGCAATTCCCAATTCCCCCCTCGCTTGTACCTTGTGCCTCTGGGGACCCCATGCCCTGGGACACAGAGCAGAGTATAGGCTCAGATGGCGCCAGTACCCATCCCTGTGAGAGGTCTTTGTCACCCCCAGTGAGCAGCCCTGGTCCACTCATAGCTGCTCATACATTTGCCTCAAGGGATCTGACTGCCCTAAACATATTCCCTCGGTTCCCAAGGGCTCTCCCAGTAGGATGTGGTTTAAATGGTGGTGCGGATGGAATTGTGCCTCCACCACCGGATGATGAGTTGGAGTCCTAACCCTCTGACCTGTGGATGCAGCCCTGTTTGGGCACACAGGGTTTTCTCAGGCCGTATTGATAGGGTGTGTCCGAACCCTACTCACTTCTGCATGATAAACGGAGCCCCCTGGATCCAGGAGAGAGCACGGCGGGGAGACACCCACTGTACAAAGAGCACTGAGAAACGGAGGAACCCCAAAGCTGCCTATGCAGAGGTGAGGCCCTTCCCCCAGAGCCGCCAGAGCCAGTGCCCAGAATTGGGCCCCAGTCTCCAGACTGTGAGAAAACTGTCTGTCCTTCACAGCCACCATGGTGGCATTTCGGTCACAGCAGCCCGAGAGACGCCAAGATGTGCACAGAGAATCACCAGCCCGGGAAACAGCACATGAAGGTAGGGGAGGCCTCTCAGGGCTCTCCCCGGGGCTCCTTTTTGTCTGGGCCCCGCCCAACAGAGGGGGGCTCTTCCCCTTCAACCCCCCCACTGGGACTTCGTGGCACTGAACTCAGCCCCACTAAGGAGGGCACTGGCTTCCCTGCCGAGTTGTCCACTAGCTCCCCGCGTCCACAGCAACCCAGGCTGGCAGAGAGCTGAGTGAGCCCCAAAGAGTAGGTCCCGATGGTGGCACACACCGGTCATAATCCACTCGTTTCCCTGCACGCAGGTGCCGAGCCTCCCCTCGCTCCATGTCAGCCCCATGCTGGGTCCAGAGATGGGGGCGTGGGGCAGCACAGACAAACCCCATGGAAAGAACCCGGCCCCGTTACAGGTCCAAGCTTCCAGGAACTCAGGCAAGACCAGGGATCAGCTCGGCAGCGGCTAAAAGTCATCACTTAAGTGCCTCAAATGCCATCTCTCTCCAGACGTCTTCCCGTTTTCAAGATCCATTGACGCGCCACAAAGAAGGTCCACGGAGATGCTCCGCCTCCCCAGCCGTGCCCTCAGCCTCGGCCCCAGCCTGAGCCATGCCTGAGAAGTACCTCAGGTGCTTCCACCAGGACCGGACAGGCCCTGGAGGCGGAGGACGGAGTGCTGGCTGAGATGGCGGGGTCCTTGGGTGGGGTCATTATTTCTAAACTTGCTCACAGGTACCAGTCCCTAAAAGATCAGCACCCTCCCCCCGCACAGCTGCAAACTGGGCTCATTTAATTCAAACTTCACTTCCCGAGAAACATCGGGGCCCCAGAGGCTTGCTGGGCCCTGAAGCCACACAGTAAGACGTGCACTGTAGAGGAGGAGTCCAAGTCAGGCTGCAGGGGGGATGGGGGGGGCAGGAGGACAGATCTGGGGGGATGAGGGGGATACCAGGGTGCTATAGTCATCTCCTAAATAGTTCATCATTTTTTCTAATGGCAAAACCAGACATATTCAAGGCAGAAAACTCAGTGACCACATAAAAAAAGAGCCTGAAAGTTCACAAAACAAATGCTCCAATTGCCACCATCCTCCACTGCCTTCGAGCCCCTCACAGAAGAGGACGGTGACCCTCTATGCTGAGCTTGCCCAACACTTTGATCCTCCACCCTCCCCTCTAGTAAGCAGGGCGTGAGGGCCCTGCGCCGGGGGCCATTCAAGCCGAGGCTGGAGGCCATGGTCTCAACCTAAGACAGATCCTCTTCACCTGTGCGAAGGAAGTCCACCTCGACCCGCCTCACGGCCCTCATGCCAACTCACCGACAGGCGTGTCCTCGCTGATCAGCAGGTACGTGTCGAAGAAGTGGTTGGTGAAGAAGGGCAGCCGGTTCACTTGACCTGGAAATCAGACAACAGGAGTGTCAGTCTTCCACGCCTGGGCAGCTTCACGCATGCTGCCAGGTGATGCCCGGCAGCCACCACCCACTTCCCAGGACCCTGGCAAGTGCTTGTCCTCATTTGGGGCAAATGAGATGGTTGCCAGGTGGGCAGGCAGACAGCTGTCGTCAAGTTGTGAGACCGGCTAGTCTGTGCCATACAAGGCAGCTGTGGGTGGCTACTGAGCAAATGTGGCTGGTCCCATGGAGCTGTGCTGTGGGTGTACAACACACACACACACACACAGGAGTGCAAAGTCTCCTGCATGGACGTGAGTGTGCACCAGCATCACCACTATAGGACATGGGTGGCCCTTCCTCAAGGCGTTGGAGACAGAACTACTGTACGAAGCAGTGCCACAGAGATCTAGCTGCAGTGACCACAGGCACAGAGGCATACCTGGTCCTGCTGCCTGACGCTCAAGAGCAGTGAGGCGGAGGCAGCCCAAGCGTCCATCACCCGACAACTGGATAAACCAACTACGGTGCCTGCATGCAATGGAATGCTGCACCCCTAGAAAGAAGGAGGAGTCCTGGGGACATAACACAGGTGAGTCTGGAGAACATCAGATGGACTCAAATAAACCAGTCACAAAAAGATGTCGCAAGGTGTCACTTTTATGAAAAACAAGAATCAGTATATACATAAAAAGCAAAATGTTCTTTGATCGTTACCAGGAATGGAAGTGGTGATGGGAAAGGCAATGCCCACAGTGATGGCCAAAGTCAATCAAAGTTGTTCATAACCTGTGGACAAGCAGATGGATTCTTGGCTCCCACTTATTTCTAGCCCCGGCCTAAGAAGAGTTCGTGTGGATAACTTGGTCCTGCTTGATACTCGCCTTCATGAAAAGATCACTGACGATAAGGGCGCTACAGAAAAATGTGGTGCGGAGAGCAGATGGTGCCCGGCTATCAACTGGAAGAGTGTCTGGGTCCTAAAGGCTTGTGTTCAAGCATGCAGCCATCTAAGCGAGGAGTCAACTAAGTCCACCGGCAAGAAGCACACCAGCCTGTGTGACCCAAAGATGAGAAAGTACCAGAGCATACATTGCGAACACCCAATTTATAGAAGGCTAGAGAGACAGTGGGAACCCAAAATCCACCTGTCAAAATCTGTTGGGTCAGTGAATAGCCCAATAAAACAAATAATAGTACGTTTAAAATGCCAACTTCCACAGAGTCTGTTTTGACTCATCGCAACTTTATAGGACAGAGAAGAAGTGCTCTCCAGGGCCTCCAAGACTGTAAATCTTTACGGGAGGAGAAAGTCTTGTCATTCTTCCAAGAAGGGCTGGTGCCCTCTCCAAGTGCTGACCTTGCAGTCCACAGCCCGACTTGTAAAGTCTCCCCCAGGGCCCCGTGAATAACAACCTTTTCTCTGCACCAGCCTCTCACATCATCTCAGTCCATGTTCCCCACTCCACTCTGGAGAAACACAAGGCTGAGAGAGGATAAGAAGCATGCCCAGGGTCACCAAGCCAGCAAGCGGGGCAGGCCATCCTGGGGCCGGAGCCCTGTGGTTGCCTCCTGGTGGGGCCTGGGTCTGGAGGAGACAAGCATGATGCCCACAGGGGGATGAGCCCTCCATGCCACCAGGGGATGAATCCCTGACATGAGGCCTCTCTGAGGCTGGCTCCATGTCCACCCAGTACCCTCCCCAGTGGCTGTCAGCAGGTGACAGGGGCCCTTGACTACCAGCTAGAGGTGGTCTGGTCACTCCAGGCGGACATTGCTCAGCTCTGCCACCGGCCTCCTGCTGCTCCTCCGGGGATTTGGCCCTGGCAGGGCTGGCCTCTCCTGCTCTGGGGGCTGTGCCAGGCTACAGAGCCCAGAGGGTGAGATGGCAGGGAACAGGGCGGGCACTTTTCCCTCTCACCCAAGATGCCTCCTGGGGGCTGTGGTAGTTACAATATCTGTTGTCAAGTTGAGACTTAAGAGTGGACGGGTGGAGTCTGGCCTGTCAATCAGGTTCGCAGCTTGATGACCTCATTTGGAGGTGCTAAGGAGTTAAATAGCAAACTGGAGGTGGGACACATGCTCACTCTCTGTGAGACATTCCTGCAGACAGGACACATGGAGCTACACTAGAGCCAGGGAGCTGAAGGAGCCACGTGGAGACCCCTGCCAGCGCTGAGATGCCTCTACTGCCACTGGATCCCCAAGAC
>NW_022103968.1:63449999-63452470 GCF_000313985.2 Echinops telfairi | reverse complement strand
GCTTGAGGGTGGTGAGTCTGCATTTGGGGTTTGATAAAAGAAAGGATTGGGGTGGGGGCAGGGGCATGGTGGTCCAGTGGTGGAATTCTGGAGCCCTCGGTTGACTGCCACCAAGCATCTCACTTTGAAGCACCGCCCATTGGCAAGAACTCACGGACCACAGCCGCACGGTGCCATCGGGCAGGGGATTGCCGCCCAGCTGGGCGGCAGCTCGTGTCAGGACTCCAGCTTGCAAGCGCACAGGCCTGAGGGTGGTGCCGGGAGGGCCCCGAGAGGACAGTGTCTGCCCTGGGTGTGCATGGAAGGAGAGGACTGTGGGAAAGGAGGAAAACCTGGACAAGACAGGGGGGTGGGGAGCTCTGGGGCTGCCCTGGGAAGGCCCAGGCAGGGGTGTGGCTGTGTGGGGAGGGGGCCTGCAAGATGGGGAGGGCTTGAACACCAGGCCAGCAACTGCAAGCAGGCTCATGGGACTGAGGGCTTCCTCACAGGGCTTGAAGAAAGCTGGCAAGGGACTGAGTCTGCACTTGAACCTCACCGGTCTGAACCCAAGTCCAGGCTCCCCAGACATCAGCAAGGAGATGTGGGAGAATGTCACATCAGGGAGCACCCTCTGAGCCCTGCCCATGACAGTGATGGGGCGCTGTCCCCAGAACTCAGAGACGCCTTTGGGGGGTCAGGGCTGTGCACACCTGCCCCTCACTGACTGCCTGACATGACTCCAGGAAAGGCCCACTGCCTCTCTGCCCCATTTCCCCCACCTGCCTTCTTCCCTGCTGATGGGGTCCTATGCACGGCTGTCCGGTGTGTGGGGGTGGGAGGGGTGTGTGCAATGTGGCCCACAGGAGGCTGGCATGGTGTTGTAAGTGGGGAACCCAGGTAACAGGTTCATGCTCAGCGCTTGGGGGACTACTTGTACAACCTGGCAGGAGGCTAACCTGGCCCAGTGGACACTCAGGTCTGGCTGAGCCAGAGAGGTCCTGCATGGGCAGGGGGACAGGCAGGCCTTCGCCTGCTGGCTCGCCCACACCCCCCAAAACAAGACTGAGCAATGCAGAGGAACTGCCCACTGAGGCCGGTTGGGGAAGCTTTAGTTTAGACAATGGCAGGCCGGCAAGGAGTTGGCATCACACAGAGTTTGTTCAGAACCTGGGCAAGAGAGGAGAGGAATGCTGGGGCCGTGGGCCAGATGGAAATGGGGTAGGCAAGGGGGCAGTGTCTTTCAGATAAGTGACAGGCTTCCCCTGAAGGGAGTGATCAGCACAGAACAGGGAGGGGTCCGAGTGTCCAAGCTCACAGAGACCCTGGGGGGCTGAGCCTGCTCCCCCTGTCCAGTCGACCCAGAGGACCAGAGCGGCTCTCAGGGATTTGTGCCTGAAGTCCCCTGAATGTGGCCAGAGACAGGCAGGCAGGGGCTGCCATCCTGACGGTGACCTGGGGGGGAACAGAGGCCTGGCTTGGCTTAGACGAAACTATGTCCCACCCGGCCCCTGAGAGAGGGTCTGAGCTCCTCCTCCGAGTCCTGCAGGCTGTGCAGCAATCCTGGGCTTCTTGCAAGGGGGTGAGCTCCTCATCACGGGGGGCATTCCAGTCCAGATACCTCCAAATGAGGCGGCCAAACTAGGAGGCCTTCAGGGACACCAGGCCTGCAAGATGAGAGGGCTCACTCCCAGCAAGCTCCGCTGTAGCTGCCTCTAGAGACTCATTCCCTGGAGGGGGATGGGCCCAGGGCCGGCACAGGAATGTGTTTGCACGTGTCGCCAGGCATGCGTGCCTGCAGCACTTCCCAGGGGACACTCTGGGCCTCCGGGACACCCTGCCTGGCAGCTGTCCTGCCAGGCTGCTGCTACCCTGGCCTCCTTTGGTGTCGCCCAGAGCTTCACCACAGGGCGTCGGGGAGGAGGGCTGATCCTCAGGCTGCCCCTCTCCCTCCCTCTCACCTCCTCCAAACCCCTTCCCTAGTCAGAGCGCTGAGGAAATGCCCCTCCTCTGGCTGACAGACCAGGAGTCACCTTTCCTTCTGATGGGCTTTGCTGGTGCAGGTACTCAGCATTATGGGAACTCCTGCCCTCTCTTCTTCCCCAGCTAGATGCTGCACACCCTGAAAATGGGAGGGTTCCCATTCCAAGTCATGACAAAGCTACGGCAAGGGGTGGTCAGGCCTTTCTCCCGTGGCACCACTGGGTGGGCTGTGAACCAACAACCTTTAGGTGAGCAGCTGATGGAGAACCACGTGTGCCTCCCAGGGCCCTTGGTCTCACAGTAGGTGTGAGGTAGATGGCAACTGCGACCAGGTGCTACATCCCAGGCAGGACAGTTGGTGGCCCCTGACGTCTCTTTCTCAAGCCCCCTCCCATGAAGTCACTGGCCCTGGGGACAGGAAGTGGTCCAGCCCAGGGAGAAGCTGCAGGTGGGTCCCTGGGGAGAATGCAGAAACAGGCCTGGGCTGCTGGGCGAGGAAAATCAGCAAAGAA
>NW_022103968.1:63444220-63449039 GCF_000313985.2 Echinops telfairi | reverse complement strand
TAGGGAGATGGGATGGGACTTTCGACTCCCGCAAACAGTGACGGTCTCAGAAACTCATAGAGATGTTGCTGCGCGTCAGCATCGACCCGATGGCAGTGAGAGGGCAGTAGGGCCGCTTGGAAGTGGTTTTGCTTGTTATATCGACCAGGTGCTATGAGACGATCCTAACCCCGATCACCGTTGAGTTTGAAAAAACAGAGCCTCACAGGCACCGGCGGGGAGAGGACACCGGGCTACGCAGCAGACATGGCCAGCCGAGGCTCACATTCCAACTGTCCGCCTCCACAATGGCGGGAAAGCAGATTCCTGATGTTCCCGCCCCCAGAGGTGGTGTTTGTGTGACAGCAGCATTAGGTAAAGGAGACCTCTATGGGAAGCTGGGACCCGATCCCTGGGACTCAGAGCTCCGCACTAGACAGATCAGGGGCCCACTGACGGGGCTCAGCGGGGGCAAGAACCCATCTCTAAGGGCAGCTGGGGATGGTGGGCTGCTCCCACTTTCCAAAGCAGCGGTTGCCCAGACCCATCCCTGCAGTGCCCCTCCCTAGACCCCAGTAGTGACCCTGGCTGAACTGTCGACCCCGGGAGGGCAGGCACCTGGCCGGCTCACCTCTAGGCCGTTGCAAGGACTACCCAAGGGCCCACCCCTTACCCTTCACTGAGCCCCAGCCATGCACCTGATGCTCGGAGTCAGGAGTCCGGGAGGCCATTCTCCTGAGGTGGGAACACAGCCTAGAACAGGGTCAGGAGCCACCCAGAGATGCCCAACACGTGAGCGATGGGGTCAGGCTCTGGACTCAGGCTGACGTGCCGCCTCCCTCGTCAGTAGGGCCAGCAAAGGCGCGGGGAGGCAATGAGGCTGAGGGCAGACTTCCTCACTTGGGCTAACATCTAGAGGCCAGAGAGTAAGAAAGGCTCAGCGTCTCGACACCCTAATCCAGAGCCTGGAGCCGTGTCTCTCTGTCCCCCATGGACAATGAGGGGACCCAGCCAGCAGCTCCTGACCAGCCAGACCACAGGATGGCACAGCGCCCTTTTGTCGGCCTAACTTTGCATTTTAAATCCCCGTTAGAAAGGGCTCCGGTCTTAACTTTTTACATCACACGGACATCTCACAGTAAAAAAAAAAAAAAAATAGGATGCAACAGTCCTTTGAAGAACCCCAAACTCTCAGGAGTATTTGAATAGAAACGGCGCAGCTCATCTTAGCCCCAGCTTGCCCTCTCCCAGCATTTCCCAGCGCGTGCAGTCAGCACGCGACAACAAGGGCTACAAACCCAACTGCCCATGGGCCAGGCCCAGGAGGGCAAAAAATGAGGGGCGCGGGTGGGCGGGGACAATGGCCATGTGGGGGCCACATGCCTGGTCCCAAAGTGGCAGCTGCTGGAGGACTTCAGCCAAGAGGAACTGGGGACCCAGTGTGGCCAGAGCCGCTGATCCACCCCCACCCCACGCAAAGCTAGAAATCACCAGCTTAAATGAATCTATTTTTAAATGTTGGCAAATAATTTAATCTGTGAAGTCTGTTTTCTGAGTGTCTCAAGGCTCATGTGAGGGCGTGGAGTGGGCGGCTGGGCCCTGCATACCCTCCTGAGCAGGTACCTCCATGCCACACACAGGGGCCCCTGCAGAACAGTGGAGTCCGGTTCGACACAAAACCAGCTTGCTGGTCTCACATGGTGACATTCCCGGGAGGATCCAGGTGGACACGGCCACACCGGCTTCCTTCTTTTTCAGCACAGTTGAGTGTCTGGGTGCCTTCTAGGAGTGAGGCCCAGCCCTGTGCGCGGGTGTCTGGTCGTTTCTGGCTTTGGGCCCCGGCAGACAGAGCCACCGTGGACAACCCTCTGCGCATAATGGGGTCGGGGCCCCGGTTTCTCTTGGCCTTGATTCCCCAACTTGGGATTGCTGGGCCAATTAGTGATGGCATGGACCAGGGAGGTACATGCTGATTAGGCGTAGCCAGGAAAGGTTGTGGCAAAGCCACGTTCCTTCCAGCGGTGGACAAGAAGACCTACGTGCCCACCTGAGAGCGACCCAGCTTTTAAACAGTTGCCACCCTGATGCTTAAAAAACAGTACAGCGGGACTGCTTTCATGTGCACGCCCCCCCCCCCACACACACACATACACACGTGATGTGGAGCATGATAAGGCCTTTTGCTCAGCCACTTTCTGCCTGCTATCTTGTGTTGTCCCACCCTACCCTACAAAGCAGTTAGCCGGCATCCGGAGGGTTGTCCCTGGTTCACAATTGGGGAAACCGAGGCAGAGAGTAAGTGACAATCGGATAACTCACGCTGAGTATCTTAAGAAGAAAAGAAAAGCTCCACCCCGCTGCTTGTTCAGGCCAGATGCCCTGAGGATTAGACAGCGTCTGCCCAGAGCGCTGTCCACACTAGCCGTCCACACTAGCCGGGGGTGAACGGCCTCCTGCTGGGGGTTGCAGGACGCTGACAGTGGAAGGAAGGTGGGGGCGTGCCTAATCACGTTTCCTCCCACAGGTCAGGGACGTTCACAGGTAGGGTCCATGCTCATCCTCTAAGATAGCTCTGTGGAGCCGATGTCACCGCCCCATTTTACAGGTGATAAAACTGAGCCTGAAAGGGGCTAAGAACGTGCTGACGGCGTGGGAGGACTGGAGCCAAGTCTGCTGGGCTCTGGAAACAGAGCCACATCTCCAGACGCACAGCCATCGAGTTGACTCCTGCTCAGAGTGACCCTGCAGGGTGGAGTGGAGCCACCCCCGTGGGCGTCCAAGGCTGGAAATCTTCACACGAGTAGGAAGCCGCATCTTTCTCCTGCAGGGCAGCTGGTGGGTTCGAACTGGGGAACATGTGGTCGGCAGCCCATCGCATAACCCACGACACCAAGGTATGCTACTTCCATCACACCACCCCCACCTTGACTTCTTATCTATAACGGGGAAGGCGTGGCCCTGCCACAAAAGCTTTCCTACAGCACAAGACATACCAGATGAGTGTCTGCAGAGAATGAGCTGTGCGCGTCACACGCAGGCACGTCCCCCCGCACCCTGGCCTCACCCTCCACAGTGCTGGCCCAGACCCTGCCCCTGCCCAGCACACAGGGCCCTCAGCCCCTCGGAAAGGCTGCTGCCCGAGAAGGTCAGAGTCACCACTCCTAGGCTGATTAGGGGAGCCCGCAGGTGACCAGTGGGAGGACAGGGTCAGAAGGCCATGTGGGACATGTAGAGGCTGGGACGTCTGGGACCGTGTGGGGTAAGGAGTTCAGGCCTGAGGCTGAGTTGAGGTGAGCTGTCTGTCTGTACACAGATCGCACTTCAAACCACGAGAAGGGACCAGGACTCTCCCTCCCCGAGCTGAAGTCACTCGGCTAGAATCCATAGATCTTTGAAAATTGGCCGCAGAGCGACAAAGATCCATCAGTGGCATCTTCATGCCTTGACCCTGATGCCAGAGACGTCCACCCCTGCTGATGGCCATGGAATGCCCAGGTGCCCAACAGGGGCTCGTTCAACAGCGGGCCATCCAGGGGGTACAGAGAACTGTGCATAGATGTGCATAGCGTGCTACAGCATGTGCGTGCGTGTGCATGCGTGTGCATGCATGTGTGTTTGTTGGGAGAGAAGGGAACGCATGCATGCAGGTCTGTCCAGGTAAACTGTGGCTCCACTGGAGTGGCCCTGAGTTCGACGAGCCTCTGTCCCACCCAGGCTTGGAGCCTGTGGGTGCTGCACGTGGTTGACAAGCTCAGCTACTAACCAAAGTCTGGGGTTCAATTTCATCTGTGGGTGCCTCAGAAGCAAGGCCTGGCAACCTCCTCCCAAAACTCAGCCCCTGCGAGCCCTGTGGGCCACAGTCCTCCTCTCACCGCCGGGTCCAGATGAGGAGTGGATTGCGGGTGATGCCCTTGTATTTGCTGTGGTCAGTACATGCCCCTGTTAAAACCAGAGGTCTAGTTCACATCCGCTACCAAGTCTTCGTAAGCAGCCTGTGAACAGATGACAGCTCAGCTTAGAAAGCTCTCTTCTGCCCTCAACTTTGCCCTCCTGAAGCCGCAGTCCGGGGCCTGGCCACCACAGGAGACCTGGCTCTGAGAGGATCCCCGGGTGAGCTGCACACCCCGCACTGCTGAACCTCCAGGGACAGGGCACGCCCACCCTCCAGCAGCCCTTCCTCCCTGCATGGGTGCAGGGGTCTCCTTACCTGCCGCAGGGACCCACGAGAAGGGGCTGTACCAGGAGCCCCGGGGAGAAGGCCTGGGTCCAGCCCTGTGTTCAGGATTCTCCTACCCCACCCACCGCCGCTAGTCCCCAAGTGAGACTGGTTTAAATGGCAAGCATGTGGCTGTGTTTTATTTTTCCCCCTTTAAATCGTTTTATCAGGGGCTCTTGCAACTCTTATCACAATCCACCCACCCATCCATTGTAGCGAGGACCTTTTTACATATGTCGCCATCCTCATTTTCAGAGCGTTTTCTTTCTCCTTGAGCCCTTGGCATCAGCTGCCTGTGTTCTTATTCTCTCTCCCTCTCTCTAGCTCCTTCCTGCCACCCCTTGCCCTGCCCCCAACACACACACTGGTATGCACACTCGCGCACACACACACTCGCTAACACTCACATACTCACACACGAACATGCTCACACACTGGGTTCTGTAGAATCCTCCAGATACACCCACAGGAATCCCGCCATGCCACTGAGGTCCAGGGCAGCCCTGGAGGCTCCCCTTCATGCTGAAGGAAGTCAGGTGCCTTGAAAAACTGCCCCAAATCTGCAGCGGGTACCCAACCCTCTGGGTCCTAGTAAAAGAAACCAAGATGGTCCCCTCTCAGCCC
>NW_022103968.1:63441184-63442793 GCF_000313985.2 Echinops telfairi | reverse complement strand
GCCACGTGGCCAAGCACTCGGTGGCTAACCAAAAGGTTGGTGCTTGGAACGCACCAGCCCCCCAGGAAGAGAAGTCCCGGCCTTCTGCTCTGTACACACAACTGCTGAAGACGCCCAGGCTGCCAGAGAGAACCCAGGACACAGGGCAACACGGTACGGCAGAAGGGGGAAAGGCTCACGTCTGCATGGCTAGTGGCAACGTACGTGGGCACAGCGTCTCACTGGGCCGGTGTCGGCACCTCTTTTTCCTCCCCCACCTCCCTCCCGCCCTTCTTTTTTGAGTTCCAGAAGAGACAGCTAAGGCTCCTGGTCCTCCTTCTGCTACCCTCAGCCCCACCCTCACCACACACACACACACACACACACACACACACACACCCGGCACCTCCCTCTGTGCCTCCGGCTGGCGGAGCACTCTTTACAGAGTCCTGGTGGGCTCGTGGGCCCGCATCGGGCTGTGATCCACAAGGTCAGCAGGTTGAAACCACCAGCTGCTTCTCAGGAGAAAGAGGAGGCTTTCTCCTCCTACAAAGAGCTCCAGTCTCAGAAACCCACAGGGCCATCCTATCCCAACCTCTGGGGTCACTATGAGGCGGGGTTCACTCAATGGTAGTACATTTGGGGTTCTTTTGGAGGGCACTCCCTGGCTCCATCAAGGTACAGCCCATACCCCACCCATTCTAGACTCCCACTGGAAGTGGGACCCTCAGAGCTCCTGGCCCTAGAGGCTCTGGGAGGCAGCCCCCGTCCACACATTGCTGCAGGTAGTCAGGCATGCACACATCTTCCTCCTCCTCCTCCTCCTCCTCCTAGCAGGCAGGTGGACATCCTGGGTGCCCAGAGCACCTCCTCTTGGATGTGTTGCTAACGGTTGGCATGTCCGGCAGTGATCTGATTTCTCCTTCAAATAGCCTCTTACCCTCGCCTTTCCCATCTCGTTAAATCTACCCTCATCGCCCAGTCTGTTTTGACGTTTTCCTGATTAAACCATTCAACACATGCCTTTCACATGCCTGGTTAAGTGCCCTGCCTCCTGGCTTCCTGGGCCATGCCATTGCAGCCACACTGCCTTCTTTCTCAGCCTCCACCTGCATGGCCACCCCCGGCATGTCACTGTCACCATGTGAGGTGGAGTCCCAGGAACTCCCTCTTTGGGGCTGGAACTGTGCCTCTCCACCCACTCTGGACCTTCCAGGTGAGCTGGGTCTCTCCACTTTGCTTTGACCGTGTGAGCTGCTTTGGTCAATGAGAAATGAGGGGCTCTGACGCCTGCAGAAGCTTGGAATCTGCCTGCAGCTAGGCATACCTCTCAACCTGAGAGCATGCCTCAGGCAGCCTGCTGGCCCCAGAAGAGGGAGCAGACGGAACCCAGCTGGGATGGTTAGGAATTATGTCCACTAGATGTGCCTGGCTGCAGGCAGTCTGACCTGTCCATCAGGTCACAGGCGGATCACACCTCCTTGATGCCATAAGCCTTTCTTTTCAGAGCAAGAGACCCAGAAGGGTTGGATCCACTCCCTGGCCCTCTGCCTCCCTGCCCGCGGGAACTCCATCTCCCCTGAGGGGTGCCCCATGGGCACCTCCCAATCCTGAGAACTGCCGGTGGCCT
>NW_022103968.1:63437239-63440466 GCF_000313985.2 Echinops telfairi | reverse complement strand
AAGTGGCGAGGGTTCACTGTAATTACTTCTTGATATAAAGTCCTTGATGGGTGTCACTGGATTTGTTTCTCTCGTCAACTCCGGTCTAACACATCAACTTATCTCAGCGCCAAACTCAGTCAAGCCAAGGCAAGACCCGATGACCTCCAGCCAATCGATAGACACAAGAGCAAGAATGATAGTTGTGTGCAGCCAGGTTGACTTGAGAAACAAGTCCAGTGACACACATGTGTAAGAAAGAGATTTCGGTCAAGAAGTGATTATGGATCAAGAAAACACCCCAGCCCAGTCCAATGCAAGTCCATGAGCCCCTCGTCAGACGCAGGCAGCCCCGTGCAGTGATGCGGAATGCAGGGAGATCGCAGGCTGGTGGGTGCAGAGTCCTGTGGATCCAAGATCAGTGGGAAGCATGGCAGGGCTCCCGCACCTCTCAGGGTGTCCAGCAAGCAGGAAGGTGAAGACAGAGGGGGGGGGTGATTCCCAATGCCCTTCTTATGAGAAGGCCACGCCCCCAAGGAGGCACCAACAGGCTGTGACCTGAGTGACAGGTGGACTACCACCCCTGCACTTGTATACAGCTTCAGTTTGACATGAACTTATGTAACTATCACAAGAGCTGTGGTAGTTTGCTATGTCGCTTTACTGAATCAATAACTGATTGATACATCACTGTGTGTGTGTGTGTGTGTGTGTGTAACTCTGCCATCAAGTTGGTCCTGGTGCAGTAGAGGGGCATCGTTTTGAAGCAAGGCTCTTGACGAGATGGGCTGACTCAGTGGTTGCAAGAGTGGGCTCAGCGCAGCAACAGCTGCGAGGGTGGCGGGCCATTCCATGGGATGCAGGGTCCTGAGACTTGGAACGGACTCGACGGGGCCACACGCGCGATGATGACGGCAGGACGGAGCAGAACTGCCCGTGGGTCTCCGAGACTGTACATCTCCACAGAGCAGCGGCCTCCTCTCTCTCCCTCAGAAGCGGGAGGCTTCACCTGCTGACTTGGCTGGCGGGCCGGCTCGCGTCATCTGCTCTGGGCCACCTTCTATGCAGAGGCACACACGTCAAGAGGTTCCGGGGGGACCCTTCGTTACTTTTCATCCCGTTTCCCGCAGGCTTTCGTAAAGAGGTGCCGACCACTGCTGGGTGCGCCGCCGGACGGGGCCCTCGGTTTCACTGGCTCATCTTCAGATCCCCGTCTCCGTCCACCTGAGTTTGGATGTGCTGTGGACACCTCTTCCCACAGCCCTCTCCGGGCAGATGGCAGAGGCGTGCGTGAGTATGCACTGGCCAGGACTCAGAACCAGATCTCCTGGGGGTTTCCTAGGTGGAAGGGGAGACTGCTATCACTGAATCACCACCGCCACTACCCCCCCCACACACACACACATGCACGCACACACAGGTAAATTCAAAGTCAAAGGTATCACTGCGAGGATTGTGGTTCATACACGCACAGCTTTATTCCAAACCAAACATGCTCGCGCACGCCTCTGCAATCAGGGCTGGCTGCAGACAGCTCTCAGTAACAGTGATGCCGTTGGGGGTCTGCCCAAAGGGTGGCCATCAAAACAGTGGCTTCGGAGGGCATCTGCTGTGACCTTCCAGGCAGCGAAGGTTCTAGGGACTGTCTCTTGAGATGACAAAGGGCAGCTTGATAGATTTTCTCAACAGACACCGGACAGTCACAGGGACTTATGATGAAGAAGGGTCAAGAAAACGGCAAACTGCGAAGTTGTGCCCTGACACGTTTTGTTGTTCTATCACGACCACGCATCTGCTCATTGTTTGAGTGCAGCAAGGACTGTCCCCTGAGAAGGTCACTGGGAAGCCTCCCCCAGTCACCCTACAGCCTGACCTTGAGACCTCAGCCTTCTTTTGTTCCCCGAACTCCAAGGGCACAGACAAGGAACGTGGTTTGCCTCAAGGATGGCCAGTGCGCCACGTTGGCACGGTCTCCACAGAAGAGCACAGACCTCGGGGGAGGGTCCGAGATGGAGACACGCCCTTCAGGAGGGCGCAGACGTAACTGAAGGATGTGTCAGACCGGGGCATTCTTGTTTAGGAAGACGTACGTGCAGCACACAGGCACCGGAGGGGAGACACCAGGTGCTTGATTGACCAGAAGGCAAAGCTGGTAATAAAACCGGTCCCACAAATGGTCTGGCTTCCAGTGTCTACATACCACCATCGATTAAGTGTGCAACAGCACCGAAAGGGAGCCTGCACGGGAATTCCTACAAGAGCCCTGGACAGAGGATGTGGGAAGAATCGCAAGTTCCAAACCACCGGCCGCTCCGAGGTTTCTAGTCCCATAAGGAATGACACCGGGGCGGCTCGAGCCTGTGTGATAGGGTCACCGCGGGCCGGATTGACTCGGTGGCAGGGGTGAGTTCTCCCTATAGATGAGAGGTGGGCAGGACATACACCAGGACGCTGGAAGCAGCTGCCTTTGGAGGGTGTTTACGGGGGCTTGCTGCTGCTGCTGCTGCTGCTGCGGCGGCCCTTCGTGTTCTCCTGCATTTTCTAAACCAGCTGCGCTGGGTTACTGCTGGCCTGGGATAAAGCTGAGAGTGGCGTTGAAAATCAAGCTGGGTGGTGGAAGCGGTTTGTGATTGTCTGTGAGCCGACAGGTTGCAGGCTCAGACTCACATGGAAGAATCGCAACTGCAGTCCAGAAGCCACGCAGAGCCTTGGTATCTAGACATTCCCTGCTCTCCTCCGCGTTGCTTCCGAGAACACTGCTCAGGGGCCCTGCAGGTAGGCGGGGGACCTGTGGGTGGTCCTCATGGCCTCCCTGGTCTCTCTCTTTCCTCCACTCTGGGGGAGGGTCCCCAGGACTGAAGGGTGAGAGACAGGCCAGGATATCCATTCTTCGTTTTCTCTTCTCCCCAGACAGATGGAGAGGGTCACAGCTGCCCAAGCCTCTCCATAATTCTCTCCACTTCTGCCACGGCACCTCAGGACCCTCCAGAGGGAACCCTCACCTGGCACTTTCCACCCCGGGCCCCGAGGCACATGCCCCAATTCCAGGGAGCCACCGCAAGGGCATCTCTTGGGCGACTTTCATGCTGAACCCCTGCCATGGAGCCGGCAGGCGCTGGGCCCAGTTCACAGATGAGAAGACTGGAGGCTGGGAAGGTTAGCTTGCTGCTGAGGGGAGCTGGGGCTTTCAGCCGAGTCTGAGCCTCTCTCGGGTGAACGGGAGAATGTGGGGTGCCGGGTCCCTGCTG
>NW_022103968.1:63431650-63435672 GCF_000313985.2 Echinops telfairi | reverse complement strand
ACCAACTGGAGCCAGGTTCAAATCCCGGCTCTACCTCTCTGGATAAACCAAGAGCAGAGCGCCTGCCTGGCAGGGAGGATTTAAATGAGAATATATTTGGGAGTGTCGGCAGCACCCGGCAAGTCAAATGTCCTCCTTGCCCGACGCATTCTCCTGCCCAAATCACAAAACACTACCCACAAGAGTGGGTGCCCACAAGATGCACTCACTGCTGCTGTGATCATCACGGCCCACACTGCCGTGGGACCGGGGAGGGTGCCCCAGAAGCACACTGCCCCCTGGGGATCTTCAGCACAACAGTCAACGCCACCCTCCTCCCATGCCAGCCATGACTGCGGTCCACCCTTCAGGCCGTTTGGAAGTAGGAAGCCCATTTTCAGATGACAGAAATGAAGTCA
The DNA here is from genome assembly GCF_000313985.2 of Echinops telfairi. Taxonomy (NCBI): domain Eukaryota; kingdom Metazoa; phylum Chordata; class Mammalia; order Afrosoricida; family Tenrecidae; genus Echinops; species Echinops telfairi. Next base: position 63,435,274 of record NW_022103968.1, on the reverse strand, counting down.
AGGAGGAGAACGTAAGAGGCATGTCCCTCCCAAAGCCCCAGTGTTTGGACCCCAGGATCATGGATGGACCAGGAATCTGGGCTGAGCCCCAAAGCTGTCACCTCCCGCCACCAACCTCTCTGATTCCCTTAATCCCACTCCCCAGGAAAGAGGCCCTCCGCAGAGGCCATGTCACACTGGAGCTTCCGGCTGGCTCTCTTGTCTGCCTGTTCATTGCTGATCTCTGCCCAGATGTTCTCTTCCCCTGGCCCACTCAGGAGTCCAGGGCAGGGAGTGGCTTCAACCCCAGGCCCTGGCTGAAGTTCACAGCCAGCCTCTGGCTACGCCTGAGTGCCAGTTCTGCACACGCACAACATCCGCAGCCAGCTCCTTCTCCGTGAACAGGCAGCGGGGCTATTCCCTCCTCAGGGAAGAAGTTTCTCTGATTTCATCAGCGAGGTTTCCATATGCCTTCTTCTGCTGCCTGGGCCCCTGATAGAGTCCCTGCTGGGGCACCCCATACACCGTGTGTGTGTGCCCTTGTGCACGCATGCCTGCCTCTGCTGGACTCTGGGCTGCCTTAGCATCGGGGCCCTGCCTTGTTCACCCTGGTAGCTGTAGCGCCTCCCTCGGGGCTGTTACAACAGAGGGGGCTGTTTAACATCTACTACTGAAATGTAAAGGAATGTATGGGTTTGGCAATTCTTCATACACTTACACGTGGATTTTCCATATGGCCCAATAAGTCCACCCGTAGACACATGCTCCAAAGATTTGAAAGCTGGGGCCCAAACAGGCACGAACACACCAACGGGCACAGTCGCATTAGTCCCAGCAGCCACAGGTGGAAACCAGCCCAGCGTCCACCGACGGGTAAGTGTACCAACAAGCGTGACTGCTGTCAGCAGGGGAATATTACTCAGTCATCAACAGAAATCACGGGCTGGCACATGCTACCAGATGGGCGAGCCTCCGACACATCATGCCGAGTAACACGGTCGATGGCACAAAGGGCATGTGCTCGTGGGAGGTCACGGGAAGAAATCCCTAGGACACGCAAATGCACGGAGGCCGGGGTTTCTGAGTGGTTCCCAGGAGCCGGGAAGAGAGGAGACTGGGACGGCTCTGCTTAATGGGTGCTGAGTTTCTGTTTGGGGTGCTAAACATTTCTGGGACCAGACAGTGATGACGGTTGCACAAAATTATGAATACAATACCAATGGGTTGCATACAAAACATGGTTACAATGGCAACGTTCATGATATTGATCTCAGTATCATGAAACCATATATAGACAAACATATATACACATACATGTGTGCGTGTATATCAAGAAGAAATTAAAAATGGAAGGGAGGGAACAAGAGAAAGAAAGAGGGCAGGGGGAGGGCCAGAGAAGGCAAGTGGGGGTGTCCTAGTGCCCAACTCTCACAGGAACCTGGGCGCTTTCCCCTCAGCTCCCAGGAGATGGGCCAAGGGGAGGAGGCACAGGGCCGTGGAAGATGCTCACAGCCTCCCTCTCCTTCCCAGGGCTCCACTTTCCCATCTATGAAATGGGGGTCCCGCGTCCTGAAGGCAGAGCCAGCACTTGGAGAACTCAGAGCAGGCCCTTTGACGAGGACAACCACCGGCCTCCGTGCCGGGCACTGAAGGAGATCCAGTATTGGGAGCTGCTGCACCCACCTGAGGTGGCCTGGGGGCCTAGCCCCCACCCCAATCACCTTCTTTCCTCACACAGGAACACTGGGCGTGGGAGCAGAATGTTCTAGAAGCACAGCCCCCCTGGAGGGCAGAAGCAGGTTATTCCTTTTGCAGTTGGGGAGACAGGGCGCAGGAAGAAGGAGCCCAGGTTAAGGGGCACGGTGTGTGTCCACGCCGGTCTAGACGTCTCTACAACGTAAGAAATACTGCCTCGTTTTGCAGACGGAGAAACTGGGCCTGAAGGAGCACCCATCACTTTATAAGGTCTCGACAGCAGCAGGATTCAAACCCAGGTCCCCCTGGCTGCAGAGACCAAGCAGTTTCCACAGCATTACTTAGCCAGGACTCGGTTGGCCCTGCGCCACTTCGTCCAGGACACCAAGCCAACAATTCTACACACTGCAGTGTGGGTCGGGTTCGGACGCACGCCGTCTCCAGGAGAAGACTCGGGCTGGCTCCTCATCTGCTGCTCTGCTCTACCGCAGCCTGCCTTCCACCGGAGACCTGCACATCCCTGCGACAGAAAGCTCACCACCCACTCAGGACACAGTCCATCTTTTGAAAGACTTGGTTAACGAGGAGCCTCTTCCTCCCGATGAGTCAAGAGAGTATTTCAAAGATCCAGAGCCTCTGGCGTGAGTCCTGGTCCTCTCCAGCCATGCCGCCTCCTATCCTGACCCCACCCCAGCCGCCTTTCACTCTTTCCCCGACCTGCCCCTGTCTCCCAGTAAGCACGCGCTAACCTTTACAAGGAGATCTTGTTTAAAAACACTCCATTTAAGAAAAAAAAATTTCACATCTGTATGAGCAATACACAAATCATAATTCTTAAAAATAACAAATTGCAGGCCGGAGTAATCATAACTAAATTGATATTGATAAATAAGCTTTTCTCCAGAGCAGTAGGTGGTTTATTTTAATCTAATGAGTTTTGCATTTTCCCAGCTTTCAGATCCCATGATGAAGGGCTGTCTGCAATAGAATTACAACGCTCTCCGAAATATTGTAATTTAATGCCTCATTTTGTCAAGACTTTCTTGAAAATGAGATTTGCTCCCAGTGAAGAAATGTACTTGGCTCTTTCCCGTATGCCCCCACCTGCCTACCTAGCCATCCGGGTCTTCCACAGGCCGAGGGGGGTGGGTGTTAACCGCGGAGGAGGAAGCACCAGAAGACCAGGGCGAGGGCTTGTGGGTGCAGCGCTCCACTGGAGTAGCCGTGCTGTGTCACCCAATCGTGCCCAGGCCCACTCCAAGCCTTGCCACTGCTCCTGCCAACATGGGGAGAGGGTGATTCTCGTTCTTCTTGATAAGGTGTTGAAAAGCTCCTTCCTAGGTTAAGGGGTGTGCTGCGGTGCCATGCCGTGCCCGCTGTGGCCAGCGGGGAAGCCTCACAGAGATGCAGGTGAGCAGCAGGAATCCAAGCTGGGGAGGGAAAGACACACAGCTATTTGTAGGGAGGCCCTTGGGGCTCCTCGGGTTGGATGCTCCCTCGGGTGGGAGCTCATTCACCAGCTCCTCAGCCTGCCCGTGGTACTGAGCATGCACTCCCCTAGGGCTCTGGGAGGGGCCTTCCAGCAGGAGCGCTGCAGAGAACTGCTGAGAGGCAGAAAGGCAGGGTCAGAGAGCTGCCAGGGTGGCTGGACTTCCATCCTGACCCCGCCTCTTATTCGGTGTGTGAGCCTGGGGCAGCCACTTCTCTTCGGTCTTCCTTTCCTTCATCTCCAACACAGAAACAATAGCCGTGCCTACCTCACAGACTCGTCACGTGGATCAATGAAACAATGCATCGAATGCACATGAAAAGCCCTCCAGAACTGTCAGCTCTAATGGTGGTGATGACGATGTGATGGTGGTGGTCCAGGTGGAGGTGGAGGTGGAGGTGGTGGTGGTGGTGGTGGTGGTGATGGTGGTGGTGGTGGAGGTGGTGATGGTGGTGGTGGTG
>NW_022103968.1:63409092-63430703 GCF_000313985.2 Echinops telfairi | reverse complement strand
GTGGTGGTGGTGGTGGTGGTGGTTGTGGTCACGATGGTGGTGGTGATGACGTGTGTTCCTGGACTATTTTAGAGAAGACACTAAGCATCCCGGAACGGACTGCTTCCGGAAGAGGAAATGGTGGTGGTTGAGGAGACAGATGAGAGAGGGCTTTCACTGTACTCTTCGGGTGTCTTGTAACTTTTCTACACGTGCTGTATTCCAAACCAAACCACACCTGCTGTCACCCACTTGATGACGTCAAACCTGTACTGACCCTATGGGACAAGGTCGAACTGCCCTCGAGTTTCGCTAGCTGGGGCATGTATGGAAGTGGGCCACCCATCTTCCTGCCACAGAGCATCTCCAGTTAGCAGCTGAGCACTTTAACCACTGCCCCATTGGGACTCTAATTTTTTTTTTGGTAGAAGATAATTTGGTATTTCAAAAATGAAGGGGAAAGAAAGGCAGATGTCTTCTTCTACTGGACTCCAACCTGACTTAAAGACGCTCTGCTCCCTGCTTGGACGTCCGGCCTGAGGAATCACCCGTCTACTTCTGCCCTTGGGCGTAAGGAGCGGTTCACACAGCCAACACAGCCCTGAGGCCAGAGCAGGCCTGCAAGAGCCTGGACAGATGCCATCCTTGCAGTCCAGCAGGGGAGAGGGACTGGGCCTCACCTCACGGCCCCAGGTCTGCATCTTGGAAGCCCCTCTGGTTCTGTCTCCTGCTGGGCCTCCCACGAGAACACATGAACGGGCTGACCAGGGTAGAGTAGGCCAGGGTTAGGCTGAGGAGACGCCACTCTCTCCCCAGAGAACCCCTTCCCTGCTTGTGCGGCACCAGGGGCACGGGGCCGGTCCAGCTAAGGGAGAGGAGGCATTGCACACACCGTATTTCAGGAAGAAGAGAAGGCAGTCATACTGTCTGCCAGGGCATGGGAGGGGTCTGGTGGCTGGAAAAACCCTGAATCCATTTGGGTGCCTCAGTCCCCTGGGAGTCTGACCGTGGGCCCAGAGTTCTGCTTACTTTATCAATGGACAATACAGCAACAATAGCAACAATTAGTATCACAAAAGACTCTGCAATTCATGAGCAGATATTATCTGCCAATCATTACGTTTATTCTTTAATTTCCACAGCCACCTGCTGAGACCCACGTGACTGCTGTCGGACCCACTGTGGAGGTGAAGAGGTTGAGATGGAGGGGGGAAGACATGAACCCGAGGTTCCACATCGAGTAAACTGTTGAGTGGATTCAAATCTGTACCGTGCATAGCTTCCAGCTAACTCACAACAGACCGACACCTTCCCTGCATCAAGAAAAGCTGTGTAGGGAGAAAAACCATCGTGAAGGCAGTGGAGAGCTGCCAAGGCAGACAGACATTGAAGTGTCGAGAGGCAGGAAGGAAGCTCACAGAGTGAGCCAGCCTCCCAAGAGCCCAGCCTCTCATCTATTCAGACCAGGGACTGGAAGGCGAGTGGAGAAGCCAGCAGAGGCTTGGCCGTCTCAGAAGGCAAATGCAATAGAATGTAGAGTTTGGGACCAGCAGGCAGCCAGCACTGGAAGAGTCAAGAGGCCACAGGAAAGAGACGCACAGAGCACCTAACCCAGCACTCGGCACCAGCTGCCACCTTGAGAGAGCCGCGTGCCGTCAGCCGTGAAAAGAAGAAGGCAAGGAACCAAGCTGAGATGGGATTTCTATGAACACCAAGTTGGATAAATCAACATGACGCTGTTGAAAAACCAAAGACAAAAAAGGGAGGGAGGAAGGATTATAACAGGCCAGAGGGAAGAGATCGTCGCTTCAAAGGAGCTAATAAACATTTTTTTTTTACTGCTGACTTTTCAAAAGAAACTATGGAAGTCAGAAGAATATTAGTGGTATTATAGTGATATCGGTTGTGGAGCTCAATCCGTTTCAAACTGGTGTTCAAACACCAAAAAGTTCAAGAGCCAAATATTTTTTCACCATAAGAAATCCTGGAAAACAAAACAATTGATTCAGAGGCCCCCAAATTACACTTATAACTTCACTGTGGAGGCTTGGAACCTTCTCACATATCACCCTCTCAGATACACTGTCACTATCCAGTTGATTTGTCCAAACTAACAGTACCTTTTCTAGCTCGGCCGTGGTCTGGGTGCTTTGTTTCGTGCTTAACAATTTCACATCGTTGGCTACATGTGGCCACTTGATTTAAATTTCATAATGATTTCTTTGTTTGCCTTGATTGTGGTTCTGAGTTTTCCTCTTAGCTTGACTGCAGCTATCAGCAAGTTTCTTGGAAACCATGGCTGTCATATTTTAACAAATAGAGTGCAAAGAAAAGCCCAATGATAAATGTTTTCACACACACAGCACTCTGGGTTGTTTGCGTGAGCGCAGTGCTTACGCCAAAGTATCAGCCTCTGGGAGACTCGACGTGGGACTCGCTCTCAGCCCCTAACTCACTCACAGGTTTCTTCAAGTCAGGGTTTAGTTCAACTATTGAGCAAAGTTAAGGATTTTTTTGGATAACTTTGCTGTTTGAGTCGTGGGGAGTTCAAGTGTGGAGCCACTGGGCAACTGAGGTATCCCTGTATGTCTTCAAGGTTCCGAAAGAAAATGCTCTATTCCGTTTTTTTTTTAAATGTAAGTGTGTATTAGTCTGGGTACTTTAGAGAAACAAATCCACAGAAATTCATGTATAAGAGAGAGTTTTATATAAAGATTAAGTGCGCATCAAGAAAACACCCCAACCCAGTGCTGCCCAAGCCCACAAGTCCAACATTAACCCATATGTCTGACACCAATCCACAAAGTCCTCTTCCATCTCACAAAACACACACTGTGATGGCGACTGCAGGAGGAAAGCTGAATCAGTGAACGTGTAAGCATCTCAGCACTGGCAGGGGTCTCCACAGGGCTGCATCGGGGTAGGTCCATGTAGCTTCTCCTCAGGGATGACTTGTAGGAAGTGAGCCTTGCCAGCTGAAGCAGGGAACTAGTTAAGGCAGCTGCACCCTGGTCCCACCATTAGAAAGCAAGAGACCCGAGAACTAGGAAGGCGAGGTTCGTCGAGCCATTTATCCCTCCGCCCTTCACAAAACCCCACATGTGTTTATCGGCCAGGTTGGCACAATAAACTAACTCAAAGTGTATACAAAACTGAAGTCCTGCTGCACTGGGTTAATTGCAGCACTGTTCACAATAGCCAAAAGACAGAAAGCAGATGTTATCTGCTTATTGAAAGTTATTAATAAATCTTCCTCTGACCCTGATGCTGCTTTCTCCCTGCAGTCTAGAAGCCCCGGTTATCTGGTCAGCATACAGACTCAGTACAGTGGCATCTTTCTCAACTGTAAACCACCGAATACCCCCTCGTTCTGCCTCTTGGATTCCCATGAGCACAATGAAGTGCTCGGGAATGTCCATTCTTCTCCAGGTTATCCATAGTTTGCTATGAGCCATGCAGTCGAATGTCTTTGCATAGTCAAAAGAGCACAGCTTTCTGGTCTTCTCTGCTTCCAGCCAAGATCCGACTAGCTGAAATGTCACCCCTCATTCCACGCAGCTCCCTGTCAATGTATTGCTGCAACCACTGCTGAATTATCTTCAGCAATAATTTACTTGCATATTGTATTAGCAAGTTTGTTGGATGATTTCCGCATTCTACTGGGTCCCCTTCTTGGAAGTGGGGATAAGTATGTATCTCTCCCAGTCAGTTGGACAGGTAGCTGTCTTCCAAATTCCTTGGCATAGACGAGTGAGTGCTCCCAGTGCTCCTCAGTTTGCTGAAACATTTTAGTTGGCGTTCTGTCAATTCCTGGAGCCTTGTTTGCTGGCTAGTGCCTCCAGTGCAGCTTGGACTTCGTCCTTCAATACCATTAGTTCTTGACCACATGCTACCTCTTTCCATGACTGAACATTGATCGATTATTTTCAGGACAGTGGTTCTAAGTATTCTTTCCTTCTTCCTCTTCTGTGCCTCCTGCAGCATTCAATATTCTGTCCATCGATCCCTTTCTCTTCAGCTCGTTCCATTGGAGACAAGCTCAGAGTGGTTTCCTTTTGTGGCTTTCTGACTCCAAATCTTTGCACATTTCATTCTAATACCCTACTTCGAAAAGCACCATTACGTCATCGCCTCTTTTATCACCATTTGCTTCAACTCCTCTATGTCAGGACCTGGAACCCTTGTGGCATAGTCGATGATGCGTTGGGCTGCTAACTGAGAGGTCAGCAGCTCAAATCCACCAGGTGCTCCCTGGGAGGAAGAAGAGGCTCTCGACGCTGGTACAGAGCTACTGTCGGAGAAACCCACCAGGACGGTTTGCCTCTGTGCGGGCAGAATCAGCCCAGCGACACGGAGTTTGAGTGCGTGATGGTCAAGAACAAGTACTAAGAGTTTCCACGCTCAACCACTTTCATCTTTTCTTTCTTTCCTGTTCTTTTCATACAATTTTGGTTTATTCATGTATCATGTTCTTGACGTTACCCCACAACTCATCAGGTCTCCTGCCGTTAGTGTTCAATGTGGCAAATCTGTTCTTGACATGTTCTCTGCATTCTGATGGGATATATTCAAGGTTGCACGTAGGCTCTTGGGGACTTGATTGAATTTTCTGAAGCTGAACTTGCATATGCGCAATTGCTGGTTAGTTCCACAGCAGGTCCCCGGGCTTGTCTTAGCTGCTGATATTGAGCTGCTCAATCATCTCTTCCCACGGATACAGTCAATTTGATTCCTGTGTATTCAAGCTGGTGGAGTTCCTGTGCACAGTTGCCAATGTTAGAGAAATACATACGTGTATTTGCAATGAAGCTGCTATTGTTAGTTTGGAAAATTCTGTCATGCAATCTCCCACTTTGCTTCTCCCGCCAAGTTCAAATTTCCCAACTACTGTTTCTTCCTCTTTGTTCCCAACCTTTGCGTTCCAATCACCAATGATTACCACTGCATCTTGAGTGCATGTTTGATCACTTTCAGACGGAAAAAGCTGGTAGAATTCTTTGATTTCTTCATAACTAGCTTTAGAGATTGATGCATAAATTTGAATAATGGTTGAATTTACTGGTCTCACTTGTATGTGTACAGATAGTATTCTGTCTATAAACAACACAGGCGCCCAGGTTACTTAGTGGAGTTAATGTACTGGACGGCTAATCTCAAGGTCAGGAATTTGAAAGATGGAGCGTTCTACTTCTGTGAAGATTTATCACCGTGGGAACTCAAAGCGGGAGTTCTAGTCTGCCCTACATGGTCACTGTGAGTCAGCATGAACTCAATGGCAATGAGGTGGCATTACAGACAACACTGTGCCGCAAGACAGCCCTGAAGTGTTCATTTTGATGATGAATGCACTGTTTTTCTTGAAGGTCTCTCCCAGCACAGTAAACCATATTATTCTGATCCAAAATGACTGATCCCCACACATTTCAGTTCACTAATATTCAGGGTATTGGTTTTTATGCATTCCAATTCATTTTTAATCATTTGCAATTTCCCTAGCTTTAACCTTCCTACATTGCATGTTCTGATGGTGGATGGATGTTGGCAGCTGTCCCTCCTCATTTTGCATCCCACCTTTTCAGAAAAGGAAGGTCCCAAAAGTTTTATTCTAGCAACATCACGAAGGCCAACTCTACTTTGAAGAAGCAGCTCTTCCCGTCATAGTCTGAGAGCTGTCCAGCCTAAGGGGCCCCTTCCTTGGGCACAGTATCCAATGCTCCACAGTGCTCCGTGAGATTTGCAGGGACTCAAAGCCTGCTCCTCTTCGTAGTCTGCTCTTAATCCAAAAGGTCAGTGGACATCTGTTTTCCACGGGTGACCCTGCTGGTATGTGAAATACCAGTGACCTAACTTCCAGCATCGCAACAACATGTCAGCCACCACAGTACAACACCATCTACAAACACAGACGCAAAATACCAGAAAGCGGAATCCAGCGGCATTAGTAAAGGAATGATGTGCCCATGCTTTATTCAACATCCAAGACGCATGCTGTGAAATATGGCATTGTGTGATTGGTGTAAACACCATCTTATATACAGTGAGTACCTGGAGTTCTGTTCCTAAGTCTGTCCTTAGGTTGAGTTTGTATCTAAGTCAGAACAGATCGGTGCGGTTCATGTCTGATGATAGTTAGGCAAAGACCACTATCCAAAGGCAGTTGGATAGACATTTCACTTAAATAAGGGATACACACAGCCAACAACTCCATGGAATGATGTTCGACATCATTAGCCATTGTCACTTCCACCCACTGCAGTGGTGATTAACAGGGAATAATCAGTGTTTGTAAGGAGGCACTGGAAACTTTATCCACCAGAATGTAGAATGGTGTTGCCGTTGTGGGAAATGGTCTGGCAGTTCCCTCAAATGTTATACTTGGGATCACCATGTGACCCAGCAATTCCACTCCTGGGTCTCTACCCCCAAAGACTAGAAAGCAGAGACTCAAACAGCTATGTGTGCAGCAATGCTGGAACAGCAGTAGGCACAGTAGTCAAAAGGTGAAAACAGCCTCCGTTTCCTCCACAGACGAGGATCCATTAACTGTGGCACGGACTTGCTCTTCTTGTTGTGGGGTGCCGTCAACTCAGCTCTGACTCACTGTGACCCGGTGTGCAACAGGACACACCCTGCCAGGTCCCGTGCCGTCCTCACAGGGGCTGTCGGGTGTGAGCTCACGGTTCCAGCCACTGTGTCACTCCATCGCGTCGATACATGCACACAAGCGCATGCTACTCAGCCAGAAAGAGAAGCGAAGTCCTGTTCTATGCTACCGTGTGGACCTACCTGAGAACACACACACACACACACACACACACACACATCACAGCGTGCATGGCTCCAGTGACCTGAAATCTCCAGAAGAAGGAAATCTGGAGACGGGAGACATGGGGGTCCCCAAGGGCTGCGGGGAGGGGGGGCGGGGGGAGAAGAGGAGAGGCTGCTCGATGGGCCTGGGGCTTCTTCTGGGGTGACAAAGTGTTTGGAGCGAGGCAGCAGTGGCAGGCATCACACAACAGCGTGACCGTGAGACTGCCGCTGGGTCCTACCATTGAGAAGGATCCGTCTGGTTCTGAGAACCTCCCTCAGGGGAGACGAAGCAAAGGGAGTGTGGAAAGACATTTCAGAGCAACAACGACTGGGAACACATACGTGGATCCCCTCGCCAGGTAACCTACGTGCGCCCTACGTGCCAGTACAGGGTGACGGGGAAGAAGAGGGGGCACCGCAAAGGATGAGTGTGTGAGTCGGTGAATAGCAACTGAAAGAGAAAACAAGGGTGGTTTCTCGCAGAATATTAATTACGTGGCAGGACTTCAAGACACTGGTGGGCAAACGGAAGTTTTCCGTGAACTTGCTGATGAGCCTCCGTACGTACACTTACAATCCACCCCAACACTCACACAGAAGGCAAAAGAGGCGTGCATGGGGTGCAGGTTGTCTAAAGTCCCGCCATTGACTCACGGGCAGCAAGACATTGACGCCAATCAAGGAAGGACGCAGATTAGCCTCCCCGTGGTGCCCCGAGAGAGGAGCAAAAGATCGTGTAACAAGTTAGTAAAGGGGAAACCGAGGGATAAAATCTATCGTAGGACTCTAAAAGCCAGCAAGGAAACAGTAAAGAGGGGACAATAAAACAGGTAGGCAAGTGGAAAAGCACTGTTAAAATAGTAGCTGTAAGCTCATGTTACCGTGCGTACTTTAAATGTATTTGGATAAATACATTGAAAGAGCAAGATCAACTGGATTTGAAAAGAAAAAAATGACGTTCTTCTTACAAAAGGCACACCTTAAACACAGGGTCTTATGATCATCACAAGTAAGGAGATGAGACCATGCCTGTCCAAAGGGAGCGGTGTGGCGACTCCGATACCAGATGAGTTACACGGGGGGACAGCATGACCAGAGCCAAGGGCCGGTTTTTCTACGTGGCCAAAGGGTCAGTCCGCCAGAAGATACAGTCGTTATGTTTATCTACACATCTTCAAAATAGAGCAAAAAACTGACAAACTAGAAAGAAAAACAGACACATCTACGATCATAATTAGACATTCCAACACATCTGTTAGAAAAAGTGTAAAACAAATAGATCAGGCCACGGACAGCGGGGCAACATGGTTTACAAATGTACCTCATTGACAAAATTGAACATTACACACCGTGGCAGGATAAACATCTTCCTCAAAGAGCAGTGGAAAATTAGCCGAAATCTACCATGCGGAACCATACAGTAGGTCTCAAAACATCTGAAAAAACTGTAATCGTTCTGTGTATGTTCTCTGATCAAATAGAATTAAGCTGAAAAGCAACCATGAAAAATAACCACAGGAGATTCCCCCAATATTTGCAAATTAAGCAAAGCACTTCTAAAGGACCCACATAAACTCCAAGACAATGAAGGTTTTTCATTTCGAGCTTGTGGGAAACAGAAGGATTTCTCCCAAGCTGTCTCCCCCAAATATAAGCCAACTTAGCTGCTGCAAATGACTATACACTTGGAGGTCATCAGGAGTAGATCAGGGGTCATTCTCCCTAAGAGCTATCAGCCATCTAGAGCAAGCAGTCACCACTGTTTATCCCACAACAAGTAGGGCCCCCGCTCCCTTCTGATAAGGATAGTAGCTGTCTGTATCCTTGTAGGAGATGCCAGAGAGGTCAAACCCGCCCAAGGATGACCAAGGTTAGGCTGCCATCGTGAATCTAGGCTCCTCCCATCTTGTCACATGTATACCTCTAGTCCCTCCCATTCCTATGTGCACACCCCTAGCTCATCCTCTTCCTGTTATGCTATGCCCATTGTACATCCCCTTCCTATAATGTGTATGCCTATTGTACTGCCCCTTCCTGTGACGTGTGGTTACCTGCAGCCACGCCCCCTTAAGTAGATATAACCCTTGGTCAGCAATAAACAGGGTCCCCCAGCCTCCTGCCCGGTGCTCCAGCCTCCTACCGGGACCTCGAGCATCCTGCCGGGTCCCTGCTCCACCTCGCCTTGGCCCACGCTGTGCGCGGACCTGGCTGGTAAGATCATGGCCATCCTGGAGGTGAGCATGCTACCATGAAATGTATCTGACTCCATTATTTCAATCTCTTATCTCTCATGCTCTCGATGACTTTAATATAATATTTATGTATCTCAACCGTACAATTGTGCTTATTGAACCCATGATTCATGGTTGGGGGCTGGTACCCCCCTTCCAACCACAGGAGCTATCAAGTTTTGGGGAAGTTTGCCACACAGGAAGAAATGACTAAGGAACGCTGGGGCCATGGCGGGTTAGGCACTGGGCAGAGAAACACACAGCCATCAGACAGAATCCCCGCATTGCTCAAGGGAGAAGCACGAGGCTGTCTGCTTCCATAAAGACTTAGAGTCGTCTTAGAAATCCTGTAGCTATGAATTGATGGCAGTTTCTTTTTCAATAGATAACGAATACAACTGATGGTAAGTGTTGAGGAGCTAGACAATGGTCTGGTGGTATCTACTAAAGTCGCACAGCTAGAAAGTGAAGTTAGCATGGAACCTGGGTGGCCTCTCTGGCCCAGAGCTCTTGTGCAGAGGTGTAGAACGAGGTCTGGGGGCTGCAGCCCAGGCTAGACCCACCTGAGCAGCCCCACGAGCTCGCATCTCTTCCAAGCAGGCCAGCATCTGTGGACGGAGGCAAGGACCTCTTGAAGGCTCCGTTCTGAGACTGGAGCATCAAGTCAGGCCTGGGTGGCTGCGCCTGGGCTCCGAGGCTCTGGGGAAGCAGGCTTTAGCCATGTGTCTGCAGCTGGACCCACAAGCAGCCCTTGCCAAGGAATCCTGAGCAAGAGGGTCTGGGAGCTCCTGGAGGGTCAGCGCTGGCAGACAGCATGCAGGGCAGAGGAGGAGGGGAGCTGTTCTCTGCCCGGGCACATGGAGGAGGGGGCTCTGCTTTCAGCCCTTCCTTCCACATTGAATCCCAGCCCTGGGCCTGCCATCCACCCTTCCCCAGGCCAGACCCTTGGAAGGTAACGCCAGTCTCCTCTAGGAATGGGTTCTACCCATCTGCCCTCGCTCCACCCCTCACTGACATGGGATCAGCAGTGTCTCCCAGAGCCTGCCTTTAAGCTCTCCTGCTGCAGTTTGAGCTCCCTGACTCTGCTCTCTGGAGTCCCTTTCTGCCCACAGAGACTGTCTGCCTGGGAGGGGCGGGACAGATGGTCCAGCGACAAACAGAGCCGTGACAGACCCCGTGCACTAGCAGTCAAAGCTGGGGTTACCCCACCCCTAGCATAAGCTGCACTGCTGTCAATGCCGAAAGTCTCAGTGACCAAACAGCCCTTCCTCAGGAGGCTTCATGTTCCCACAGTGGGAGGTGGTCCAGAGAGGGGTCACCTTGGCAAGGTGACAGACAGCACATCAGTGCCAGAGACCAGGGTAAGGCCAGACACCCAGTCCAGGGAGCAGACCTGAATATCAGGCAGGAAGGGCAGGGCCAAGAGCAGGCCCACCTGTAAATTCCGCCACGGCGTGTGGCTTTAGGGAAGCTGTGAGTGTGTGCGCACATAGGAACCTACGCACGTGTGCGCGCGCACACACGTCCACTGAAGGCCATCTGGGTCAAAGCCAGAATGGAGAGGGATGATGGCAAAGTTCTGAGCTGGACGGCTGGGAGGGGAGTGGGGAGCAAAAGGGGAAGGTTGTCCCCACGCACGCCCCTCTGCCCTCACCCCAATACCAAGCCCCCCACTGGCGGCCCAAGCAAGCTGTGACACGCGCAGGAGCAATGAGGTCATGGACTTCACAGTGTCCCTCCCGCTGTATTATTCATGAGCTCCCTTCGGCAGGCCGAGCTCCAGTTTCCACAGCCCTCGGCCCAGCCAGCAGGGCAGCCAGCCTAGCCCACAGCTACCCCACGCCCTGCCATCCCAGCCACCAGGGTGGTAGCTCAGCCCCGCTGTCACACCGTGAGGGCGAAAACTTCGGGGTCAGAGAAGGAAAACGTGGCTGGAGCCAGACACAAGATGGAGATATTTCCTGAGGCAGCTGCCAATCTCTCTCTCTCTTGCACGCACGCACGCACGCACACACGCACACACACACCAAATGAACCGTTACAGAAACTATATCTGGATAAAAGACAAGACCACTTCCGGGTCTGAGTGTGCCTCCCACCATGTCCTGCGCACAGTAGGCACTTAAAAACATGCTGATTTCCTCAGGAATTCCCACCTCCCCAACAAGAGGGATGTCGCACTGATAGAAACAGGCATAAATCACCAGGCCATTCGAAAGGCACCGTTGTTCGGGGTGAGCGAGTCGTTGTGTGTATTTAAATCTCCACCTGCGTAGATCGTCTCCACTCCGTGGGGATCATTAAGAACAGGGACAAACACACGTCTAGCGGCCCTTATTTTGCCAAGCACTGCCCCTGATCACGTGAGCGCTCCTCCTCGGTTCCCCCCTCGTTTGCAGGTGAGGGAACAAATTTGCAGAACGAAAGCCCTGGAGTGTGTGCTGGGTGTTTTCCTTCAGCACGCACGCCGCCGTGGGACCACCAGGCACACCAACCTCACAATGCAGGGAGAGGGACCTGCTGTCCACCATGAGGACTGCTGAATCAGGACCCCGAGAGTCCAGGCCCAGGCCAATTTGGAACTAACACTTGGCCAGAAATAGCCAGGGCTAGCCACAACATCTCTCACTGCCATCCAGTCCTGGTATCCCTCTCAGACAGAGTAGGAGCTGTCCCTGTAGACTTCCAAGACTGTAAATCTTTCTGGAAGCAGAAAGTCTCATTTTTCTCCCATAGAGTGGCTGGTAGTTTTGAACTGCTGACCTTGCAGTTAGCAGTCCAACTGGTCACCCACTATGGCATCAGGGCTCCTGGGCAGCAGGTAGCCTGGCCCACAGGAAGGGAAAGATATGGGGGCAAAAGTCACAAGAGTGGTGACATTCAGCCCCCTTGCTTTATGGGTGTGGAGACTGAGGCCAAGAAGTGGAACTGTGGTCGCCCTGGTGGGACTGCGGTCCAGCTGGGTGTCTCGAGCCAGGCCAGTGCAGGGATCACCGAAGCACCTGGCCTTGCCCAGAAAGGAGCAACCCACTGCAGCCCACGCCTGTTCTTGTGGCTTCTAAGTTGGTAAGGCGTTCCCATGGCCTCCTCCATCGGTGCCCACGCTCTCCCATCCCCTGTCTGGATGCTGAAGGTTTACCCTGCATCACGGTCAACCACAGGTGAAGTTCAGGCAGCGATAAACACACCTGGAGAGACCTGAAGGGGCCCAGCTGGAGCCGGGCTAGGTCACTTGTTGTCTCTGGGCTCGGTTTCCCCTCTGTCTCAGCAGAGACTTGGCGATGGTCTCTTTTTACATACAGGTCAGGGTGATGATTAAGAAGTCGAACTGCCTCGCTCAAATGCCATTTCCACCCCTGGCTAGCGATGTCTTGTCTGTAAAACACAGGTCGCAGCAGGACCTGCCTTGGGGGCTGTTGGGATGGCAACGTGAGGTGTTCTCTGTGAAGGGCTAAGCAAGCTCAGGGCTCAGCACACACTAAGTGCCACTGGTTCATGGATCCCGGGTGATGCAAGAGGGTAAGCACCGAGCCGCTTAGTGCAAGGTTGGCGGTTTGAACCCACCAATCAGCCTTCGGGAGAAAGATGAGGCAGTGGGCCTCTCTAGAGATGTACAGCCTCCCAAACCCCATGCAACAGCAATGGGAGGTCTTACAGAGCCCCGTGAGTCGGCATCAGCTGGGGAGCTGTGTATTGGGGTCTGGTTTTCAGCTCAGAGGTCACAAACGGAGTGAATGTACCACATCTTGGTTTCTGAAGGGCGTCCCTGGGGTGCATCATCCACAGGACACTGATGGGTCCCAGGGACTTAGAGCAGTGTGCCGTAGTGCAGAGTTCCCCGAATCCAAACCCAGCCCACTGCCACTGAATCGATGACAACTCTGAGCCACCTTAAAGGTCAGAGTAGAACTCCTAGGGCCTCTGACACTGTAGATCTTTATGGAAGCAGGAAGTCTTATCTTTCTCCCACGGGGCTTCTGGGGGTTTGAACCGTCAACCTTGTGGTTAGCAGCCCAGAGCTTAACTCACTCTGCCAGGCATGGAGTGAGGGCTTAATAAATATTTGGCAAGTGAATCAATGGCCTCATGGTATTTTAAAAGACTTTAATTCATTGCTAACATCTAAAATATGGAGGTTTTGTATTTATTAAACGTCTGGATTTCTGGATTCTTTTAAGGAATCAGGGCGAGCAGCCAGCCACACCAGTTTTGAAACCACAGGCAAGAACCACAGCAGTGCCACCTTTCGGCGGGGCAGAGCCCGCCACCGTCATGCTCAGTTGTGCCCAGCCTGCCTCACGTTCTGCATCTACTGCCTGGACACCGTGGTACCAGGATTAATCAGAAGTGAAGTCCATACACTAAGGAAGGTTCTCATTGACTTAGTCACAGCACAGTCTGCCCCTGAGCCTCCCTCCAGCTCCCAAGACTCCCTCCCGACCCTCCTCCACCCCAAGTCTAAGAAGAGATGGGCCTCTCTGTCAGCTGGGCATCCTGAGACCTTTTGGAACGTAAGCCCCCTCTGTGGAGGACAGGCCAGGACCCTCTCTGCTGGAGAATCAGACCCTGAAAGGCTCCAGGCTACCATACCCTCCTTTCCAGGGCATCCTACTCCCTGCTTGAAAACGCTCCAGTGTACAAGGTGAACTTAACCCTTATCCTTCTCATAGGAAGAACACACAGATGACCAGGGTGGGGCGGGGGGTGGGGGGTGGAGGGGCCACCAGCAATAAAGTGTTCTCCTCAAAGATTCTGTTATCCATTCCAGCCCCACTTAGTTTGGCTTCCCCGATTCTGTAGAGAGGGTGCCTGCATCCCAGGCTTGGTGACCATGGTGCCTGCGTGGAATGGGATATGCTGAGGAGCCTGACTGGTAGCACACAGCGTGTGTGGGAGCTGGTAGGACCACCAGCCTTACCATGCTCTGCCCATCTCTCTGCCTATCCCCACAGGAGAGACCTCAATCTCCTGTCCCCCTAGGTGCCTCCCCAGGCGCCCCATCTTTGGTGTCACTCACTGGCACATCAATTACCCACTTCCACGGTGACTGTATGATTTGCTTTCTGTGTGCTTATTGTCTAGGTCCCTCAGTTCACGCCGCCAGCCACTAGCAACATGTGGCTAATGAGCACTTGAAATGTGCCAAGTCCCAACTGAGAATGTGCTGGGAGTGCAAACTGCACCCCAGGTTCCAAAGACTTAGTAC
The DNA here is from genome assembly GCF_000313985.2 of Echinops telfairi. Lineage (NCBI taxonomy): Eukaryota > Metazoa > Chordata > Mammalia > Afrosoricida > Tenrecidae > Echinops > Echinops telfairi. Next base: position 63,416,477 of record NW_022103968.1, on the reverse strand, counting down.
CCCAAACCAGAAGCCTGCAAAATGGCTTGTTAATAATTTATTTTAAAAAGAACAAAATTAGCTTCTAAGAATTAAAATGAAATAGCTGGCTATATTGTTTATATGATGAGATGATAACATTTTTGGATCGACTGGGTTAGTATATGATCAAGAGCAATTGTACCTGCTGTCCACGTGACTGAGAAGTGCGAAAGGATGCAGGGGCTCCCATCTGGGGCTCACAGTGCACTTCTGGTGGACAGCACAGTGTCAACTCCTGAGCCCCAACAACCAGACAGGGCTTGGCGCCTGGCCACACTCAACATGGGGGAGCAAATGGCTGAATGTTGAAACTCACCCAACACAGGACATGAGACCTTCAAGCACAAGGGACCCTTGATGCTACTGCCCGTGCATGCTAGTATTGCCTAGAAGCAGCCCGCCCATACATCTCCCTCTACGGCAGTGGTTCGCAACCTTCCTAATGCCGCCACCCTCTCATACAGTTCCTCATGTGGTGGTGGCCCCCAACCATAACATTATTTTCATTGCTACCTCATCACTGTCATTTTGCTACTGTTATGAATCGGGCGACCTCTGTGAAAGGGTCGTTCGACCCCCAAAGGGGCTCTAAGGCAAAGTCCCGGGTCCCACAGCAGGAGTGGAGGGCCCTGGCCCTGCGTTCTGCACTAGTGGCTCCCTGGACTTTCCCATCAGCCCTCCTGGCCCCAGGAAAGGAGGCACAATCGGCTGCCTTCCAGGGCTGGACGAGAAGACAGCGAGCTAGCTCTGTGACGGGAGCAGCCTGGTGAGGTCCCACCCTTTTCCAAAGCATCAAAGAGAAAGGGCAAAGCTACAAGGGTCACTTGGAGGGACACAGCCCACTGTCCCAAGCCCTGGACAAGCCAGGAAAAGCCAGCTGGCCTTGAGAAGCAGCCCCGTGGCACAAATGAGCCCCAAGCAGGGTCTCCCTGCCTCTTTTGTTCCCTCTTCCCCCTCCCTCCTTCCCTGCTCCTCTGCCTCCCTCTCTCCCTGGATTTCACTGGCTCCCAAATTATAGCCTTCCTTCAGAAACAGACACAATCAAGGTGGTGAGCGGGCCCTTGTCACAAATGGCATCTCAGGGCCTCTCCAAATGGAGAATGGCCTTTGAAGCAGAAAGCGGTGCCGCTAACAGCCTGCCTCAGGGAAGACGAGTCTCCGAGAAGGTACAGGCCCGAGAGGAGAAGGCACACACGCTCTTTGTGTGGCTGTGATTGCAGGGTGGCGGGGAGCTGGGAGACAAGGGCCTGGCCTCTCCACACACCACATGCGTGGCCACGAGGAGCGGGCTCTGTGCTTGGCTGGTCGTCATGTAGGCCTCCCCACCTATAAAACAAGATGGTCAGAGCAGCGGATCTCTGAGAACCCTTCAAGTTCTTGCAGCTGAAGTCACAAATGCAAATGCTCAAAGGGGCCAGGAGATAGTGCCAACAAGCCAAGCCAGGTCAGATGTAAGGCAATAGGGACAAATGGAAGGAATGGTATTAGAACTTAAATGTGAGCACCCAGTTTGCAGAAGGCTCTGGAGAACAGTGGGAGCCCAAACTCCATTTGCAGCAGCCCCCACGTGGATTCAGCCCTGGTGTGGCCCCTCCGACAGGGGAAGAGTCTTGCGGTCAGACAGAGAGCCTGGGAAAGTGGATGCGGTTGGGTTAAAATTTAACATCTTATCATCTGTCCTCCTTTTGATCCATTTTACATCTGTTCTCAAACAAACAAAATACTCACTGCCACCGAGCTACTTCTGACTCACAGCGACCCTGTCGGCCAGGGTAGAACTGCCCCTGTGGGTTTCTGAGACTGTCACTCTTCACGGAGAAGAAACTTCACCTTTCTCCCGAGCAGCAGCCGAGGGCTCGAACTGCTGACCTTGTGGTTTGCAGGCCAGCAGTCATCCACCACACCATCAGGGCTCCGGACAGGTGCTCTACTTCTTACGATTGTCTTTGATCGTTTCTGCTGTGGGTTTTCTCTAGTTTAGTGTTGTGGTGGTTGTTGGGGTTTTGTTGTTTTATCTCTTTTTTGGTATGTTTTTCTTTATGTGAAATCTAGGACAGGCAAATCTACAGAGAAAGGAACTGGACTAAGAGTTTCCTGGGGTTTGGGCAGAAGAGGCTGGGGGGAAGGTAACACTAATGGGGACAAGAAAGAAGAAGAGCTCTAAAATTGGTTGTGCTGGTGAGGCTCGCACAACTCTTATTAGTATGCTTCCACCATTGAAGGGTATGATATGTGAGTCATATGTCAGTAAAACTGTTAAAATTTAAAAAACAAAATGATCATCTGCTTGTGGCGTTTCTGTTAGAGTGGTACTTGATAACTAAGACACTGGTTAACCCAGGGTTACTCAGAGCCTCCCCTACAGCACGGGTAGGAGTGGGGTGGGGGTGGGAGGGTAGGAAATGGGGGCGAGGGCTGCGTGTGGACAATAAAAACTGTAAGACCACCTGAATCTAAAGGAGGCCTGAGGCCAAATTCACAGTGTGGCAGAAAAAGAGTAGATAAATCAAATAAAAATTTGTTTATGATTAAAAAAAAAGTCTGACTTGGGGTTACTCCTGGAGGGGGGTCATTGCCTGGGAGGGGGCAGAAGGGAGCTAGTCCAGGTGCTGGGCTGTGCTGTATTTCAACCAGACACGTGAATTGGTAAACCGCCCTCACTTTTATTGAAGACTAGTTTACTTCATTGCACCATGTACTCCTGACGAAAGTAATTCTTAAATAAAAACACCACTCAATCAAAGGGAGAGTTTGCTGCCCCTCAGCTCCAATCAACAACTGCCAATCAGGCACGCAAACCACCACCATTGCTGGTCCTAATAAGAGATGCCGGAATCCACGCTTGTTATGTGGCACGGCTAGGATCCTACCAATTGAAGACCACATGCACACACACACACACACACACACCACACACAGAGGCAAACTTCAACTTCGAAATGTGTCAAGCTCTTGAACTAAAGGGAGGATTCTGCTTTTGTTTGTCAAGGGAACAGAATGTACCTCACACATCACTCGGTCAAATAGATGAGGATACAATCTGCTACATTTCCAGAGCGGACTTGTGCCGGGCGTTTGGTGAGAGACCTTCTGTAGAGTTCCCATCTTACCCGTGGCACGAATACAACGGCATGCGAAGGATTCCCACGGAGCAGACGGGAGACTAAGGTCTGTGCTGGGCTCAGGGCGCCACAGCTTCAGAATGGAAGAACGGGTGCCCGATGCCTCCAAGCTGCCTCACAAAAAATCACGAAGGGAAGGGGTTATGATCCTAATAATGCCCCCCCCCGCCCCCCATGTGGGGCTGTGGACTCCACAAAGCGTCACTTCAAACTGTGGACACTAAGCCTGCGCCTGCTGGCTCATCCTCGGCCCCCAGGGCTGGGGAGGGCTGTCTGGCATTGCCATTCCCCTCGGCAAACCAGTCACCCAGACTTACACTGCCACGGGGAGACCAAGCCCCCCGAACACAAGAATCTCGAGGCCCCCTATGCCAACCAGGGAGCAGCAGCAGCCGCCCCACTCAGAGCCAGATCTCATTTCAGCACGCAAGACTAGAAAGCGGTCTCCATGTGGCTACTTCTTCAATATGCCCGTGTTCTCACCGACACCCTTTTAGTCAGTGCGGTCGGAAAAATACGCGTTTTCTGTCCGACGGGATCTAAGAAAGCTGCTTTCATACTAAATTAAAAAAAAAAAAACACGGCCGATAGATGCTCTTGTTTTTTGTCTGAATTGTTGTTCTGCAAAAACGATTTCTTTTTCACAGCTGCTGAAGGCATTCAGATCAAGAGACAGAAATTCCCAGAAGCCCCTTTGTGCTCCAGGCCCCAGGGAACCGTCTTTCTGACTTCAGCCACACACACGTGGGCTTTGCCCACACTTGCATCTTCTGCACAGTGCTCCACAGTCCCCACCTCTCCCTTTCGCACTAAATTGGCCTGCTCTACGATTTTATCTGCTTTCAAATCCCTCAAGGCCACCGTTTTCCAAACTTATTTGGCGTACTGCTCCCTTTTCAGCCAAAAAATAACAACACTCATTCCCCCCTCGAATTGAAAAGCGTTTGTACTCTAGTCCAGATTCCAGGATAAAGTGTACCTACCCTGTTTCCCCAAAGATAGGACAGTGTCTTATATTAATTTTTGCTCCCAAAGATGCGCTAGGTCTTATTTTCAGGGGATATCTTATTTTTCCATGAAGAAGAATACAGTACACATTATTGTTGAACAACAAAAAAGGAAATTTATTACCTATATACGGTACGGTAGTAGTTGTCATCACCAACCAGCTTAACCAGACAAACTGTGAATCCTACAGTATGAAGAATTTCTTGTTGCTACCATTATTTCCATGTACAACAATCTATGGTACATTACTCGCACTTCCTGTCTGCTCCGGCTGCGCTGCGGCCAACAGTGAGCTGCGAGGCAGCACCCGCTGCTACAGTCCAGAGTCCAGAGTTACGGTAGTTTCGGAGGGGCCTTATTATTGGGGGGGCTTATGTTCGGGGAGGTCTTATTTTCGGGGGGATGCCTTATATTTCAGCGAGAGGCAAAACTGTAAGTAGGTCTTATTTTCGGGGGATGTCTTACTTTCGGGGAAACATGTTATCTGCTTTTGCAGCGCCCTGGATTACTGCAGCACCACCCTCACCCCAGGGAATGGTATCCCTCACTTTGGAAAACACTGCTCTGGGCATTTGAGTTTGCAGCCCTTACTAGAACGGTCTGTGGCTGGAGTCTAGAGTGTAACTCTCGTGAGTAGTTGAGATTGGTGATAGGAAGTTTGTAGAACTAGCAATAGCCCACTCAGTCAATGACTCGTGACTAAGCACCAACTCAGCCAGTGTGGAGGGCAAGAAGGACAGTGGGAAGGACTGGGATCAGAGGCTGAATAAGACAAAGTCCATGCCCTGTCCAATGAGTGGCCAGACCCTGGAAGGCCAGCGAGAGAAAGAAGCAAAGCTTCCAACTCCACCCCTGCCCCTCCCACCTAAGGAGTCCCTGGAGGCCTGCTGGAAGAGATGGCACTTGAGAAACTTCCACAGGGGCCCGCTTCTCTGTACTCCAGGCAAAATGCATCTATCTTAAAATGACTATGCATCAGAGTTCAACTTGTGAATGGACAAGCAAGGCTTGCCCTAACGTCAAGAAAAACTCAAGACCCCAAGTAATACTGATGAATTTCAAAAGCACACATACACAGACCCTAACTGGATTCAAAACCAATGAGTTCAAACTGAGCCTCCCCCCCCCACTAAAACATCAATACTTTAAAACATCGAATTTGTAGAAGACTTCAGGACTGGAGGCAACAGGGCTGTTGGTACAGCCCTGATGGGGCTAATGTGTTCTTCCATGGACGGCTCTCATCCCCACTTTCGCACTGGCTGAGTTGTCCACCTTCCTGGCAAAGAGCCAGCTTAGGGAAAACAGAGCTCTTTGGGCAGGGCTAGGGTTGGGATTGTAGGGACTGGGACCCAATGGCCCAGTGGGCTTCCCATTCAAATCCCTCTCACTGTCCTTGATGGCTTCAGGGTCTTCTTGCCTCCAGACCAGCAGGAGTGACCTCCCACCGTGCTTTGGCATTGTCCTCCTGCTTTGTGGCTAGGGCTTCAAATGGCTGAGCCCTCCCTTGGCGGCCATGGCGGCAGAAGGGGAGCTCAGTCTCCTCCCCTCCGTGAGCTGGCTCATGGAAACCGTTCTCCACAGGCCATCCCACCAACCCAGAGGGGCCTGCCAGGGGAAGGGGACTGTTTAATGACCCTCCCTTGGGTGTCAACATCCATTCAGCCCCCTGGCCTCCTAGAGGAAACCCTGACCACCCACTCTCTCCCCACTAGCCCAGGTGCAGCACCCCAAGCCACATTACACCCCTCTGCAGGTGGCCCTCCTCCTCAACCCTGCCTAATGCTTCCAGAAACACAGAGGTCCTCAGAGCACTAGCAGGGAGCAACACATCCAGTCTGGTTCTCATTCAGGGTCTTAGGTGACACCACATTCACTGCCATCAAGTCCTTGGACACACAGCCACCCTGTATAGGGTTCCCACGGCTGTAAATCTTTATGAGAGTAGGCAGCTTCATCTTTCATCACATGGAGCAGCTGGCGGGTTTGAACCACCGACCTTGCAGTGAGCAGCCTAAATCAAGTGCCATCAGGGCTCCTTTAAGTGACACTAAGAGGCTAGGAAATGCTCGCTCCCTAGAAGACGGAAGCTTCCCAAACTTAACCGTGGCTCTCATCCAGAGGGGCTCTGCACTGTCAGTCCAGAGGGGTGCTGCTTCCGCAGGTGCATTCCTAAGGAGACCCCAGGTCCTGGCTGCACTCCCCACTCAGTAGCAAGGCTCCACTAGACCTTCCCTTTTCAGGCATGAGTGGTTTTTTAAAATAAGACTTCAGAAAGCTGCCCTTTACAATATGTACCTCAAAGAACTAAGCCTCAAATGGTGTTACTGCAGGTTTGGGATGGGAGAGCTTGCTGGGAGGCAACCAGCACCATCTGCCATCATGAGCCTCAAATCAAGCCCTGTGGTGCTTACGCAGGCAGGAGGAGTCCAGCTATTTGGGATCAGGACGGTGAAAAGAGATGTGTAGGTGACCCCTGCCCAGGCGAGGCCAGGATGTCAGCTCTGGGCCTCTTACCCCCTCACTGCTTCCTCCAACACCTCAGGCAACGCCTCCCCATTCACTTCAGTCACTCGTGTAGTGCCACCTTCCCGCTCTGTGGGGTCCCCTTGTTCTCTGCCATACAGGCTCTCTGCCTCCCCACTGTCCCCAGCCCTGGGAAAAATCACCTTGCCAGGTATTCCCACTCTCCAGGGCACGGTCCTCCTCTCAGCCCCCTGCTTCGCAGGTGACATCTGGTCTCCCTACCCCCATGGGCGCTAGCCGCAGTGCACCCACACCTGCACCACGAACCCCACATTACTCCCAAGCCAGCACACCCCAAACCTGGGCTAATGCATCAGTCAGCCTCACACCTGCCCCAGCCAGGCTCCTCAAGCCCCAAACCACCTCTATCTCTGTTCGTTCCCAGGCAAGCGTCGGACTCCACCCAACACACACACGATCCAGCTCCGTGTCTCTCCAGTCTATTTCGCGATCCAAATGGGCCGGGGGCATGAGAACGCAGGGTCAAAGTCGTCTGGTCTGCGAGGGCAGAGTGCGAACGCTGTGAGCAGGCAAGAGGATGCTTTCCGAATGACTAGGGACAGGGGATGCGATACCCAGGGAAGGCGAATCCCGCCTGCACACACTCTGGGCCCTTGACTGCATCTGGTCTGCGCCTGGGGTCTCCTTGGGGTGGTGGCCAGAGGCGAGGGCATCGGTTCTCCTCTGACTGCAGCCGCTCCAGATGCC
>NW_022103968.1:63402295-63406501 GCF_000313985.2 Echinops telfairi | reverse complement strand
CGCCTGCCAGGTCCGGAGCTCCAGGTCCTTTTCACCATCCATTCATGCCTTCCTGTGTGCAACTGTATGCTAGCTACTGAACTCTGTTCTGAGAATATGCTGGAGAACAAATCGGGTTTGATCTCTGTGCCTCATGGGCCCCTCTCATTGGGGAAGCAGACGCTAATGGATGGGTTGCACAGACAGGTAAAATGACAGCATCAGGGAAGAGAGGGCTTTCAGGGCACCTCACTGAGGGAGCAGTGGTGTAGTGGCTACGAGTTGGGCTGCGATCTCAATGTCCAGCGGTTCAAAACCACCAGCAGCTCCGAGGAAGAAAGACTGGCTTTCTACCCCCATAAAGAGTTACAGTCTCAGAAGCCACAGGGGGTGGAGGTGGCGTGCCATGAGTCAGCATTGACTCGATGGCAGTGAGAGTTGGGCTGAGGGAATCCGGGCAGGCTTCCCAGAGGAAAATGCCACTGAGTGATGGAGGGAGGGGCTTTCGGCAGGAACAACCCTTGCAAAGGGAGCTAGTGCTGGTGAGAACGGAAGCCTGGAGCACAGAGGGCGGAGCATGGCCAAGTCCTACCTGGGCAGGCCCCAAGCTGTCCAGGGCCTTGTTAGCCTCAGTCAGGGTGTGGCCCTTATCCAGAGCAGAGAGTTGGGGTGGAGGTTGAGGGGTGGGAATTCTGTGACTAATTTGTAGTAGAAAATGGGCATTTGATTGGGAGGCATCGGATTATAAAAGACCCCGGATTCTCAGGAACTCAAGCCTGGGGGATGACGCCAAGACGTGAGCTTTCCTACCTGGAAGGGGGTTCCATTCCTCAACGCATTTCAAGGCTGTCTCCCCAGCTGTCCTTAGGATTCTTCCCAGCTCTCTTTCCTTAGAAATAACCCCGGGGGCACCGAGGGGTGGGTTGCTGGAGTAGAGGCACAGCATCCCACCATATGTGCTTTGGCAGAAGGTGTGTAATCCCTGAGCTTGGGCTTCCACGTCTACACTTGTGATGCTGTTGTCTGGGTAGTCTGTGGAAATCATAGTGACCCTCGAGGGCAGGGTGGAGCTGCCCCTGTGGACAGCCTCCTCTTTCTCCCTCAGAGAGGCTGGTGGTTAGCAGCCCAGCATGTCCCCCATGATGCCACCAGGGGTCCTTGAGAAAGCACTTCTTGCCGTGGGGTGGTTAGATGCTGTGAGTCAGTTCTGACACACAGTGGCCCTACACCCAACAGAACACCAGCCTCACAACTATTTTTATGTTTGAGCCCATTGTTGCAGCCACTGTGCCCATCCATCTTGTTGAAGGTTGATCAGAAGTAAAGAAAATCATAAAGACGCAGGAGGGGTTCTCTGCACAGGATCGTAATCTCCTCTGAGGGTCAGCTTCTCCCAAACCCCTCCCATACTGGGGTGAGACAGGGAAAGGAGGAGGCCCTACTTTAAAGGTTAAAGAGAAAGCCTCCCCACCCCCTTGAACCACCTCACCCGCCCAGAGCACACTCATAGAACATGCAAATGAGCCAGGCTAGCCAATCGGATTGACTAAGGGAGCCGGAAGAAGATTGGATGCATCTGATTGGTGGTGCTGGCGAAGACCATGGCGAGTACCGAGGGCTGCCAAAAGGACCCCCAAGTCTGTCTTGGACGAAGTCCGGCCAGAATTGCTTCTTCGAGGGCAGGATGGAGAGAGTGTCTCACGCACTTTGGACAGGTGGTCTGGAGAGCCCGGGCCTGGAGAAGGACATGGCACTTGGTTAAACAGAGCAGCAACAAACAAGAAGACAGCCCTCGGCGGGGTGGATAGTGTGGGGGCTGCGGCACTGAGCCCCAGCACAGGAACAACTGTCCGGATGGCGCAGGGCCGGACCCGTGCCTTATGCTGTGACACCAAGGTCGCTCAGTGAAACCAACCCCACATGCCCTAACAATGACAGCAAGCCAATTAGACGTCCCAGCGTTAAACCTGGAGAAGAGTCGCGTGCTTGGAAATAGGTTAGAATACTCTAGAGCAGTGGTTCTCAACCTTTCACAGGGGTCGCCCGATTCATAACAGTAGCAAAATGACAGCAACGAAAATAATTTTATGTTTGGGGTCACCACACATGAAGAACTGTATTAAAGGGTCGCGGCATTAGGAAGGTTGAGAACCTTCCTAGAGGTTAGGCAGAGCCCGAAACCCGGACTGAGTGGCCCATGTGTCCTGACTGGAGCTGAGTTTTCAATTGCAGCTTCAGTACCAGCCTCCTTTCTGGTTGATTTGTAAGCTTCCTTCTCAACCCCTCCCCCCCAACCCCTTTCCCACCCCCTAGCTCCAAATCTAACCAGGAAGTTCATTTTCTCCATCCGCTAGCCAGAGCCCACTGGCATTGCTGGCGACCATGGCCGCTCTGCCCAGTGCGGGCCATCTGGTGAACACAGCAAAGCAGGAGCCCACGTTGCCAGGGGACCCTTTTCCAAAAAAAGAAAGGAAACCATCGACACACCTGCTCTCTCCCTGTTCAGGAACACTGGTATCTCTCCAGTGCGCTCAAGTTCATCTTCCGTCCAGAGACACGTTTGACTTTAAGATCCTCAAAGGCAGGGCCTGTCTTTGCTTGGCTCCGTGAGCTCACAAGCATTCCAGGAGGCTCCACGCTGGTGCGAAGGATGCTGAAATGTCAACGGCATTGTTTCAGGCCTCAGAAAAGCCCCATTCCAGGTGGAGAGAGAGGGACAGAAAGCTAAGACTGGGTCAGGTTCAGCAGTGACAGAGACCCCGAGGGGGCGAGGCCCCAGGAGGTTGAGGAAGACATCATTCAGGAGGGCTGCCTTGTGGACTTTGACAGATGCCTGCACGGGGCCAGAGGAGACAGGTTTCTGGAGAGGGTTACCCGTCGGTTCTTTTCCTCAAACTCTGAAAGGTTCAACGCCGGAGCCCGTTTTGTAATCCACGTCAGTTTTTATGAAGGACCAGACAAGCTTCAGGTTTTACAGTCTCAAAAGGGTACACGGTATCTTAGGGGAGCGTGCCAAGCTGCGGGGAAGGCGCACTGGTGTTCACAACTGGGCATGGACAACAACGTGGAAAAGAGCCCCTACGTGTGCAGAACTGGGGGGAATCCTAGGAAGCCAGAAGCCCAAGAACCCTAGAGGGTAGGAGCATGTGGGCCCAGAGGCTGTGGGCCCCAAGCAGGCTCGGAGTGGGCTCACTTGCACCCACGCGCAGGGAAGGGAGACGCTCCCCCTCTACCTGCCTCTGACCAGAAGCAGGGTAAGAGAGCGCGAGGCCTTCCCACAGCCAAGATATTTCAAACCTGTGGCTGGGGAGGTGTGGTTGATGGTATCAATTGACCCCATTGGCTGAGTTAGGCCCACCTGGGGGATGTCATGGGCTGGGGCCTAGTTTGGGCGCCCAGGTGTACCTTACCCCTGGCTTGGGGGATTGAGTATGAGCATGCTCAGTTTGGGGTCTTCATAGGTGTCTAATGGGTTGCCTGATTTCTTTCCAACCTCCTTTATGGGGGCCCTTGCAGGCATGGGAGGGACAATCCCCGGTCCCTAGCTACCTACCCACCAAGGCCAGCAAGGACATCTGTGGTTGAGGGGACTGTGTTACACACGTCGAGACTACATGGAACAGCCCGAGTGTGGCAGGAACCTAGGAGGCTGCTGGGGGACCTGAGAGAAGAGGAAATTCAGGAGGTGAGCCAGGGCTGGACAAGGGAGGGCCTTCAAGGCCATGCTGGGCCCTCGGCTTCACCCAACAGTTGATCCGGGGTTAGGAATGCACGCAGGTGTGGAGCTTAGGATGCACACCTGGGAAGCCGGATGAAGGAAGGCCAGTGCTCCGTCCCGGACTGTCCCGAGGTGTCATCCTTGCACAAGAGACACCTCCCTTTCATGGCCTGTAGCCTCAAACACCCAGGAGTCAGACGGCTCGTGGCACTCTCTGTGCACGAGGAAGCCAGCGGTTTCAAAGCTGTCACCTTGGGGTGCGTGCTTTCCCCATATCGGCTCTGGGGAAATGGAGGCGAGGCAGTGCCGTGTAATGCAAAGCTCACCAAACCAGGAGGCAGTGGGCCTGGGCCTGAGCCCACTTATCTGAGTCTCACTTTCCTCAACTGTAAGCAGCCACCTCCCAAGGCAGCTGTTGAGGCCGAAAGCAAACACTCACATTAAACTGCTTTACAATCCGTAAAACCAAAACAACACTCCCGTACAAGCCCTCCCCTGCCCCTGAGGAG
>NW_022103968.1:63388893-63402195 GCF_000313985.2 Echinops telfairi | reverse complement strand
CACACACACACACACACACACACCGCCCTCCTCTGGGTGTCCTAAGACACACACACCACCCTCCTCTGGGTGTCCTAAGGAGGCCTGGTTGCTGTTCCCCTTAAGTCCCACCCCTGAGCCCATGGAAGCTGTTTGTTGCTCCCGTCACCATCCCGGCCTGCTCTCCTCTCCCGGGGCTGTGCCTGCCGCCATAAACCAGACAAAGTGTGCTCCCGAGCTTGCTTTGTGGGCCCGTGGAGCATGCCACAGCTGTGGCAGCTTGACTCAGCTCGTGGAAGAGCAAGGCTGGGAAGGCGAACAAGGTGGGCTGGTGGCCACCCCCCTGCAGGGCCAAGAGCACCCAGAAACCCCCACAAAGGAGCATGAGTGTCCCTGGGCCCTGCCTGATCTGAGGCCCCCTGCCCCCACGTGGCCGGAAGAGGGCGTAGTCCTCCCTCACGTTCCTGTCTCAGTCCCAGTCCCCCAATCCAATCATTTATTTATAAGGTGTTCGCAGCAAAATGAATGACAGAAAGTTAGGAGCTAATTAAAGCTGGCACAGATTGGCACATGGAGCATGAATTATATATTGGTGCAGAATGGCGCTTGGTGGCAAGAACCAACACCAAGTGCCCTGGGCATCGGTGGGAAGTGGGCACAGGCCTCAGCTCTGACTGGACATCCCTACCCTGCCCTTCGGAGAGGCCTTCATCTAAGACCCTCTGCCGCTCTCTGGGGGGTATCTGGAGCCTTGCCAGCCACTACCCCTCAGCGGGCAACTTCTCTCTGCACAACCCAGCATGTCTTGGCTGTGAAAACCATCAGCACCACTCAGAGGCCTGTTTCGGCCTACAGGTGACCGTCCCTGGCGCTCCGGCACATGCCTGCCATGGTCTCGGCAAAGCAGGCAGCAGCCCCCAGTGGGGTGGGAGTGGGCCGAGAAGGCCCGAGATACAGCCAGCTAACCACTGGCACCGGCCCATCAGGGCCAGAAGACCCCTTTCAAGACAATGCAATCCAAACCAAAGGATGTGCATGCAGACGGAGAACCAAAGGCCCAGAGAGGGACGGGCTCCAGGCAAAGTCACACAGCAAACAGGAGCACTCAGGCAGTTAACATCGCTAGCACTTCAAACTAGTGGCACACTGGCTACGCTCGGGGCTGCTGACCACAAGTTCAGCAAGGGGAGACCGCCAGCTGCTCCAGAGGAGGAGGACGCGGCTTTCTCCTCCTGTCACGGTTCACAGACTCCGAGACTCATGGGGGCAGTTCTCTGTTCTGGAGGGTCAGTATACGTCAACATTGCCTCGATGACCATGTGTGTGGAATTGAGTTTCACTTCAAGCTCAGTGGTGTCGGCTGCTCTGGCAAGGGCTTTGTGCGAAGTCTCTTAGTCGATTCTTATGTGAAGATGAGTCTGTGATTATCCGTGTTGATAGCTGAGGAAACTGAGGCAGCAGACAAATGTGCAGCAGCAGCTTGCCAGAGGTCACTGAGCTAGGCCGGGGCCAAGTGTGGAGAGAAGTCACCCAGGCCACCTGACGCCAAGCCCTGCCCAGCTTCCAGCCGGGGACATGGTCCTGACCTCTGGCTAGGCTGTAGAATCTTCCCAGGAGGGACAGTAGACCTGAGAGTAAGGGAGCAAGGTTTGGGTTTGATGGTCTGGGGTGACATGTGGACCCGGGCCTGTTTCGAGCACCCCCTGGGTGATGCGAAGTTTCAGAGAAGAACCAATGGTCTGGGGTTCGTGGGGAGACGGGTTTCGGCCTTAAAAGTCCTGGATGTGAGTTCTTTCTCTGCCCTGGCTCAGCCTCAGGGACTTCACTCGCCTCCTCTGCCAAGTGGGGTTTGTAATAGCATGAGACTGGAGTTGGACTATTTGGGTTTAAACCCTCATTCTGCTTTTTAAACAGGATCTCTCTGCCTTAGTTGACTCATCTGTGGAATGGGGCAATACAAAAAGCCCTGTAGCGAGGATTGAATGAGTGATGACTATGAAATATTGAGCTGATATATACCAGCACACAGTAAGGGCTCAGAAAAATGGGAGTCACGGTTATTAGCTGCCCTGGGAATGGGAACTTGACCTGCGGTCCGGGATCAGAAGAGGACACATGTAACACGGAGAGGCTGCGTGTACTCTGGACACGGCCAGAGATGCCGTTTCACAGAGCCCGGCTCTGCTGCTGGTGCCCTGACTTCCTTTTTCTTTGCCCACGGAAAAACAGAGAATGGATTATATTAGCAAGCATTTGAGGCCCGCAGAGATACCACTGCTCTCGGGGTGGTGTGTATCTTTCCACGGAATATTCTATGTATCTATGCATGTGCTAATATGTCATCTCTGGCCAGGGGAAGGAGTGGGGGGAGAGCAGGGCTCATTTCTGCATTCCTGAATTTTGAACCATGTGAATGACTCAAAGTGCACATCAATATCAAGGCCCTGCTTCAGGCAGAAGGGAAACAGCCCCAGATGGAGGCGAGGATGTTTGGGAGGGAAGGCAAGAAGAGCAGTGGAAGGGAAGCATGGAGACAGGCAGATGAATCTTGGGGGTAGAAAGGGATGCAACTGGCGTTTAAAATAGAGAGACAGGCTCATGTTAAAAAGCACAATAGCATATGCAGCAGGAAGGGGGTAAACGGAGCTAGAATGTTCTTGCGTCTTTCAGGAGATGGGTAAAAATATGAAAGTGTACTAAATGTTAATAAGTTAAGGGTGTCTATTCTTTCTCTAGGGTAGCCTCTCCCCTTCAAAAAAAAAAAGGCAAGTTGATGTATAACTAACCAACCAATAGAGGAAATATTGAAAAATAATAATTCTTAAAAAAGAAAGCCAAACCTGTTGCCATCGAGTTATCCGTGGGCACAGGGTAAGAGAGCGGCTCCGTGGGCGCCCTTGGCTGTGATCGCAATGGAAGATCGCCAGGCCTTTCTGGTGTGGTGCCTGGGGTGCATTTGAACCGCTAACCTTGTGATTCGTAGTGGAGTACAAACTGTCCGTGCTACCCGGGGAGCGATGTAAATAGATGCCTGCATGTGCATGAAGGAGCCCTGGGAGCACAGTAGTGAGGCGCTTGCCTGCAAACTGAAAGGCCGGCAGTTCCAACCCACCCTCTGCTCCCTGGGAGAAAGACGAGGCCATCTGCTTTCACAGAGATGTACGGCCCCGTGAGGCAGTTCGACTAGGCCCTAAAGGACCACTGTGAGTGGGAGAGGACCTGGCAGCAGTGGGGTTTCTATTGCCGATCTATGTAGACCTATAAATTAGTAAAACACTCTAAATGGGTTTTATTGATAATCGAATCATATTTCACATCTTGCTTTACAACTCGCTTTTATTCCTCTTTAAAATATGTCCCAGAGCTCTTTCCGCATCTGAACACAGATCGGCTGCTGTCGTTGTGTCTGCTGGCCTGTGCTCGTTGGGATGGGTGCGCCGTGGGTCCTTAGCCGTCCTGACTGGTGGATCCTGGACTGAGGTCGTCTTGGGACACCAGTGCTGCAAGGCACCCATCGGAGCCCAGTGCCTTTGGGGCACCCAGAGCCCATTCGGAGCAGGGAGACAGGCTTGGCTCCGTCTAGACCAGGGGTCAGCAAACTTTTGAGACAGAGCAGCGAACCCTGTCCCTCACAGCAATTGAAGAATTATGTGAGGGCCATAAATATAGTTTACAAACCCATGAAATCATCATGGTCTGAGGAACAGCCTTTAACATTTTTCAATTTCACTTCAGAGCTGCAGGTATGTACCAAAAAGAGCCGCATATGGCCTGAGAGCCGCGGTGCCCAGACCCCTGGTCTAGGCAAAGGCAAAGGAGCCCAGGCGGCGTAGTGGGCTATGAATCAGGCTGCTAATCACAAGGTCGGCAGTTCAAAACCACTAGCTGTTCCGCGGAAGAAAGATGAGGCTTTCTGCTCTCTCCAGTACAGTCTGGGAAACACAGGGGGAGTTCTACCCTGTCCTGTAGAGTCCTCCTGAGCCAAAATCAACTTGGTGGTACTGATTCGGCTTTTTGCCACCCTAAGAACTACTAAAATATGAGGCTGCTGTGGACATCGGGGTTCCCCCGAACCCCTTGTGGAGGGATTCTTGGACAGGTTTCAGGCATTCAAGAAAACCAGGACAAAATCAGTGCTCCTTATCACCGTGAAAGCTTGACAAAGGTCGCTGTTAACCGGTCACCGGTTACCAGGGAATGAGTCCGAATGCATGTGGCCATGTGTGTGTCTGATTAGAAATGGGCTCCACAGGACAGCCAGGGCTATGTCCGTTGAGCTGTAGACCAGCAGGCCTTTCTTCTGAGGTACCCTTGGGTAGTACTTGAACACAGCCATCTGTGCCACCCACGGACCCCTTACATAATTGCTTCAAGCCCCCAGGAAGTACTTGGGGGAAGAAATGTGGCCGCCTCCTCACCCTCAACCCCCTCCCCCCCACAGCTCAGCCCCAACCTGCACAATTTGCTATGAGTCGGCATCTACTCCATAGCAGTGAGTTTGGAGTTTTGGGAGAAGAATTGTAAGATGACAGGCAACAGACAGCCCGGCATGAAAGCAAAGGCAGGGTGTTTCCCAGCGTGACCACTGCTGCCACGTGCCATGAAGTCCTCCAGTCCCCCCACAGATGAGGAAAAACCCCAATCCAACCAGCCAAGCGCACTGGCAGGGAGTCTGCCCCATCTGATAGCCCGAGCGAAAACCGCACAGCCGCCAAGTGGATTGTGACGCCGAGAGTCCACGTAGGGTTTCCGAGGCTGAAGGAAGCTCAGAGGCTGAGCACACTGCCCATGGCCAAGGCCTGGGGAGCAGCCCGGTGGCCCCAAGGCTCCCTCCCGGTATTTGCCCAGAGCACTGCAGAGGGAATGACCACCTGGCCTTCCCAAACTGGAAGCTGTAAGGGAGAACAGAGTTAAGGGGTGAGCTCCCCGTCTGGGCGCTGCCCACTCTTCTTGGCCAAAGCTGGAACAGATGTGCCTGGCCGTGGGTAAGGAGTTGTCCTGTGAGGACGTCCAGAGGATTCTGGGAAGAAACCCACACTTGGGGGCCCTGTGGGCAGCCCGCTGCAGAACCCCAGCTGCGCTGCTTCCCGAGGGAGTCCAGATCTGCAGTGTGTGCCGCCACCTGGAGGCTGCGTGCTGCATGACAAGTCTCCGTCCCCAGCCCAAGCCCCAGCCTGCTAAGGCAGCAGGACTGGGCCTCACCCTCCAGAGCCGTGGTTCTCAACCTTCCTAATACCGCGACCCCTTAATGCAGTTCCGTATGTTGTGGTGACCCCCCCAAGCCATAAAAGTATTTTAGTTGCTACTTCATAACTGTCATTTTGCTACTGTTATGAATCAGGCGACCCCTGTGAAAGGGTCGTTTGACCTCCAAAGGGGTCACAACCCACAGATTGAGAACCGCTGCTCCAGAGACTTAGTCCAAAAGGGGATCTGATGGGTGGTCTCCAGTGATGGCTGCCCTTCAACACCTGCCCTACACTGTAGCATCCATCCCCAGCCATCTCTGTCTCTCTGTCTTGCTCTTTGGGGGCTTCACTTTGAGGTGACATTTCAGGTTCTGCTTGTACTCTGACAGCCATAATGCTCCTTAGAGTCAAGGATGAGGACTTTGACTTTGACTTTGTCAAGAGAGGCCAGTCCCTGAAGAAGGACACCACACTTGGTACCGTGGAGGGGCAGCAGGAAAGAAGAGGCCCCAGACAAGATGGATTGAGACAGGGGCTGCAGCAATGGGCTCAAACATAGAACAATTGTGGGATGGCGCCCGGCGATCCCAGCGGTGTGTCACTGTTACAGCGTTGGGACCGGCTTGATGGCGCCTGACAGCAGACGCTCCAGAGATGCCAGTTTGTATTTAGCAACTTACACTGCTTATCAGACCCCCGCACCCCTCCTTTGGCTTCTCTCCCCTCTCTGGTAGGATATGACCTCCCCTTTGCTTGCCTGGCTCTGCCCTCTTATAAGTTGAAGAGTTAAGGATTCGATTAGAAAGTCCAACAGATTTCCCATGGAGCTCTGCTGCTTCCGCTGAAAGTTAACATTTCTGAGCTCCGGTTGCCTCACCTGTGGAATCGGGAAGACAGTATCTACTTCAGTAAACTTGAAAAGATATATATTCGTGGAAAAATGGAATTAAAAGAAAATTAAAACTGTTCCACTCACTTCTTGAAGCCCCTTTGGGTATGTCGGAGAAACTGATGGCACTGTCAAGTCAGCATTGGGCTGCTAACCACAAGGTCGGTGGTTCAAACCCGCCAATGATGCATAGGTCAAAGAGGAGGCTCTCTGCTCCCCTATAGATCAGAGCCACGCAAACTCAAAGGGGCAGTTCTACACTGTCCTGTAGGGTCACCGTGAGTCAGAAGCAACTTGCTGGCAGTGGGTGGGTGAGGAAAAGCATACACGTTGTGCCAGTGCCGGCCCCTAACATTAAGAACGTGTTTCTGTGTTAAACGGTTTCTTTCCTGGGACATCTCAAACACTTTTTGAAAGAAAACAGCAGAACAGTAGAGTGGGGACCCCCTGTATCCATCATCCACTCCACCTCCAGGCCAGGGTTCTCCCATCTCTGTTCGATGTGCTGCCCCCTCCCCTTGTAAGAGCCACACAGTGGGGCAGTGGCATACTGGGGTTCAAACTTCTGACTCCAGACCCCACATGCTTCCCTAGTTGTAGCATGTGTTAGAAATGTGGTAGCTGAGGCCCAGAGAGGAGAGTGACTTGCCTTTGGGTTACACAACCAGCTAGTGGCCATGGTGACACCAAACCAGAGAATCCAGCTCTCCAGGCCTACCGCGAGCCCATAAGGGTCCCCTGTCTCACAAGAGACCCTCAACTACTTTCTGTGATGGAGGAAAAGTGGTGTGATCCCTCCTCCAAACCTCTGAGGCACAGGTTTGAAATGAGGGCTGAGACTCAGAAAGCTTTAACTATATGTGGAGAAACTTGAACTCCAATGTTGCTCTATGGGGCTCCCCAGTGGGAGTTGTAGCCCTGAAGTTACACTGGGGAGAAAAAGATGAACCAGTGTCCAGGGGGACTGTGCCAGGCACTTGATCTGTACACCAACAATGCTGGCTGGGTATTGCTAACCCACTTGTACAGATAAGAAAACCGAGACTTGGAGAGGCCGAGGGAAGCTCTCTAGGCCTTCTCTGTGATCCTGGATGCTGCCTCGGGAGTCGGGACAGATTACAGTAATCAGCTAATGCCTGAGCAGGCCTCCAAAGACGAAAAGCCCTTATTGAAAGTGCTAAGTATGATGATTAAGTCGCAAGGTGGAATTAGCTGGGCAGGGGTTTGGGGGGGCCAGGCGGCCGCCATCAAGAGAGGATTAGTCACTTGCTGCCTGATGCAGTGGAAGGCAGGTGAGGAGAGAAGAAACGAGAGGTGTGCAGCACCACAATTGGGCTCCTAGCGGGGAGGGTCAGTGGCTGCCGGCTTTGAGTGTGCCCCAGGGCAGCAGGGCCAGGGCAGCAGCTGCAGGAAGCAGGGTGGGCTCCCGGCTCCTTTGCCATTTCCTCGGCCATTCATTTCTTCTTCCAAAAAACTTACTAGGAGCCTGTTGGGCCTCAGGCATGGTGCTAGGCACTGGCAGCCGCCAAGAGCCATGCAGAAGGGACTGGGGCGCTCCCCGACCGTAGAGGGAGATCGACGTCTAGCCGTAACCACTCATCGAGGAGCGCCTCCTCCATTTTAGGCGTGATAATAGCATTTTGGTTGCATTTTATACAGGACTCCTTAGCACCAAAATCCTTACAGATAAAATGACACAGTGTCTCAGATTAATACAGGGGGAGGGGCAGCACAAAGGAGCAGATGGGAGCACCCTGGCCTGGACTTGGTCCCTGTTGGGAGAGGATGAGGGATACACGGGATTCCCACTCTACTCTTCTGTTTTATTTGATAGACGTTTGCGGTTTCCCAGGAGAGGAGCAGCTTAACCCAGCAGCAGATAAATAATTACAATCATGTTAAGTGCCAGGAAGGAAAAGAGAATGGTGTGATAGACCTTCTCATAGAGGGCCTTGATTTTGACAGAGGGGCGTCGAAGGATGCAGAAGAGCTCCAGGTTTGGGCTGAATGAGGCATTGTGTTAGTCCGGGTTGACTAGAGAAACACACCCAGGGAGCCTCATATGTTTGTAGGAGAGCACTTTATATAAAGAGTAATTGTACATTAAGAAAACATCTCAGCCCAGTCCAGATCAAGTCCATAAGTCCAATATTAGCCCAAATGTCCAGTACCAGTCTATAAATTCCTCCTCAGACTCATGCAGCACATGCAATGATGCCATGTGCAGGAAGATCACAGGCCAGTGGGTAGAAAGTCTTGTGGATCAGGGCAGTGGAATCATCTTAGCACTGGCAGAGGTCTCCACCTGGTTCCTCCACTCCAAGACACTAGCTTAGCTCCATGTGTCCTGTCAGCAGGAATGTCTCCCAGGGAGTGAGCATGTGTCCTGCCTCCAGTGAGCTATTTATCTCTGTAGCACCTTCAATGAGGCCATCAAGCTGCGACCTGATTCACAGGCTAAACTCCACCCCTTCACTCTTAATAGTCTCAAGTTGACACCAGATTATGTAACTACCACAGGCATCCTTAACCCCTTCAGTTTCTTCCCACCCCAAAGGCAGGGTGCTAGTGTCATACAGAGCGGGGGTAAGGGGGTGGAGGGGTGCACGACCCTTTAGACATTGCCAGCAGCATCTTGGCAGAACAGGGTTCAAGGGGGCACAAGACCAGTTTCTCCAGCCTGGGCTTTCCCCTCTGTGTTTCTGATTCAATACATGGAGGCAGCTCACTGCCATCCAGTCCATCCCCCTCCTAGCGACCCTCCAGGGTGGGCAAGCCCAGAGAGTGTACCTCTTTACTGGAGCAGAAAGCCTCATCTTTCTCCTGGGGCGGTTTTGACTGCACACGGTTAGCTGCCCCACTCGTAGCCCACCGCCAGGGCTCCTCGCGTAGGATGGCATGTGGGAATTTGCATGCCTGACAAGTTCACAAGAGATTCAGCTGCTGGGGAGGGAGGCCATACCCGAGAGCCACCAGGGAGGCCATACCCGGAGAGCCACCAGTGCCGGCTGCCTCAACATAGCCATGCTCCCTGTCCCTAGGAGTTTGCAGGCTGCTTCCAAGGCCTTGGCTTGGGCACTCCAGCAGACACCGCTGGCAGGCCACACTTGCTCCCACAGCCTGAGGAGTCCTTCTGCACACACTGCACAGGGGTGCAGCAGAGAAGCCGGCAGGGTCTATCGATGTCATCTGGTAGATCCCCTCAATGACAAACTCGGGGTCAAGGATGTGTCTCTGTAGGGGTCCAAGCAATGTGTTCATATGGCCATGGTTGGAATGTTTGCAAAAGGCATTTTATGCTGATTTCTTTTTTAACATTCTAAATAAATCTTCTTTTTGGTATCAAATTTTATACAACTTTTTAATTCTTTTTCTCTAAGAGGGTACCCCAAATTTTATAAGCTCCAGGCCCTACAAAGCCTGCATGGCCCCAGCAGGGCCTGGTAAGAGCACAGCCATGTGGGGGGGGGGTGCTCAATTGGAAGGAGAGCTCACGGCTGGGCTCCTTAAGAACACAGACCACCTGGGTTCACACTCCAGCTCAGCGACTCCGACTCCGATGGAGTTCGCTGGGGTGGTGCTTAATCTGTCTTAACCTTGGGTCTACTCATTTACAACATGGAGAGAGTAATCAGCCTTCCCTTACAGGAACAGTGAGGATCAAAAGGGATAATTCCTGTAGAGAGCCTAAACCCACTGCTCTTCAGTGGATTCCAACTCAGCCACTCTTGAGGGCTTCGGAGACCATAAATCTTTACAGAAGCAGCCTCATGGGGAGGGAGGGGGGAAAGGAAGAGAGAGAGAGAGTTGGCATTACAGGAAGACCTCTTGGTTAGCATGCATCCCAACACCTAACCACAGCCACCCTGCCGTGCCCTGTACAGAACCTGGGCCATTGTAAACTACAAAAAAGACCTGTTGCTATGGGATTAAGCCTGGGTGTGCCTAGTGGTGACCCCCAGGTGCTACAGAGAAGAGCTGTTCCCTAGGGTCTTCTTGGATAGCATGGCTATGGGAGAAGCTGGAGCTGTCCACTTAAACTAACCGGGAAGTTGGTGATTCTAGCCCACCCAGGGACTCTCTTCTCTGCTCAGGATTACGTCTAGGGCACCCAAGGGGTCCTTCTGCTCCGTCCTGTCAGACCACGGAGAGTCGGGTGTTCCTGTTTTCCTTCCCCTTCCTCCAAGTCCAGCAAGAGTGGCGAGGGCCAAGGCTAGGGTAACAGGAGGCTGCCTCCTCCCTTCCACACCGGCCGGCCCTCCCGGCCTGGCCCCGCCCCCTCACCTGGACGCCCGCCCCGTTGCCGGGTAACCACTGCCCGCCCCAGGACGCCGGTTGGCTCGGAGGCCCAGCCCCCAGCATGCTCCACGGCTGTGGCGCTGCCACCCAGCGCCCCAGGCCGGTCGGCGGCTGCTCGGCGGGCGCGTCAGGGATCCGTGTGGGACATACCTGGATGTGGGCTTCCCTGCGTCGCCGCACGTCACTGGGCGGGGAGACCTGGGAGAGCGAGGGTCCGCGCCCACCTGGCCAAGGGATGCAGGCCGTCGGAGCCCAATCTCCGAAGACAAGGAGCACCAGCTACGAGCCTCCGCAGGACGCCCGGGGTCCTTCACCCGCAGCCCCCGCCCCTTGTGCGGCATGACCTCCAGCGACGTCTTTGCCGTATTCGTATGGATCTGATCGTACCAATAGTGAATAAGGAAAATTATCATTGATTGCTCACTTCCCACCTTTGATAAGACATAAGGAGACCAAGTGCCTAACCACTGCACCGCCTGGGCTTCTTGCACAAGGTCTCATTTTCCTTAGCCAAAGTGAGACAGCAATCCCCAAAAGAGGAACCAGGGGAGGCTGAAGAGTGAGTGTCGGTCGGGACAGTGCTGTCTTGGGTCTTCCTGAACATCCCAGCACTTGCCCATTCTGACGTTTGAGGCCTTCTGCCTGGGTCTGTTTCCTTGCCTGTACACCAACAACCCGAGTGATAGTTGTCATACTCAAGGACTATTTGTATGTCTGTCTGTGTGTATGTCTGTGTGTGTGTATATATGTATATCTATTTTTTTCCTTTAAAGCAAACTATACCACTACCTTAATAGGAACCCAATATCATTTGTCAATAAAATCTCTTAAGCAGAAGGTGTTGCTATTGTTAGGTGCAGTTGAATCAGTCCTGTCTCTTAGCAAAACCCAGTGTACAACAGAACAGCCAAACAAGGTCTGAGCCCATTGATACAGCCACGGTGTCAATCCGCCTTGTCAAAGGTCTTCCTCTTTGTCGCTGCCCCTCTGGTTTCCGGAGCATGTCCTCCAGACTGCTCTCTCTTGACAACATGTCCAAAGTACATGAGGTGTCGTCTTGCCTACTTACCTCTAAGGAGCATGCTGGCTATAGGTCCTCTGAGACAGATTTGTTTGTTCTTTTGGCAGTCCATGGTACCTTCGGTCTTCTTTACCAGCACCATGATTGAAATGCCTTGTCATTCAACGTCCAACTTTCACAGGCATATGAGACTGAGTACCCTGGCTTAGTCCTCAAAGTAACATCCTTGCTTATCAACACCTTAAAGAGGTCTTGTGCAGGTCTCACATGCTACCTCTTGAAATGGTTGCATTTTGACTAGTTCTTTTTGGGACAGCGACTCTATATTTTTCTCATATTCTTTGATGCCTCCTACATCATTCAATATTTTGCCAATAGAATCTTTCAATAGTGCAACTCAAGGCTTGGATTTTTTCTTTAGTTCTTTCAGTTAGAAGATATGCTGACTGTGTTCTTCCTTTTTGGTGTTCTAAGGCTAGGTCTTTGCGCATTTCATTATATTTGACTTTGTCTTCTCAAGCTTCCCTTTGAAGTTTTCTGTCCAGCTGTTGGATTTCATCATTTCTTCCATTTGCCTTTGCGACTCCACGATTAAGAGCAAGTTTCAGAGTCTCTTCTGACATCCACTTGGATCTTTTCTCTCTTTCCTGTCTTGGAAATGACCTTTTGCTTTCTTCATGAATGATGTCCTGAGTGTCAGCCCACAGCTCATCGGGACTTCTGTCATTAGTGTTCATGCAGCAAATCGATTCCCGACGTTGTCAAAAGATAGGAGGGGTAGCCTCAAGGCTGAATTTTGGCTGTCAGGGACTTGCTTTGTTTTTCTTCAGCTCCCACCTGAATTACACATGGTCAGTTGATAGTGTGTTCCAGTCATCCCCCGGCTGGTGTTAGCGACTGATACTGAGCTCTTCCCACAGATGCCGTCAGTTTGATTTCTGTGGTTTCCATCTGGAGAAGTCCACAGGTATGAGTCACCTTTTGTGTTTCGGGGACCAAAAAAGGGGTACTTGTTATCCCTTCAAAATTCTAAAGTGATCTCTGGCTTCATTTCTATCACCAAGGGCATAATTTCCAATTACTGCCCCTTCCTCTTTGCTTCCAACTTTATCATTCCAAATGCCAATAGTTATCGATACATCTTGATTGAAGGTTTGATCAATTTGAGGCTGAAGACATGGGTAGAATTCTTCAATCTTTTCATCACTAGCTTTGGTAGTTGTCGCATAGACTTGAATAACAGTTGTACTGGTCGGATTTCCTTGAATGCAGATTGATATAATCCTATCAGAGCAAACTGTACTTTACACTAGACCTGGAGGTGTCCTTTCATGATGAAGACAATGTCATCCCTCTTGGTTGTTCATTCCCATGCCCAGTGAAAGGGTTGTTCGACCTCCAGAGGGGTCGCGACCCACAGGTTGAGAACCGCTGCTCTACTGCGTAGCCTACACTGCTAATGGTGTCTGAATGGGAAAGAAACCCTGGACAGGGGGCTAGCCGAATCGAGCGGATGGAGTTGCCCTCCACAGCAGGGCAGGGAAGGGTGAGGGGATACAGAAAAAGCCCGGCTCATGGAATGAACTTGGTGACGTGGCTGGCTGCCACCCTGCACTAACCTAGTTGGTCCCCCATTCCAGCTGAGGCCCTGGGCCCTTCACGATGGGGACGGAGGAGAACTCGCAGTACCACTCCTTCCATGTGGTCTCTACACCACTCAGGCTTCTAGAGTCCGGTCTCCCCGTGTAGGCTGGAGCCCGTGGGATTTCTAAGTCTCCTTTGTCCCCCTTGCTTGAAGTGGCGGTAGCAGCAGCCCAGTGGAGCCCTACTTGCTCTGCAGAAGCACAAACACCCACTGCCCACAGACCAAAGGCAGGGTCGCTGTCCCCGTGGGACCCCTGTCCGAAGGGAATAGGGAATGGCTT
>NW_022103968.1:63386146-63388459 GCF_000313985.2 Echinops telfairi | reverse complement strand
CGTTCCGCTCTGGGCTGAGACAGACTGTGCGGTCTCAGACCTCGGTCGACACTGCCACCCGTGTGCATACAGCAGGTGCCACGTGGTGCCTACTAGTGTTTCCAGCACGCTGCCCTGGGAGGGATGGGCCCAGGAAAGGGCCTGCTGGGCCCTGGTCACAGCCTTGGGACCACCGGGACAGAAGAGTCAGCAGTCCCCGGTACCCACATGGGCCAGCAGAGGAGGAGAGGGGGCGGACCCTGGTCTCTTGGTCCCGTAGAGCCCTTTCCCGTTGGGACAAGGTACAAAGGGGACTAAGGGACACGTAACCATTAGACCAGCAGCAGTTCATATTTTGTTGGACCCAGAGACAACGTCATGATAAAACAGAGAAAAGACTGAAGTGGTTGGGGATTTCATTGAACGTGGATCCACAATCGGTGCTCACAGAGGCGGCAATCAAGCGATCAGAGGACATACGGAGGAGTCCTCTTTAAACTGTTAAAGAGCCACAGTCACCTTGAAGAGTAAGGGCAGGGGGCCCAAGACGTGGAATTTCAAAGCCCCTCCTATGCATGTGAAAGGTGGGCACGGAATAAGAAAGGCCACGGAAGGATCGGTGCGTTGGAATGACAGTGCTGGGCAAGAACAATGAAGGTCCCGCCAATGCCGGAAAACCACACAGCTCTCCGGGGGGTGTGCAGCCAGAAGGCGCCTTAGCAGAGAGGGCAGCGGAAGTCCATCTTAGGTCCACGCACATGCTCTCAGGAGAGGCTAGTCCCTGAGAAGGGCACGGTGCTTGGGGATGTCGGGGGTCAGGGGAAAAGAGGAAGCCCCTCAACCGGATGGATTGACAAGGGGCTGCACCAACAGGCTCAAACGTCACAATTGTGAGGATGGCCTGGGACTGACCCGGAAGTGCTTCCTTCTGTCCTACATGAAGTGCTTCCTTCTGTCCTACACTGTGAGCTGCAGCTGTCTTGAGGGCATCAGCAACATTTTGGGTGGCTTTTGCAGTTTTCAAAGTACTCTGACCTCAAAAATTCTGAGGCTTGCGAGATCGGCACCCCTGCGTTATAGATTAAGACATGGGCTTAGCAAGCTAAAGTCACACAAATTCAGTCACAATCTTGCCCAAAGTGACACACACTCAGGCTCTGGCCCCAGGCTGTAGGCCTGTGTCTCCGCACTCCATAATTCAAGAAGCTCCCCGGGGAGGCTGGTCCTTCACCCAACAGGGCAAAGCCTGAGGGGTGGAAGCAGCAAACAGCAGGGAGGCAAATCCCCCAACACCCTCACCAAAGCCAGGGCCAGACTGGCGTGGCACTGAGAGGCCTGGCGTGTTTGGGCATTTCGCTGCTCCCGGGACTCCGAAAGCGGAAGGTGAGGCCGAGGCGGCGCCCTCCTGAAAGAGCCCTGACAGAGCTCACTGGAAAATGCAGGCCGGTTTTTGTTTCTGAAGGGTTGCTGCTTGGCAATGGCTCGTTTCCCTTTTGGAGTCTCAGCAAAGACTCAGCAGAATGAGGCGCACTTAGCACCACCTCAGTGCTAATGAGCTCCCAGCACAGGTGCAAGGTGTGACCCTGACCCCCAGGCAGGAAGCAGCCCCTCACCCCCGCCTGCTGCTCCCCAGCCAGAGGAAGGCCTGGGATGGGGTGAGAACTCCACTGCTTCTGATTTGACACCTCCCAGCTGACAAGCCCCGGCCCTCCCCCCTCTCAGCCCTCTCCTCTCTGAAGGGAGGAGGTGGGAAGGATGCAACTGAGGAGCAAAGCCACTGGGTGCCAAGGGTGGGGCGGTAGAGAAGAGGAGCCTGGGCTCCTTTTTAAGGAAGGACATGCAAGTGCCCGACAGCATTGGCATTCGGTCCTTGATTGACTCTCCATCCGGGCCCTCAGCTGGCACCACCATGGATGAAGGAGGCCTGTCTCTGCCAGTGTTTGGTGGCCCCGCACCACACATTGGTTCTAGAGATAGGATTCCCCGACCAGGGATGTTTTAGAAATGCAGGCTCCCATGCACCCCCTGCCCCCCTCCAGAGCCATGGACTCAGTGGGGGGTCGGTCGGTCCAGCAACCTGCCTTTATAAGGGGACTCTAATGAGAGCAGCTGCACGGGGCTTGAATAGGAGTCAGGCCAGCTTGGGTTTGAACCCAGGTCTGTCACTTAGCTGCGGGCTGCTGTGTGTCTTGAGCTTCCGTGCTGGCTGGCGTCTGTCTATAAACTCGGGCCAGTGCCATTTCAGAGAGTGTGACTGAGTGGGGAAGCCGTGTCATGCCCCAGCATGTGTGGCATGTGCTTGGTCAAGGCTGCAGGAAGGCAGGCTGGTGTGGA
>NW_022103968.1:63380604-63384882 GCF_000313985.2 Echinops telfairi | reverse complement strand
AAATCAAAGGGTGGGTGGTCTGAGACTCTATTAGCATGTGCCCAGTGGGACACTGTCACTTGGTTCAATCAAAGAACTAGCATTAGACACCGGTCATTTCTCAGGGACCCCCTCCATCTCCCTCACCGGGGAGCACAGCTTCCAAAGAACCCTCTCTTGGGCAAGTTCCATTCGCCCCCAAAGGGGGCTGATTCTACAGGACTGATATGAAGAGGACACACACACACACACACCACCACCACCACCATCACCCTGCCTGGACAGCCATGCTCTTTCCCTTACTCCTCTCTGGCAGGGAAGGTCCTTTGTGAACGCTTCTCCAAGACAGGTGACAGAGTGGCCAAAGGCTGGGTCCCCCCTGTCCACCCCCGACTGCCATGCACTTGGTGCTGATGTAATAGGCACTGCGTCGCCATGTCTGGCCCCTGCTCCCTTCACTGCAGGCCTGTCCCAGAGCCTGCCAGACCCTCACCCCTGTCCCAGTTAGCGCCAGGGCTGCCCCCATCTCGGCCCCAACTGGCTTCACAACTGACACTGTTGCCCGTTTCTAGGACCCAGAGGTGGAGCTAGATCACTCACCAGACCAATCCCCCAATCATTGTCAGCATGAAGGCAGGATGAGAAAGCCCAGGGGAGATTTCAGGCTCCTGGAACAGGAGGCATTTTTTCTTTTCTATTTTTTTTTAAGACAGCACGTTTCAGGAAAACCTCTCAAGCCGTCCTCTTCCATCTCCGGGCAAGCAGAGGTGTACAGCAGCCTGAAATCAGATGCACATGCGTCTGTGGCTGGGGGAATGCTCAGGCCACACGGGCAGCTGGGTGGTGGCAGGGCCCAGCGGGCAGGGCCACCTCCTGCTCTCAGGATGCCACGTCTGAGGAAGCTGGGCCCCTCTTCATGGGCTTCCCAGCCGAATCGAGTCCCCTTCACACCGGGTGCCTAGACACCAGCTCTCCCGAGGACCCGCATCAGACGTACACACGATCACGGCAGACTCTGCAAATGTGTCCCCCAGCAAAGGGCAGCAGAGCATCGGGAGTGTCCTCTGAAGCCAAACGTGTCCCTCTGCTGCTGGGCAGAGTCCACCTCACAGGGGCCCGATAGGACAGAGAACTGCTCCATAGTTTCCAAGGATGTACATCTGTACGGAAGCAGACTGCCTCATTTTTCTCCGGCAGAGCAGCTGATGGGTTTGAACTGCTTACCTTCTGGTGAGCAAACCTACACTGAGCCACAGGGCCACTAGGCCTTCTTCATTTTAAGCAGCAGCATCAAAATATACAGCAAACCAGGGCAAAATCACAGCTGATGCAGCACAGCAGTTATACATTGCGCTGCTAACTCCGAGGTCAGCAGTTTGAACCCGCCAGCAGCTTCACTGGAAAAAGATCAGGCTGCCTACTCCCATAGACATTTAAAGTCTCCCAAACCCAAGGGGAAGTTCGACCCTGCCCTCCAGGGTGGCTATGAGTCAGAATTGACAAGAGGGAGGTGGAAGACATCGTTTTGGCTGACCACTTCCAGAGCTCTCCTGAATGAGATATAAAGCAGCCCGTGACGCTGAAGGGCCCGCGGGCCCTGTTGGGGATGTGACATCGAGCCATACACCTCCCGCTGGCCTTGCTCTCGCTGCCTCTGGGCTGTGGTCCAGTCAACAGGGGACATGGGGGAGACTTGAGGGGCGAGGGCAGAGGAGTCCCTGCGGGCCAGGGCCCCTTCTCCAAGGTCTAGAGCAGCTCCCTCCCCAACTTGGAGGCGTCACTACTTCCTGTGGGTTTCCAACAGCCTCTCTCTTGGACAGTGCCCTTCCTGGACGACCCACGCTGAAACAGCACACTGTTGCCCAATTAGTGCTCATGCCAACCAGGCTTTTATAAAATGCCCAAGATTTATTATGCCCTTGGACCACAGAAACCTGGAAAGCCCCTGCCTTGACCGAGCTCGTGGACCCCAAGCCCACATTTCTGGAATGGAGGCTTCCTAGAAAGCCTGTCTTACTGGGATGTCCAGGCAGGTGGGAGTGTGGCGTCCCCTCCACTTCAGCATGCGGAGGGGGATCTGCGCAGACTTGGGCCTGGGGACCCAACCCAGGGCAGGGGCCGTGAGAACTTATTCACCTCTTGAGGTCAGATGAGAGGAGCAAGGCTGGGGGCACGCGCACTGGCTTTGTAACTGCCTGGCGGTCGGCCAGGCCTGGGAGCACCTTCAAGATGCGCTGAAATCCAGCAGGCACCACTGCTGGTGGGTGTTAGCCTCAGCTACCAACAGGGCGCTGCCTCTTGGTGACAGTGGACCAGTGTTGTCACGATCCTCTTCAATGTCTCAGGGTGTCCGAAGAGGTGGCGTGTCACAAGACAGTGCACGCGGTGTGCTCTTGGCTTGTCCCGTCCCCTGGGGCAGAGATGAGGCCTGGGTGAGTTCATCTCTCTGTACCCAGGGGACCTCCAGCCCTTCTTTCCTCTCCCCCAGGCTCTCCCAGCACATCCTCCCACCTCCTGGCGGCTCCCTGACATCCGGGCCGCACGCTCCTAGATGAGGTGCACCAGCAGGGTGGAGCAGGTGGAGCCGAGCAGCAGGCCCACGCTCAGGTAAAAGGCCATCACCACGCCTGTGGCCTCGGCCAGCTCCCTGGGCACGATCTTGGGCCCGTACATGAGCGCCAGGGTGCCGAGGTAGCCGTTGCTGAGTCCCAGCAGGGCCGTGAAGAGTATGGGGTAGATGTCGGACGTGAAGACCACCGGCTTCAGGTGCACACGCGGCTGGTAGTTGCAGAGCATGAAGAGCGGGGTGAGGCAGGTGCGGAGGAGCACGAGTCCCGGGAGCAGCTTACTTTTGGGCCCCGGCACCTGGATCCAGGCTGTGACCTGCCGGCCACACAGGTCGGCAAAGTTGTACAGGAGGAAGGTGGTGAGGGGGACGAAGAACTTGGTGGTCCACAGGGAGCCCGAGTCCTGGTTGACGGACTGGATGTTGGTGGAGAGGGCAGGGAAAATGAGGCTGGTGATGAAGAAGAGATAGACGATGCAGAAGCCGAGGCCAGCGGTCGTCTTCAGGATGGGGCGGAGCGGGGGCGTATGGGCGCAACTGGATTCGCTGGGGGAGACCTGGGGCTGCCCTACTTCACCAGAAAATGCCCTGGCTGGCCGAACAGGCCTCATGTAGTACCTGCAGGAAGGAGAGCGGGACACGGTCAGAGGGCCAGCAGAGAGTGGGCTCGCTTAGGTTGCCCAGCAAACACGTTGTTTGAAAGAAAGAGTGAGCTGTCAGATGCTCCCCCTCCCCCACACCCAACAGCATCAGTCTTTTCCACGTCTGCCCTTCTGCCCAGGGCCACAGGTCACTTTGCATGGCCGAAAGGCCTTGCCGTAGTCACTTGACTCCCCTGGGCCATAGGTGTCTTAGAAAGCTGGCAGCTTCAGGCTGGCGGAATTAACACACAGTAGCTCCCACAGAAGTGCTTGTTGAGAGCCCTGCTCTGGGCCCTGTGTGACCCTGGGCTAGGTTCTCCCCTTTCTGGGCCTGTGTCCTCCTCTGTACAATGGGGCTGTGAGCTTTTACATTATGGAGGAGGCTAACGGGAAGTCCCTGCCAGCCCTCCCACCCAGAGAGCCGGCAGATAACAAACGAGTCAGCGGGTGGGTGGGCAGGCAGGACCCTCCCTTCCCCTGGAATGACTGGGCAGCGTGCTTCTGCTTGGCCCTGGTCTTGTTTCATAATGGTTCTCTAGGGAGAGGAACCTCTGGCTTCCGCTCTGCTCAGAATACTTGATGCTGCTTCAAGAAAGCTCCCCACCAACTTCCTCTGGCTGAAGCTCTTCCTCAGAGGTTCTCCCAAACCTCCCTGCTTCATCTCGCCCATGGGTGACTCGTCTGATGGCCATCTGGCGTTGCGTAAGGCCCAGTGCTTCCAGGGCCAGAACCGGCGGCGCCGCTGAGCCCCGGTGAGGGCAGTGCCTGTGGCCTCTCCTGGAGTGGGAATCGGCCTGTGTGGGCACGCTCTCTCTGCCGTCGGCACCACAGTCTTGACCGGCAGAGAAACGCAAACTGCCACGGGCTGGTGTGCATACCAGGGTGGCCTGGGGGTGTCCTGCCCAGGTGAGACTGGGAATTAGTCCCCCAGTTTGCTTGAGATGGTCCCAGTTTTAGTACAGAAAGTCCCTTGTCCTGGGAACCCACTCCGTCCCGGGCAGATGAGGATGACTGGCCACCCCAATCCTCTGAAGTGGGGATACAACGCGAATGTCCCCAAGCAGCAAGGCAGAGGGGACACGGACTGGCTTA
>NW_022103968.1:63377488-63379500 GCF_000313985.2 Echinops telfairi | reverse complement strand
CCCCCTCCTGCCCTGCTGATGGGTCTACATGCTCCATTGGGG
The DNA here is from genome assembly GCF_000313985.2 of Echinops telfairi. Lineage (NCBI taxonomy): Eukaryota > Metazoa > Chordata > Mammalia > Afrosoricida > Tenrecidae > Echinops > Echinops telfairi. Next base: position 63,379,458 of record NW_022103968.1, on the reverse strand, counting down.
ACCAGACGTCTAAGAGCCCTGAGCTTCTTCTCGGCTGCCCTTGGCCTAGACATCCCACTGAGAACTGGGAGAAAGCTCAGGGAAGTTCCTAGCACAGGTTCTCCCTGGGGGCCCTTAAGTGGCTACAAATGGCCAATCAGTCTCCCTCCCATGATTACACACAACTTACCTCTTACCCTGAGGCAGCTGGGGTAGCCTACACACATGAGCACACATAAAGACATGCACACCACACACACATGGACTCCCTCACACATGCACGCCCATGCACACCTATGCTCACATATGCATGCAACTGCTCTGCCACAGAGGGGTTCCCTCTTGCCAAGGTCTCTGACACACACTACATCATGTGACAGTCTTTCACTGCTCCCTCGCCGGGAGGCGTCCCAATCTGGCAGATCACACGCCCAAGAGCCACAGATGTATGCCTGACCTGTGGCTCTGCCACTTACTAGACAGCAACCCTGCAGGCCAGCCTCCCATGCCTTCTCTGGGCCACAGTTTGCTCCTCTGTGAAGCAGGGGTGCTAACACCTGCTTGAGGACTTCAGGAGAAGATGCTGGGAATGGGCCTGGCGCAGGCTGGCATCCGCCATGGCACTGCCCTCCCCAGGCATCACACTTAGCGCCTGGGAGGCTCGAACTGGGTCTTTCTTCTCTTGGGCTCCTTCCTGGCCATGAGTAGCCACCTTCTTCGGGTCAGAGTCAGAAGGCCTGGGTGTGGTGCTAGCAAGGGGACCACTTCGTACGTGTGGGCAGACCGGAGAAGTCCTCTCCACCTTGGTTTATTTGCCTGGAACGTGGGCTAATCCTTGTCTTCTCCAGCATGTGAGAGTGCAATGAGGTGGGGATGGGCTGAAGAATGAGGAACACCACACACAAGGGCAGTCTGTTGGTAACCAATACAGCGGGTGTCCAGAGGAGGCCATTCTCAATGGGCCAAGAAGACTGGTGGCACACCGTCAGGTGGGACCAGCAGTCTGGTCCACATGTGGGTACAAAGTGCTCTGGCAGCTTGTCCTGTGCCACTTTTCTGCCCGTGGTTGCCTGGAGCCAAGTTGCCCACCATCACTCCGAGGCTCTGCAGGAAACAGCTCACAACCCCGATGGACCACCCTCTCCCAGCTGTTCCAGCATTAGCCTGGCGGCCGGAGGCTGGGCTCGGGGGGGCAAGGCGACGACAGAGCAGCCGTGCTGTGAGTGAGAGCCGACTCTGGATGCAGCACGTGCGTGAGCGTGAGTGTGAGCGTGCGTGAGCGTGAGCGCACACCCAGCTCTGCTGCCCCAGCTGTGTGGTCTTGGGCAAGCCACTCACCATCCCCGGTCTGCGTGGTGGGGACGCCACCTATTACTTGGGGCTCTTCTGAAGGTCAGAGGGTATGCAGAAGAACCCCTGTCGTTGAAATGCCGCAACAGTGCTGAGTCCCACTCCGGTCTTCCGCTCTTCCTGTACCTCCCACATCAAAGCAGCCACAGCAGTGTAAACCCTTTGCCAAAAGGGTGCCCACTTCTGAGAAGCTGTAATCCCCACCTGGGCGTTTTGTGAGCACTGGGGTTAAACTCATTAAGACGTTTCCCGGCTGCCCCAAGGAACGCTATCTTAACATCACTGCCTATTGATTTTCCCCTCTCCCTTCCCAACTTGTACAGAATTTACAATATTATCATCAACAACAAGCCAGGCCTCCGGGGAGCTCATCCTTCATGACTCCCTACTTTTATCTCATCAGTTATGGAAATACATGCAAATGAGGAGCTTAAAAAAACCACCAGTACAAAACAAATGGATTGTTCCTTCCTTCAGATGCCAACACACAGAATTCACAGATCGGCTCCTCGGGACAAAAGAGATAAATAAATAACGGGCTGGTGGGGTGACACTGGGGCCTCCTGGGGGACCGTGTCTGCAGTGGAGGCGGCCTCACACATCGATGACAACGGGTTAGGATGAAGGGTGCTAGTTCTGAC
>NW_022103968.1:63375460-63376606 GCF_000313985.2 Echinops telfairi | reverse complement strand
CACAGTCACCGTGTCAGTATGGACTCGGTGGCAGGGAGTTTGCGTTTGGTTAGGTTCCCTTCCTCAGGAGACACCCGGGGGTGGGCTGGACATGAGGGACACCTGGAAATGTAAACTGTGAGTTTTGTCACTAGCTACTGGAGAGACCGCCATCAAGGCTGAGGAGCCATCAGTGTGCTTGACAAACCGGGACCTGGATCACACCTTAACCCTTTCTCTTGACTTCAGAGCCACATGTACCTCAAGAGCAGCCGCTCGCCTGGCAGGTGGGGGTGGCCTGAGGGGCTAGGAACCATGTTCAGGCACCAGAAGTGACCAGAGAGAGCCCAGGCTGGCTGCCAAGGCCCTCAGGGCTCTGTCCTGCTGGGTGCAGGGTCACTGTGACGGGGCCCCACTCCACAGCACTGACCAATCACCCGCCGCCCAGACACACCCTTCTCAGGAAAGTCCATGTGGGGGAAGCTTAGTCTGTGCTCAGAAACTAACAGAGTCCTATTTTTTTTTTGAAGTCCTAGCATTTCCCAGACTACAGCCAGAAGCCGAATCCTATACATTAAGGGTGGCAAACAGATTTGAGCTCACATCTAAGCTCTGACCAGTTGAGAGTAACTGCCTGAAGTGCTGGGTGGAGAAGAATGGAGAGGCTGAGGAGGAAAGATCCCGTCTGGCTGAAAGATTAGTAACGTCTGGCTCTGGTATGGGAGTCAGGAGGGGCAGTGTACTTACTTGTCAGGGTCTGTCAACCCTGTGACACATATTACCTGGCATAGGGCAGTTTCTCAAGGAGGCACATAGGACAGAGCACTGGAGCCCCCAGTTTTGCTTTAAGGGACCGTGGTCTCCTAGCAAAGCCTGGATTCTTAAGGACCCAGCTCCTTTCTATCTTTGGGGGCCAGCTGGACACTGCTCCGGCTTAGAGAACAAAACGGCTAAGGTCTAGACAACAGACATAGTGTCAGCGGCCAAACTGGAGCTTCCACCCCTCAGCAGCCCTCCGGCTGTTCCCTTGCACCAGACGCACCGGGCAACAGGTAAGGGAGGGGCTGCTGTGAGGCCACCCGCTCCTGGGAGGAGGGATCTGGTTCACCTCGGAATCTCAGCATGCAGTAGGCCCTCTATTAGTCAAGAAGGGAGAAAGGATGGAAG
>NW_022103968.1:63372436-63374232 GCF_000313985.2 Echinops telfairi | reverse complement strand
CCGCGGCTTCCCTCTAGAGTGCTGTTCACACAGCGGGCTTCCCAGACAGTAGACACACACCTACCCGCCCCCCCCTCAGCTGCTGCCCAGTGGGTAATGACCCACGGCTGTGCCGTGTGTGTCAGAGAGAAAGTTCCCAAAGTTGCTGGGCCTTTTTCCCAAGGCACCTCCGGGTGGGCTCTAACCACTAAGCTCTCAGTCAGCAGTCGAGTGCTCGTAACCGCACTCCCCTAGGGCTCCTTCCTGTGACCCCAGGTGCAGTAACCTGGTCGAGCGCCAGGGCCCCAGCTCTCACCTGATATCAGGGCCTGGGAGTTCCTCATCGGGAAGGCGCCCGTCAGGCCTAAGACGCTGCTGTTGAAGACGGTGGCGATGCCGCTGATGATGGCCATGCTGGCCATGGTGACAGCGAAGAAGCCGCGGGTCCAGGAGGAAGTATCCACTTTTACCAGCACGGTCATCACTACGAAGATGGTCAGCATGATGGCCAGAGAGGTCAGGACACGGACTTGGACTGGAACCCTGGGGTGGACAGAGGTGCTTAGAGGCACTTGGGGCTCGCCTTCCGAGAGGAAGCCGGCGAGCTCAAGGGTTGGCAGTGTCCACTCAGGAGGGAGCAGCCTGGCCTGGCCGGCTCCCTGGGCGGGTGGCCTCACGGCAATTACTCAGGGGCTCTGGATGCAGCTTCAGAAACTGGATGATGGGGAGGGGAACTGCCATGGGCTGAATTGTGCCTCCTCAAATATGTGTGGTCCCTCCGACGCCCTCTACCTGGTGGGCGGAGCCCTGGTGATGTACTGCTTACATGCTGAGCTGCAAGGCCAGGAGTTCGAAAGCACCAGCCGCCCCTCAGGAGAAAGACAGGGCTTCCTGCTCACATGGAGGGAGCCCGTCTCAGAAGCCCACAGCAGCAGTTCTACCCTGTCCCGTAGGGTGGCTAGGCATGGACTTCGACGCTATGGCAGCGAGAGAGAGAGATGCCTGGTGGCACTGTGGGTCAAGCACGGGCTGCTAACCACAAGGCCGGTCTCAGGAGAACGCTGAGGTCATCTGCCACGTCACATTTTTAGTCTTGGAAACCCACAGAAAATCACTGTCAGAATGGAGTCAAGGGGGCAGTGCTGTGGCTTGGTCTTGCCCTGTGGTTATCGTCCCAGTTGAATTAGGTTTCTTGCTCACACCAATGGGCAGCCTTCAGGCAGGGTGTGTCGCAGACCAATCTTCTCTAAGACATAAATGACATTAAGCAAGCAAGCCAAGGCGGGGAAGAGAGGTGCCGCCCCGCAGGAAGATGACCAAGGGACAAGGGATGGGACCCAGAAGCTGGAAACAGGCAAGGACTGCCCCCCCACCCCCACCCCCGAGCCGGCAAGCGAGAAATTCTTCCCATGAGCCAGCGCCCTGAGTTCCTACTGGGAGAACAGAGGCCGGCGGCATGTAAGAGCCCCGCCGGCGTCCAGTGATGCGTTACAGCAGCCCTCTGAGAGGAAGACCAGCACGGACCACGTCCCAGGGCGGTCGTGAGCTTCAGGAGCTGTATGCGGGTGCTGAGCCCAGGGCCTGGCTCAGGGAAAATGCTCAGTCAATACCGCAGCATCTGGTCATCGTATTGCCAGGTTCAAGGGCTGTCAGGGCTGTCTGCCTGCTGCCTCCCCCCCTCCCTCATCCCCCACACAAAGAACTGAGCTCTGCGGGCTTTGTCCAGTGTTTCAACACAACCACCCTCCACTGGACTTGTCCCCCAAACTTAGCTGTGGGTGCGCTGCTGGGAAGGAGGGAGAGCAGACAGCAGCAGC
>NW_022103968.1:63368264-63372187 GCF_000313985.2 Echinops telfairi | reverse complement strand
CCGCAGGAGGCCTGCTCTGGGATGGACTCACAAGATGCTCGTGCCCCCTGCAGTGAAGGGCAGGTGGTGGCACCCAAGGACCACAGGGCATGGGGGCCAAGGCAGAAGAGGTCCTGGGGTGAGCTCAGAGTCCTGGGCAGCAGCTGAGGCCAGGGTTAGTGCCCTCCGGGACCAGCTCCCTGTGCTGTCACTGGGAGAGGCAGGCAGTGGGCTCTCCAGCAGCACAAGCAGCAGCAGCAGCAGCAGCAGCAGTTTCTATCCTCGGGAGGGAGAGAGAACCCCTCCAGAAAGGCTCTTTAAAGCATCAGATTAGACTAAGCTTTAAACAGGATTGCAGGGGAAGTTAATTTTTCACTAACCAGTGGGTGGAGGCTGGGGAAACAGCTAGATTAAGTAAGAGGGAAAAAAGATAAGCTTGAAAACTAGAATAGAGATACAGCACGTTCATAACTGTGTTTGGCAGGATAGGTGTGAAAAGCAAGAACAGATGTCCTCAGAGGGGTCCTGGGGCCACAGGCCGAGCCTTCTAACCCTCAGCAGGTATGGCCTTGACTGTGTCAATGTTGGGGGATGGGAGACCCCAAGGAAGGAACAGGTCAAGATATTTCCAGGTCATCAAGTGATTCCCAGGAGAGCTGAGAAGCCGGCCAGCTGACCCCCAGCCAGCACTTAGTCTGTGAGGGGTATGGTCAGCAAGCATTTACGGAGCATCTTCTGGGGCAGGGGCCAAGGGCTGTGTTAGACATGTGTGTCCCAAGGGGGATCATAGAAGACACCAGCTATTCATCCTGGAGTGGCAGGAAATGCTCTGTGGGGGGAGCCGGGCCCATCAGGGCACTCGGATGGGCACAGGGCCCTCTCGGGTTGGGAAGGGGTGCAGAGCAGGGGCAAGGCTGAAGCGCAGATGGCGAAGGGGCAGACTACAGGATGTGTGGGCACCAGGGTTGCAAACCAGGTCATGGGCTTTGAACCCCAGCTGAGAATGTACACTGTTACCCTCCAGGGGCCTGCAGGGCCCTGGGCCTGGGCAGGAGCTGGTGGAAGCCATGAAGGTAGGATGTAAAGGGGACCCCGGTGGCCTGAAGGCTAGGGGGCCAGGTCTTATCTCTGGTGCCTAGAGTGATCTTACACACCAGCCCTGTCCCACAGATGGAGCTGCCACCCCCAACCCCGACGGTGGACCAGGACTGCCTAACTCTACCATTAGCTCACTGTGTGACCCCAGGCAAATATTCAACATCTCTGGGCCGCAGAAAGCTCCTCATTCAAAAGAAGGTTTACAATCTAAAATATGAAGACCTTCAAGTGGTCAGATTGGCTGTCAAACTGACCCAGACCCAGTTTCTGGGCCAAGAGGCAAAGAGCAGATTGAGGAGAGGGGTCGGACAGGGAGGTGTGGCCAGTGTTTCCAGGGCAGGGCCTGGCTGTTCCCTGCAGCATCCTCCACCCTGTGTCAGGGCCCAGGAGTTAAATGCCCTACAGGCTGGATGCCCAAGTTGACAAGCAGAGGCCATGAGCAGCTTCTGGAGGCCAGCTGTGAAAGGTCTGCGGTGTACCCAGCCCACCACATGGCCGGGCAGTCTCCAAGCACCTCCCTCGTGAACCCAGAGCAGAAGACGTCCATTCCAGGCATGCTGAGGCCATCCCGGAAGCCCTCCAAGCTCCAGTTAGTTGCTTGAACAGGAAGGTGGCTCTGGAGGGAGCTGGGGGCCGGCTTAGCTAGCAGCCGGGGCAGGAGATGAGGAAGGAGTGAGCAATGAGGACACAACATCAAAGGCATTACAAAAGCAGTGCTGCCTGCGCCCCACCATCCATCTCCCTCTCTCACCCGCCCCATTACCTGCTGCATAAGGCACCCTTGAGGGCAGCCCCAGGCCCTGGCTCCAGGAGGGCCTGAGGGGTCCTGCCCAGGGCTATTTCAATGTTCACGGCGCGGTGGGGATGGCACTGAGAGCCAGCTGCCCACATGTGCTGCTGGGGTCATGCACCTTTGGAGGCTGAGGCATTCTTGGGACTTCAGGGAAAGGCCAGGCAGGTGCTGTCCCAACTTCCATAGCTCTGGGCCACAGGATGTGGAGCTGACCCCAGCCCTGGGGCCCTGGAGCAATCACTCTCTGGGGAGGGCGGCTGCAGCTGTCCCCAAGCCCCAGCTTCCCTCCCTGACTGGTGAGGGCTCAAGACCGCAGGGGACTGATTTCTTCCTAAGCTTCCAAAAATGTAAATCCACCTCATCAGTATTTATGATGCTGAAGATTTAACATAATAAAACACTTGCGATTATGGATAAGCCAGCCAGGGAAGGCCAAGGTTCTCCAGGAGGGAGGGAGACAAGGAGACATTTCATTCTCACATATTAAATAAAACCAGCTTAGCTCCGAACGGTCTCCCCACAATCTAGGAGTTGATGGAGGCACTGATACCAGCCTGGGTGATCCTGTAGGAAACCTGGCGGCTCCGTGTTTAAGAGCTCACTCAGCTGCTTACTAAACATTGGTGGTTCGAATCCATCAGCCGCTCTGTGGGAGAGATGAGGCAGTCTCCTGTAAAGATTACAGCCTTCCTAGAACCCCGTGTCAGAACGGACTCTGTGGTGATGGGTTTGGTGGGGTTTGGGGGAGTTCTTCTGGAGGAGGAGTTAAACAGAGGGCCGTGATCCTGGCTGGAAAGCCCCGTCCCCTCAGGTCCAGTGAGGGAGTGAACAGAGCACCTCTTTGAGAGGCCCAGGGCTTCTTCCCCGCCTCGGCTCTGAAGCCCTTTCCTCTTTTTATCACCTGCTTCTCTGCTAGTAGAGCCAGTGGCCACAGATGCTTTGCTCAGCGGCTCCTGGCACTGAAGAAACATGGAAAATCTAGGGCCACTCATCCACTCTTCCCTGGGAGGGGGGGGCGGTTCTAGAGGCTGCCACCCATCGAAAGGGCAGGTGAGGGGCCTGGGCTGTGAGGGGCCATTGGGGTCATTCTCTCTCTCTCTCTTCAGCCTGCACTGGGCAAGGGTCTTCATGCCAAAACCCAACCCTACCGCCATTGAGGCAGTTCTGACTCACAGTGGCCCTAAGATGGTTTCCAAACAACCTCGGCTTTGTCCCAAGGAGCGGCCGGTGAGTCTGAGCTGCCAGCCCTGCAGTTTGCAGTCTAATGCCTAGCCCACGGTGACACCTGGGCCAGTTAGGATGGCTGCAAATTCTTTATTCAATATCCACGCTTCACATGCATATGAGGTGACTGAAAATACCATGGCTTGGATCAGGCCTACCTTAGTCCTCAAAGTCACTTCCTTGCTTTTCAACACTTTACAGAGGTCGTGGGCAGCAGACTTACCTACTGCAAGGCATCCTTTGATCTCTTGACTGCTGCTTCCATGAGTGACCCTGGATTGATTGTGGATCCAAGCAAAATAACTTGATAACTTCAATCTTTTCTCCACTGATCATATTACCTATTGGTCCAGTTGAGAGAATTTAGGTTTTCTTTACATTAAGTTATAATCCGTACTGAAGGCTGTAATCCTTGATCTTCAACCGTGAATGCGTCTTGTGCAGGTTCTGCATGAGCACATGAAATGTTCTGGAATTCCCATTCTTCTCAAGGTTATCCATAGTTTGTTATGATCCACACAGTTGAATGTCTTCACAGAGTCAATGAAACATAGGTGAGCATCTTTCTGGTACTCTCTGCTTTCAGCCAAGATCCATCTCGCATCGGCAATGACACCTCTTGTTCCAGGTCCTCTTCTGAACCTGGCCTGAACCCCTGGCAGCTAAGTTTCTTGTCAATAGACTACTGTGTCTGGGCAGACTAGAGAAACAAATCCATGGACACACATATGTGTATAAGAAAGATATTTATATACAAGAGCGATTGAACATTGAGAAAACATCCCAGCCCAGGCCAGATCAAGTCCGAGAGTCTGATATTAGCCCATAT
>NW_022103968.1:63361307-63367733 GCF_000313985.2 Echinops telfairi | reverse complement strand
GTCACTTTTCTTTGGAACGGGTACAAACATGGGTCTCTTCTAGTCTGTTGACCAAGTAGCTGTCTTCCAAATTTCCTGGCCTAGATGACGAATGAATGCTTGCAGCGCCTTATCAGCTTGTTGAAGTTTTTCAGTTGGTAGCTCATCAATCCCTGGACCCTTGCTTTGGCTAATGCTTGCAGTACAACTTGAGCTGCTTCCTTCAGTACCATTGGTTCTTGTTCATATGCTACCTCCTGAAATGGATAAATGTCAACTGGTTCTCTTGGGTACAGTGACTATATTTTTTTTTCCTTCTTTCTAAAGAATTGATGTTTAATTAATAATTTATTTAAAGTTTGAGTGAGACGTAATCCATATATTATAGCTCCATCATGGTAAGAAGAGCTGTACAATCAATCTTAAGACATTTTCTTCCTCCTTGTTATTAGTTATTAGTTCCCCTGGCCACACCCCCAGGGCACCATTGGTCCAGTTACTGTCTCTATAGACTCACCCACGCTGGATTTCAGATACCAAAGCAAAAACCAAAGAAATAAAAAAGCTAAAAGCAGTAACAAAATAAAATGGAGACAAATATCAATAGAAGAGTGAGCTGAAGCTGAAGCTGGGGGAGCCCAGGCTCTTCTCAGGAATGCCTGGTCTCGGGCTCCATGCCACTGTCCATGTGGTGTCCACTGGCTGCAAGGCCAGCGCTCCCCGAAGAGAATCCAGGAGGAAGACCTTCCACAGGCTACTGCCACGATGTAGCTGGACAATGTCCACCCAGCCCCGACTAGGGATTCCATTAACCAGCTCCACCTAGCGGATCTGACTTCTGGATCTTCCTGGATGTGTCTCAGCTGTCCGTCTCCTGTTTTGGTAGCACCTGTGATACTGAAGGTGATGTGTCAATTTGGCAGTGGCATGAGTCTCTGGTTTGGTCAATAGGAAGTGATGGCAGTTATGTAATGATGCAATAATTCCCCATTATCTCATCGTCCCTGATTTGATATTAGGGGTCTGGGTAGGATGTACCAGCCTGACTCAGGTCATGACTCTGATCCAACATAAGGAGATTAGGGAAGGATGCAATACCTTTAATCCAGTTCCAATCTCTGATCCAATGTAAAGGCGTGTGACCTGCCCTGACAACATACAGACATCTTGGGAAAGCTATCTCGCCTTCTGCACGCTTCGGATCCTGCATTTAACTTTCATCATCTGGCCTCCAATTCTTGGGATGTGAGCCAACAGCCTGCCACGTTGCCTGCTGACTTTGAGATCCGTTCAACTCTGTAGGTTGTGAGCCAGCAGCCTGCCATCCTAACTACCAATCTTGGGTTTGCAGGCCCCTGCAGCTATGTGAACCAGGAGAAACTCCAGTCATGGAGTTGGGACTTGCCAGCCGCTCCAACTCTGCGAGGCATTTCACTGTTTGCTTCTCTAGCGAACCCAGTCTAAGACACCGTCGTTTAAACAGGTAGGAAAAGGCAGCTGTGGATGAAAAGGGAGTGAGTGGTTGGGGAGGGAGTGATGGGGGATGCACATACCTGTTGACCAGCATGAAGTTGGCCATGAGGCACAGGACAGACGGCACGGTGGAGGCAACAGCGAGGTAGCTCTCAAAGTAGTTCTGTAAGGACAGAGGTGAGGAGGCCGCTGAGGTCACATGCAGGGCAGACAGGTGAGAAAGTGGGGTTTCTCTCCAAGGTCTCCAGTCATGTGGGAGGGCAAGGAAATATTCCTCTACAGCAGCACAGTGCCCTCTCCACCCCACCCCACCCCCGCCGCATCCCCCACCAGCTGCACTCATTCCACCACACCGGTGAACTGTGCTGGAGATGACGGTGGATAAGGCACGTGCCCCTCTCAGTGAGGCCTCTGACACTCTGCACCCAGTGCTGCTGCCCGCTTGGCTGACCCACACAACAACCGAGGCGATGGGCCAGGTCTACCTGCAGAGTTATCCAAATGGTCTGGTTACGTACGGTCCAATCATGTTCTCACATTCAGGTCTCTCACACCGGCAGGGAAACTCCTTTCTGGCTCAGGAGCCCCCCTCGGCAGAGCTGCTACCTTGGAACTAGTCTGGATGGTGGCTCCCAGGCCGGTTGGCATGAGGGAAAGAGGATTTCCTGGCATCAGCTCAGGGGTCCAGCAGACAATGAATTCAAGCTACCACAAACAGGATGGAAAAGCTCCTGATTCACGTGTGCTGGGACTCTTGGCTAAAGAAGCCAGGCAGCTGTGTGCATTTGTCAAAACCCAGAGGGCTGTCCACTAATGAGGGTGGCTTTGACTGCCCTGCCCTGTCCCTGCACATACTTGACTCAATAAGGCAGCAGAGGTAGCTACTTCTCTGAGTACCCTCCTGCCCTAACAGTCATCTACGAGTGGAGGCACAGGCATATTTGCAGGCTGAGCAGGTGTGGGGAGGAGAGAGGAGCTATACCCACGAATAAAGATCTGTTTGACACAGAATCTCTGTGCACGCGTATTTATCTTTGTGCAAGTACCTCTGTGACTACGGTGGAGCACGCAGGGAATGGAGCGGGGCAAACTTCTTAGCCACAGCGAACACCGTGAGGGAAGGAGCATGAGACTGGGCCCACGGCCACAGTGTCGGGTCAACTGGCGGGACACAGTGCACACAGACAATGGTCCGCAGCCTGCTTTGGTGAGTAAGGACTAGAGCCTGAAGAATTTTTGAACAGCCCTCTACAGTGCAACACCTCCCAAAACAAGAGAGAGCGAGTAAAGGGCAGATGGACGCAATGAGGCCGGCGGAATCTGTTTGCAGGACCCTGAGATGGGAGCTAGACGGTGGCCAGCCAGTTCTCCTAGCAGTTCTACCAACTGCTCTCAAAGGGATCACCGGGAAGTTCCTGGACACAGGAGGTGGAAAATGTGGGACAGAGGGGGTGCAAGTCATAAGGGAGACCAGGCTGACTGGTTGGACAGAGATGGAGGGAACGCACAAGAATAGGAGCCTCAGTCACCGCTAAGGTCTGACAATGAACTCGCCCCCATTGCCAAACAACAGACAGGTGTCTCAGGCGACAATAACAAGAGGCAGGCTTACACTCTAGAAAACTCAATTCTCTGAGGGACAATGCTCAGGAAGCAGGGACATTACATTGTGGGGATTGCAGTCAATGACGAGAAACAATGTGCATTGACTATGGGATGGGAAACTGACTTGCTCTGTCAACCTTCACCCAGTTCACATAAAAAGTTAAATAAAATCCAAACATGTAAACTATATTTGACTTAAAACAAACCAACCAAAATAAACCCTTGGGAATAGTGGACCTATTTTGGCTTTGGTGACTGTGCCAAGCCATGAGCCCAGGTCAGTAGCACGGATTCTCCAGCATCACAACAGCTCACGTATGTGAAGAATATGGTCCTGATGCGGGATAGGTGTGGCGCCGGTCACCCGAGGGTCAGCAGTTCAAACCCACCAGCTGTATCTAAGGAGCTAGATGGCAGTCTGTCCATAGATTCGGTCTTGGACACTCTGCACAGGGTCACCAGGAGTCAGAATCAGCCTGACGACAGAAGATTTGGGGGTTTCTCTTTCGTGATTTTTATTTTTGGTGGCATGATTTGTGCTCAACTATTAATCTATCAGGTCGCTATGAGCCAGAAACAATTTGATGACAACAATGAGTTTGGCTTTTGGTGGGCTGTTCAAACCTACCCAGTGACACTGCAGTAGAAAGGTCTGGTGATGGGGCCCTGTAATGAGCACAGCCCAGAAGACCCTGTATGACACATGGGGCCCCCAGGAGCTGGGATGGTCTCAACAGCCAGAGGTTGGTGGTCTTCGTGAGCTTGTACTATGTAGAAAATATGAGGGCTTTGTAAGGACTAGACTGCTCAACCCTCAAAAAAGGAAACAAAAACTAACAGGTGAGCATTCTGCTGATAGGTGAGCATTCTGCTCTGAAAAGCGTGTCTACAATGTGCGGAGAACGTTGCCAACAAGGAAACTAATGAGTATGAGGCATGGCCGGTGCCACTGAGGATGTCAACGAGGGTGTGGAGGGCAGGCTCCCAGGGAGAGAGACAAGGCGGCTTCCTACTCCGTCATGAGTTACCCTCTTCAAACCACAGGGTCATTCTAAGTCAGGATCGACGTGACGGCAGTGAGAGCAGAGGTCAGAGTTCTGTGGGGGCTTTGCGTTTCCCCTTTTGGGTCCACCCATGAGAACAGAACGAGGGAAGAGCGCATGGTTTCACATCAGGAAAGGTGTAGACGGGCTCGCATCCTCTCACCATGCTTATGCGATCTGTGTGCCCCGCAGAGCCTCAGAGAGGCGGTTTAAGTGAGAAGACTGTGGCATCGGGACAGGACGAAGGCTGAGACCACCTGAGAGGTGCAGGTGTCGGCACGTCCCGGTGAAGAACAGGATTGCAGCCTTCAGGATACATTACAAGCTCACTGTAATGATGGCCAGAATCCTCACCACTTGACCACTAAGTAATATCACGAAAAGGGGAGAAAAGGTCGAGGTTGTTAAGGATTTGGTCGTGCTTGGATCCACACTCAATGCTCATGGCAGCAGCAGGCAGCAAGTCGAACGACACATTGCGTTACGTGAACCCGCTGTGCCTGACCCAGGGTGTTTTCCATGGCTTCGTGCACATGTGAGCGCGGGACAGTGAATACAGCAGACGGAAGAAGAACAGGTGCGTTCGCATGGCGGAGCTGGAGAAGAACACTGGAAGCATCACGGACTGCTACAAGGACAGACCCATCTGTCTTGGAAGAAGTACAGCCAGAGTGCTCCTTAGAGGCAAGGGTGGCCAGACGTCGTCTTATATCCTTTGGACACACTGTCAAGAGAGACCCGTCTCTGGAGAAGGACACCATGTCTGGTCAGGTCAAGGGCAGCAAAAAGAGGAAGGTCCTCAAGGAAATGGCCTGACACGGGGGCTCACATACAGAACCGCTTGTGGGGACGGCGCAGGGCTGGGCAGGCCTCACTCTGCGCAGCATCAGGTCACTCTGGGTCAGAACAATGGTCGTGGTAGTGTGTTCTTCTACGAGAGTTCCAGGCAGAGGGTGGGGCAAGGTGGGCAAGGGCACCCAAGAGGACAGGAAGGAGCATGGGTTGGGGAAGGGTCTCAGAGGAGGTGGGGCTCTGGCTTGGGACCTAGACACGGCTGAATGCTGGCCTCTCATTTCTGGGAGATATGATCGAAAGCTGCCATAAATGGGCAGTGCTCAGCCTCCGGCACAGACTGCTCCCTGGTCCCCTTTCAAGCCGCTGACTGCTTTGTGGTCTTTGAAACCTGCACCCTGAATATAAGGTCGCTTTGGCCTTGGCAATTAAAATGATAATCACAGCCAGTGAGGTCCATCAACCATGAGCCTTAGAAATAGCCTCCGTCCTCGGAGGTGCCCCTCATTGTTCCTCCCTGATGGGCTCAGTCGAGCCTGGACTGGCCTGGGCAGTTCGTCAATTACGTCTTGACACAGTGACTGGGCTTACGTGAGGCCAGTGGGCGCCGGGGCAGCAATAGGACACAGCTGGAGGGGCTTAGCCCCCTCAGCAGAGAGAGGGCTGCGGCTAGAGGTCAGAGCCCCCTCTAGCCTGAGGCCTGGGGAGGATCCCTCCATCCCAGGGCTGCTCATCCCCAGCCCAGTCTGTAGCTGGCCAACGCCTGGGGTGGGGAATCTGCTTTCGATTTCCCAAGCAGGCCAGGCTCCCCGAACGTTTTAGGAATGGGGATTTTCCAGGTAATTGAATGCTCTGGGTTGGTGATAAGCAAGCAGAATACTTTTCTTTTAATGTTGAACCATTTAAAGCATTGGCAACTGGGTGACGCTGTGACTCCCCTCTCTGGCACACACAAAACCCACTGATGGGTAGTGTGAACTGGGTCCTGGGCCACCTCTCAGTGGGTACAGGGGCTGCAGGGGTTGGCCTATGTAGATTTAAAAAAACACACACACAATGGAATTCCTGATATAAGCCTGTCGTGGGGCATATTTAATTACTGTTGCCTTTGTCTACAAGGGCAACACCACCCCTCACACACACACATGCCAAGGTGCCCTGGGGTGGGTTCTGACTCACAGTGACCCCGTGGTGGCAGGGCCGAATACCTCTGTAGTCTTTTCTCTCAGCTATAATCTGCATGAGGGGGTACACCCAGTCTCTCTACCATGATACCAACCTTTAGGGTGGAAGGAAAGCTGAATCTATTTGTGCCACCCAGTGAGGTGGTCCCCAGAGCTCTAGTAAAACAAGGAGAGGTGAACAGACTGACGGTGACCCCAACGATTCCTGCCTCTGGTGTTGCTGTCCTTGTGTGGTCACCTCCCTTCCCCGTGAGGGTGACTTGCTTCTAACCAGCAGAATATGACAAAGGTAGCGGGCACATGATCCTGATGAGATGACTGTGTGACAGAATTGTGAAGCGCCCCCCCCC
>NW_022103968.1:63342243-63361182 GCF_000313985.2 Echinops telfairi | reverse complement strand
TGACAGGGAACTGCAGGTGACACCTGGTTGCTGGAGGCCACCAGCTGACAAGAAATTGAAGCCTCAGTTCTAGGCGCCACAGAACTGTGGCGGGCAGAGGCTCCTTCCCCAGGCCAGTCTCAGATGAGGCTGCACCCTGGCTGACCCCTGGAGGGCAACAGGCATTCAAAGGAGACACTACACAGAAGGCCCCGGAAAGCTCAGACCAACACAAGTGATGTTTTAAGCCACTCTACAATAAGGTCCAAACTCACTGCCATTAGGTCAATGCCGACTCTTGCGACCCCAGAGGACAGGGTGGAACCCTGTGGGTTTCTGAGACGGTCACTCTTTATGGGAGAAGAAAGCCCCCTTTTCCCCAGCAGTTTGGCTGGTGGTCTTGGACAGCTGACCATGCAGATTGCAGCCCAGTGTGTAACTACTATGCCGCCATGATGCGTGTCTTGTTTTATTAAGCAGCAACAGGTAGGTAACTAATGCAAGGGGTTTCAAAATGTCCGTGGAGAAATTCTGCTGTCTTCTCATTTCATGTTCCACAAACTTCATGAAGCCGCCTCACATGAGGGTTTCACAGAGCTGGCTTCCTCCTCCAAATCAGGATGTTCCTGAATACTGACCCCTTCCCGTTTCAACCTACGTTTAGTTTCTCGGTGGAAATGTGAACAGCAGAGCATGATCTTTTACTCAGCGCCTACCCCGACTCCTCTTGGGCCCGGGCCCAATGGTGCCTGCCGGGGAAGGCAGGTGGAGCTTGCTCACCTCACCTCTCTTAGCTGCCCCTCCCCAAATGTTTTGTGGAGATTAGGATCAATTTGGAAATGGTGTGCGCTGGTTTCAAGAAACGGGGCCTAATTTATGTGCTACTTCAGGGCTTCTTACCCTGCCTGCCCATCAGGTACCTGCCTTGCTTCCTGGTCAAAGGGGCCAATCCCCTGGTCATAAAGCCACATCCACTTCAGCCACCAAATGAGCTGACCAAGAGAGTGCCCCCACAGCACTCCATAGCCAGGCTGCAGCGCTGGACGCGCCTGCTTCCCCAGGGGCTCCGAGGGCCAGGCCGCACACCTGGAGCCCATGACGTAGACGAAGACCAACAGCAGCCAGGGGAGGCCGTCACAAGGAAAGCCACTGCCCTCCTCCCTCCTGACATTCATGCGGCCTCTGCAGCCACTCCCTGTGCCTGAGCGCTGGCTGGGTCGTGTGGCAAAGCTGTGGCCAGCTCACTCCCAAGCATCCATTGGTGCCCCTCCCCCCAACCCTAGGCTGCACTCCCCAGGAGGGCCCTGCCAGGCCTGCTTGGCCTTGCCTTTCTAAGGCGCGTCCAACATGGGCACCACTTCCCTGGCTGGCGGGGCACTCTGAGGAGGCAAGTCTGGCACTTCCTGCCTGCGTTCATTTCATGAGCTTCCTGGGCGCTGGAGCTGCCTGCTCTCCCTCTCTCGGGGAAGGCACACTGGTAACCTGGCCGCTCTCTCTGAACACGGCTAATGTCTACCCAAGTGGGGCTGGCATGTGGCCAAGTCAGGGCACCGCTCACCTGCACCAAGTCTGAGGCCAGAGAACTGACCCAACAAAGCTCAGCGATGGTTTATCCCACTGACTAGGCCGTGTCCGTCCACCAGAGGTGAGCACAGGAACCCCAAGGCCAGCTCCAGCAATGGAGGAGTGGATGGATGAGATGGGCAGGGTGATGGCCTAGGGCCCCGGTGCTGTACTGGGCACCATCCCCGCAGACCACATCATGAGCAGAGCCCTCAGGCCCCCAGGCAGGCGGAGACGGCAGGCCACGGCATAGGGATGAGGAGGCCTCCCCCAAGCCTGTGGGCCGGGCCCGCAGCACACCACAGCCTTTCTCCTGCTCAGTGGTCCCCCACCCCCCACCCCAGCATTAGCTGAACTTGTAGTTACCTGAGCTCAGGAAGGGAGGGGCACCTGGTGCCCAGCCTCCGGCAGCAGGGGCATCTGAGTGGCCTCAGAGAGGTGCCTCTCGGCTCAGAAAGGGACCAATTCCCTGAAGAACACTCGTCAGCTCTGCAGATGTGGACCCAGCAGCGCCCAGGCCTGCTCTTCCCATGGCACAGCTGGGCCTGCTCCCATTCTACAGAGGAGGAGCCTGAGGCCAAGGGGCGGCCGAGTCGTGTGGAGGCACACACCAGCAGGGGAGCAGGGGTGGAGGGAGAGCTTCACCATCACCCTACTCTCATAGCGCCTTCCCGGCTGGCCCCGGGACTGCTGGATGCTTTCTGGAGCAAGCAGGACGGGCTCTCGGGGTGTGAGGTCCCATGAGCATCCCTCGCTGGTGGGTGGCAGGGTTTGACTTCTCTGCCCTCTTCGGTGGACAAGACTGAGGGGGGAGATGGGAACTGTCTCTTCTTCAAGCCCCTCCTCCCAGGCCTTTGGATCTCAGAATAGTGTTAAAAAGAAAAAGGCCATTTACAAAGAGTAAGAACAAAGCACTTCCTTCTGCCAGCCTCCCCTGATGGGCAGCCAAGTCCCACTGATGACAGCAGAGCACACTAAGTATGACATGATTGTCAGGAAGCCTCGGCAGAGGCCCAGCCTGCTCCTAACCCTGCGAACCTCAGCAGGGCCTCCTGGCGCTGCGGGTGAAGAGGAGCCCCCAAGCTGAGCCTGGAGACAGAGACTGGCCAGGGGTGCCAAGGCCCCACCTCCAGATGGCCAGTGAGCATGAGCGAGCCCCTGCTGGCCTGGGCACGCAGGCGGCGCTTAATTCACTGGCGGTGGCGATGAGGAAGCGTATTTTCATCCGTGACTCTGGCCCCGGTTTGGGAAGACCAGGAAGGGGGTAAGGGCTGGGCCGGGGCGAGACTCTCTCTTTAAACACAACTTAAAAGCCCACTAGAGCCAGCTGGCCAGATGTGAGGCCCGTTCTCAGCCGCCACACTGAGAGGCTCCGTGCTAAGCGCCTCTTCTGGAAGAATTTAATTCCAGGCTCAGGGTCCAGGTAAAGAGGTTTGCTCGGGCAGGGAGGCCCTGGAATGAGCCCGTTTATCTCGGGCAGGCCCTGGTTAAGCTTGCTCTCCCCTGAATGCCATTTGGATGCTCGGGGAAGAAAAGTGCAGCAAATTAGTCATGAGCTGTGGCAGCTCTGTGCCTGGGCCTTCCGAGGGGCTTCTGCGAGTA
Organism: Echinops telfairi; assembly: GCF_000313985.2. Lineage (NCBI taxonomy): Eukaryota > Metazoa > Chordata > Mammalia > Afrosoricida > Tenrecidae > Echinops > Echinops telfairi. The sequence goes on along the minus strand of NW_022103968.1, from coordinate 63,358,038 downwards.
GCTTTCTGGGGCCCCCCCCTCAAGACGGTAGCAGCAGAAGCAGCTGGGCTCCTGCTGGGAGAGGAAAAGCGATTCCAGGCTGGGGGTGGCAGCCCAAGGCAGCAGAGCGTTACCTGGATCACAGGGGCATGAAATTAGCAGCAGCGATGAGACTGCGGCCAAGAACAGTGTGCCATTGCAGACTGCCCTGCCGCCTGGGCTGGGGGAGGGGAACAGCCCGTGTGCGGCCTGGGGCGGTGTCAGCCCCAGTCATTGCTGGGCAGGCTGGCAGGAGGTGCAGCCAGTGGCCTGTGCATGGGTCTAAGGCCCTGTGTTTGGAGTCTCGGGGTATGGCCAAAGGCAGATGAACTTGGAAGCTGGCTGGACAGGGAGGGAGGGTTGACATATGTCCTGGGGGCCCAGGGTAGGAATTGGGCAGTTATGCCCTGGAGGAGTGCTGGCCAGACAGGACAAGCCCCAGCAGCCACCTTAGAGTCAGGGGTGCATGCTGTTCTCATGCCGCCCTCTGTCCCTCCACCTCTCAGGCCCTGCCCAGGCCTGGCCTCTCAGATGCCCCCTCCGTTTTCACATCTTTGAAATCCCTGCCAGAAGATAGGTGAGTCCTAGACGTTTGCTGGAACACTCTTGCCCACCTCCCTCCTCTTGTGCAAGGCTGCTGGAGCCTAGGGGACTCTTCCTCTAGCTGGGGAGGACCTCTCTAGCCCTCTCCTGGGGACTGGGTTTGCCCCCCACTCTCATTGCTGGTCCCACCACCTTCGCTGCCTGCCAAGAGGCCACCTGGGTCCACTTTCTCACCAGGCACTCCTTCCCTTCCACGCCAGGCGATACCCCACTGCTGATGCTGCTCGGCTTCCCAGGCTGGTGAGGACACGCCCCCTCCAAGGGCCCCTGCTGTCCTCTTGCAGCCTTGCTGGCCCATGGGCCATCCCCATCAGCTTGCTGGCTCTCGAGAAAGCACCCACCCCCCTCCTCTAGCTCACTGCCACTGGCCCAGCTGGCCCCAGACCACATCATGCCTGCCTCCAGACCAATTCCCACGACCTGCTGGACACCACCGCCAGGCGACCTGCTGAGCCGGAACTCAGTGTCTTGAATCAAAGCCTTTCTAAAGAAGACCCCACAACAGGCAGCCCCAAGCCCCACTGACTGATGCCTCCTTTCCACTCCTGCCGCACCTCCAGGGCCAGTCCTACCTGCTGCAGCGTCTCCCCCACTGCCTGGGGTTCTGCTTGCACAGGACGGTCCCAGCCAACCTCCCCAAGCCATTCCTCCACCCACCCGCCCCCAGGGCTCCAGACACAGCCAACTGCTTGGCCACTTCACTCCCTGTCCCACTCCTGGTGAGCCCTGTGTGCCCAGCTGCCTTGCTCTACTCTCCACAAAGCTCTGGCTCTCTGGCCCCCTCCCCTGGGCTCCTCTGGGCACTGTCCCCTCTCTTCTGCTCCCTTGTCATGACACAATGGGGAGTGTTGGAGGGCTCCTGTTTGTGGCAAATGAAGATGCACATGGAGTGAAGAGAGGCCGAGGGGGCCGAGCTGAAGAAAGGTTTTTCTCTCAGTTGGTACCGGGAGCTATGGAAATAGCAAAACCATATGACTGGTCCGTGCACAGCAGGGATCACCTGCCAGGAGCGGAGGCGGGAAGCTGCAGCCACAGCCATGCATTAATCCATGCATCCAGCCACTCAGCACGTGGGTAAGGGAACTGGGCACCTTGAGCTCATGCACTTACCCAATGAAACGCAACCGTGGCCTGAATGCGCAGTCAGAACTCGTGGCTGGGATGCCTGGGTAAGTGAGGCAGATGTCCCCCCGCAGGAGCATGGGAGGCAGGCCCGAGCTGAGTACACAGCAAGTTACAAGTACAAAGCCCGCAGGTTCTGATCCACACCAAACCCAACCCACTGCCAGCACGCTGGTTCCAACTCCCTGTGACCCTCCACGGGATGGCTGAGACCACCTCTCTGCAGGAGCAGACAGCCTCATTTTGCTCCTATGGAGTGGCTGGTGGGTTTGGAACACCATCTTTATGGTTAGCAGTCCAGCACCTCGCCCACAGGACCCCCAGGCCTGCTGCAAGTGACAAGTGGAATGAACAGAAAATCAGGATGTGGGCGGGGGTGTGGGGCTGCAACCGACCCTCAGAGGGAAGCAAGGGGATGTTAGCAAGGGTACAGAGAAGAGATGTCTTGAAGGGGGCGGGAGCCATGTGGGCAGAAACCCAGAGCAGGCTGTGTGAGGAGGGGCATTCGGGATGGAGGGCACAGCACTCAGCTGTCCAAGGCAGGGATGAACTCAACCGAGGCTAAGCGCGGAGGAGGAGGCAGGGTGTTGCCCACATTTGGATCTCAAGGGGCAGCCACTTCAGGGTTGTAAGAAGGTGAGCAACTTGGTATGAGGGCCCTAAGGTGTTTGTGGGTGGTGCAAAGGTAGTCAGTTTGAATCCACCCAGAGGTGCCTCAGAAGATAGGCCTGGCTCTCTGCTTCTGCCAGGTCACAGCCTTGCGACCTCTGTAGTGTGTGCAGCTCTGCACACATGCGCGCACCAGGAACAGAAATGCACTCAAAAGCCAGTTACAATAACCTACCGCCCACACTGCTTCTCCGGTGGACTCCCTGGATGCTTCGAGGGAAGATTCCTTTTCTGATGAGGACACCGGAGTCTCAGTAATATCAGGGAACTCACCCGAGGTCACACAGCTCTAGCACAGCCAGCTGTGCCTGGGGCTTGTGTCCTGACCCGGCATGTTGAACAGCCGCCCTCTGTGTCTTAAAGAGGTCATTGGTGCAGAAGTGAGGGAGGGTGGACCGCAAGGGTGTGTGCTAGATGCTGGCTAGCAGAGAGGCTTAGGCAGGTGCGGGAGAGAGAACTATGGGGACTGGGGACGATTTGGACAGAGAACTAAGGGGATTTGCTGCTGGGCTGGAGGTGGAGGTGGAAGGATGCAGGGAGGTGAAGGGCAGCCCTTCTGTGTGTGGGCTGGGAGTGTGGGGACATGCGGGCTGGGCCCGAGAGCTAGTGGATGCAGAGTCCTCTGTCTGGGCACAGGGACAGGAGGAGGCCTCCTCCACCAGGGATGCCAACTGCCCGGACGCAGAGTCCTGGGAGAGCTGGTCTCCCCCCATTCCAGCACTGGGGGCCAGGGGGAGCCGTGCCTCCGAGCATTCCAAGGGCTGCTCTTCCAGGGGTAGGGAGGGTGGGCTTGGGTCTCCAGCCCTGCAGTGAGTGAGCAGCCGAGACCACTCCCCATGTGCTGCCCCAGAGGCTCTGGAGCAGGGAGATTCCTCGCAGAACGCAAGTGCTGGGCAAGACTGTCCATCATCTGGTCCAGAGGCCACACGCTCTGGCACGAGCCAAATGTGCACAGCCGCACGCTGCTGTCACCCTGGGCCCTCCCCATGCGCACTCCCTACCAAGCGTCTGGCGGCTATGAGGCTGCACTGGCAGAGTAGCCAGATTGCTGCACACGGTGACTACGGGCCCTTTACAGCAAAGGTTTGCAGAGCTTTGCTCCCATCAATCTCATTTCTTGGAGCTACGTCGCCCAGCAAGTCAGAACCAGAACCCAGCTTGGGAGACTCGCAGGGCCTTCCCACACCCCACTCGGCAGGGAAAGCAGAGAGGCCAGAGCACCATCTGTCTGCCCTCCCACTCGCACCTCTGTCAGACCTTCCCCAGAGCCTGGGTGATGCAAATCGTGCTCTGCAGCTATGTGACAAACCACAGGGTAGTGGTTCAAGTCCACCCAGGGCACCTTGGAAGAAAGGTCTGGCAATCTCCTTCCAAAAGGCCGCCAAACCACAATGAAAAGTAAAAAGTCAACCCTTCACCAATGAGCAGATTCCAATTCATGGGGCTTCATCCTGGGTCTCCCTGAAGTTAAGTCTTTATGAGAGCAGACGGCCTCTTCTTTCTCCTATGGAGTGGTGGGTGGATTTCAACTGCTGACCTTGTGGTCAGCAGTCCAACCTCTCACCCACAGGAGCCAACTCTAGGCAGCACAGTGTACTCTGCACACAAGGACAGCCCCAATCAGAATCAACCTCACAGCAACGGGTCAGGTTGTATGTGCCCAAAGACTGGCACCTTAATCAGTAGAGAAATGGCTCAGAACAGACAGTGGGAAGGAAGGAGCAGAGAAATGCAGTCTAGCATGTTTGTGATCAGGTGACCCTGGGCTCCTTGGGGGTGTCCTTCCTCTTCTGTAGCCTGACCTCGGTCACGTGGCCAGGGCAGGCAGGAAAGGTGATCTATAAGAACTCCCCACCCACTTGCACCATCCTCACCTGTGTGCCCTCAGGCACCAGTGTCACAGGCTGGTGGCCCAGGTCAAGAAACATAACCAGTGAGAAAAGGGAGGGGTCCTCTCTCCACAGAAGGAAACCTGGGGGCCACCAGGAAAACCGGGTCCTTAGCTAGAGCCCCTAGACCAGTGGTTCTCAACCTGTGGGTTGCGACCCCTTTGGGGGTCGAATGACCCTTTCACAGGGGTCGCCCAACTCATAACAGTAGCAAAATTACAGTTACATAGCAGCAACAAAAATAATTTTATGGTTGGGGGTCACCACAACATGAGGAACTGTATTAAAGGGCCATGGCATTAGGAAGGCCGGGAACCACTGAAGTAGATACTTCCTCCTACAGCGCCCTCTCCGAGGGGAGGCTGTGGCCCTTTGGAGGCTCACGTGGCCAGAACCACAGGCTACCACTGACACACCAGGTCCTGGGAGGACAAGACGGTGGCCAGGCCCCCGGTGCTGCGACCCTCATCCTCCCACGGTAGTGAAGAGGCTGCAAAGGCCAGACTGGCTGCTGGGCTCGGAGGTCCTCCTCTGAGTGCTGCTCTCTGGTCGCCTGCCATGATCAATCACGCTAAAGAGACACCCGAGCAGTTCAGGCCCTGCCTGAGTTCTCATTGGTCGAGGGAATCGCCTCTGGATTCTACAGACATGGGCGAGGAGAAATAAAACTGAAGGCAGAGGGGGGGCCCATCGATCGCTGCCTGGGAAGGAGGGAGGGAGGCAAGCGAAGGTGGTGTGCAGGGAGAAAACGGAAAGGCAACTGGGAAGTGGAGGCCCTGTGGAGAGAGCCCAGAGCGGGGCTGACGGCACGTCAGGCGGAGCGTTTCCTGCCTCGGCAGGACTCGCAAGAGCTAAAAGCAGAAGAAAAAGCCATCGCAGGTCTATTTACTGAGAACGGCACGCCGGCTGGGTCTGCAGTTAGAATCAGGGGGCGGACAAGGGAATACAAAAAATCAGCACTCCTTTTTGGCGCTGATTCTAAAAAATGGTCTAGCGCAGCCAAGCTTGCCAGCCCAAGTGAGTGGGCAGCTGGGGGCTGCCCTCCTGCTCTGGACCCGATGCCTGCCCCCCCATTGCAGAGTGCTGGGGGGTGCCCTACTTAGCCCCGTCATTTGGACCTTGACTCGTAAAAGCAGGCTGCCAAAGGGAGCCTCTACATCTTTTGCACTTGGAATGGTCTAAACATGGCAAGCACACACACTGGGTCAGCTGCTCGGCAAAAGGCTGGAGCTTCCAGTCCAGTGGCTCTTAACCTTCCTCATGCCGCGACCCTTTCATACAGTTCCTCATGTTGTCGTGACCCCCAGCCATAACATTATTTGCATTGCTACTTCATAACTGTCATTTTGCTACTGTTATGAATCAGGAGACCCCTGTGAAAGGGTTGTTCGACACCCCCAAAGGGGGCGCAACTCACAGGTTGAGAACCACTGTTCTCATCCATCTCACGGCACCGTGGGAGATGGGCCTGCTGGTACCGGGCCCAGTTCTCCTGACACGTGGTGGCGGCGGGGAGCAGACTCAACCTGGGAGTGCACAGAAATCATGGCGCTGCCGTGGCCAGGGAGACAGACCCCAGGGTCCCACGCTTTCTGTCAGGGCCTCCTGGGGAGATGGGGTCGGAGGGCGGACCTCGGGATCTGGGCTTTTGCCAAGTGCCCAGGGAAAGCTGAAGCTGACTGAGGTCCCCTTGGCCCTCTGTAGGAGGAGGGCTGGGAGGGGAGGGGCCGAGGCAAACAGGTAGAACAGGGTTTTTCACATTACAGGTTGCTCCCCATCACAGGGGAGTGAGCACCTGCATGGCCAGAAGGGTTTCCCATTTGGTCACTGACCAAAACATTGGAGGTTCCAGTCCACGGAGAGGTGCTGGAAAGACAGACAGACCTGGGGTCTGCCTCCCTGCAGAGCCCGGTTCTGCTCAGAGTCTGAGTCCATATGGGAGGCAACCAGTGCTGGGCTGGTTTGTGTTCCGATGGAGGCCAGAGCAGCTGCTCACCAGCCCTCCCCCCAACCCATGTGGCAAGCTCCTCTTTGATGCTGGTTAACTAGCTGCCCAGTAACCTCATCTGGAAGCTAAACAAGCCTTGTAACCTTGTTCCCAGACAGAATCAGGATGGAGGAAGGAGTGGGGAGATGAGGATGTTTTAAAAGCTCCCCAGGTGACTGGAACATGTGATCAGACCTGCAACCCGCCAAGGCAATGGACACACCACAAAGGAGGCTGGTCACAACCTGGGCTCTGCTGACCCCAGGTTGGTCCAGGTCCCCTGCCTGCCTGTCAATCACTAGCAAGAGGCCTCGGGTCCTTGGCCTTGACTTTCTGAGCCTCCATTTCCTCATCTGGACGTTGAGGACGAAAGCCCATAATGTGCCAGGCTACCACGAGATGAAGTGAGGCTGGGGGTGAGACTGGGGGCAGGGGGACAGGGCAGTTGGCCTATCATTGTCATGACCTCTACGACCATCTCCAGCTTCCACTTCTCTAAAGCAGTTTGTCCTGGTTCCTTTTAACCCTTCCTCGCTGAACCAGGCGTGTCTGCCCTGCGGCCCTAAGTATGGCTCCCAAGTCATGCCACCCTGCTTCCTTGGGGGCCTCAGGGGCTGAACCAGGAGCAAGGGAGGCACGGGCACTGCACATAAGGAGAGGGCATGCTTAAGGCTCTCTCCTGCTATGGCAGGAACTCAGAGCTGTGTAAGCCACCTCACAGATCAGAACCCCACGGGTGGTATCCACTGAGAACCCCAGATCTTTGTTTGTTCCCTTAGAAGGGAAGGAGCTGTCCTCCCAAGCCCTATGATAGCAGCACAGTATGACATACTACAATGTGCTGGGCCAGGGGACCTGGTGAGGCTGTGGAAGAAGCATCAGGCTGCTAACTACAAGGGTGGCAGTTCAAACCCACCAACTGCTCTAGGGAAGAAAAGGGAGGCCGTCTTCCATGAAGATCTGTAGTCTCAGAAACTCTACAGAGGGTCTCTGTGCGTTGGAATCAACTTGATTGTAGTGGGTGTGGCATGTGCTGGGCAGGAGTGATTGAGGGCCCTGGGGTGAGAATTGGGCCACTAACCACACGGCTTATGGTTCAAACCCTCCTGCTGCTCCGTGGAGGATGAGGAGGTCCTCTGCTCATCTTTCTCAGAAACACCATGTGGGGTGCTGTGAGGCAGAGGCTATGTAGGGCTGGGATAGTCTCCAAGCTGGCCACTCGGCTAGGGAGGCAGTGGGCACAGGGATGTCCAGTGAGAGCTGTACCACTGCCCCCCCAAGGCTACCAACTGGTTGGGGGCAGCACCCTCATCTGTGACTCTCCTGGACAACAGCCATGCCTACCTTCCAGGGTGCTGCCAGGCCGAGACAGGCATGCAACGTGCACATGCCCCTGAGCTCCATCACAGCCCCCTGCACCCCACTCTCTGCGTAGGGCCAGTTCTGCAATCTTCTAGCCACCGAATTTCCCGACAGTCCTCTCTAGCTGTGTGATCTTAAGCAGGTTCCTTGACCCCTCAGCCTCTGGGTTCTTGTCTGAAAAATAGAGTTGCTCAGACCTGCTTTGCAAGATTAAGGAGAGACCAGGCATAACAGTCCTGGCATCCTGGTGGGCTCAGCATGGTGCCCACTGTGCCCCCAGTCTGCTGTACTTCACTTCTCATATCAATGCATCCTCGATGAAACACTAATTTTCTTGGCCCTGCGCCCACAGGTGTGCAATGGGTTTGTTTGAGAGGTCTTATTCCAGAGAACCCAGAAAGGAGGCAGAGAGCAAGAAATGACCCAAACCGTTCCAAAAGCATTCCAGCCCTCTGTCCAGCCTCCCCCACCACACACAGGACATGCCAACTACAAAGCCGCTGCCACCAAGGCCATGCCAACTCATAGGGTAGAAGTGCCCCCTGTATTTCCAAAAGCGCAGCTCCTTATTGGAGTAGAAAGCCCTGTGTCCTGCGGAGCGGCTGGAGGTTTTGAGCTGATGACCTTGCAGTTAGCACCCCAATGAATAACCATTATGCCGGGAGGGCTCCGCCCCACTCCTCAAAAAACAAACAAAGCCATCCAAATAAAAGGAACTGTCCCTGAGGTGGGTGGTGACCTGACAATGACGTCATGCAAACATTCCAAATGGCGCAAATTCCCCATCAGACGGTACCCAACCCTGGGAACTGGGAAGGAAAAGACAAACTGAGGTGCAGGTGGCGGGTCTGGCCCAGCTGATCCCCAGCGACCCCAGTGTGGGTGACAGTGTGGTCCCCAGGAGGCAGGGCCGTCGAGCAGCATCTCGTAGGAAATGCAGAAGAAGCGGTGGGAAGGACCAGGGGTTACTGGGCAGGAATGAGGAATTAAGCAGAGAAAAACGGGCCACAACATGCAGAAATGCCCCAGCATGCTTGCTTCCCAAAGCCGGCCCATGAATCCAAGGGTGACAGGTCTCTCATCTCCGATGCCAAGAGCCAGGAGCTCCGGGCCGGTGCGCATACTGCAGCCGCACCTGCCAGCACTTGGAAAAGGCAATAAAGCATGGGAGCAGGGCTTGGAATGCTAAGTGCCTGCAGCTGGGCAGGCACCGCCGGGAGGCAGCACAGCCCAGAGACCCCAGGCCAGGTAGAGTGGGCGGGGAGGCGGGCTATGCACACAACCCAGCCCGGGGCTCAGCCTCGGCCGGGCACTGGCTGGTCCAGGCTGGACAGCTGGGTCATTCACCATGGCCAGCAGAAAGTTGGAGTCACCGAATCCTAAGGCACTGCAGCCCAAGCGGCTGGGAGTGAGCACCTATCCCTGTGCACCCAGTGCTAATAGGGCCAGGCACTAGCACAGGGAGGGACACCCTTTACCCTTGCACGCTGGTGGTGTGCTTGTCCTCATTTCACACGGCAGGAAAATGGGGCAGCACAGAGAGGACACAGCTCTGGGCTGAGGGAGTCAGGGTTTGGGCCCCCACTGTCCTGTCTGCTTCCAGAAGCTGCCCTCCAGCCAGGGCTCCTCAAAGCCTGCTGTCCAGCCCCGGGGTCCTGTTAACAGGCAGGCTGAGGAGGGTTGGCCGGGGCTGAGACGCAGCATTTCTAGCAAGCTCCCAGATTGGACCGTGCTCTGAGTAAACCTAACAGTGACCTATACAGGATTTCTGAGACTGTCAATCGTGATGGGAACAGACAGCCTCATCTTTCTTCCCTGGAGTAGGTGGTGGATTTGAACCACCGACCTAACCCACTGTGCTACCAGGAGAGGCTTTAGGTGTTGTGGTGGTGGTGGTTGCCATGGAGACTACATCCCCACAGACACAGGTATACCCCTGCTCCATTTCCTGGGTGAACTGAAACGAGGTCTCCCTGAGTTTCAAGGGTGGGGAAGGTACAGGCTTCAGAAGGGCCAGTGTCCACACTCTGTACCAGACTAATCTGACTGGGATCTCGCGGGCAGGCCCCCAGTTTGATACCTTGTAGGAGAGCTTGCATTTCCTTCAGAGACAGTGTGCTCGCTCCACCCTGAGGTGGCTACAGCGAGGACTCTCCCACCTGTGGGAGTCCAGTGCCTGCACCCAGGCCGAGCTGGGCTGCTTCTAGAAACCAAGGCGCAGAGCGAGTCCACCGACAGAGTGAGCAGCCCTTGGGCAGTAAATGGCACAGCCAGCCCAAAGCAGCCAGTCTCCTCCCCAATGACACCCACGGTGCAGGCACAACCTCAAGCTCACTTCTCTGCTGCTTGTCCCTCAGCAGCACCGGATGCTTCCTCCCACCACGCCCGCGTCCAGGCTCTGCCTTCCACCTGGAAGGTTTCCTCCTGGTTCTTCACATCCACTGGCTACCTAAGGGAGTCCATGCACCCCTACAACCCATCCCCAACAAGGTTCTTTCCCCTCTTCATTACTGCCATTCAAAACCAAACCCGGAGCCATTGCTGTCAACTCACGGCGACCCTACAGAACAGAGTAGAACTGCCACGCGGGGTTTCTGAATCTCAGAGCCGACGTCCACAGCGCTCTCCTGCAGAGCAAGCAGCTGCCGGCTCCAACTGTGGACTGTCCAGTGCCAGTTAAAGCAGCTTGAGCCATTGGGCCACCAGGGTGCCTTCTCTTCATAACTACCCAAACCATGCTGTCACCGACGTGAGCCTGAGTTCTCTCAGCCCCACTGGACAGAATAGCGCTGCTCTGCGGGGTTCTGAAACTACAGCTATACGGGAGCACACAGCCTTGCCTCATCTGTCTCCACAGAGCAGCGGGTGGCTTCAAACTACGACCTGGGGGTGAGCAGCCTGGCACTTAGCCTACAACGACTACAGGGCGTCTGGTACAGAACCTCACATTTCAGCTGAATACGTGGTAGTCTGGGATACAGCTTACATTTCCCAGCATCCTTTTCAACATCAGTGGTCACAAGACTGATTCTGACCTAAACAATATAAGCTGAAGTCATGTGTGCTACTTCGCAGGCCAGGGGTGTGTCTGCCTCCCCCTTTGTTCTGCTTGCTGGTGAATGGCTGGAGCCCCAGGAACCACTTTGGACTGTGAGGTGACCTAGGACTGGAAGAACGAGGTCCCCTTGCCAGAGAAACCTCACCTGCCCTGAGCCGCCTACGCTACTTCCCCCTTGCTCCAGCCCCTGCGCTGTAACCCACAGCTGACTTTAACACTGCTGAGTCCACTCTGGACCTCGGACTGTGCACATCAGTGCCAGCATGGCGGATGCAGCAATTCAGAACAGACCTGGATGTCTGAAGTCTGGCTGAGGTGGTGCAGGAAGAGGAATGGGGTAGCTTCCGGGTCAAAGAGCCTGACTCCGGAGCCCATGGGCAGTGACACACACTCAAAGGGGCGGGTTCATCCGCCACTGTGGAGCCGGGCACCGTCTTTGCTGACTCAGTGCACACTGCCCTTGTTTTCTAAGTGAAGATGGAGTTTCTAGCAACATGATGTCAGCCCAGCATGCTTCCCGTCACTGTTGACTGTTTTGGTCAACTTGACTTTTACAAAGTTCTGCTTTCACTCAGCCATGAAGGACGAGTTTGCAACCCCGCTTCAAGATCCTGGAGCCACGGACTTGGGATTCTGGGGTGTACTGTAGGAGCGCTGGTGGTGGTGTGGTTGCACACTGGGCTGCCATCCCCATGGTCGACAGTTCAAATCCACCAACAGCTCCAAGGGAGAAAGACTGGGCTGTCTCCTCCTGTCAACAGTGACGTCTTGGAAACCCACAGGGGTGGCTGTGAGTCGGCTTTGACTGGATGGCAGTGAGTTTGAGGTTTGGGGTGTTTTCTTTAAATCATTTTATTGGGGGCTTGTACAACTCTTATCACAATCCATCCATCCATCCATTGTGTAAGTTTGTACTTTGCTGCACCGAATCACCATCTGCCACATCTTCCCCGTTCCATGCTGAGCACCCTGAAGGCTGAATCGGGCTTGCCGCCCCATCCTTCCCACCACACCCAGCACGAGCTGGGTGGCAGCACAAAGCATGGCTCGGGGCCGGATGGGACTCTTGACTAAACTCCACACGGCTTCCTCACGCTCCACCACGATCCAAGGACGCTGCAGACCTCCCCGCAAGGGTGCACCCCAACTGAAGCTCCCCCCTCTGCCCCCGCCAGGCTGCCTGCTCCCACTTACCAGAATGTCCGAGCCCACAGTGTCCTCATGGGGGGTGGGGCTGGAGGAGTTGCGGAGTTTGAATATCCAGTACTCCTTGGCGGTGACAAAGAAGTTCCAGGGCAGCAGCGAGCCCATGCCCAGGCTAAAGAAGATGATGTAGGTGCCATTGAAGCGGTCCTCGGGCCTCTGCAGGCGGGCCGGCCGGCTGTCCAGCAGCTGCTCGAGCAGCGCCTCCTCGTCCGCTGGGAGAGAGCTGCTTTGGGTTCTGTAGGTGGAGTTCGCACTGTGAAGAAAGCTGTCCTCTGAGACAAGGGCCACTGTTGGAGCAGGAAGAGAGGGAGGGGCAGGTGAGCAGAAACTAGGGACCGTGGAGGGGCTTGCCCGCTCCAGGTTCTCTAAGTTCAGCCTGGCAGGGGAGCTGCAGCCTTCAGGACCAGGGATATAGGTCAGATTCAGAGAAGGGTGGGTGTCTGAGCTACACCCAACCTCAGAGGCCACCCCACCCATTCAGGGGCAACCTGGACAGCAGCTAGTGTGGGTAGGCAGACCAGGTGTGTGGCAACGGAGCCCAGGGCATCTCACAGTAATCATGCCAGAGAAGCAACTTGGTCTATCGGCATGTAAACTCGATGCAGCAGTGAAAAGGCATCGGGAGAGTGAATGCGCAGAGCATGCACTCCAAACTTCCACTGTCTATGAGAAAAGCTGGAGCCGGGAGAGGGTGGCTACGCTTGGCATAAAAAGGCGGGGGAAGAACGCAGGCATGTTTATTTTTAAATGCAGAGACGGTCATGGGAAAAGGCACAAGGACTTTCTAGTGAGCAGCTGCCTCTGAGGAGGGGGCTGGAGACAGGGGGGAAGGGGACTTCACTGCGCTTTTGCATAAATTTGGAATTTGGAGTCAGCATGAACTCATTGCCAGTTTGCAAAAATAAAACTGTAATTCTAAATAAATATTACAGCCTTCAAATTAACTCATCATCTAAAACTAACTCTCTTGGTCTCCAGAGCTGCTGGGAGAAGGCCGGCTTATGATCTGTAATAGTCTAGTCTCTGGTTTCACTTGTGGGGACATCGAGGTACAAAGAGTGAGCAGGAGGTGACAGGGAGGCCCTTGGCTGAGCCTGGGTAGCTAACGCCCCCTGGGTCCCCACCTGTGTTCATCACACCAGGAGGCAGCCACTCCCAGGCTGTGTTGACACCTCAGATGGATGGGAGACTGAGCTGACAGCAGCTATTACCAACATGACCGTGGGCAAGTCATCCTCCGGAGCCTGGGTTTCCCCGTCTGTGCACTGAGGGGCCATGTTGCGGTGGCTTGTGCCTGGCTAAGATGCTGGAAGTTAGGCCAGTGCTATTTCAAATACCAGCGGGGTCACCCACGGTGGACAGGTTTCCATAGAGCTTCCAGACTGACTAGGAAGCAAGGCCTAAAAACTGGCCAGTGAGAATCCTGAGGGTGACCCTAGACCACTGCCCAGTGTCGTGCTTGGAAGATGAACCCCCAAATACTCACGAGACCCACAGGGCCCAGTGAAGGTGGCTCAACAGTGGAGCAGAGGACACAACGGTGGTGAAGATGGTACAGGACCAGGCAGCGTGTCATGTCTTTGAGCACTCTGTGGCAAGTAATAATCCAAACCCAGGGAAGTCTGTTTTACAGCCGCCAGACAACCGCAACCGGCTGGCAGGGCTTGGTCCACGGGAGCAGCTGCTAGACACACGTCAGCATCTTCCCCAGCATCCGGGGCTTGTCACCTGGCTGGCTGGCTGCTGAATCTGGCTGCCAAGTAGCATGCCAACGTCTATGCTCTAGATAGCAGCCAAGACGTGGCAGCAGCTTGATAAATGGTGACTATTTCCATAATGCTGAGGATGGGACTCGAGGTGGCTCCTTCTCTGTGCACTCCCTCCCACCCCAACTCATGGGTAAGTAAATGCGCCACAGCCCGCACAGGAGGCTGGGCTCCGCTCCCAGGACTACACCGGGCACAGAGGCTTGCCCACTAACGCAAAGGAGCCCATGATAGCCCTTGGAGTTAGACAGGGCTGGAATTTTCGGCAGATGCCAGGGCCCTGGTGACACAGTGGTTAAAGCACTCAGTTGCTAACCCAAATGTTTGTGGTTTGACCCTTCCAGCCCCTCTGTGGGTGGAGGGGGTGGGAGTGTGTTTCCGTAAAGAGCGCGGCCCTGGGATCTCTCCTGGCAGTTCTATTCCACCCTGAAACCCACAAAACAACTCCACCAAGTCAGTTCTGACTCACAGTGACTGGCCCTACGGACAGAGGAGAACTGGCCCTGGGGTTTCTGAGACAGGGGACAGAGCCTCATCCTTCTCCCACACATCATGTTGGTGCATTCGAACTGCTGACCTTGTGGTTAGCAGCCTGAGCATGACCTCTGCCTGAGAGAGAGTTGCCAAGAGTTAACATGGACTCCGGGGCACTGAGTCTCAGCAAACACTTGAACGGAGACCTTGAAGGCACTTGATGCGCCCCAGGCTCACTCGGCGAGCATTACCAACCGCTCAAAAGGAACACAGCACTCGTGCAAATCGGGGTCTGTGCCTGGTGCTTGGGCCTGACGGTACGGCTCTAAGACCCATTTCACAGGTGAGGCATCTGAGGCTCAACAAGGTGAACACAGCCTGTCCAAGGTCACACAGCAAGACTGAAAGCTGACAGCTCAGCAGGCCAAGGCCCAGCCCAGGTTCTCTGGAAGGGGGCTGAGAATCCTTCCTGAAGGCCTCAGAGCCAGCGGACTGTGAGCAGAGGCCAAGGCGGGGCACTAGTGGCCCCTTATCAATGGTGGCTGAGGGGCTGGCCTCCACCATCTGGCCAGCTTAGTAACCTCTGTGGGGCAGTGTGGGCCCAGGACCAGGGAGGAGGCTCCCAGACACCCATGCCCGAGTGTCTGAATCAGCAAGTCTATTTTCAATTCCCTTGAGGGAAGAGTCCTTCCCCAACCTTGATCTACTGGGAGCCTCTTTCTCTTTCTCTCACACACACATCTGGAATTAGTCATCTGAAATGGAGAAAGCTGTTCTGATCCCTGCAGGACAACACAGAGTGGGCATGTAGCCTTTCCCAGAGGCCCCAGCTCCCCCAGGGAGTGGGCGGTAGGCATGGGTCCCAATGGGGCCACTCAGCGACACCCTTGGCCAGGGCCCCTCCTCAGCTCCGGGAGGAGACTATTTGTTGAGGGTCATTCAGGCTTGAAGGACCGTCTGGAGCGGGAGCCAGGAATTCTCTCTAAACCGGGTCACAGGCTAGGGCACTGGAGTGAGCACGGCCTTATTACTCTTTATAAATGCGAGCTGCAGGCTTCTGGATTAAAATGGAAAAGGGTCAGTAAGCCAGAGGCCCAGCTTGTTCCAGGACAGGCTGCCGGTGACTAGGTGTGTGTCCCTCCAGGCACCTGCACAAGCTGCAGCAGCCCTGGAGCTGGGAGCACAGTTTGCGGGGTCCCAGGGCAGGAGCTGGGGGACTGGGTGCTGGTACCACGTGGATCCTGACTCTCCTCACCCCCCTGTCTCAATGTCCTCACCTGTGAAATGGGGTGGGAGACTAACCCTATGGGAAAGCCTGCTGGCAAAACCTGTTTGGGGGTGTGGGGACCCCCGCTTCGAGAGGCCTAGTTTGTACAAACAAGGTGGCCACCTTCTGGGCACTGCCGGCTGGCAGGTGCGTACCCAGGCCCCCCGCATCCGGGCGGCGGTGGGGTCCGGCAACCCCACACGGAGGAGGAGGGGCGCGAACGAGAAAACCGAGACCCCGAAGGAGAGGCAGCCAGGCTGCGCTTGGCGAGGCCGGCGGGGAGGAGTGCTGAGAGGGGTCTCCAGGAGGCCCCGAGCCGGAGGGGCCCGGGCGTCTTCCCCGCGGCAGCGCCCGGAAGCCGGAAAGGATGTCGG
>NW_022103968.1:63332910-63341730 GCF_000313985.2 Echinops telfairi | reverse complement strand
CCCGCCCCGCCCCAGCTTCCCATCCCAGCTCCCCTCCTCTGGTCCGCCCCTGGCGCCTGGCTGGGCTGGCGACAGTCCCTGGGTTTCACGGGTGAAGAACCACCTGGGACACAGCGCCAGGAAATGAACTGTCCCGGTCGCCTTAGGGGGGCGGGCTGAACCCGATCTCCTGGATGCTGCCCCACCCCGGGGTCCTCCACCCTGGGCTAGACCCCATGGTCTCGGCCTTCCCTTCCCACTGCAGAGCCAGAGAGTGAACCCAGCCCCAGAGGAGTCCTCCCCGGGGCTCCCCCTGGGCCGCTCCCTGAGACTTTGAAATTCACAATTCAAGGCCCTTCCTCTCCTGGGTTATTGGACTTGCAGGTGCTTTGCGGTGCTATTCCTACAAGGTGCCTACTGGGGACGCTTGTTCAAAGTTACCCATGGCGTTCATTCATCAGGTATGTGCTGAGCACTTAACGAGCTCCGCTGGTGCTGTGGGTTAGGAGTTACACTGCTGACTTAAAAGTTAGGGTTCAAACCCACAGGCTGCTCCGAGGGATAGAGATGAGGCTGTCTGCTCCTGAAACGATTCGGTCTCAGAAACCCTGTCTAGGGTTGCACCATGAGTTGAGTTGGAATCCACTTGATGGCAGTGGGGTTTGGGGGGTGGGGGGGCAGGCTGGGCAGATTCTGCTATGTTATCGCCATGAGTGGGGCAGAGGGTTTGCTAAGGTTACTTCCCAGCCAGAGTAGACGCATCTACCCTTCAGGTCCCAGACTGGTGGTGGTGGTGGTGGGGTGCACTTAGCTTCCCAGGGAATGCTTGGGGCTACAGGGCACCAGGGGAGGACCACCTGGTGTCAAAGTCAGGGAGATTGTCATTCTGCCCCTACTTCAGTGAGAAGCAGGAACCAGGGCCAGAGAGACCTGTGTTCCTAGAAGGCTGGCCAGGGTGTGACTGGGCCAGGGAAAGCTTGGGAATGGGAGTGGTAGTCAGGGCAGGCTCAGGCTGGGCCAGGTTCCTGTACCCTAAGCCCCCAGAGGGCCCCTTGGGTAAGTGACTAGGGATGCAGCAGGCACTTGCCCCTGGAGTGTCCTCCGCTTCATGTGTGGTGTGGCGGCAGTGGGAGCCAGCCGGCCAGCACAGCATCGCCGTGAGCACTGCTGCAGACAGGGGACGCTTCTGCGAATGGCACCGAGCTGCGTACCTGCTCATTGTGCTTCAGTGCACAGGAAGAAGAGGGCAGGGGGAGGAGGTGAAGGGTATCAAGAGTGGGGGGTGGGGGGGTTGGAAAATGGGTAGCTGGAAGGACAGACGGGAAAGAGGAAGGAAATACCAAGACAGCCAATGTTCTCTCCGCTGGGCTAACGTTTTCGTTGACTGCTTTAGTCCTTTAAGCAAGCATCCCCTCCCCTGAGCCTGGAAATACCCTGCAACAGCAGTTCTCAACCTGTGGGTCGCAACCCCTGTGGGGGTCGAATGACCTTTTCACAGGGGCCGCCCGATTCATAACAGTCGCAAACTGACAGTGATGAAGTAGCAAGGACAATAATTTTCTGGTTGGCGGGTCACCACCACATGAGAAACTGTATTAAAGGGTCGCGGCATTAGGAAGGTTGAGAACCACTGTCCTAGAAGGTTCTGAGCACTGGGTAGAAGCTTGATCCATGGTCCTCCACCCCACCCCCACCTCAGGGATGCTGGGCAGTGGTGTCCCGGTATGGTCAGCGTTCCAGAGAAGGAAGCCTGGGGTCTGTCAGAAGTTTCCCTCTTCTCCCCTTACCCTAAATTTCTGACCTGCAAGTCATTCAGCAATTCTGGAATAGCGTGCCTCTTTCAGAGGCTGTGCGTGAGCAGGCAGGTTTAATTACCCGGGACCTTCAGCTCCTAGCACAGGGAGCAGCCTACTGGAGACTGAGGCCGCTGTGCTTGGGGTTCTTATGCATCTACTGCCTCCTAGTGGTTATGTTCTGTCACTGCACACGTTTGCAGGCTATATACACCCACTGGGGGTCATGCCCAGGGTTTATTGGGATTGCAAACAGGGCTCAGAAGCAGGGTGGCTAGACTTTGTCGCACGTATGGTGGGCATGCTGTCCAGAGAGACCAGTCCCTGGAAAAGGGCATCATGGAGGGGCAGGGAAAAAGAAGGCCCTGCCTCTACACAGTGGATGCAGCAGTGGGCAGGGGCATGGGGAAGATTGAGGATGGGCAGGACCCTGTGGTGTTTCGTTCGATGGCACCTGACAACAACAATATTCACAATACCTCCCCTTGTAGTCACGCCCAGGTAAACCCACCTGCATGGGAGGGAGGGGGTGTGGCTCCCCTCTGAATTCCTGGCCACCAACTGCTGTGGATTGAACTGTCCCACCCCAGTATGGGCTGGAATCCTAACCCCACTTACAGGTATGAGTGGAGTGACCCTGTTTGGAAATAGTTCTTTGCTGTGTTTGTTGGGCTGGTTGTGTGGAGTGGGCCTAAAGCCTAATCACTTGTGAATTACAAACAGCAGGCCAGTCGCCCAGGCCACCACAAACTGAGACAGGGTCGCCCAGGAACTCCATGGAAGGCCCCTAGTGGGAGCCTCCCCTGCCTGGCTCCACCTGTGGTTGGGTGCCACCTAGCGGCCGCTTTGTTATCATTCCTCAGAGCTGCCACAGAGAGCAACCTGGGCTCACACCTGGCCGCAGGGGCCCGGGGCCAAAGTTCCAGGGGTCTCCCAGGGGTCTCTCAGGGTGCCAGATGGCGCTGAACCTCCCACCTGGGGCTCCAGATGTATTCTGTGTGGTGAAGATGCAGTGTCAGGCCAACAGTGAAAACAAAGAAGCGCCCTTGGGGTTCCCGGGGGCACAAGAGGCACGCGCCCAACTGCTAGTCAAAAGGCTGACTGCTCAGACTCTCCCAGGGGCCCTGCTGGAGAAGGCGAGGCCATCAGCCCACATGAGGATCTCAGTCAAGAAACCCCGTGGGGCCGTCCTACTTGGTCACAAGGGTTGCTGTGAGGGGGGTTGATTCGATGGCACCTCCATCACCAGCGTTGTTACTACACCTAGAAAGGAGTGAGCGTCCCATCTCCAGAGGCATTCAAGCAGACACTAGGCAAGCCCATTTCAGAGCCATTGCGGAGGCCGTGAGGTGAGCATGGATGAGATGCCCGCCAGCATTATCCACATCTGCTATCCTTGAGGTCTGCAAAAGGGGCCCAAGGGGATGGCCTAGGCAGTCCCAGGGGTGGCCTCTGGCCGGAGAGTCCCCCTCACACAGTAGCTCCTGGAGGGTGGGGGGCCCTAGGCATCTGTCCTAGGGCCCTGAGGCCTGGTGGCGAACCCTCAGGCAGAGGAGTGGTTCATGGGGAAAGGCCCAGCCCAGGTCACCACTCCATGATGGGTCATGGGAACGAAGGAGCTGGGACAGAGACCCCCCATGCAGCCACCCCCCCACCCCATGCCGCCGGGTCAACAGCACCCAGGTAGGAATCCTTGCTGCCTGCAGAGAGAGCGACAGCTCCCATGAACCTGCACCAGCCCTGCTCCAACTCCTCCTGCGCACCTCAGGTCTAGCACTGGGAGTTGGGCCTGGCTTGACCCACATGCACTTCAAAAAGCTTGTCTTTACGGGCAGACCCTGGCTTCTAAAGGTAGGGCCTGGGGCACCCCTGACATACCTTTCTGGGGGGCAGCCAGGCGGTGAAGCCAAGGGTCAGGCGCCTCCCCTGCACGTGGCCCTGTGGTCTCGGCCTGGCTGCAGCCACTGCCCCTGCACCGGACGCGGAGGCTGTCCTCCTGTGGAACCCTGAGCTGGTCGCTCTGTCTCAGAGGCTCAGGAAGCCGGGTCCTGGGACCTCTGTGTCTTTGACCTCAGTGGGTGTGGGTGTGGGGGCTCCGTGAGCGACCTGAAGGTCAAGGAGCAGATCTCTGCCAACGTGCACGAGTTTCCCGGGGCAGTGTGCCCCATGGCCAGTGGCTTCATTGTCTCCCAGGTCCAAATTCCGGGTGCCTCAGGGCTGTGCTTTCTCTGCCAGCTCCGGGGACGTCTCTGCCCGGTCTCCTCCGGTTCTGGTAGCCCCAAGTGTTCCAGAGTTTGCAGATGCATCTCCTGGAGACATTTTCCTCGGTCTGTCTGTGACTCCTCTTCTGTAGATCGCCGTTCAGACGCGATTAAGACCCACCCTTTGCTGCCTGCTCCCCTGAAGAGTTACCGTCTGGGAAACGGTCGTGAGTCAGAATCGACTGGCAGCTCTGGGTTTAGTTTGGGCGTCCGTTCTACAGGGTCCCTCCTTGGCACAAGTGACTTGCACTTGACCACTAACTTTAAAGCTTGGAGATCCACACCCACCCAGCTGCACACACACCTGGGCCCTCCCTGAGTGCCCCGGTCATCTCCCGCTCCTTGTCGCTTGGCCCCCACAATGACAACACACGGCTATTGAGCTTCCTGGTAGCCCCGACGCTCTCACGCTCACTCGCTCTCTTGCTCGCTCGCTCTTTTTTCAAAGAAAAGTAAGCTTATTTTTCTACCAACCCCCAGCCCATGTTCTAGCCAATGGAGGAAGGGTAAGTCAAACCCCAAGCAGACTCCTGGCAATTTTTTTTTTTTTAAGTTCCTAGACATCTCAGAGCTGATGATGATTTGTACTGAATGCACTCGGGGGTTCTCCTCTTCCTAAAAATCCCCCCCTCCACATCGCTCTGCGATTTGATAGCCTAGGATCCCAGGGTGATCCCAGTGCCCCCCTACGTGCTGCACACAAGACCAGACACGGGCAGGGACTCTCCAATTCCGAGTAACACGGGTGATGCTGACGCTGAAGAGAGCAAAGCAGCACATATTTTTAAATAGAGCAGCTTTAAGACGGGGCCGAAGGGAGCGCACCTGCCATAATCCACTTTCCCAAGCCGCAGGAGACTGTTTGGGGGGGGGGGGCGACTCCCCAGAGCAGGCAAGGACTGGGCACCCTGGGCACACAGGCTGTGCTGTCCCGGAAGGTGCTGCCAGCTCCGAGTCAAGAGCAGCTGCTACACACTGTGGCATTTGCTCCACAGTCCACACAGTGCCGTGGCTCCACGGAGGGTCGTGCGGCCCATGTGTGAACTCCTCACGGACATTAGCGTGAAGATCACTAACCTGGGTGCCAAGATTTCCCACCACATGCCGAAGCAGCAGGTGCTGGCTCCAGGGCGCAATGAGGGAGACAGCGGCTCCCTGTGTGCCAAGCACCGTGTTCACGCAGGGAGCCTGGCTGGACAGGCTGGTCATGGCCACAGAGTAGACATGGAAGTTCCTGATGTTCAGGGTGGCCATGGCGGCGAGCAGGACAACAGAGTCCTCCTTATTAAACAAGACTCCCTACTCTGTTTTTATTTCCGAGTTTTATTGTTCGAACCCATTTTATTGGCACCCAGTCCACATATCGTACAACTCAATAGTTCAGTCAAGGCAAGAAGAGTTAGTGGTACAGTCAGCACCACATCAATGCCAGAGCGATCCCTCCTCTCTCATGCTCATTGCGATTCCAGCCTCCCCTGCCGGCTCCCAAGGAACCGTGTCTCCCTCTGCAGCTTTCCATCCTGGATCTCGTGCACCAGAAAACATACAGAGGCACAAAACTAAAGGAAAAAAGCTGAAAGCAGTAACAGAATAAAATAGAGAAAAATCTCAATAGAAAAGAAAGCAGAAAATAGCCAAATCTAGAACCACTTTGCAGTGGGTCTGAAGGGTGATCGAATGATAAGGGGTTGCATTTTGACCCAACTCCATCTGCCATGATTCACTTTTTTTTTTTTGGACTCCTGATTTTATTGTTCAATTTCCTTTTTTCTATTTAGAGTAGTCTTTGGTAGCCGGGCAGCCTGGCCTCCCAAGACCAGAGTCCATTGGAGCTGGTTGTTGTTGGAAAGGGATGGGTTGGGGGATGGGGTTGGGGCAGGGAGACCCCGATCTGCTGGTGGTCCTGGATGGAGAAGGCGACCTGCACGTCACAGGGCCTGGGGTGTGGCAGGAAGGATGAGGCAGGAGTGGCAAGCCTGGGGAGATGGGACCCACCTCAATCACAGCTTCATTCTCTTCCAACGTCCCCACTGGTGGTGTTCTCTGCAGTCTTCGAGGCCGCCTTCTTTTATTTTTTTCCTTTTCTTTTTCTGAGGTTTCTGGCTTGCTGAACCCTGGAGGAGGCCTTCCCTCTGTATCCCGGACCTCCATCTCAGACCTGTAGATGTCAGGCTCAAAGGGGCCATGGCTACCCGCATGGGGCCGCTGGGCATGAGCAACACTGTACATTTAAACGGGGCAACAAATTCACCCTCCTCCTCTTAGAGAACATGAAGTGCTCGTAGCAGTTCATGCTTGGCGCACTCTACCACTTCCATCCGGGCCTTCTTCTCATCTTCAAATGCTCTTAGAGTAAATGGCATGGCATCGAAACCTCTCTGCACCTCGCTGGAGAAAGCACGGGACGTTTCCATTTTCAGGCCATCTTGTTTAGAGGGGTCCTGGGTAGATACGGTGGTTCTCTGTCCTGCACTTTGGCCTCTCCCTTTCCCAAACTGACAAGAGCAACCACAGCACATCCCATGGTCCTTCTGCCGCTGGTCTGTGGGATTCTGGACAATGGTTTCCTCTCCATCGATGACATGCTGCTTCAGTCGGTGTGATAGCATACCTTGTATCGGTGTGCAATTAAACGAACGGGCGCCTTTGTCCCAGGCTCCTGTCACCTGGGTGCTCTGGTTTCCAGGTTTGACGAGGTGTAAGGCAGCCTCAGCACAAAGGTGAGCCGCCTTAATGACATCTGCTTCCCGCCCTGTCACTGGGGTCCCCCCAACCACATCAACCACAGAAGTGTGTGCCACGCCGGCGATGAAGCCATCCACGTGGACGTCAAGGTCAATTTTTACCACATTGCCTTCCTTGAGAACATGGTCCTGATTGCTCTTCAGAGGGGAGACATGACCTACCCCGTTAGTGGCTGAAATGCCAGTCGGAAAGGCGATACCTTGTCTCGTGTCCTTTTCCTTCTCCCCGGTCTCCTCCATGATCATGGCGTCACCTTTTTCACACAGGCTCGGCACCGACACACCTGCGCTGGAAGCTTCCACCAAAGACCGAAGGACTCGGTTGGCAATGTGGGCCCCACCCGCCCCCATCTTATACTTGGTCACGACCAGGTCCTCGGCCATAGTTGGCTCCTGCCGCTTGTCCTCGCCGGCATCTTCCCAGCACCACGGCCGCAGCCTCGCTTCCCTCGAGCCTCCGACTCTGCCTCCCGTCCCAGCCGAAGCCTGTGCCCAGAGAGTTGATCCTCGAGGAGGGTGCGAACGAAAGCCCAGGATCCACTTTTCAATACACTCTTGATCTGTCGTCCAAGGGGATTCACCAGAGGCTTAATCCACGTGTGTTTCCCCTTCACTCCACCCCTTTAAAATAGAAACAACTTTTAAATGGTTCAAAGGGGAGATCAAAGAAGATCTTTTAAACTAACTGGATCTACTATAATCGTCTCTACAATGCTCTGTCTGATAACAAGGCTATTTGCTTCCCTGCAAATGGATTTGGGGCTTCCACAGTGGTGTGTCCATAGCCGCCTGCAGACCAGGTGCTCACAGGCTGAGCTCTGCTACCGCTCCCTCCTGCAGATCTGGATCGCATTATTTGCCACCCTTGGATCACACAGGCTGGTGTGCTTCTTTTGAGATTCACCACTTTGTTGCTGTCACTGTCAACAAGCACTGAGTGTGGAAACAGGAAGAAACCACCACCCGGGGGACCAGGAGACAGAGAGGACGGGCAGGGGGACGCCCTCTCTGAGCACAACTGGGGTCACAGCCTCCAACTCAACTCATGTACTCGCTCTTTGGAGGGTAGCCAGGCCTTGGGCACGGGGTAGGGGCTCCCACACGTGGGAACTGAGCGACGATCTGTCTGCTCTCCTTCATCCCACTGCTTGCTGTCAGCACTCTTCCATGCAGGGCAGGGGACAAGCAGGGGCAGCATGCTGGGACCCCCCAGCTGTGAGATGGCATGTACATCATGTCCTCCTCCATCCTCTGAGCTGCTCGCCTGCAGCCCCTCTGGGTCAAGTTTCAGATGGACAGATCCAAGCCAGTCCCGGCGAGGCCAGGCTGGGCCAGCCCCTCGTGGCTGCTTGGACAGACATCGCTGACTCCCTGCACCCGGCTCCAAGGAAGGCTCATGGAGAGGACACTCACTCTGTCACCCCTACCCCCACCCCCAGACAATGGCCTTGCCATCTGTCCCGGCCTCTCTTCCCTGAGGAAGGCACGTGGACGGGTGCTGCGGGCAGTGGCCCCACCGAGGACCGGTGGAAGCGGTGACTCAGGGAACCAGCCCGTGTCCCAAGCCCACACCTCCTGCAGACAGCCTCTGGAGCTCAGGTGAAGCCAGCAGCCCCACGGGCTTCCAGAGCTGCCTGGGCCAGCTCATGTTTGCCCTGAGGCCTGTCCATCTCCCGACTGAGGGTTCCCGAGGGCGGTGTCTGCTGGCCCCTAGAGGTGACGGAGAGGTGGGCAACAAGCAGGGACCCTTCCCCTGAGTCCATACTGCTGCCACAAGTATTTTGAAAGCCATGTTCTGAAGGCCAGCTCCCTCTGCCCCTGGTGTTTTCTGAGAATGCTGGGGCCACGGCGGAAGTGGCACTTTGAGGGGCTGGTACAGGCTCTCCAGGCCCCTTAGCGGGCTGGGCTGGCGGGGTGAGGGGCTGGGTCCCTGGGCAGGAGGAAGCCAAGTCGGTTTAGTGAGTGAGTGACATAGGTGGGAACCAGGAGGGTGGGGGTGGGTGGGGGCAACAGTGGAGAGCAGGCAGCCTCTGCCCTCAGGTG
>NW_022103968.1:63323380-63332373 GCF_000313985.2 Echinops telfairi | reverse complement strand
TTACACAATTGATGTGTGTATGGATTGGGATAACAGTTGTATGAGCCCCTAATAAAATGTTAAAAAATAAATAAATAAAAATAAACATGAAAAAAAAGAAAAGAAATAGTCACGTGTATAAATACACGTCTGTATATGCACAGAGCTTCCTGAGAGGGTGGATAAGACATGTACCACCTGCTGCTCTGGATTGGGACTGGTGAGAGAAGAGGAAGGGACGGGGTGGGGGGCTGCTTTGTGCCTGCTCTTTTGTGCCTCTTGCATCCCCCACAGGCATGTATTGCAGCTTCACTTAAAATGGGAAAATGTTTTTGAGACTTGTGTGAGTCTTTTCTCAAGTCAGTGCTGCGTTTCCCTTCTGCGGAGAAGCATGAGCGATGAACAGAAAGGCTGGCAGTTCGAACCCGCCCAGGGGCCCCTCAGGAGACAGGCTTGGCGACTTAGCAGCCGCGGGGACAGAGCTCTGCTCTGACAGTGGGGCCACGTGAACGAGAATTAACCCGAGGGCAGCTGGTTCCCATGGGTTCAAAGCTTGCTCAGCCGTGCCATGTCACCATGCTGTTCCAGCAGTGCCAGAATGGGGCCCCGAGAGGGGAAGGCCAGCCCATCTTCCACGTTCTCCTGATTTCCGCCCCACCCCTGGGCCTGGGCCTGGCCCATGCCTGGAACCCACCCCAGCCCAACCCCATGGCCATCACATTGGATCCAACCCCTTGAGAGCCCTATATCAGGTGTCCGAGGCTTGGCAAATCTTTATGGGAGCAGACCGGCCTCGTCCCTCTCCCTGGGAGTGGTGGGTGGGCTTGAGCCTCTGCCCCTGAGGTTAGCAGACCAACCCCTAACTCAGTGTGACCAGGGCTCCTTTGCCCAGAACCAGGACCCCAACTTTTAGGACCACAGCAGCCAGAGGCCCTTTGCAGAGGGGTCCTGCCTGGTGTAGGCGCCGCCGTGTGAGTTAGAAAACAGCAGCATTCCCCGGGTCAGCAGTGGGAAAGCCTCCGTGGGAGAACGCCCAGGCTTTCTACTCCTGTAGTTACAGTCTGGGAAACCCACAGAGGCCGCTCTACCCTGTCCTACAGGGTCACGATGCATCAGAACCGACTTGATGGCAGGGAATGTTTGGTTTTCCCTGTTTAGGGAAATGAACACCAATGTTGTGTGAGGAGGCCTGGTAGTCCGTGTCGGACTAATAACGACAAGGTCGGTGGTTCAAACCCACCAGCTGCTTCCCAGCAGATGAGGTTGTCTACTTCTGTAAAGTTTTACAGACTTGGGAACCTTAGGGAGGGTCACTGGCAGTGAGTTTATTAGTATATTAAAACATGACCATTTGCTGCCATCTGCTGGAAACACACGGTAACACATGAGCTCAGCCAACTCACCTTCCCTTTCTACCCGCAGAACTCGGCCGGAGCCTGATACAGACTTCTGAACTCAGACAGGCAGGGATGCTGGGGCTTCACCTCAGTGTACTCGCCCCTCATCACGTAGGCCATGCAGACATCAATGACTGACCCCTAACGGTCCACACCACCACGTGTCTGTCAGCTTGCTGTACTTGCGTTTTGCTGTGATGCTGAAAGCTGTCTGTCACTGGTATCTCACATACCAGCAGCATCACCCAGAGTGACTTCCCCAGGTGGAAGACACAGGCATCCATTTCACTGCGTCTGTGGGAAGGGACTATGGAGAAGCTCAGTGTCAGCACCTAAAACCAGGCCTGGGGCCGATGCTGGAATAGACCAACTGCTCACATGCAAATCCAGGTTGAAGCGGGAGAAAATGAAAACACGGCAGCCCAAAGACGACCTGGGGTCTATCCCACCTGGACTTTGAGGACGTCTCAAGAACCTGCACCCTCGTGACAGCAGAGCCGATGAGCTGCGGGAGGACAGGTCCTGAGTGGGTGTCGTAGGGACCCTGGGATTGCTCTTGATCAGCGAGCAGTTAAGGCACATGGATGAAACAATGAGGTCAAGGAGCCGAGCAGAACATTCCAAAGGGCGGCCGGAGAAAGGCAAAAGTAACACACTGTGATGAAATGCACACGGGCCCCCAGCTAGAAGACCCCAAAGGAAGAACATGGGAAGACCTCCAGAAAAAAGTCAAGTCTCGAGTTTCACGATTCAAAGAGTCTATGGGCAGAATACTGCATGATGCCGAAGCATCTAGAAGATAGAAAGACTACAGAGTCACTGTACCAAAAAGAACTAGTCACCATTCCCTTTCAAGAAGTAGCACATGAGCAAGAACCACTGGTAGGAAGACATCCAAGATGCATGGAAGGCATTAGCCAAAAACAAGGCTCCAGGAATTGATGGGATCCCAATGGAAGAGTTTCAGCCAGCTGATGGAGCACTGGGAGCACTCACTTGTCTAGGCCAGGGACTTTGGAAGACAGCTACCTGGCCAACTGACAAGAAGAGATCCATATTTGTACCCGTTCCAGAGGCACGTGGCCAACAGAATGCTCAAATTATAGAACAACATCATTAATATCACAGGCTAGTAAAATTTTGTTGAAGATCGTCCAAGAACAGTTGCAACAGTTCATGGACACAATGGGAGTAGTCAGAGGTTCAGCCTAGATTCAGAAGCGAACGTGGAACAAGGGATGTCGTTGCTGATGTCAGATGGATCTTGGCTGAAGGCAGAGAATACCAGAAAGATGTTTACTTGTGCTTTTTGACTGTGCAGACGCATCGGGCTGTGGACCGTGGAGAACTGTGGACAGCCTTGAGAAGAAGGGCAAGTCCACGGCACTTCATTGTGCTCAAGCGGATCAGGAGACAGTTGTGCAAATGGCATGAGGGAGTAATCCTGCGTAGTTTAACATCTGGAAAAATCCAGAAAGGTGTGCCATAGGGCCGTATCCTCTCACCACTCTTGCTCAATCTGTATGCTGAGTAAACCATCAGAGAAGCGGGATTATAGGAAAAGGAATGTGGCCTCAGGTTCGGAGGAAGGCTTTCTCCGAACAATATGCAGATGACACAGCTTGCTTGCTGAAATTGAGGCGGACTAGAAACATTTGCCGAGGAAGCCCAAGGATTGCAGCTTTCGGTATGGGCTACAATTCAATGGAAAGAAAACCCGAACTCAAGATGGGATCATTGTGTAGCATCAGGATAGATGGAGAAAAGATTGAAGGTGTCGGGGTGTGTCTTGCTTGGCTCTACAACCAATGCGTATGGAAGCACATTCAGAAGATCACAGATGTGTTGTATTGGGTAAATCTGCCGCTCAAGAACTCTTTAAAGTCTTGAAAAGCTTCGTGACACAAGCCATGGTATCTTCCATCGCATTCCTTTCACACGTGTGAAAGTTGGACACTGAATAAGGAAGACCAAAGAAGAACAGATGCCTTTAAATTATGGTGCTGGTGAAGAATCTCGAAAGTACCACGGACTTCCTAAAGGACAAACAAACCTACCTCGGAAGAAGTACGGCCTGAATGTTCCTTCGAGGCAAGGATGGTGAGACTTGGTCTCACGTACTTTGGACATGTTGCAGAAGAGAGGACGTTGTGATAGTTAGGTTTATTGTGCCAAGCTGGCCAATAAAAACATTTGGTTTGAAGAGCAAAGAGATAAATGGCTCTTCACGGCCCTCCCACCTCACTCTTGCGCTCTGGTGATCAGAGCGTGCTGGAGTTTGCCTGCTGCTGCTTTAGCTAGTTCTCTGCCTCAGCCTGTGAGCTACACCACCTGTGGGCCAAGCCAGCCCATGGATTGCATTCCTAAGCTTGAGGCTCTTTCGAGACCTGTTTTGCCAAGCTGCTGGTGTGCACACTGCTTGAACTTGAGGCTGGTGGATCCTGTCGCCATGCATTGACTGTGATCAATATCCCATCAGGGCCTGCGTCACTAAGCTCCCACGCTACTGACGGTTGCTGACCCGCCCTGCTGTTTGCTGCCTGTGGGCAGACTGCCTGCCTCGCAGGAGGGAGAGCTCCACGGTGTGCTTCCTTGACCCTGGACCTGGCAGCCCACGTGAGGTGAAGGACTTCCAGTATATTAACTGCTCCATGGGAGTGAGTTGAACTGAACCCTCTGTACTGCTGCGCGGACTAAGTGGCTGTCCTCTTCCTTCTAGCTGTGTATCTGTCCATATATATTCTTAAGCGTCCTAGTTTTCCTTCTCCGGAGAACCCTGCCTAACACAGACATCGTGCTGCTAAAGTAGAGGGGCAGCAAAAAAGAGGACTCTCAACAAGATGTCCTGACCGTGTGGCAGCAATAGGGGGCTCAAAGACTGGGCAAGTGTGAGGCTGGCACACGGCGGTCTTTCCTTCGCGGCACACAGGACCACTAGGGATCAGAGCAGATTCGACAGCACCTAACAGCGTACAACATTCCCTGAAGAGCAGGGAGGGAGATCCAGCCCAGCCCTGACACGCTGTGTGCTCCCAGGGGACTCCCTCCCCCCTCTGGGAATGTCCCTTCTATGAAAGGGGCAGTTGGCCTTGGAGCTCTGACAACGGTGACTCTCCCACTGTGGGATGGCGAGAAGCGCCGCAAGGCCAGCCTTAACTGCCGACAGAAAGACAGCCAAGAACACAGCAGAACACAGACCTCTTTGGTTTTTTTAAAAATTTTTATTAGACTAGGAAATATAATTTAATAAAAATTAACTTTGTGACAATTGGAATGCTAAACAGTATTTACAGGTAGTAGTTTACAGAATAAACAGGTGGGATGGGGCCATTTCTGGACCCCTGGACATAGAGCCATGTCCATGGCCCAGGCAGGGGCCCAGCCCTTCCCTCCAGGGGGGCTGCTCCCTGTACCCAGCCCCCTCAAGGACCTCCTAATGGCCCCGGCTCAGCCACCTGGTGCCAGAAGGACCAGAGGCTCTAGGTTGTCTGGGAGATGGGAAGGATCCCCCACCTCCTCGGAGCCTGGGGTACCGCCTGAGGGAAGGCAGAGGGAGAGGCACGTGGAAGCTACACTGACTGACCCTGTTGAGCTGGAGTTCAGGACATGGGGGGGCATGCCAGCCTCCAGGCACACAGCTCACACAGGCGGGGACACACACATTCCTGAGGGGCACCCCAGTGTGCCCACAGACAAGCTCACGCACACACAGCACGCACACAGCACACATGCAAGCACTCTGCAGAGACCAGCGACCTCCCACAGGCCACGGCGCGTCTCATCGGCCGTTCTCTGGGACCAGGTGCCCTGGAATGACCCTCAGGCCTGAGGAAGAGGACGGGCTATTCCCAGCAGGGAGGCAGCTGGTGGGGGTGTGACTATGCCTTCACGGCTGCCGGAAGGAACCAAAACACCCTTTCCGGGTGTTTCTTGTAGACCTGGGCAGTCTGCGCCCTCCCGGGAGGATGCAACCAGTCGGGTCTATGCCCCAGGCCCTGGTTCACAATTTCTAGGAATCAGCCTAGAGCCAGTGCCAGCCGGTGGCCGGACTGACCTCCCTGAGCTGTCGTCTGGGCGTGGCTGGGGAGGACAGCGCTATGGCTATGGCAGCTCGGGGGACGATCTTGGAGGGAGCCTGTTAGAGCCAAAAGTCACAGTGCATCAGATAGCAGCCCTGAGGCCTCCTTAGTATTAAAACGGAAACTGAGGCTCAGCGAAGGCAGGGCGCACATGCCCGAGAACACAGCGGTTGGATTAATGGCAAAGCTGGACCCCCTCCTGGTCTGTGGACTCGCGGACCACACACAGGCATTTCCCTCGCAGCCCAAAGCCCCGCTCACCAAGGCCCACAGCACTCAGGGAGCCCAGACAGGGAAGTCGCACGGGCTGTGTCCAGGGCAGTGCCCTGCAGGTACCAGGGCAGAGCACCTTACTATTGGCCTTGGGAGCCCGGTGCAGGCCTGGCCCCTCCAGAAGCCCCGAGACAGACTCTTTCCCCTTGAAGCTGCTGGCAGGCTGCCCTTGGCTAGCTCCACTCCTGGGGCCTGCTGGGCAGCGGGGCACCTCACAAACCTGAGGCTTCAGACAGGGAAGCCAGGCTGACGCTCTCCTCTTGGAAGCATTCTTCCAAGGACAGGATGTACCCAGGTTGCCCCTGAAAGCTGTTCGGGAACCTGCTGGGACGAGCCTGGGGGTCAGGGCCCAGAGCAGCGAGGGAGCTCGCCTGGCCCTGAGCCCAGGAGAGGCCTTTGATGCATGGTCTGCAGCGGCTGCAGATCCTGGTCCAGTCTTAGCCCCAGAAAAGGGACATGGGCTCACTCACCCACCCACCCATACTTCAGACCCTGCTGGCTTCTTGGAACATTTTGGAACAGGCCGGTCCGGGTCCCAGTCCTCGCACCCTGAACACCCAGCCCTGTTCAGGAAGTGACTTGGTGATCTCCCACACTGCTGAGGGTGGGGAGAGGATTAAAGGGAGGGCCCGGAGGAGATCAGAGCTGGGAAAGTGCTCCCCTCCCATCCTCCTCCAGTGCTCCCACCCTGAGCGAGGGCAGTGACTGCTTCTTCCTCCTCAGAGCCAGCCTGGTCCAGGAGCACAGGCCCCTCCACCCCACCCAGCTCTTCTGCAGAAGGAAACTGAGGCGTGAGGGGGACCCTCTGGACTCCTGCTCCCAGCCCAGGGGTCCTGGCTCCCTATGGACACTGTAGGGCAGAGGGATCCAGGAGGATCCCCTTACTTCTGGGGCACACCCCTTCCCAGGTATCATCAGGCATCTCCCTGGCTCAGAGCTGCCCAGGCCCGCCTGCCCCCAACTTCTGAATCTAAGGGCCTGAGGGTGCCTGCTTGGGGTTCACCATGACCCTCACCATCACAGATGCCCATTTTCAAGGGCAGCATGGTCCTACAGCTCAACCCAGGCTGGGGAAACGGAGGCATAATCAATCTCATCAATAGAAACGTGTTCCCTATTCAGTGCCACGCACATGCCTGCTCACGTGCACACACACACACACACACACACACACACACACACACTTGGCCAGAACCATGCGCATGCCCACTCTCGTCCACTCAAGAAAAGAGGTTTCTAATTTTTTGTGTATTTCTTTTTCTTAAAAAGGACTTATCCAAGTATCTGGATAATAAATCATCTGCGTTTCCTAGGAAACGGGGCTTCCTTTCCCGTGTGGCTTGGTGGCTTTCTTCTTCATGAGCTTCCGGAGCACGCCTGAAGCGCCCCTTCTCCGTTCCTTCTGTTTGGACAGGAGAACGCCATCTGAATGGACAGCACTCAGCTCGTCAGAGAGGAGAACGGCGTGAGAGGGGAGGGGACGAGGGAGGGCAGAGACCAACAGCCGAGGAAGGATTGACATGTGCAGGAACACAGGGTTCCGGGCCCGGGGTGGGGGTGGGGGGCCGGGGGAGAGCCCCGCCTTCCCTGACAGAAGCCCCCGTCCACTCCTCATCCCTGCGTGGAGGGCTGGGGCCAGAGATAGATAGATAGATAGAGAGAAAGAGAGAGAGAGAGAGAGAGAGAGAGACGGGCAGGTGGAGAAACACCTTGGTCCTTGGACAACAGAGAGTACATGGATTTTGTAAGGCTGGTCGTGGTCAGGGGTGGAGGAGAGCAGCCACAGGGCTGAGTGGCGGCCCCATTGAGGCTGCCCGCCAGCCTCCCTTCGCCCGCCTCCTGTGGTCCTGCCAGCTGAGCGAGTCCCAGGCGGCTCAGCAGTCCCCATCTGTCGTCATGGCCACCAGCATCTCACTCTTGCCCATCTCCTCCAAGGCACTTGCCAGGCTGTTGAGGTCCCCGTCGTCCTGCTGCAGAGCTTCCCAGAGGTCCAGGATCACGCCCGTGGGACTCACTTTGGTGGCAAAGTAGTTCAGGTACCTGGCAGAGAGAGAGCAAGACACTGGGGCCCTGGGGACTGGAAGGTGGGGGGAGATGCAGGCAGCCCCCCTCCCCAATTCGGGCTCAGGGCGGGCCCGCAGGGCGGTGGGGAACTGCCCCGTGGGATTCTGGGGCTGGGGCTCTTCGTGAGGGGGGGAGGCGGGGTTGCTGATAGCCAGCCTCATCTTTGGGCGAGGAGAAGACAGTATACAATCAGAGGGGTCAGCACAAAAGAAGAAGGCAAAGGAAGCGGCTGGGTGGAGGCAGGAGGTAGAGAGGGGGACCAGCGGAGGCAGCAGGATTCTCTCTGCAGTCCTGCACGGACAGACATTTACATGTGGAGGCACCGAGGCTCCCACCCTGAGCTGAACGGGTGTCGGAGGGAGAGTGGAACTGAGCACGGGTATGATGAAGGCCCCCGCTGCCCCAGCGAGCCCCGCGGGACAGCGGGTGCTGTGTGTGCGCTGGCTTGGGAGGGGCAGGCGTGAGTCTCACCGGTCCACGGAAAGCTTCTGGGCCAGCAGCCGCCAGTCATTGCCCCGGGCACTGGGGGCGTCCAGGCTACTGCAGATCTTCTGGCGGATGGACAGCGGGATCTTGAAGGCATAGGGCCCCAGCTGGGTGGTGGCGGCAGTCGTGGGGGCCGAGCAGAGGGCGTCCAGAGAGCCGGCAGCCGTCTGGGAGGAAGGGTGGGGCAGGCATGAGAGGGCTCCCCGGGTGGGGGTGGGGGTGGGAGGGCGCTGGACATCTTTCCTACCCTGGAACTGGAGCTATTGAGACCCAGAGTCCCACTGCCCTCCTCCAGCCAAGCATCAGCGGCCCAGTCAAAGCCTTCTGCTTTGCAGGGTAGGCCTCAGGGCCAGGGCTGCAGGCAGACTCTGGGCGTGGGTTTGGGGGAGAGGGGTGGGGAGGGGCATGCACCAAGAACACTGCCCCCGTGAGGACCTCAGCCACAGCCACCACTGGACACATGAGGCAAATGGAGTCCTGAGCAAAGAAGTGGCTCTGGTCCAAGCTGGAGGCGGCTGGGCCCCGGGGCGGGGCGTTCAGGGCTGCACTGTGAGGAGGGTCTGTCCAGCCCCCCCCTGGAGGGAGCCTGTTAGAGCCAAAAGTCACAGTGCATCAGATCTCAGCCCTGAGGCCTCCTTAGTATTAAAACGGAAACTGAGGCTCAGCGAAGGCAGGGCGCACATGCCCGAGAACACAGCGGTTGGATTAATGGCAA
>NW_022103968.1:63320968-63323280 GCF_000313985.2 Echinops telfairi | reverse complement strand
TCTAGGGCGGCCATCATCCACAGGCTCAGACCTCACAGCTCCCTGGGTTCAAACGGTCGTGCCACCCCTCGCTCGGTGACTGGACAGCTGGTCATTTCCTCAAGGAAGACCTCCTTGTGGCCCAGGTGGGGCCGTTATTTCTGTCTCCCTGGGGAGCTCGACAGATGTAATGAGACGATACACTGCCTGGCACATACTGGGTGTGCGACTGGTGCTCCAGGAAGGGTAGACCAGGAAACCCGTGGCTGTGGAGTCAGTGGGTCAGAGTAGAACTGTGCGCCCCAGGGTTGTTGGTGGGCAGCTTCGGGGAAGCAGGTCACCAGGCCTTTCTTCTGAAGCACCCATGAGTGGACTTGACCCTCCTTCAGCTTAGCGAATGAGCTGAGTAGCCATTTGCAACCCTCGAGGAGGACCAGCGCATAGAAGCGGTTGGCAAACACTGACAGGGCCCAGCTCAGCCTTGGAAGAAGCTGGGGTGGGGGGTGGAGAGTTGTCTTCAGGAAGGTGGCATGCCCACCGGGATTGGAGCTGGGTCCGGGTGCTCACCTCGGCCAGCGTGGTGTGTAGCTGGAATATCTGGCCCTCGCCCTCCACCTGGCGCACGCAGATCTTGCAGGTGAGCTCCGTGGCGGCCAGGCTGAGCCGCTCCAGCGAGAAGGTGCAGTGCAGGGCCTTCTGGCTGCCACTCCATATGTGACAGAAGGGGATTTCCTGGGGGAGGACAGGGCAGTGGCACGGAGGCGAGGCCGCCTCCTCACATCCACCCACCCACCCAGCATGCCTTGTCCCACAGGGCCACCCTCAAGAGGCCGGGAACCTCCGCAGGGCACTGCAGAACTCTCCATGTGGACCAATAGGGCCACCCTGCCCAGATCCTTGGGTCAGAAGGGAGCCCAGAGAGAGGGCATGTGTGAGAGGACTGAGCATGAGCTTCGTGGACTCAGTGGGGTCATACGGGAGGGCGGCCACTGAGGTCAGACCCACCCATGATCAGATCGGGCAGCCTGCCTGGGCGCAGCTCTCACAGGCAAGAGGGTGAGGCTTCCTGTGGGTGGTGCCCATGGTGCCCATGTGTGGGGCGGTGACGGGGAGGAGCGTGGGCATGGCCACTGGCGGCACCGCTTTTGAGAACATGCCCGAGGATGGTTGGGAGTAAGCCCAAGAGGCAACAAGACCCCGAGGAGTGGCACAGCTGCGGGGTGCGGGGCGGGGTAGCTGATCACACAGAGGCCCGCACTCACCTGGTACTTGGCCAGCAGCCTGCTCCTCCAGTGCGCATGGGGGACGTCGTGGAGGGAGAGGCGCAGGTTGTGATAACTGTCCTTGAACAGTAAGGGCTTGGGCTCTTCCACCAGGTAGCCCCCCAGCGTCCGCTCCAGCTCCAGCACCTCCTGAGGGCAAGGGGTGGGTCAGAAGGGACAGACTGTTACACTTGGCCAGTGGGCAGTTTTCTGCTACAAGCTGTTGGTGGGGGTGTGAGTAGGGGTGGAGGGAGGCGTGGCTATAAGATGCCGGCAGAGGGAGTCAGGGTAGTGAGAGTGAGGGTAGAGACCCATCTGAACCCAGGTGGGTAGGTGCTCAGAAGGCTAAGAGTGTGGACAGGAAAATAAATGTCTAGAAAAACCAATGGATAAAAGGGCAGATAGACGGATGGACAAATGGGTTTACAGGATGGGAAGATATGGGAGAAAGATGAGGTTTTCTAATCTTTTAAAGAGTTATAGTCTCAGAAACCCACCGGGGCTGTGCTACCTGTCCTATAGAGTCCTCATGAGTTGGGATTGACTTGATGGCAGTGAGTTCAGGTTTTTTTGGTGGGGGAGGAGGGGGGACAGATGAAGAGATGAATAGATGGATGAAGGATGAAGAGGTAAATAAGAAGGTAGATAAATGGATGGGTGTATAAACTCTTGGTGAGTGAAGGAAGGGGAAAATAAATACATGGATGAATTGTCACTAGACAGACAGATGAGTCTATCCACAGAGCTACCTAGATAGAAAGTTGGTTGCAGGATGGAAGGATGGATGGAGGGATGGTTGGATGGCTGGCTGGATGGTTGGTTGGATGAAGGGATAGATGGAGGGATGGTTGAATGGATGGTTGGATGGAAGGATGGTTGGATGGATGGAGGGATGGTTGGGTGGATGGTTGGAGGGATGTTGGATGGATGGTTAGATGGATGGATGGAGGGACGGTTGGATGGATGGTAGAATGGATGGTTGGATGGATGGAGGGATGGTTGAATGGATGGAGGGATGGTTGGATGGATGGAGGGATAGTTGGATGGATGATTGGATGGATGGAGGGATGG
>NW_022103968.1:63316417-63320338 GCF_000313985.2 Echinops telfairi | reverse complement strand
ATGCATGGTTTGATGGATGGAGGGAGGGATGGTTGGATAGATGAAGAGATGGATGAAGGGATGGGTGGTTGGATGGTTGGATAAATGAAGGAATAGATGGTTGGATGAATGGAGGGATGGAGGGATGGATGGATAGGTAAGTAGCTAGAGGGGGGCCTGGGTAACCAAAGATGCCCTCAAACCTATACTGTGGCAGTGTTCCTCTATCCCTCATTGATGTCCACACCACTCTCTGGCCAAATCTGGCCACCGGCCAGTGCCTTGCTACCATGAGATGCAACCTGCAAGAGCATTTCCCAGGGGCCTACAACCCACTGTGGCCTCTTGGAATTCCAGGTCAGCTAGTCCCGGCAGGAGACACTCACTCTCCCACTCAGTCTGCAATGTGGAGTGCGAGACAAGTCACCTGGGGTGGGAGAGCAGTGCTGGAAGGGACTGCAAGGGTTGCTGGGAGGAGGCACAGGGCTGCAGGAGAGGACTGTGAGGCATGCAGGTGAGAGGAGTGGATGGGAGGGTGGAGAAGAAAGAGGGTGTTAAGGAGGCCCAAGTATTCAATTTAGGGTGAGACTGAGGTCCTGGGACCAGGCAGAGAGGGCCAAGGACAGAGTGGAGGGGCGTTTAAGGCTGCATTGGGCGGGGGGGGAATAACACTGGTTCCACGCCTGCATTGTCAGCTCCAGATGAGCAAATAGCTCCCTGCCCTTCCTTCCCTGCCACAGCGCCCTCTCACCTGGGGACACACTGTCCCCGACAGCACAGCCAGGAGCCTAGCTGGCAGCTGGGCCCTCTTCTCTCCCTGTCCCTCCCATCGTCCCTGGCTGTGTCCCTTCTACTTCCCAGGGTCCAGCCTTCTGTCCTTGACACTGTCCCGCCGGCTGCCCAGGGCTGAGCCTGTATCTGGCCTTTTGCCACCTGGTCTCTCCACAGGGCTGCCGCAGGGCCTTATGAACAGCTCTCCCAGCTGTGGCCCTGTCCCCCAGAAGGCTCCATGCTTGCCCAGGAGGCATGGGGAAGCCGAGCTCTGTGGGGCTTAAGACCCTCAGCCCTACCCCCAAGTCCACTCCACAGGCAGCCACACATCAGCTCCAGGGTCCCCTCACCCTTCTATGTTTGGACTCTTAACTGGTCTAAGGTCAGCTCAGCTTAGACTATCACATCACCCCCAAGTGGACGCCCCCGCCCTCTGTGCAGAAGAGCTTGCTCACAGCTCGGGCAATTCATCTCGGCTCTCCAGGGCCTGGGGCCACGCCAATGGGGCAGGGCCGCATGAAGGAACCTGGCTGACGTGGACCTGTGGATGGCAGAGGCCGGGAGCTGTGGGCACCTGGGGCCTGGCCTACCTTCAGCGCTACAGGCGTGTCCTCCAAGCAGTAGACCCTGAGGCTGTACTCCAGGGCCGTGCAGAGGGCAGGGGCGAAGATAGCCAGCTGGAGCCGCTTGACAGCTGAGTGGGAGTAGGACTCGCCGGTGAGCACGTAGGTGCCCAGCTGGTCCAGCAGGATGTGGCAGGACCTGGCCTCCAGCTGGCAGTAGCAGGGGGTATTCAAGGTCTCCTCATCCAGGGTCACCACCTCCTGGGGGGCGGGGAAACAGAAGCGGGCAGAGGTCTCAGTCAAGGCCCTAGAGAAGTCGTGCCCACCCCCCATCCCTCTGGGGGCCTGGTGGTTCTGATAGTTGGGTCCAGTGCCCCTGGGAGAGGTGCCGGCTCCCCAGTTTGGCCCTCACCTCCCAGTGACCCTGGTGGGCCTGGGTCTTGAGCTGGAAGATCCAGTCGCCGGCACTGACTTCGGCACAGTGGGGCACGGTGAGGATGACGGGGCGGCACAGCAGGAGGCCGGTGGGCCCGCAGGTCACTGAGGGGCTCAATACTGTCTGGGTTCCTTCCGAGAGCGGGCTGCGGGAGCGACAGGCAGTCATTGAGGGGGGCTGAAGTTGGCTGGAGGGGCCACTCGGGCTCAGCAGGGTGGATGGGCTCCTACTGGGGTGCCAACTCTGTCCTAGAGTGCCACGTGAGGCCCCTGACCCCTCAGCGGTCAGGAGCACCAAGAGAGGCCGGAACACAGCACAGACCTGGAAGCTTCCAGATTCCGGTCATTGCACAGCAGCGTCCCGCAGCCACTGTGAGGAGGCAGCTTTGACGGGCGCTGCTAAATCACCCTAGCTCTTCACTTCCACCTGGCCCCTGGCCAGGCTATGGGAACATAGACAGACCCTTCTGCATGTGCAGCATCTCCTGGACTTTAAGCCAGGTAGAACTCTTTTCCACACCCTAGTAGGCCACTGGGTGTGCATGAACACCCTGCCGGGGCATCTGTTTTTCCTGATGGATCTGTGGTCTCTCTAGTAAAGCACAGTCCATCTGCCACACGCTGGGCAGGTTTTGCACTCGGCCAGTGTGGACACGTTTCAATCTCAGTCGGTGCCTTTGAGAACCACCTCTGGCTTTACATCATGCTTAGAAGAGGCAAGTGTATACAGGCCCCATGGACAGGCCTGGAGGGGAGGCAGGGGACAGGGGGGTTGTGTCCAGGGAGAGGCCAAGAACGCTGAGTCCAGGAAGGAGAGAAAGGAGAGGGTAGCGTGGCGGGGCGGGGCGGGGTGGGGGCTGGCTACTCACAGGGTGCTCTCTGCCTTGTGGATCAGGAGATACATCTCATAGAACTTGCCCTGAGGGATGGCTCCGCTGGGCACCAGTAGGCTGACCCCTGTGGGGAAGAGGGAGGTCATCAGGGCGGGTGGTTATGGGAGCTTGCCTGGCCCAGAGTGGGCAGGGTGCGAAAGATATCTCCTGACCTCCTGGGCTCACCAGCAGGGGTAGCTGGGAGAGGGCCTGGGTGCGGGTATTCCCAACCGCTCAGGAGCCTCTGACACCCCAACGGGCATCCCCTTGCCAGTGGCCACTGTGCCACCACAGCCCTGTGCAGAGTGGGATGAGCTGCTGCCCAGGTCCCGCCACCCAGGGTCAGCTGTGGATGGGTGACATTCTCTGATGGGTTTCGGAAGCAGACCGCCAGGCCTTTCTTCCTAGCCTGCCTCTGTCGGGAAGTCCCTCATCCAAGCATGAGGGGCACTTGCTACAGCTGAGAGAGGGTCTCCCTCATGGAAAGCGAGAACCCCCCACTAGCCACCACTGCCCTTTCTGGGAGGTAGAGATGGGCACAGCCCTGGGGCCTGCTGGTCCCAGCGCAGGATGCTGGGAAGCTGCCTGTCAGCCCCGTGAAACTGGGCAACCAGAGGTGGACGCTGACCTGGGCTGGCACCCCCCTCTCTGGCTGCCGGCCCGGGCAGTGCTTTGTAGGTTTGCTGGCTTACCTAAATCCCCGTGCAACAGACGCAGACACCCGGCTTAGAGAGCGGCAGGCCTGTGGCCTCCCTCCCTGTCCTAGAGGCAGGCTGAAAGCCAGTCTCCTAAGTAGACCTCTATTTTATAGCTGCTTCTCCCCACAGCCTGGTGGCATAGTGGGCTACGCATGCACCTCCTAACCGCATGGTCAGCCGTTCAAAACCACCAGCCAATCCTCAGAAGAAGGAAGAATGACCGGGAGCCAGAACCGACTCGAGGGCATTGAGTGTGGTTTTCTGGTCTCCCCACACCCAGGCCTCTTTACGCTTCAGTGGTGCTGTGGGTCAAGCTCTGGACCACTAACTGCAAGGTCAGCAGTTCAAGCCCCAAGCAGCTCCCTGGGAGAAAGACGAGCCTGTGCAGTGGTTCCACACTGGGCTGGAACCTTGATCGTCGGCATTCTGAATCCACCAGCAGCTCCCGGGGAGAAAGACTGAGCTGTCTACTCCCGTCAACGGTGGCAGTCTTGGAAACCACAGGGGAGTCACGGTGACGCAGCAGGGGCCCGATGGCAGTGAGCGGTTTGTGCTTACAGAGATTCACGCCTCAGCAAGTCCACGGACGGAGCAGCTCGACTA
>NW_022103968.1:63298544-63316267 GCF_000313985.2 Echinops telfairi | reverse complement strand
AAGCCAGGGCCAGCAGGCAGGAGCCCACCTGTGCCAGGGATGCTGAGCCTCCCGCCCAGGCAGCCGAAGGTGCCGCTAACACTGCTGGCCGGGTCCCGGGGCAGGCCCAGGAGCTGCTGGGAGCCCAGGCTGGCGCTGCGCACATGCAGGAGGTGGGCATCTCGGGCCAGGTCTCCAGGGTAAGTGCCGGGGGGCAGGACCCCCAACAGGTCGGCCGGGTCTGGCAGGCCTGGCCCAGAGCCAGTGGTGCTGGAGCTGTAGACCTTGATCTTGAGGCTGGGCAGGGGGTCCAGCAGGGGTGAGTTGGTCATGGGGATCTTGTCGGCCGAGTCCTGCAGGGCGTACACAGGCCCACGGTAGAGGCCGGCGCTGGCGGTCAGGTCAGGGGGCACAGATGGGTGGAGGAGCTGTGGGTTGTCTGTGGGGAGGGGTCTCTAGTCAGACCCAGCTGTGCCTACCCCCATCCCCACCCCACCCAGGCCCAGACCCCACCCTCTGCAGCTCTTCAGAGCCACCCCCTGCAGGAAGCTTTGGGGGATGCCCCCCGCCCAGCTACAGCCTCCCTTGCCTGCATTTCTCCAATCTGCATACGTGGCGGTCTCTGGTGGGTGATGGGATGAAGCCCGGCTGTAGGCCGGCCGCCCCTCTTCTCCCAGCACCCCCACTGCCACCCCAGGTGCCCACAGAGCTTACTGGGCCTCACAGTCTTGAAGTTGACTGGGTGGAAGCCACCGGTGAGGGCGGCAGAGGAGTCTGTGATGTCGGTGTCGAAGTCGCGGCAGCTCCGGCGGTACACGACCACGCCCACCACCAGGAGGACCACCACGACCACGAGGACGGACACCACGAGGCCCGCGTAGAGCGCCACGTCCCCAGAGGGCTCCAGGACTGCAGGGACAGGAGGGAGAGGGGAGAGGCAAACCTCTCAGGGAGCTGGTGCATGCTGGGGGTGGGGAGGCACCCGGCCCTGCCACAGAGCACTAGCACAGAAGGGAAGGTGCTGAGGCAGGCTGTCCTCTCAGAGCTGGATTTAAACCTACGGAAGCTCATTCCCAGCCTGCAGCAATTTCCACAGCCCCCCCCCCCTTCCCAGAAATCTTTCCCACCTTCCATTCCATGGTCTAGGGGTGAGGGGGGGTAGCGTGGGATGAGTGGAATGAGGTGCATGACAATGGGGACAGAAGGGAGGAGGGGGTGGGCGAGGATAGGGCTCCCACAACTCAGGTAGGCTGCTCGGGAGGACCCTGCATAGGTGACAAAGGACAGTGTGGGTGTGATGGAGAGAGAGTCTGGCCAGCACCGCAGGCACCAGGCAAGCAGCTGCCGGGATGGAAGAACTGACACCCTAAGTCCACTTGGCTTTGAATCATTAAACAGCCACATGGGGTAGGTGGCTTCTACTTGGGATGGCTCAGCCAGCCAGCAGGACCACCCTCCCGGCTTCTTTTGGGAGCTCCAGGAGGTACCTGTCCACTCCCACCTCCTTATCGACACCCTCCTTCCCTGCCTGGGCCCCTCCAGGCTCCCTCCCTCGCCCACACTGGGGCCTGGTTTACGACCTGGCCTGGACCCCTCGGGCTACCCCTTAGGGCAGTGGCCAGAGAAGGCTCCTCAGGGCTGGGCGCTCTCATCTCCCCTCCACCTCAGAGGCCACTTGCCGGATGATGTACAGCCTGAGTTAGCCACCCGCCTGGACACCCCACCCCCAGCCCTCAGGGAGGAGGCTGGAGGGCTCCCTGCTGCTTTAATGATCACACAATTATGCAGACGTTGTGGTTTAATTACTACAGGCCAGTCTGCTGACTTGGCTCCACCACTCTGCTGGGGTTATCACAGGCAGCACAGCCCCTCCGGGCCTGACGAGGAGCCGCTGGTGGGACATGGGACCTGGGGCAGTGGGGGCGCTGACCATCAGCCTCAGCTGCTGAGGCCCAGGGCGGGTGGTCAGGGGTGGCTGGACCCCTCTATCCCAGACAGGAAAGAGCACCAGCTGCGGCCCCCAAATATTGGGT
The DNA here is from genome assembly GCF_000313985.2 of Echinops telfairi. Classification (NCBI taxonomy): domain Eukaryota; kingdom Metazoa; phylum Chordata; class Mammalia; order Afrosoricida; family Tenrecidae; genus Echinops; species Echinops telfairi. The sequence goes on along the minus strand of NW_022103968.1, from coordinate 63,314,255 downwards.
TCAATTCTGTCTGCTACTTGCTAGGCACGTAAATCCCCTTGGCCTCTCTGAGACTCGGTTTCCCCTCCTGTAAGAGGGGTCAAGATGATGCCCAAAGGTGCCCCAGCCAGGGGTCTGTCTGAATGGGACATAAGGAGGGGGTATGCATGAACTTCCCTGAGTACCAGGGGCCCCATGGGGGCTGGTTATCACAGGGGTGCCCTGGGCTCTCCCTGCCCCACAGTCTGGAGAAGCCCACCAAGGAGGAGCAGGGGTCCCACAGAGAGAATGGCCACGAAATGAGACTTACGGTGGCTTTTGGGGTCGCTTAGCGGTTTCTTATCTGTCGGGGAAACAAACGGGGAGACAGTGACACAGGTGATGGACAGAGCAGGTGACAGGGACACAGTGCAGGGGTGATGGCTCTGACGTCCCTTCCCAGAGGCCCGCCCGGCCCCTCCCGGGACTCACTCTGCACGCACAGCCCGTCCGTGCAGTTCCTGGAGTCCAGCAGCGTCCCGCTGCAGTCCTGGCCTCCGTTCTGGGGAGGGGGTGCCGTGCACTCGCGGCTGCGCCAGTGGGCACACTCGGTGCTGCAGGCTGACCACTTACTCCACTGGGTCCACGCCCCGTCCACTGCAGGAACCACGGCCGGGGCAGAAGGATGTGGTCACACGCCGACGCAGGGCAGAAAAGACCCCATCACATCACCACCGCCGCCGTGCCAGCGCAGGGTCCCACAGCCAGATGGCGCAAGGCAGAGGAGCAGATGGGACACACAGAGGGAGGTGGGATGAAGAGAGGGAGAGAGGAGAGTAATTCAGGTCCCGGCCCACAGCCAAGGCGCCTGCCCGGTCCTGGGCCGGACGACAGGCTCCCCCTGGGCCTGGGCGGCTGTGGAGCAGCCAAGCACATGCTCAGAGGAGGGACAGGAGGAGAGCTTGGCTCTCTGAGCCGTTGCCTGTCTCATCAATTGCCCAAGGCTGGCCTTGGGTAGGGGCCCAGGCAGAGTAAAGGGTCAGAGGTCACAGCAATCAGTCTGGCCTGGACAGCCACCTGGGGCCCTGGTTGATAAGGAAAGAATGGCCATCCTGGCTGACCAACTCCAGGGACCTGGGCATTGCCACCTGGCTGACAGGCTTACCGGGGCACACGGTGGTGCAGGCAGTCTTCTGGAAGGCCTGGCCCTCACAGAAGGCACCTCCATTGAGCGGGGCGGGGTTGGTGCAGGTCCGCGTGCGCTTCTGCCAGCCTCGGCCGCAGCGGTTGGAGCAGGGTGACCACTCTGCCCAGCTGGACCAGCCGCCATTCACTGCAGAGGCAACGGGTAGCTGTCACTGGCTGGCCACGACTGGGACCTTTCTTGCCCACCTCTAGCTCCACCCTCTCCTCTGATGAGCCCTCACTCCAGCCTGGCACTTACTCAGGGGAACTGACCGGAGAGGGCACTGACTGCCCCCCCCCCCTTGGCCTGGGGGGACAGGCTGTCTGTGACTTACAGGGGCTGGACAGGGACAGCAACACACCACACTCATCTCTAGTGTGGCTCTGCCCAGAGGACCCCAGAGGACAGCAGCAAGAGCCTACAGGCCAGGGAAGCTTGGCACACTGTAAGGACAACAGGGGCATGGGGTTCCTGCCAGGGCCTGCCTCTTCCAACTGCAGGAAGAGAAGATTTCCCCTTCAGAGGTAGGCAAGGTGCCGAAAGAAGGGGCAGGGCTGCGGGCTAGGGCCCCAGAGGACCTGGCTTGACCACTGTGTGACCTTGGGCAAGTCAGCTTCCCTCCCTGACCCTCAGCTTGGCCAGCTGTTCAACAGGTGCCGTGCCATCTAGGGCAGGGCTAGGTGTGCCCTCCAGCCCCAGGCCTGCCCCCTGGCCCTCACCGTAGACATTGACTGTGGCGGTGGTGCTGCGGCGCTTGGCCACCATGTTCTTGGCCACGCAGGTGTAGTTGGCCGTGTCGGAGAGGCGGGCCTGGCGGATGATGAGGTTGTGGTCGATGGTGAGCAGGAAGTTGGGGTCCTGGCTGGGGTCGATGACGTCTTCATTCTTGAGCCATTCCACCTGCAGGAGTGGGGTTGGGGGCACTGTGAGGGCCCACTCCTGCTCACCAGAACTCCCGGGGAGAGGGCCCACTAAGGAGGGCAGGGGGCAGCGTGACCAAAAGGAGCAGCGACCATAGCCACCCACAGTGACACGGCAAGGCAGAGCAGGGCACACTGGCCGCACGCAGCACCACGGGCCGGCCGTGCCATTTGGGGAAGGGACTTAGCCACTCCACCCCTCGGTCTTGTCCCGTGAAAGGGGCAGCTGTGTGGGAGCCGTGTGCAGCGCAGACGGGCCTGGCTCGGGTCAGGCCTCCAGAAGCATCAGTCAGTGACCCACGCCTTTCTCCTGAACCTTTCAGGCCGACTCCGGCAGGCCAGGTAACAGCCTGATCATGAAGGGTTCCAGGAAGGATTCCAACCGCCAACTTGCCACTTACTAGCTGTGCTGAGAGGCCGTGTCACCTGTCCCAGCGCTCTCGTCCTAGCTGCCTGGCGGGCTGCGGTGGGACCCGTGTGAGGACAGAGGCCATGACTGTACAGACTGCCTGTCTGAGCCCACTTCCCAGATGAGGGAAGCTAGGTCGCTGTTAGCACAACGTCCCTGGGTCTTGTCGGACAGGGCTGCTCCCACGCTGGGCCCTGGGTTCTACCCTCGGCCCTGCTTTATGCGGGCCCTATGCCTGTTTCTGTTCTTGGACCCCCAATGCAGGGCAGAGGTGGGAGGGGGTCCGTGGGTGGGGTGAGGCCATGCATGTTACCAGGCTTCCACAGAGTGGAGGCCCTTGCTTTGGCCTGTGCCCCTGAGGGGACCTGATGTGCACCGGGCTCTGCCAGCTCGGTGCCCTGACCCTTCTTGCTCTCCCTGCCTGGGGAAAGAGGAGGTTGTGGCTGGAGCAGACAGCAGGTCCACCTGGCTGCCTCCTGTCCAGCAGCAGTCCCCACGTCCATCCCAATCACCTCAGCCACAGGCACCCCCTCCGGCGGGCGGCACTGCAGGAGCACCTCGTGGTCCAGGAGCACCTCTGTACCCAGAGGTTCCTGGTCAAAGTTCTTGCGCAGGTCTGGGAGAAAGGGGAGAGGGGTGTGTGTGAGGCAGGGTGACAAGCTCCTTGCTGGCCACTAGGCGGCAGCACGCACCAAGGGAACAGATCATGGGGACCCGACCCCCTTATCCTTTATCTGAGAATTTCTCTCTAAAGATGTCACCAGGTGGAGTTGGGGGGAACAGGGCTCCCTCGCTGACAGAGTGGCCCAGGACGGATGAAAAAGTGAGCATGTTGCTTAAGTGCAAGTAGGCTCAGGAATCCTGGGGTCAGAGATCTCTGGTGATCTTAAGACCGGGCTGGTCCAGGAAGCTGGCTCCCATAGAGGTGGAAGCCATTCTCCAGGACCCCAGGGGAGAGGGGGCCCTGGAGGGCTGGGGGACGTACAGGCAATGCGGACATAGGCCCGGCGGCTCTTGGTGGTGCCCGCAGAGCTCCAGGCCACGCACTGGCACCAGTAATCCTCCAGCCCAAACAGCTCCTCCACCTGCTGCCGGGACACCTCGATCTGCACCTCTCGCAGCCGCAGGCCTGGGGGCAGGAGAGAGATGGCCGGTCAGGGTGGCCCGGGCACAGGCTGCACAACTCGCTCCCACCGCCGTCCCCGAGATCCCAGGTCCCCGCTGACCCCTCTCCCAGCTCATCTCCACTGCCACCACCAGCGGGGCCACCTCCGCTCACTCAGACAGGGTAATGGCTTCCTGTGCCAAGCGCCCGGCCTCTCCAGCCCTTGAGCCAGTGTGCTTCTGAAAATGCACCTCCCGTGGGGCACAACCCCCACCCCGTGCTCCACCCCAGTGCTTCCCGGACTACAGCCTCGTGAGATTCAGCCCCTGAGTAGCTGGGATCTTGCACCCCTTTCGTGGCCCCCCGGGGGCTGCCCTGGTCACCTCCTGTCATCACGTTACTTGTCAGGTCCCTCTAGTCTCACGCAGCCCCTCACTCTCCAGCCCCTCTCTACCCAGTGCACTCTGGTAGCCCTTCGGCTCTTAGTGGGGCCCCTCTTGATGTGGGTGCCTACCCTGACCCTGCCTTCACTCAGGGCTGCTCCTCTGTGCCTGACACTTCTGACACATCACTGTCACTCCCCGCTGGGGCTCCTTCTCCATGAGGTGGGGCTCTGTCCTGCTCATTGCCTGGTGCAGGGGTGAGGCCAGTCTCCTCCAACCTCTGGAGGGGTGTCCCCTGAATAAATGGGCCCCCAGACTCTCCTAACCCTCTGTCTCTAGAAAGTGCTTTCCCCTCCACATAGGAGAGACCCCCCCCCACCCCGGATTCAGGCACCCATCTCTGGAAGCTCCTCTCTAGAGCTTGTGGGAGGAGGCCTCAGCCTCCTCCTCCAGGAAGCTTTCTTTGAATGCCAGATAGCCTGTCTCAGCACCTGTAAGGCTGTCGTTCCTGCGCACCATGGCTTGTCCCCTCTTGTCCAGTGAGGGCCCTGGAGGGCAGAACTGTGGACCAGGTGTGCTGAGCTGCTGGACCAGTGTGAACCCAGCCTCCCACTTGTCCTCGAACCCTCTAGGTCTCAACCCGTCCTCACACTAAACACTCAGGTGAACTCCACGTCAAACACGCCGTTACCCTGCGGCTACACCCAGCGGAGGCCCGGCCCAGGACGACCTCAGCAGGCCATAGGGACTAGGAGAAGGGGCAGCCCAGGCAGGCCCACAGCAAGTGCCCAGCAGAGCTGAGGTCAGCTCTCTGGTGTGTTCCTAGGTCACCACTCTGAACTCTCACCCACCAGGCCTCTCTGTACCTCTCTGGGTGAGCCCACTGCTGTGGCCCGCCTGCCCTGCACACCCAGGCCAGGCGGTGGCCAGGACTCTCAACTGGGCGCTGGAGTTGCTTCCTGGTGGCGACTCCGCCCACTCTGAGGGTGGGGCTGCCGGCAGGGGCAGGCCAGGAGTGGAACCCCTACCTCATCTCTAGGCTGTGGCCTAGCCAGGTCGGTTCTTGCAAGTGGCTTCCCCATCAAAGGGACTTTAGCAGAACCCCGTGGGGGGTACAGTGCAAGGCCACCACCCAGGGAGGCTGACACAGGAATGCAGCAAGATGCTCAGAGGGGGGCCCACCACCTGGGGTCTAGCTTGAGAGACCCATGCCTACCCCCCTGGGCCCTGGTTGTGTCCAGGTCCCCAGAAAGTGCACGCAGGCCTGGGGGTGGAGTAGGGCCAGCCTGGCCCTCTGCTGCTGAGGGAGCGGCCTGCAGGACCATTGTCCATGATTTGCAGCAAACAGGGACAACGGTGCCCCAATTTCTTCAGCTGCCAGGGACTGCGTGCCGGCCACGGCCGTGTCTGAGTCATGCTGTCACCATGATCAATAACTGCCAGGTTGAGAGAGCCCCCGCAGGGCACACTGCCCCTTTGCTCTGCCTGGACGGCAGTCCGGCTGGGACTCAGGAAAATCCAGAAAGCAGCGGGCAGCGGCCGGGTAGAGTGCATCTCCTCTGCCACCCCCCCAGGGCTTCTGCCAACATATCCTGGTTCACAAACCAAGGAACTGGGTTCAGAGAGGGAGAGTGACTCCCCTAAGGTGGCACAGCCAGGGAGAGGGGGCAGCTGGGGTTTGGTGTAAAGCCCACCGAGTTCTGAAAGCTGGGCACCCCCCCCCCCACAAGTTCAGGTCTGGGCCTGAAGGGCAAGGGAGGGTCCGAGTAAGCTGTGAAGTGTTCACATCAAAATGGAGAGAAGGAAACGATGAAGTCAGGGTGGGAAGGGGTACAGAGTGAGGGGCAGAGACTACAAGGACGGAGCTGGAGAGACGAGGGGCACAGAGTGTATGTGGAAGGAAAGGGCAGAGGGGGAAGGCTGCTGGAATGTGCTCCCCACCACCCCCCACTGGAGCGCTCTCTCTGCTGGCCCTGTAAGTGACAGTAACAGGGAGTCCCACTTCTGGACCTCAGCCCTGGTAAAGGCTTTTTACCCCTTGGGGCTCCTGCCCTGTAGACAGGTCACTCCCCGAGCCCGGCTCTGCCTCCATCCCCAGGGCCCTAAAGCTCCACATACATCCTTTGAAAAGCAGGGGGCTTCAACCATTTGTGGGCTGCACTGTATGCCCCCCCAAATAAGTCCTCTGCCCGTGGCTATAAAGGAGCTGGGTAATCTCCATCACATCTATGAGGCAGGTGGCTGAGGCCCGAGAACCTGGCTTCAGAGCCAACAGAGAGAAGTGGTCTCCTCTGCCGGGACCTGGACCTGAACCTGTGGCTCCTACAGGTGAGAACTACAGGTGCTTGCTCCAGCCCTGCCACTGCCGGAGTTGGGTCAGAGCAGGCTCAGAGCCGCCTGCCCCATCGCTCCTTCCCAGCCACCAAGCGGCTCCCTCTGGACCCTGCTCCTGTCCTAGCACCGGCGTCTACTCGACTGTAAGTCATTTTGTTGGAAACCTATACCAAGGCAGTCCTATACACACAGAACCGTACAAATAACCCCAGTGCTGCGTCCTGGTCAGGGGACACCTGGTGGGGGCAGGGGGTTCTGCCCAGGGAGCCGAGCAGGGGTGGGGAGGGTTGGGCTAGCCCTGGCTCCTGGTCTAAGCAGAGGGGCTGAAGGCAAAGGGGGAGGACTAAGAATCCAGCCAGGGGTTTCATGTCCTTTCCTGCAGCACCACATGGTCAGCTGGCACCAGGCCGGGCCTGGGATGGGGCCGGGCTCGGGACTCCTTGGTGGCGCGGGGCCTGAGAATGCTCACCGGTGGCCTCGTCCAGACCCTCGTGGGTGACGTGGTCATTCTGGCTGACCCACTCGCCATTGCACTTGAAGTAGATCTGTGTGGCCGGGAAGGCATGACATCGCAGGGCCACGGGCTTGTTCTTCACGATGTAGGCATCCTGCGGCTCCTGCAGGAAGTGGGGCAGCGGCTCCGCAGGCGCCGACGGGAAGGAGTCTGGGAGCACCTCGCTGCCTGAGTCAGAGCCTGCGGGAGACAGGGCTCCATGAGGGCTGGGCTGCAGGCCTGCCACTCCCGGGCCTCCGCACCGCTCCAGGATGCCTGGGGGCTCTGCGTCTTCAGAGAGGGAGACATTCGGACAGCCCAGAGAGGTGAGGCCACCTGTTAGTCGGCAAGAACACCCCACAGGCCTGCCCTCCCCAGTATCCCTGCTTCGGCCCCAGCCAGCCTGGCTCTAGCTTCCCAGGGTGCTGCTGCAGCTGGTGGGGCGTGGGGAGCCTGCCAAGGAGGCTAAGGCCGGAACTCGGCCATCTCAGGCCCAAGCCACACTGCCCTTTGCAGCTCCAGCCAGGGCAGATGGACAGAGTCCAGTCCACCTGGAGGGCGTGGAGTGCGGGTGGATGGCAGCTGCACCAGGCCTGGGTTCTGAGGCCCCCGGCTGCCCTCAGGGAGGGCCCAGGAAGCAGCGGAGGGTGGAGATCATCTTCCTCATGGCTTCCCCAGAGGGTCCCAAGCCCGATCTGAGGCCCTGTTCCACTCCTGGCCTCTTCTCACCTGCAGAAGCTCGGGGCACAGGGAGGCGCTGGGCGGCGGCCCCTCCCCCTCCCTCTGCTAAAACAAATCAAAATCCAAAGAAAATAGTCCATCGGGTAGGTTCATTTTGAGCAGTGAATCTGAGCATGCAGGGAGACCACGTTGTTTCAAAAGGCGAGTGTCTCAGAGTAGGCGAGTTTTAATTGCAGGAGGGGAAAAAGTGCTGGATTAGCTCAAAACAATAACACAATCTTTGGTTGCTCTGTGATATAATAATCAATTTGCAAATTGGGCAGGGGGTCAGGGAGAGTGCTCTACTGGCAAGAAAACCAAACGCAAGACTCCCGAGGACTGGAGCTTTCACAGAAGCTGAACCGGGATGGGGGCTCCCCGGCGGCACTGACGGCTAAGCATTCGGTGTCTAGCGGCTGGTGCGAAGACCCACGCAGGCTTGAGGAAGGCCAAGCCGGAAGGGTGCTGCGGAGAGGCCACAGGCAAGACGGGGGTTCTACTGGCACGCGGGCCATGCCTTCCACCAGCCACATCAAATCCGGCATCTACGGTCCCATGGTGACAAGGTTCTCCAGGGGCGGCGGCACTGAAGAGGTGGTTGACAGAACATCTGGCCTTCTGCATATTTGTACCTTGCTCCTTAGAAGGGAGTCCCCCACTTCTCTGGAGAGGGCACTGTGCTTGGCCAAGGAGAGGGGCAGCCAAAAAGAGGGAGGCCCTCGACAAGGCGGACTGACCCAGAGACCCCCACAGCGGGCCGAAGGGCAGGAACAATCGTGAGGATGGAGCAGGACCGTCCTCTCCTGGGACAGGACACTGTGGTCGGAGGTGACTCGCCGGCACCTCGCCACGACGGACTCAGTTCTACCTCGGAGCCCCCCAACACGTCCGTGACAGAAGCGGTTTACATCCGGAGAGGATGCATTTGTTATTGACCGTGTGTGTGCACGCGTGCGCGGGCAGTAAGCATCACTACATTTTTATAAACAACAGCGCAGATCAATAGTGTTCTGGAATGTGGGCCAGGGTCTCAGGTGGAATCCTGGGAGAGAGAGAGAGCCCTTGAAGTAAAAGTTAAGATGTCTGTTTATTCATGTTCCAACAGAGTGCAGGGTCTGCGAGCCTCCCCGCAGAGAACTACCCCGCCCCCCTCAGTGGCGAGACAACAGGAAAGGGTGGGTGGAAACCAGGCCGGGCCGGGTCGCACAGTCCACTTAGGAAAATTGGCTTTCCGATGCCTGGGTAGGGGGCAGCTGGGGACAAGCAATGGGTGCTCAGCCTCCTCTGCCAACTGCTGCAGAGGGGACAGGGAATTAAGTTGCGGGGGGGTGGGGTGGGGTGTGTGTGTGTGTGTGTTGGCCCAGCCCTTCCCATCAGACTCCATCCCCTAAACATGAGGTGGGGCTCTTGGGGGTGTCCCTGTGGGCAGAGGGGCAAACATGCCCCAAAGGCCCGAGCACACCCTGACTTTCTCTCTGCTGGTCAGTGGCCAGAGCAGGACTGGGATGGCCGTGAGCACCGAAGGCCAAGCCGGGTCCTCAGTGGCCCGGGGTTCTGGGGAAGCAGAGAGGTGGCTGTGGATCCAGCTGCAGGGCCCTGGGGTCCTTAACTCTGTCTGAGAGCCCTTTACTCCGAGCCTTGAAGCGTCATCTCAGAAGGGGGCTGGAGGTGGCCACCTTCCCACTCTCAGAATATTCTGAAGGTTGGGTGTGCTAGACGAGCAGGGACTGCTAGGATGGGAGCAGGCACATTGTAAGCACATCTTTGCTGCATCAAAATCAAAATGAGTATTTGACACACATTAGGTGCTAGGTTTCCAATGTTTAGAGTAGCTAGCTTTTGCCAGGTTATTTCCTGAAAAGTACGTTATACTACTGTCCCATTTTTTATGTGGGCAAGCTAAGGCTCAGAGAGGATAAGCAACTTGCCCAAGGTCACAGCATTACCGAGAGGTAGAGCTAACGCTTCAGCTCAAGAAACACTGTGATTTTGGGAAACTCCACACTGCTCCCCGCACTGCAAGTGTCCCCACACCTCAGAACCCGAACAGCACCAGGCCACAGGTGGTGACCCCACTTTAGAGGGCCTGTGGCACCAGGTGGCAGCAAGGTGGGGATGGGCCTTCTCCTTTCAAAGCCCAAGACCATCCACATGGGACAGGGGGCTGGGTGGGTGTGCAGCCACATGCCCTGCCTCGCAGTGGGGCAAGCAAGTTCTCTGTGGCCAGATCAGCAGGCCCCTCGGGTCTGGGAGCTTGGGGAGCTGGTGGGGACTTGATCCCAGCCCAGAGGGCTGGACAATGGTCTTCCAGTGACCTGCAAGCTGGTTGCTTGTGCCCACCGAGATGGGCAGCTCTGGGGAGAGTAGAGTGGAGTCTGGAGGGTTTCCAGGCCTATCTGTCCCCGACCAGCGTCACACACTCTTGGGCACAGGTCTCAGGGATTGCATCTGTGGCATGGAAGGACCCTGCAAGGGTTCATGAGAGGCCAACGCATGCTGCTACACATGCAAGAGACATGTGTCCTCCTACCTCCTGGCAGAACCCTGCCCAACCCAAGGAAGCCGCCCAGCTGCGCACGCCACTGCCGGCTGAGTTTTGTGACTTTCAAGGTCAGTGATGGCAGCCCTCAGTTTGGCTTGCACCTCGACACAACGAAAACAAACATCCTCACAACTAGACCGCTAAGCCACGGCGTGACCAGCGGAGAAAAGACCGAAGCTGCTGAGATTCCACCTCGCTTGGGTCCACACTCGGGGCTCCACAGACGCGGCAGTCACGCCAGCAAGCCTCGTATTGCAGGGGGCACATCCGCAGCAAAAGAGCTCTTCAGGGGGTCCTGAAGCAAAGCTGTCCCTCCGAGGATGGTGTGCCTGACCCCACACCTTGGTCTTTCCTAAGCTCCTCACACGCATGCCAAAGCTGGACGATGAACAAGAAAGGCCCAAGAACGGACACTTCTGAATGGTGGCATCCATGCGGAGCGTTTAAATATACCAAAGACTGCCGGGAAGACGAACACACCTCTCTCGGGAGAGGTCCTGCCAGTCTGCTCCTTAGACACGAGGATGGTGAGGCTTTATCTCATGTTCTTTGCACATGGTGCCAGGAGAGACCGATCCCTGCAGAAAGAAACCATGAAAAAGAAGAAGCCCCCACCCCCATGCAGTGGCGGTCAAGGGCATACACCTGAAGCTGTGGGGAGGACCCAGGGCCGGGGTGGTCCCGTGTCGTACATCATGTGGCTGAGAGCAGGAACCAGCTGGGCAGCAGCAAATGCTAACAAGTGGCTCGTGCACAGAGCACGCGCAGATGCACGCGGGGTGCTGGCTGCAGATATCCTGAGTGCAGCAGGGCTGCCATCTGCAGCCCCGAAGCCCCTCTCATGGTGCCCCACACCTCCTGTTGGCTGGCCCAGGTGGGCATCGGACCCTTTGGGGCCTCCCCACTGGGGCTGACTGGGTGGCTCTTGTGCCAGCAGCCTTACTCCCTGGAGGCGGATGCTGCTAGCGGATGAGGAAGGAAAACAGCGGGCAGAACTAAGATTTCGCCCTAGAGGGGCCACGGGGTAGACTCTGGCTGGTTGGCACGCAGTAGATGCTCAGTAAGGAGGAATGATGTGTGTGTGCGCGTTGGGGGTTGGGCCCCCTGCTTAGCCACTTGAATGCTCCCAAGCTTCTCTCGGCCCTGGCTTTGGCCTGATGGTGGACAGAGGCTCGGTGCGATTGAGAACCACCAAGTGCCAGGGCTCCTGGGGGGTAACGCTGCCAGGCACCCTTCAGAAAGCGTTTCACATGAACTCAACTCCACACCAGCGGTCTCCAAACGTGTACGGTCCCCCGAGTCTGCAGAGGGGCCCTAGTGGCACAAAGGCTAAAGGGCTCAGCTGCTAACCAAAAGGTCAGGACGGGAAGCCACCAGCAGCACCACGGGTGCCCCCTGGAGAGGGCCTCTGTGGTCCTGCAGGGCCATCCTGGGTCGGAGTAACAGCAGCAGCGGTGTATCAACCATTTTTCCTTGGCACTCAAGGCCAAAACACATCTTTAGTGATCCTGTTTATTTAGTATGAGGTCTAAACAACTTAGTACCCATATCCTAACAGCCTACTAGCTTGCAAGAATATATGTACATAGATTAAAAGGAAAAATACTATTTTAATTTCCCTCCTAAATAAGCACCATTACTTACTACTGGGATGGATGGACCTGCCGGGCCCTGCTCCACGCTGTTGTCCCTGTGAACGCTTGGCCCTCAGCTCTGCAGAGACTCGGTGTTCCCTAAGCACAGGAGCCCGGAGTCACGGCACGGGACTACAGAGCCCTGGAGCTGCAGCGGGCTGTCACCCACAGGGTCAGCAGCTGCTCCATGGGGAATGATGAGGTTTCTTTATGTGCACTCCCATAAAGACTGGCCGCCTGGCAAACCCACAGAGGCAGCTCAGCTCTGACCCCCGGGGCCCCTCGGAGCGGGGACGGGCTCGATGGCAGGGAGTTTGGCTTGGCTTTTGATTGATGAAGCAGTGGGGCTTCTCGGGCTAGTAGTTTGGAGGTGTTTGCAAAGGTCAGAGGAGAAGCGGATATTAAGGGGTTTGTTCAGTGGCCAGTGGGGCCCAGGGCAAGGCCTTGCAGGACCCTTGGCCCTGAGCGGGGACTGGCTCTCTGGGTAACCTGTTTGTGGGGAGCCCAGAAGCCTGACCGTGGCCTGAGCCTCAGCTACTGGTGCCTGAGACCCAGCCCGCTGAGAGTGGAGAGTTGGTGCGCAGAGGGCCTGGAGCAGGGGTCTTCAACCTTTTTAAACAGGGGGCCAGTTCACTGTCCCTCAGATCCGTTGGAGGGCCGTCCTATAGTTTAAAAACAAACTATGAACAAATTCCTATGCACACTGCACATATCTTATTTTAAAGTAAAAAACAAAACGGGGCAAAAACACCCGGCGGCCTGGATAAATATCCTCAACGGACCGCTGGCCTGGAGCCTGGTGTGCTGGCAGCTCAGAGAGGGCCAGGGAGGGTTGCCACGCCACACAGTGAGTGACCAGTCGAACCCAGCTGAGGGGGGGACCTGAGCAGAGCCAGGGGGAAAGGCTTGGGGCTCCGACTCCCACGCCGGGGACGAGCACTCACTGCCCCCCCTCAGCCAGGTCCACCCTGGTGAAGCCAGGCCTCATGTGGCCCCACGGCTCACTTCTGTCCCCAGGTGGGTGACCTGGCCAAGCTGTCTCCCTCAAGCTGGACACAGCAGGGAGAGGGCCTCTGGAGTGGAGCTGGTTGGCAGTGCCCACAGGGAGGGGAGGGCCAGAGGGGGAGGAGGGACTGGTGGGAGGGGAAGAGCAGAGAAGTGCCCCACGCTGGGCACATTTATCATGAGCAATCACAGTCTTTCTCTCGTCCCTGGACACCGGCGAGTTCTCGCCAGTCCTGACCTCCCACTGCATGGAAAATCTCTCCCATTCAGGCCTCAGCCTCTGCTCTCAGCAGGGGGTGGGGGGAGGAGCCCACGGATGATTATGTTTGAAAAACACACACCCCCCGCCTGGAAAGACCCCTCCCTGAACACAAAGCCCTTCTTCCATCTGGCCCTGGCGCCTGGCGGCTAGGGGGGTTCAGGCTGGGGCCCCCCTCAGGGGCAGTTACAATGACTGTTACTGATGACAAATGGGGGCAGGCAGGCTTGGGGGATGCCAACTCATTCCTAACAAAGGCTGCCCCTCGCACAGTGCTTTTCCTATACCCTCACCTGCCTGTGCCCAGGACATCACTTCCTGTGTGGGCCAGGAAGTGGCCGCAAGCTGGGCAACTGGAGCAGGAGCAGGGCTCCTGCAGGGGGCATCAGGCTGGTCCTGTGAGCTCTCTCCCCTGGGGGCAAGCAGGTGAACTGATGGGAAGGGCCAGGGAGGCCACAGAGCCCTTGGTAAGAGCCCAGGCCCCATTTATAGGGGGCCACACTACTTACAGGAGCCCTGTGTTGATCACTACGGTTGAGTTGGGCTGCGATCCACATGGTCAGCAGTTTAAAATCACTGACAGCTCCTCAGGAGAAAGCCTGGGCGTTCTACTCCAATAAACAGGTACAGTGTTAGAAACCCACAGGGGGTCACTGTGAGTCGGCACTGGCTCCAGGGTAGTTTTTGGTTTGGACACTACTCACAAAGTGAGAAGGGACATTTGGGTCTCTGGTCATCCCCGAGAGCCACAGTGGCACCCGGGAGAGGGCTGGAGCGGCTACACATCACACTCAGGCCCACTCCCCCTTCTAGACCCTCCTCTGGCCTCATTTCCAGTGTCCCGTCTAAGTCCCAGGTCTGGGAGGGTCAGGAGGGGGACACCGGGCTTCCCTCTGCTCTCTCCTCTTGCGGAGCTCAAAGCCTTCTCTTCCATGTAGCTTTTGTCTGACCAGAGCCCCACTCCAGCGCAGAGCAGAGCTGCCCCACAGGCTTCTGTAGGCCACGAGGAGGCAGGAGGCTGCCTGCATCGTCTTTGGGAACAGGTGGTCTTCATACCACCAACCTTCCCATTAGCAGATGCGCAGGGAATCAATGCCGCACAGGGCACCTGGCAGTTAAAAACTAGATGGCATCATCATCAGTACAACCACCCTGGCAAGCACAGATGAGGAAACTGAGGCTGGAGGCACCGATGAGGTATGTCCAAGGCCCTAAAGCAACCAGGCTCTTTCTGCTAAACCAAGAGCCTCTCCCGACGCACGCCACTTCTGAGGGGTTAGCCATGTGGCAGCAATTTTTCTGGAGGCAAATGGAATCACCTAGGAGCTCCCCAGCGAGGAAGGGGCCCCCACATACCCTGCTGTTCCATGAAGGTCTCCCCCAGGCCCCCTGGGTGCCCCAAGCAGGCGGGGCCAGGGCCTGGGGCTCCGGCCCACAGAAACTGGCTCTTTCATCTGACCTGCCCGCCTCCCTCTGGAGTTGGATGCGTCAGCTTGAGCTGCCACTTCAGATTCCACCCAACATCCAGTGTATTGCTCAGCCTCCTGGGACCTCCCCTGCCCCTGCCCCACAGCCACCCATGACCCGGGAAGGCCCCAGACGCTGCCAGATGCACCTTCCAGGAATGCCTCGGCTATGTGAGGCATGTTTGTCCATCTGGGCCCACGGGGGCTTCTCAGGTTGGCAGGCCTTTCTTCTGAGGAGCCTCTGGCAGATGGGAACCTTTGGGTTAGCAGCTGAGTGTGCGGACAGTTCACACCACCACAGGGACGCGCCGCGGAGCCTGAGAAGCCCTCAAAGCACAGCCCTCGGGGACGGAGCCCAGAGAGGGTGTGGAAAGCTTCAGGCCACACACAGCATCTAAGGTGCAAGTCGCTGGGTGGGTTCCAGATGCCCAGGGACTGGCTTCACGGGGTGGGGGTGCCTCCTTTTCCTTCTGGTGCCGAAAACTGTTGAGGGCCTTCCTGGTGCTGCTGTGGAAGCTGGCGCCTCTCTGACTTTTCCAGGCGCATGAGCACTGTGTCTCTCGGATGCAGTTCTGCAGCCTCTGTTCCCCTTCCAGGCCAGTCTCTGAGGACAAACCACAAGCAGCAGCCATCTCGCACACACACACAACACTGCCGCACACGTCAGACAGGCGCGGGCCAGCTGGGCTACCTGGTCACCGGAGGAGCGCGGCATGCCGAGCTGGTGCCTGGAGCCGGCTCGGGCAATGACGTCAGGCTGGCGCGGCATGTTTGGCCCTGCGCAGAAGGATGCCCAGTGTCCTCTCCCTTTCTCTTGGAAAAGTCAGACTGTCCCTGGGTACTGCCTCTGGCTCAGCCAAGCGGGTCCGTGGTTCCGTCCCTTGTGCCCTTCCCGGCCATGCGGGTCTCCCCGCTGCCCTGCACGTCTAGGATCAGGATTGTTCTTCGAGGCCCTGGGGAGCAGGCTTGGAGGGACTTGCTTGGCTGATGTTTGGGAGCTGGGCCCTGCCTTTCACAAAGTCAGAGAGGAGACACAAAGCCCAAATGGAAAGCAGCGGTGATCCCTGCTTGCAGCCATCAGCTGGCCTGGGCCAGAGCCTGCCTGGGTGCTGGCGGCAGGCCGCCTGGCAGTCACCAGCTGGCTGCTCAGACCAGGGCCTGGCCAGACTGGACCTCAGGAGCCCTGAGACCTGGAGGGTTGCCCCTCTGCTTCCAGGTGGGGCCCCCTAGGCCAGAGGGGAGCGGTGGCTTGTCCAAGGGCAGAGAGCGAATCGTGGCTGCCGGGTCCTCCAACACC
>NW_022103968.1:63294466-63296609 GCF_000313985.2 Echinops telfairi | reverse complement strand
TCACTGCGCCGCTCAGGGAGGAAGGCGCTCACTGCTCTCCAGAGAGTGGAAAGGACAGAAAAGTGGCACCGGCTCCTGGACACAGGCCAGGCCCCTGCCCGCAGCCCAGGACTTGACACAGAGCCAGGGCCTGGGGCCTGCCCTCCCCGCCACGGTCCCTTCATTCCCAAAGGCTCCAACCTTGCTTTTCCCCTGGCAACGGGATGGAGAGGGCTCCTGACTCAGTTCCTGCGTCTTTACCCTTCCTGGAAGACTTTTGGGCTGGCATCAGCTTAGTTGGGAAAGGCAGACCAGGAGATGCCCACCTCAGCCACCCTGACCCTTCACCGCACACTGTGGTGGGAGTGGTGTGTCTGCCCCTCGCTCTGCCAGGTCTTTCTGGAGGAGGGTCTTCACTCCAACTGGGGCCACAGAGACCCAGCTTCACCAGTTGTGCTGCCTTCCCTCCTAGCCGGTCACTTGGTGAACCTGACTAACTGCGAACAGTTGCCATTTATGAGCACAAACCAGCTCCAGACCCGACGCCCGGCACACATCCCTAACTCGGCGGTTCTCAACCTTCCTCAGGCCGCAACCCTTCAATACAGTTCCTCATGTTGTGGTGACTCCCAACTGCTACTTCATAAACTGGCATTTTGTGACTGTTATGAATCGGGCGACCCCTGTGAAACAGCCGTCTGACCCCCAAAGGGGTCGTGACCCACAGGTTGAGAACCACTGATCTAACTCATCCTCCCTACACCCTGGGAGATGAAACTCTTGTTACCATTCCCACTTTGCAGACAAGGGAAAGCAGGCATTGGGAGGTTAAGCAGCTTGCCCCAAGCCACAGAGGCAAGGTGGTTGCCATTAGAATCTAGATCTCCCTGACTCTGAACCTTGGCCCTTGCCCTGGTTCTCAAACTGCAAGGTCACAGAAGCTCCACCTGGATAGCTTGCTGAACACAGCTTGTTTGTCCCCCTGCCCTCCTCGGGGGCCTGGGGGTAGGGCCCCCGAGAACTCACACTCCTAACAAGCTCCCAGGTGCTGACACCCATGCTCTCCTTCCAGTAGAAACATACAACGTGGGCTGCCACTCAACAGATGGCAGCTCCACCGCGCAGAGAGTCACCCAGGAATCGAAGGGCAGCCACGTGTTGCCGAGGGCGTCAACCACCAAGCCTGCACCCGCAGCTGGCGCGCAGTCACAGCACTGGGCACGGTGAGCGCCATCGTTTGTGTTCCTGTTACCTGCCGGGCACGTCGCTGTTCTCCCTGGGCCTCGGGTTCCTTGCCTGCAGAATGGGCACAGAGCTGAGCGGGCACAGAGCCGAGTGCAATGCGTGGCACCTCAGAGGGGCTTCGTGAATCGAAGACAGGTCATTACTGGTGTTGTCACCACCGCCGCCAGTAGCTGCACCACCTCTGTGACCAGTCTTCATGGCAGCCCTGGGAGCTTGGGGTCCAAATCTACCCCCAGTGCTCAGCTCAAGCCCCTCTGGGGGATAAGGAACTTGCTAGTCACTGGTGGACACCTAATGCCCACCAGTGGGAAAGAGCTGCGACTGCTGCTGCTTCCCCAGGAGCAAGGACGGAAGGATGGACGATAGGACAGGATGGGGAGCTTTCCTAGTTTCCTACAGAGCCTTTTGGGCTCCCAGGCTTAGCCCAGAGTAGAGTGCCTGTCACCAGGGGAGGGGAGGGTACCCAAGTGGGGGCCCTGAGGCTGTTAGTCACTGATACTCGGTGACCCAGGGCAGCCAGGCCCCCTCACTCTTGTCCTCTGTCCACCCTTGGCCTCATCCTCCTGAACACTACTACCTGCAAGGCCAGAGGGCTGGCTGTGTTGGCTGGCCTGCTCTGGCCCCTGGGAAAAGGGACACTCATTGGCTTTCCTGAGATCCCCTGGCCTGAAGTCCCCTCCCCTCCCCCACCCACCCCCTCAGCTCAAAACAATAGAGCCTTGCGGTTGCCCTTGCTGTGAAGGTTTGGTAGGTAGCTAATTTTAGCTAAGAATACCCGGCTCTTTCCCAGCCCTGGCCACCGCCACTGCACTCCTTGCTGGACAAACGGCCTTGGTTTTCCTCCTGATTGTTCCTGCCTGCCTCGGGGCTGGGGGCCGATTCCAGCCAGGACAATACCCTTTGTGTCTGCTTCCGGGTG
>NW_022103968.1:63276901-63293988 GCF_000313985.2 Echinops telfairi | reverse complement strand
GGTGTGTGTGTGTGTGTGTGTGTGTGTGTGTGTGTGTGTGTGTGAAAGGTCACACAGCACTTGGCAGAGCTGGCGCTGGAGTGTGTGTGTCTCCCAACTCCCAGGTGGTGTGTGTGTGTGTGTGTGTGTGTGTGTGTGTGTGTGTGTCCCGACTCCCAGGCCACTTCTCTTTCCATCACACTCCGGAGAAGCCCACAACTGCCCGCTGTGCCTGCCTCTGGCAGACACACCTGGAAAGCTACCCTCCTCGCCCTGTCGCCTGCCACTCCTTGTCCAGGTCTCCCTGTAAACACTGCCTCCTCTGAGAGCCTGCCCGCACTGTGCCCTCCCAGCCAGACCCGGGGGGAAGGCTTTTCCGGTACTTTTCCTTATTGGGGCTTGAGGTGCGCATGACCACCTGTGTGTTCCTTGTGTCATGCCTCTGTCCCCTCTGGCCCTAGCAGATGCATGGTGTGCCATGGGGCAGAGCTCAGTGGTGATCAGAAAGGCCAGCAATCAGCCCAGCTGGCCTCCAGCCCCTCTGCAGGAGAAATGACCTGGCCACCTGTGTCCCTAAAGCCACTGCTGTGGGGTAGAACTACTTCTTGGCTCGCCGAGGCTAGAGATCCTTACGGAGCAGTTGGTGGGTTTGAACTTCCAACATTTAGGATAAGAGCCCAACTTTTAGCCTCTGTACCACCAGGATGCCTCCAGGAAGATCACATCCCGGGAACTCCTAGAGGGACAGTCCTACTGTCATACAGGATCACTCTGAGTTAGAAGCAAAGAGTCACACCCAGCTACATGGGTGCCGAGCAAGCTAAGGGGGCTCTGGGCCAGGATCCTGGAGCCCCTGCTGCACCAGGTGATGTGCAAAAGGTCCTGGGGTTAGGACTACTTGGAACAGCTTGGGAGCTCAGACCTTCTAACCAGTACCCTGGTCCTCCTGGTCCATTTGGCTTGAAGGCCAGCCTGTGTTGGAGGTGTGTGCTTATTCACAGCGGTACCCGCAGCGTCAGCCGTGCACACAGTAGGCACCTGATAAATGCTTCTTGCATGAATGAGTGCACCTATTGGGCTCCTCTGGGCCCTTTGCTCCTGAGGAAGAAGGCTCAGTTTGACCCCCGCCCCGCCCTTCCCAGGCAGTTCTGGGAGCAGGAGAAATGAGGCATGTTGGGAAGCAGCCCTGCCTTGGAGGATAGTGTACGGCCTCGACACTCCCAGTGCTGCCTCTGGTCCTCAAGCCAGCTCAAAGTCCCTCCCTGCCTCCACAGGCCTCCTCCAGGTCTCCCCCTGCTGCAGCCGGGACTCAGCACACTGTAATTAGAGTCCTCCTTCCAGGCCCTGGTAATGAGGGGGTGTCCAGTGCCAGCCATAATTACAGCCTGGTTAAAACGAACAGGAGCCGCCTCCCAGCCAAATTACAAAGTCTGCAGCCGGACTCCCTCCGCTCCGCTCCCTTTTTATGGGGCTGGTTAAAGGGTGGGACAGGGAGTTTATGGAAAAGCCAGCTCGGGCTGGGGATGCAGTCTCCAGGGGGGTTGTGAGCGCTGAAAGTCTGGGCCTGTGATGCTTTGAAAGTGTCCTCCCACCACCCCTTCCCCACCCCCGTACAAATTCCCATCAGAGGCCGAGGTCAGGGATGGGCAAAGGAACTGATGGAGACTTCTCTTTCATCCTGCTCACCGCAGCCCCCAGCCAGGTGCTGAGCCCTCTGGGCCAGGCCAAGTCACGGGCTTGTGCAGTTGCATGTAATGGACGGCTGCCCGCTGAGCAAGCACCACTGCCCAGACTCGACGAGCCGAGGCCCAAGTCACACCGCCTGTCAGTAAGAGGCAGGTCCAGGTCTTGGGCCTGGGCCCGCATTGGGGGGGCGGGGGAGAGGCGGAGGGGCTTCTGGATGGCAGGTCTACTCCATGTTGAGCTTCTCACTGGTTTGGCGCGCAGCAGGGGGACGAGAAGGACTCATCCAATCCCAAGAATTAGAGGTTTGCAAAGCTGGCCTTCAAGGTCCTGCTAAGCTATTTTATCCATTGTAGAGGTGAAGAAAGCGAGGCTCAGATTTGAACCAGCACCTCAGAGGCAGAGCTAGCATGTGGGAGGCCTTTTTCACACCAGCCTGGCCCGTTTGCCTCGGACTCTCCGAGTGTGAAGGCTGTAGGGAGAAATCTTACAACCCCAGACCACACTCAACGGCCACGGGACTGATTCCAACTCACAGTGACCTACAGAACAGGGTAAAACTGCCCCTGTCAGTTTCTGAGAGGGGAACTCTTTAATAAGGAAGTAGAGAGCCTCATCTTTCTTCAGCAGAGTGGCTGCTGGTTTTGAACCGCCGACCCGGCAGAGAAAATCTAGTCAGAAACAAATACAGGATTCATCTTGGTTTATCCTGAGACCATGGCAGACATCACTAATCAGTCATGGACAGGACCTCAGGCTTGTTCTCAGCACAGGACTATACTCAGCCACTGTCCATCAAGTGGGGAGGAAGAGAATTCCCCATTCCTTATCTGATTAAAAGGAACTCGGCGCTCGAGGTTAATCCTTGGGCTGTTCACCACAGTGCTGGTGGCTCAGGCAACCTGCCACCTAAAGACTTGAGAGTCTCAGAAAGCCTGTTAGGGTTCCAGTGTGCTGGGATCGACTTGTCGGCAGTGGATATATGATTAAAAGAGGCTTGGTGGCACAGAGGTTAAAACTCTCAGCTGCTAACCCCAAACCTGGAAGTTCTAACCCACCATCTGCTCCGTGGGACAGAGATGTGGCAATCTGCCCCGGGAAGCTTTCCAGCCTTGGAAACCCTGAGAGGCAGTCCTCTGTCCGTGGCAGTCAGGGTGAGTCGGGACGGACGGACGGGGCAGCAGTTTATCTGAGCCCAGGGGCCCAGGGGCACCGTGGTGAAGCACAGGGCCAGTAACTGAAAGGTTGGCAGTCGGGATCCACCAGCTGCTCGGCGGCAGGAAGACGTGGCAATCTGCCTCCCTAAAGAGGGGTCTCAGAGGCTACATGGGGGACAGTTATTTCCTGTCTGCAAGGGTTGCCATGAGCCGGAGTCAACTCTGAATAAGCCCCACACAGCCCACAGGGAGTTAGGACGACTTGCCTCAGTGACTGACCAGCCCTCACTCCGCCATGTCTGGCAAACCGCATACCCCAGCCAGCCCCGTCTAGTCTGGGCTCCCTTTGCGGGGGACACAGGCCACTCGCCATCCCCCGGTCCTAAACACCTAGCCAGCCAGGGCTATAGAAGGGACTACGGGTGCCCAGGCTGGCTTACCTCCACGGTGTCCTGTGAAGCAGCCTCCCCAGTGTGTAGCTGAGCTGCTCCCCACCCCCGCCCTCTCCTCCCAGGCCCCAAACCTGGCTCCAGACACCCACTGCCCACTCACCACAATTGGCCTGTGGTGACTCACAGTTTTCCCCCCTGCATTACCTCCTCCCCCACCCCCCCACCCCCATCTTCTGCCCCTGGCATCCCCCTGGCTCTAACAAGCCTCTTCAATGGGGCCTTTGATCCTCACTCTGAAGGCACTTTAACAGGGGTCCCACTGCTTTAGCACAGGGGTTGGGGGAGGGCGCTAAGGGGGAGAGGTGGGGTCATGATGATGATGGTGGGCCCAGTCCCACCACTCTCAGCCTCTTGCAGGCTGGTCCCAAACCGGGAGGAGCCAAAGGCCCCTGGAGCAGGCATAGGCACCTTGGCGGGGTTCTGGGAGGTGCCTGCCTCGCCCAGCAGTGCTGGGCTGGGATGACGGGGCCTTTTCAAAGGGCACTTTAATTAAGAAAACAGGGCAGCTAGCCAGTGGGATCCAGGGCCACACCTGGTGCCCAACTTGCCCCGGGGGTTGAGGGAAGAGGTGTTTGAGGGGATTGCAGGCCTGCAGACAGGATCTGGGGACCGTTCTGGGTGGGGGCACCCCCTGCTGGGCCACGGAAGGCACCTGACCCAGTGTGGCTCCCTCACCCTCCACAGGAAGGAACAAGAATCAGCTTGTCGGTTGGGTGGCTGGGCTCCCGGGGGCTCCTGCTCAGGCCCAAACTGTGTTGGACCCACTTTGAGCTGCCTGGAGCCACCTGCCCCAGGTGTCAGGAGGGGACCCCGACATCAGGTCCTTGCGGTTCTTCTCTCGGGCATGGGAGAGGGAGGGTTCAGGCCCCTGGGCTCCTGTGTGTCCCCGGGAAAGCCCTAGGTCTTTGGTCTGCCCTAATCCCCTCTTCTGTGTAGTGGTTATGCTTTGGGCTGCTCACCACAAGGCCAGCACTTCGAAACCACCAGCTGTTCCTTGGGAGACTGACATGGTTTTCTGCTCCCGTCCAGAATTCCCGTCTCAGAAACCCACAGGGCAGAGGTGTTCTACCCTGTCCTCTGGGGACACTGCGTCGGAGTAGACGCAACGGCAGTGAGTTAGTTATAAGGGGGAACAGCCTGGCCGGGGAGCCCCCGAAAACCCATGCCTGCATGCCGAGTGACTATGTGACCCTGGGCAAGCTGCCTGTTCTTAAATCTTCGGATGGGCAAACAGTATCTTCTTCTTATTGATGGGAAAATGCTGTCCATAAACTGCACAGAGCTGTCCAAGGCCTGAGATGAGTCATTATTTGTGTTTCCAATAAACAGCTAAACTCTACCTGCCCACAAGGTGAGGCGGGGCCATGTCTAACCCAGCTCACCTGGGGACTCCTAACCCCCAAAGGACTACGCATGCAAAGCCACCCTGCTCTTCCCTGCCAAAGCTCCCCTTGGCCAGGAGGTGGCTGGCAGACAACAGGGGAGAGGGTAAGCCTTGGCGTGGGCTGCTCGTGTGGGGCCAGGGCTCGTGGGATACGGTAAGTCTCAAACACAGTTCCCAGGGAATGTGATCCCTGTGCACACTGCTTCTAGTCTCTCGGCCTCTGCTTAAGTATCTGCAAAGTGAGTATCGAAGAGCTGCCCCTGCCACGCACTCACATAGATACAAAGGTTTCAGCCCAGGCCTAGTACACTCTGGGTGTTTGTGGAAGTGGCCGAGGTTGAGGCCTGGTGACCTGGGGTGGGTTCCCCACACACCTGGCCGCCCCAGTTCCCAGGCATGAGGTCGAGCCCTGTGTCTCCCTGCAACAGGTTCTGGTTGTTTCCTCAGGCCCTAGCTGCAGCTGGGCCCTGGCCAGGGGCAGTATCTCCCTGCCCACGCAGCACCTGGTGTGAGGAGGAGGAGGGAGCTCACGGCACAGCCAGGGTGACTTCTGCCTTCAAGGCCTAACTGCCAGGGCCAGAGGAGAGGAGCTGGGAACTTGGGGAGTGGCCTGGATCTGCCATTCCACAGCTGAAACACCACACCAAGGCACGGACCCCCGGGGCACTTGGCCTGGGTGGGTCTAGAATAAGGTGACCAGACATCCCGCTTTTGGTGGGACAGTCCTGATTTTTGGTGTTTTAAAAAAGTCCCGATTTTTGGAAACAATGCACGACAAGCTAAAGAACCGTCTATTTGGTCCATATAGACCAAATTTTTAATCAAGAACCTCCCCCCACCCCCCCCACCCCACTCCGGTCAATGGTGTCCCGCTTTAAATCTGGTCACCTTAGTCGAAGTCAAGGGTCGCCTGGGCCGCTGCACTGTCTAGGGAAGCCCTTAGGTCGGGGTGGACCTTAGGCCTCCCTGCTTCCCATCAGAAGGCTGGGCACCCCGGCTGGCTGGTGCTGTCGGAGAGGAACAAGGCAGGCTCCAGAGCCAGTGTGGACTCGACCCTCAGTGTCTGGCAATGGCCTCTGCTGGTGGGCAGGGGAATGCCACAGGGCTGGTGACTTCCCTGGCCCCATCACCCCTGCCTTCCACCAACGTGGTCTGCGCTGGCTGCTTGGCCCCTTTCCTCCTCTCGCCCCTCTTCCTGCCCAGCCCCACACCTGCTGCATCTCCTCCCTCTCTGCTCTCTTCTCCCCACTTGGCTCCACACTGGCCTGAGCGTGCTGGGAGCTGGGAAGCCGGAGGGAGGCAGGAAATCTGGCTCTCATCTCAGCTCGGTGACTGACAAGTGGCATGACCTTGGGCAAGTCCCTGACTCTCTGGGCCCAGCTTTCCCATCTGTCATTGAGGTGTTAGGTGAAAAGTGTTAGTGTCCCATGAATATCAAAGCCCACATGCCACATGCACAGGCTGGTGTGCTGGCAGGCACCCAGGACGGACAGCGCCTGCCTCACCTCTTGGCTTCCCACCGGGGCCCGGGAGACTGATCCCAGGCCTGGCTGCCAGGCAGTGCCACCATTCACAGCCCACGCCCCTGCCTGGGTACCATCTGTTCTCTCCCAGCCTGCAGAGCCTCTGGCTCTGGGCTCCCGAGCTCCCTTCATTCTGACCCCATCCGTACCCTGAGGCATTGGGGTTGCCCTGTCACTGCAAGGGCTCCTGGCAGAATTTCTCCCATTAGACAGTAAGCACATGGGGCCTGGCAGGGCACTGGGAGCAGATGAAGTGGCCTTAAACCACAGAGACACTACCTCTGAGTCCTGCTGATGACAGGAATGGGGGCAGGGCAGAGAGAGGCCCAGGGGTGAGACAGGCACCCCTCCACCCCCCCTGTCCCCTCTCCTTCGCAGCAGTGACCCCGCACAATGCCACCAGAGGTCACTGGCAACTCAGTAAGCCAGAGCCTCAGTTTTCCTGATCCGTAGGATGGGAGATCATACCAAACTCACGGGGTTCATGCAAGGTTTACCCGAGACACCTCTCCCCTGTCCCCACACGCCTCCCCCACACCCCAGGTACGGAGTAGGACTCCCTAGACACTTTCTTCCCAGCCTCCTGTGGGGACTCGGCGACCAGCTCCAAGCATTGAGAGCTAAGAGAGGGCTTCACGAAGGTCATGAAGATCCTGGTATTCAAGGAAAATGGCATTTCCCAGAACTCATAGCGGGCCCTTGTACATCTCTTACACCAGACTTTTCCCTTTAAGGAGCCCTGGTGGCATAGTGGTTACTTGTTGGGCTGTGACCTGCAAGGTTGGCAGTTTGAAACTTGGGAGGAAGACGGGGCTTTCTACTCCTGTAAAGAGTTAGTCTCCGGAACTCAGGGGCAGTTCCACCCTGTCCTATAGGGTCGCTGTGAGTCAGTGTTGACCTGAAAGATGACAGTGTTTGTTTCCTTTCTCACAGTGGGTGCAGCGTGAGGGCAGGGCTGGGACAGATGGCTCTTTTGCTTGGAGTCCCCGCAGTGAGGGTGGGGGAGGAATTTCAGAGGTGCTCCTGGGAGATGGCCCATTCT
The DNA here is from genome assembly GCF_000313985.2 of Echinops telfairi. Lineage (NCBI taxonomy): Eukaryota > Metazoa > Chordata > Mammalia > Afrosoricida > Tenrecidae > Echinops > Echinops telfairi. The sequence continues at coordinate 63,286,768 of NW_022103968.1, read as the reverse complement.
TCGGGAAGGGTGAGGATTTGGCCTGGCTGGCAGGGGCCTTTGGCATCCTCAGTGAAGAAAGGTTGGTTGAGAAAATTAAATGAGATCACAGGGGTGATATTAAAAGAGCAAATTACTTTAAAGGGCTTCCGCTTCTTCCAGACCTGACTGAAGATGGAAGGCGCTTATTACACACGAGGAGTAGCCCGCTCAGTACAGCAGGGTCCGCGGGGTCAGGGAGTGGGGGGCAGGGGGTGTCTCTAGGTTAGGGACCCAGGACCTGAGCCTGCTGAGCTCCTTCCTCTCTGATCCTCAGGACCTGGGGATGTGTGGAACTCTTGTGTTGCCTGGGCCGGACCGCCCACCACGTGCTGGGCCTATGCACATCTGCAGGGACTTCTGAGAATGGCAAGTGGGGACAACCCTAACTTCGGACCCACAAAGCAACTTGGCAACACGTGCCCAGTGCCACACAGCAACACAGGCCTCCCGTCCTCAGATTCCACTTCCGGGCTGTCCTCTCAAGACGCTTGGCCAGGCTGTGGGCAGGGGGCTATCCCTGTAGCTTTCCTCGGAGTCCCTATTCTGGAAGAAGAAACCAATGTGGAATGGCCTGAGACGGGGAGCAAGGGGCCGGTGGCCAGCCCTGCTGCTCCCTGCACCTGTTGCCACAGGAAGACCTCTCTGGGGATGCTGCATTGTTCTCTGGCCAGCAGGAAGGTGGGGGCAGGGAGAATGACTGGTCCCAAGGCCGGGAAATAAATCTTTCACCCCTCCCTCCCCAACCTAGCATTTCCATTCAGACTAGCTTATTGATGGGGACCCAAGGGGCCACGGGGAGAGTCCACCTTCAGCCCTGGAAGCCTGAGAAAGCCTCCCTGGATCTGGTCCACACCGCCTGGGAGCCTGGGAGTCTCTCTGGGGCCCAGTCCCGAGGCTTCCTCTGGCTGTTTCCAGGCATTGTCAGGCCCTGTGCCCCTGACAGCCGCAAGACGCCAGGCGCCCCTGGTCCCCAGGCCAGCTTGCTCTCAGCCTCTGACCATTGGCCCAAGTCTTGGAGCAGGAAGGAATGGAGTAAGAGGATCCTCCGGGGCTCTTACGGAGCTGATATTCTGTCTGATTCCCCAGAATATACCCACTCCTCCATGCTAGATGCTGAAGGCACGGCTCTTTGCATGCAATCTGCATAGATTTGCATAGCCGCCTGCAGTGTGGGAAAGAGCATTGCTCTAAGAGTGAGACACTTGGAGTCTAGACTCAGCAATGCTATGAACTTGCAGGGCCATCCTGTCCTCTCTGGGCACCAGCACCCCCATCTGCTGAACTGGGGGACTGCACTGCTCGTCTGTGAGTCTCACCCGCCTGGGTGACTAGTGGGGGGCAGGAACGGGGGTCTCTGCCCTCCCCCACTCAACCCACGATGGGACGCACACCTGGGGCAGGTGCTGCCTGGACACCTCCTGAGAGACATCTCAAAGCCAGGTGCTCTCGCCTTGTGGGGCCTCTCTCACCCAGAGCTCCAGGACCGTGTGCCAGTTCTCCTGCCCCTCCTCTCCTTGGCAGCCCTTGGGATACCAGCAGCTCTGACACCCTGGAAAGACTTCCAGCCAGGTGCCAGGGAGCTTGGCAAGGCCCCAGGAGAGAGCAGCAGAGCCTCGGCTGTGCCGGGATTCAGTGCCTGCCCCTCCCAGCTCCCCAGCCCTGGACCAGGAGCCTGGACCAACGCAAGAACCAGGGGAGCAGTGGCACCAGGCCCAGGCACCTGACAGCAGGCACTCTGGCCCAGCTGCACCCTTGCCCACCTGCGGCAGGCTTTCCCCGGCCGAGGACAGGAGGTGGGGAAAGGAAGCCTCATTCCTGAGAAGCTCCGCACGTGCTGGCCTTGCTGCTCCTTGCATCACGATCTCTAGGGCCCGGTGTCGGGGGATGGGCACGCAGGACACCCAAACTGCCAGTACTGTCTCCTCCAGGCCTGGCCATGCCCGGGGGTGGGGGGGGTGGGGGGGTGGCTACTGTGGCCAGGGATGGCAAAGGAGGTGGGGCCTTTCATGGCAAGGGTGCGGGGCACGTCTACTGCTCAGTGTTGGAGTGGCTGGGCTTTCACAGTGTGCAGGGCCCAGAGCCCATCGATGGTCAGGGCTGGGGTGTGATGTTAGGGGTCTGTGTTGTAAAGGAGCAAAAAGCTAAGAAGGGCAGGCCAGGGCAGGCCTTTAGTCCCTGGGACTCTGGGACTTGGCTCTGCCCCCTCTCTGCTCACACCTTGAAGTCCTCCGGGGAAGCAGCCCACCCCCAACCCACCTGCCCTCTGCACCAGGGAAGACAGGCTGCCCGGCCTCTGAGACAGGCCCTTGGAGTCTCGGGAGCTCCCCAAGTCCCCTCTCCCTCCTTTCTGGCAGGCTCCTGGAAGTCACTTCACCTCTGAGCTGTGTCCTCAGCTCCAAATGGGTGAAGAATAAGGAATCTTGGGGCCGGAACGTGCCCAACATCAAGCTGCCAACCACAGGGCTGGAAATTCAAAACCAGCAATTGCTCTGAGGGAGAAAGATGGGGCTGTCTGCTCCCCCCCATCTCCCTGAAATCCCAAGGAGCACGTCTCCTGGGCCGTACAGGGTGCTGTGAGTCAGGGTTGAGGCCCTATCAGTGGGCTTCCAGGGGCAGTGAGGATTCAGTGAGACAATGGCAAGGTGGGCTTAGCACAGTGCCTGACACAGAACGCAAACCGACACACTGCTGGTAGCTGCTGTCCCCAGCACTGCTGTGGGGTTGACGCTGAGCCACTGGGCTGGCAGTGGGTCGAGCCCTGTGTCTCCCCTCCTGTACCCAAAAGGTAATGTCCTTCTTCAGCCCGATGTGAAACAGCAGGGTCTCGGTTGCTGCCTCCAGTTCCCAAATTTTCCCATTGGACAGATGAAAAAAAATGAGGCCCAGAATGGGCACTCACCCAGCCTAGAGTCACAGAGCCAGGCTGCCACTCTGAAGGGCCGTGAACCTGGAAAGGAAGACACTCAAGGCAGCCCCCATGGGAAAGAGCTGTTTTCCTTCACTATTTCAAAGGCACAGATACTTGGGAAAATACTGTGCTATATTTATGTGCTATTTATTTTTAAGATGTGTGTGTGTGTGTGTGTGTGTGTGTGTGTGTGTGTGTGTGTGTGCACATGTTTAAAGCAGTAACTCGAGGCTCTGGTAACCAAGCATGTACTGGTGTCTCTAGGCATTTGCCAATTAGAGATGTTGCCTGTGTATGGAATCACCTTCCTCTTTCTGGATGAATCTCGTCCACTGTCGGTGTGGCGAGTACACAGCTCGTTAGACTGGTTGTGTTGGACACTCGGCTGTCTCTACCTCCCAGAAGCCACGTCGCTTTTTAGCTGAGAGGAACCCCACTCCCACCCCATCTGCCCACCCCCACACACAAACCACATATAGAGGCCATGCAAAAGGCCTGGCACTCCGCTGCCATGGAGATCAGAGATGGAAACCCTACAGCAATGCGGCTGCTTCGCATGTGGCCTTGCCATGAGCCAGAATCCACGTGGCGACAACGGGTCCGGTTCTGATTTTACTTATAAAATGATCGTGCTTGGTACGTTGCAGAGGAGCCCGAGCGGCACAGTGGGCTGTGCTTTGGCTGCTCACCACGAGGTCTGTGTTCGAGCCCACCTGCCCCCACGCGGGAGAAAGACGAAGATGTCAGTTCTGTAACAACTTAAAGCCACGGTTCTCAACCTGTGGGTCGCAACCCCTTTGGGGGTCGGATGACCCTTTCACAGGGGTCTCCTGATTCATGACAGTAGCAAGATCACAGTGATGAAGTAGCAACGAAAATAAGGCTATGGTTGGGGGGGTCACTGTGGAAGGGTCATGGCATTAGGAAGATTGAGGACCACTCATCTGGAGTCTCCGAAGCCCTGTGGAAGAGCAGCTCAACCCAACGGCGTCACTCTGAGTTGGGCTTGATGCAGTAGCAGTGGGGGTGGGGGGAGGGGGGTACAATTAAAGACGCAAGGTTCCAGTAAAGTTAGGTCAGTGTGTTTGGAGGAAATAAAACGAGTGGTTGGAAGTCTAGGAACCCGTCTCTGTTTCTTCCCCATAGAGGGAAAAACAGAAAATCAAAAACACACCCTGGGTTGAGTGTCCCATCCGACTTCCTCTGTCCACCCAGGACTGGGCACGTCAGGGTTTCAGGCAGGGATGGGGCGCAGGGTCTTGGCATGGACCGCATACACCCAGCCACTTCACTCCCTCCTGTCTACCAACACGAGCGAAACCATCAGAGCCAGGGCCAGCATTGAAAAGCCAGCTGATTAACGCGGAGGACACCTCCTGGCATGACGGGGCTGTGCGTCCCATCACGAGGCACATGGAAACTCCCTCTCACTGACGGGCAGGTAAGCCGTGCTCGGAGGCCTGCCAATCCGAAGGCCAGGGGGGACGCCAGGTGAAAAATCCAATTTGCCGTTAAATGCCATTTACAGATTGTTTCTGCTGCAACTACCTCTGACATTAAAGGGCGCCCGGCAAAGGTTTAGAAACTGCACCATGACTTAGGAAGACTGGAGCCGTGGGGGCCAGTTCAGACACAAGGGCCATCGACGAGGGTGCGCAGGCTATTTGGAGCCAGGGCTGCATCCGACCAGCCGAGGGAGGAGAACGCAACAGTGCGAGTGTAGACCTGTACCTCCCCAGGAATAAGAATATGTTAATACAAGTGGTTAATAGGCTTGACTGCTAACCAGAAGTTTGGTTGTTGGGGTCCCCCCAGGGGCACCTCGACAGGAAGTCCTGGTGTGGACAGCAACTTGTGACAAATGAGCCACTGAAAATCCTGTGGGGCAGGCGTCCCTGCAGCCACACGTGGGCTGCCACAGGCTGGGCTGAGCAGAGCCAAGCTGACAGCAAGGACTGAATGACACGTGAGGGTGTCTGAGCATGCGTGCTGCCGGGCACTGGCCCCTCGCCGAGGACCTCGCCTGGCCAGAGCTCAGATTATCCAATCGCTCAACCACCAGCAAGCCACGGGGTGACCTTTGACATAGTGCCCCACACTGGGTGCTAGTTTCCATAGCAATACATTTGGGAGATTAAAACGAAACAGAGACAGTGGTTCAAGGGCTTCCATGCAGACCTCACGAATCAATCCCAGCACTCTTTCCCCCCGAGTTTAATCTTAGTCTCAGAATCGACACAGCTCCTGGAAGCACCACTGAGTGCTACCAGTTGGTAGCCGGATGAAACCCTTCCTCCCGAATCACTTCCACCTTTTGCTTGCTGTGGGTGTTCCTACATCTCTAAACCAGTGGTTCTCGACCTTCCTCGTGCCTCCACCCTGTAATACAGTGTAGACCTGTACCTCCACAGAAAGAAGAATATGGGAAAAAAAAAAAGAAGAATATGTAAATACAAATGGTTAATAGGCTTGACTGCTAACCAGAAGTTTGGTTGTTGGGGTCCCCCCAGGGGAACCTCGACAGGAAGGCCTGGTGTGGAAAGTGACTTGTGACAAATGAGCCACTGAAAATCCTATGGTCACCCCATTTGTGGGTGTATCTGCAAGTGGGCGGCCCGCCTGGAGACAAATAGAGGAGCGGTGTCTCAGTTCCTAAGACCATCGGAAATATGGTCTTAGGCGACCCCTGTGAAAGGGTCGTTAGGCCCCCAAAGGGGTCACAACCCCCAGGTTGAGAACCACTGCTCTAAACCTATGCTAGGACCCGTGGGCCACAGGGACATGCGTACCTGCTCACCCCAAAAGTCATCATGGGGGCTGGGAGATAGGAGGTGCCAAACCTTCAGGAAACCTCTAGAAAACATTAACAAGACTTCAACATCTGGCTCTGGGTCAAATGTGGGCAAATGCTTTTTGATCCATGCCATCCTGACCCCAACCACACCCCCAACAGACACCACTAATTCATGCTGATGGGCTTTCCACGTGAACGCAGAGGTGCCTGAGCACCTTCTCAATATCACACCCCAGCTAGTCACCCACGGGCTCTCGATCCTGTCCCCAGCCTTTTGGCCACTGCTGCCCAGGGTCTCGAGGCACAGGCTACCAGGGAGGCTGCACTAGGACCCCCAGAGTCACGCAACGCCCCCACCCACCCAATCCCAGGCCACAGGAATGAGGCGGGGGAAGGGGCCAGGGCTGGCCAAGAAGCAATGGTGGACGCTCCCAGGTGGGGGTGGGGGCATCCTGTTGAGATGGAACGGAATAGGTGGAAGGGGCAGAGGAAAGGGCTCTGACACTTGCCCTGTTGGCCTCCTGCAAAGCAGAGCCTATGAGCCTTCCCAGCGGCATGGCCCCAGGTCACTCAGTCTTGGCATGCGCTCCTGGTCTCACTGCTCAGGAGTGGCAGATGCCAGGTGCCATGCTGTCTCACGAGGGACACCTGTGGCTGCCATGCTTGCTGCCTGACTCCCTTGGGGGGTTCTCCTGAGCCCAGACACACGTCACTCCAGAGGGAACAGCATCCCTCTGTCCCAGGCAGCAGGGCCACAGCCTGGCTCCAGAGTGGAAGAGGCCTCCTGTGCACTGGGACCTGCTGAGGGCCTCCTTGAGCCTTCTGTCGTCTAGCCTAACCTCTTGCCAAACACAGACTCCCTGCCGTCGAGTCGAAGCCGGTTCATAGCGACCCTATCGGGCAGGGCAGAGCTGCCCCTCTGAGTTTCGAGACTGTAACTCTTTAAGGGCGTGAAAGCCCCGCGCTTTCTCCCTTGGAGCAGCTGGTGGCTTCCAACCACTGACCTTACGGACCACAGCCCAAGGCGTCACCACTAAGCCTTGCTCCTCCCTCCCCCCCACCGTATTCCGGATGACCACTAACCATCTAGATAGGGGGTGGTGAGAGGGGCCAGGAACTTTCCTGGAATGCGGGGTGGCAGCCAGGACAGTTCAGAGCTTTGCCCAGATGGCACGGTCTTGGTGCCCAGCTACCAGATGCATTTCCTCAGGGCTCGGGGTCCTGCTCAGTTGGTCAGGCTTGGGAACATGCACATCCCTAAGGGAGCATCACCCTTTGTCGCTCCCTGGGAAGCCTTTGCTGGAGCAGCCAGGGCAGGACTCCTGGAGCAGGGGAGCTGGCAAAGCCAAGTGGTCCCACTGCAGCCTGGCCTGTTAGGGTGAGCGCTCAGTCAGGCTGCTGGTGCCATGTGGGAGGGGCCTGGGGTACAGCCCATGTGTGTTCTCTTGTGTACTTTCAACCCTAAGGGTGGCCAGGCCCCCATGTGGACAGCATGAGGAGGAGTGGACCCCCAGACACAGACTGGTCCGTCTTACCACCACCCACCAGGGCCCTTTACTGGCTGACACAAATCCCCGCAGGTGTGCCTGGAATACCAGGAAGGGGGACGCAGGTGGGGGTGAGGGGTCTGCCTAGCTGTGGGTAGCTTCACACGATTCTCTGTGTGTGTCTGGCAGGGATGGTGATGAAGTCCATCTGACCATGTTAACAAGCAGGATGACTTCATGCCAGGCTGCGTTTGGGAGAAGTTCGTGCCAATTGCCCACCTGTACCTGCATGGAAGTGGGCGTAAGCCAGGGTCCCTGGTGGGCCTGGCATCCTGTGGGTGCACAGGAGCATGTGCACGGGGCTGCATAAGGGACTGAGAACAGGAGCCACTTCTAAGACAAAGACTTTGGGCTGCAAAGAAAAGTGCCTGCATTCTTAAGAACACTGTGTACAGCAGGTCTCTGCTGGCCCACTGGGAGCTGTTACACTGACCACGGGTCCATTCTGCCTAATACATAAATTACTAATGTAAATTAAAGGGCAAGCGAAGCCCTTTAGAACCTAAAATTTAAATTATTTAACAGGCAGCCAGGAATGGGAGAGAGGGAAGAAGAGCTGAGTTTAATACCCAGAGAAGAGTGTCAACTCAGGGGGAGGGTGGAGGGAGACCACCCCCCGGCCCTGATGCCCACCAGGGTTTAGCCAGACCTAGATGGGGAGTCCTGGGAGAGGAGGGGAGAGGGTGATGGAGGAGAGAAGGAAGGGTGCGGGATGGAGGAGAGGAGGAGGGGACCCTCTTCCTCCTCCTGCTCCAAGGGACTGTTCTCTCTGAGGTTCTGTGGGTGCGAGCTCCCACCCTCTCTCCCTAGCTACTTAGCCTCCCAGTGCTCCCTCTCTCTGCCTCCCCTCTGGCCTCCAGCCAGATCACCCAGGTCACCAGATCACTGAGTGTTGCTTCAAACAAAACCCCAAACTCACTGCCATCAAATCTATTTTGACTCACGGAGACCCTAAAAGGCAGGGCAAAACTGCCCCTGGGGGCTTCCAAGGCTGTAACTCTTTATGGGAGTGGTATGGGCCTGGGCTTTGTCCCTCGGTGCGGCTAGTGGTTGTGAACTGCTGAGCTTGTAGTTAGCAACCCAACTTGTAAGCTTACACCAGCAGGGCTCAACTCCTGGCACCCAATAAGGAAGTGTGCTGCTCCTGGGGCCCTCTGCCTGATTTCTATGGAACTGGTTGCCTGGTTTCTTTTTGACCTTGGGCAGCCTCAATGTTCCTGGGCATAAAACTCTCCACCATGCAGAAATTATGGTCTGGTGGGGTATGCCAGGGCCTGGAGCCACCGACTGAGGCAGGCTCAGTCTCAGGTCTCTGCAACAGCCCAGCTGGGTTGCCTGTGGAGGCCCGGTCTGAAGGGCAGAGGGTCAGACCTGGGAGCTGCCTGGGTGAGACCGCAGCTGACAGCCTTTGCAAAGCCTGGGAGCTTGTCCTAGAGTGGACGCTTCAGCAGGTGAGAAAGACGAAAGCCAGGCCCCTTCATTGATTCACCTCCCTGCTCCTGCAAGGGACCCCTGGGTAGGCCAGCCCGCTGAAGCAGCACCTGTTCAAGGACCCCAACTTTCCCTTGACGCCAGCTTCAAAGGCCCCCAGCGAGGGCCCCATGCAGCTTGTCCTCTTGTTTTTCTGGGGAGGTGCTCTCTGCCATCACTGTGCTGACCGATCTGTTCTTGGTACTGGTAGTGTTTGGGGCAGGGACATACCTGTGTCCTCATTGTTCCTGGGGGCCTGACACTGGTCTGGAAAGTAGCTGGTGCTCAGTAAATGTTACGACAAGCCTGCTGGACCAGGACACACCCCAGTGGTCAATCAGGGGAACGGATGTTCTCATGGGGTTGGCTCTGGAATCTGGGAAAAGCTGGAGGCCTAGACACCAACCACAGGCATCTCCCAGCGTTGAGGGCATGGATGGACTCTGGATGGCCTGCAGGCCAGGTCACACAGGGATTGGGTCACACAGGACGCATGACTGGCTCTGTCCCAGGCCCTATCACTACAGGGAACACAGCTACACTAAGTGCCAAAGGCGCAAAGGGAGGTGCTCGGCCAGCTCTGCTGCTGATTGCTCATCTGACCTCCAGTCTCCTCTCTCTGGGCCTGGACCTTAGTCATCAGTCCTATGGTGAAAATACCCTTGGCTTCAGCTCCCAGAGTGCAAGGACAGGGATCGGCAGGAAAGATGTGAAGTGTTAGGGTGATTAGTTCATTTTATATTTCCTTCCTTTCCACCATCCATCTACCTACCCATCCACATCTAACAATCCATCCATCTAACAATCCATCTACCCACCCACCTAGACATCCATCCACCCACCCACCCATCCACCCACCTATCCTAACCATCCACCTATTTATCCATCCATCCATCCACCCACCACCCACCTATCTATCCATCCACCACCCATCTATCCATCTATCCATCCACCAATGCAAACATCCATTCATCCACCCACCTATCCATCCATCCATCCATCCATCCATCCATCCATCCATCCACCCACCAACGCAAACATCCATTCATCCACCCACTTATCCATCCACCCACTTATCCATCCATCCATCCATCCATCCATCCATCCATCCATCCATCCATCCATCC
>NW_022103968.1:63272074-63276801 GCF_000313985.2 Echinops telfairi | reverse complement strand
TCACTTCCTACCCATCACTCACTTGACCGTGCATCAATAAATATTTTGTTCCTACTCTGACACACAACTTGAGTCATCTTCTCTGTGGAGGGAGCTGGAGCACCAAGCAGTATCTTCCTGCCTTGCCCCCACATCTCAGGATGCTTCCAGACCCCCTTGATGCCCTCTCACCAGGATCTCACCTTCCTCTGGGCTTGGGGAGCCACAAAGTCATCCTTTTGGGAGGAAGGGTGGACCCCCCTCCCCTCCCCAGGCTGCAGTGTCCCGTCTTGTTCATAAATAACTCCTGTCAGCACTATCCTCGGGTGAGGGAGGGAGCATGTGCCAATGACTGGTTTCCCAAACTGGGTCTGATTTGTATTTAAACTTCCCCAGGTGGGAGCCCAGTGCTTCCGCTACCAGGTGCCCAGGTCCAAGCCTTGGTCTCCTTCCTCTCAAGGACACCTAGCACCTCCTCTGGGCCAGGTTAGGCAGGTATACCTACAGCAAGGCTTTCTGAGGTCAGCCGTGAAAGGGGAGCCGAGCCCCGGGGTCTGAACGTTCTCAGCAGCACTTCTCACGTCTGGATGTGCGTGGCTGTCCTGGGACCCTGTTCCAGTGCAGACTCTGATCCCAAAGGCTGGGGGCAGCCAGTGAGACAAACTCCTGGAGATGCCACGACTCCCCACCCGCAGCCCACCATTTGAATAGCACAGCTAGCGAGGGCTCCCTGCCCGGCCCCACCCAGCCCCGCGTTCCCACCCTCACTCCACTCTTCAAAACACTCAGCCCCAGCTTTCCAGGGAGAGGAAATGTCATGGAGGATAAAAAAATCTTTTCAAAAGTGGTCCCCACGGGTGAGGGCCAGAGAGGGGGGAGCTCAGGGACAATAGTGAATAGAGTTGGGATTATTTCCTGAACTCTGACTCCTCGTGGGAACCGGGCTATGAAAAAGCCGTTCTTAAAATGGTTATTACGTAGCGGGCTGTCCAAGATAAACACACACGCGCACTGCACGGAGCCAGGCAGGAAGTGAGAAACATCTGGGAGACATCTGGCTGCCGAGGAACTCAGAAGTTGACTGGGGAGTGTCCGAGAGCTGGAGACTGTCTGTGTGTCCTGACTGCCCCAGACATGCTCTGCCACGCCAGCAGCACTGCCCGCTGCACAGCACAGCGTGCGTGCGCAAGCATGCACACGCATGTAGGCACACACAGCAGCTTGGATGGAGCCGGGCGGGATCCTCGCTCACGTGCCTTCTCAGGAGCGGACATCCTTTCGCTCAACATCCGCCTCCCCCCCCTCTTCTCCTGGGTTTTCGTATATTTGCAACTTGTCTCTTGGAGTACACAGACTGAGTTGTTCCTCCCACCTGAGCACCGCAAGCAGAGAGCGCCCCCAGCTCGTGCCAGGAGATCTGATGGTCAGTCTGGCTCTGCCCGAGCCCTAGAATGACCTCGGACAAACTCACGACTCCCCCAGGAATCAGTCAGCTCCCCATTAAAATGAGCCGGGAAGTTGCTCCTTGGCTCAAGAGCCCTGCACCCATTCAGGTGGTCTTTACTGCGGTGCCCTCTGTGGGGCCAATGTGCCAGGTGCCAAGGGAAGAAGTGAGCAGCCAGGTGAGGGACGTCACCCTCTCCCTTGCAGACCTTGGCTCGGCCACCCTGAGAAGGCCGGAGTTCAGAATTTTGCTTATAAATGAGGGTGCCCTTCACCCTTTCTGTATAGGGTGTGTTGGGGGGGTACCCCTCCAAACTTCCAGAGTGCAGGGGTCTTGTGTGTTACAGGGTTATGTCCTCAGAGATGGCCAGCTAGTACTGGGCACAGCAGAAGGGGTGGCTGGGAACAGCATGGGGTTGGAGATAGACACAGCCCGTGTAGAATTTGGAGCTGCCACAGACTAAGCTGTGTGGCCCTGGGCAAGTCACTCCACCTCTCTGGACCTTGGTGTCCCCTTCCATAAAATGGAGAGGCCAATGCAGCTCAGCTTCAAGGGTTAGTAGCATGGCAAGTGAAGCCCTTCACACAGGGCCTGGTGCCCTGTGAACATGCAGCAAAGGCTGGTGATGCATGTCACTATTAGGAGGCCCAGGAGACATTACGAAGGTAGAACCCACCCTCCTTGTCCATGGCTGCTGCTGGTGTACCTGGCAGTGCCCTCTATGTTGCAGAGAGGCCTTCTGGGCCACCTTGGACTCTCTGGCCTTGAGCCTTCAGGTGGGGTCAGGTGGGGTGAGCCACAAGGAGGTGGCGTGGTGAAGGCTTCGTGGGCCCCTCTGGGGGGCATGAAAGAGAATGGCACTAACTGGCTAGGCGCCGTCTCTGTGCCAACACTCAATGGGCTGCCTCCTCCCAGAAGCTTCTGAGCTGTTTGAAATGGCAGGCACCAGCCGCCCAAGGCCCTTCAAATGTGAATGAACGGACATTCCCATTTCAGTTCCACAGGAGCACTGGTCACTGTGAGCAGGCTCCAGAAAGTTTATGGAGAAATGCAGTGGAAAGATCATGGGATTTCCACAAACTTCTGCAGCCCCCTTGTCTTCCCAGTGCTAAACAGACACACACGGGTGCCTTTACAGGTAGGGAGCATCCCCGCCACCACAGAAAATTCACTGCTCTGGAGGCAGGTGTGACGGTGCCACTGCTCAGATGCAGAAGCCAGGCCTCTGCTCCAAACCCTCAGCAGAGGGGCCGGGGCCTCGTCAGGGCTCCAAAGTCAAACCTGCTGCCGACAGGGACAGGCTCAGCCCGGAGTGAGTGGGACGTGTGCTCCTCTCCCTGTCCTCACCCAGGTCCCTCTTACAGACGCTCGTGTGCAGCATGCACCCATGCTGTGCTCGCAAGTGTGTGTGTGTGTGAGAGAGAGAGAGAGAGAGAGACAGAGAGAGAGAGAGAGAGAGCTCAGAACCAGTGACTCATGGAAAACAGATGTGACATGAGGAAGCAGCAAATGCTCCGGGCCTACATAAGGAAAAGTACAAATTAAAATAAGAGTTCCGCTCTCCCCTGTCCTTTCAGATTCCACTCAAGGCCCCCAGGAACTGTACATTCGTTGTGTCTTTGGAAAAACCCATCCAGGATATCTCCCAGAGTCACCCTCTCCTGGCAAAGCTGGCCCCTTCCCAGTTTCCTCGGTGTTCAGCCGAACTGCGGGCATCCTATAACCAAAAAACCAAACTCACTGCCATCCAGTCGATGCCGACTCACAGCCACCCTATAGGACAGGGTAGAACTGCCCCTGTGGGTTTCCAAGACTGTAACTCTTCATGGGAGTAGAAAGCATCGTCTGTTTCCTGCGAAGCCACTGGTGGTTTCGAACTGATGACCTTGTGGTGAGCAGCCCAACACGTAACCACTACACTACCAGGACCCCTCAGGTTCACTATAGTTATTAGAAAATTAGCAGTTGTACCTTGAAACGTGTTAATGGTTGTTATTTGCTAACTAACTAAAGGATATCTTTCCGTCTTTGGCTGGCATACTGCTTATATTACATAAGAAAAATTCTCTCCTATTTTTGTGGAGAGGTATTCTGGGTTGGGGATACATTTTGTTTTTACTAACTCTTCCTCAAACTCTGCCACACCAGTGTTCCAAAGGTCTACAGAGGCTAGCAGGGTGCCACGGGGGACAGCTGCTCCACATGGGCCACCCACCAGGTTCCAGCAGCAATGCCCTCTGGTAGCTTGGTGCCCCACTCCTTGTGGGTGGAGAGCTGGAGGGGTGGGCAGGAGCCCCTGTGCAGTCAGCCCCCAGGCGGAGGGGAAGGGAGCAGGGCACTTGACCAGACCATGCCCCCCCCACCCTGGCTGCTCTCCCTCCACCAAACCCAGAGCTTGTGGAATCCCATGGCACCACATCATGACCCCCCACTTCTGTTTGTGCTGCTTTGGGTAAATCCCCATCCTCTCTCCATTGGTCCCTCTGCACAGAGGAGGTCAGCTTGCCCTCGGGCAGCATCCTGGGTGCTCAGCAGGCACAGTGCCCCTCACATGTCAACAGAAGTTGGATGAAAACAGGACAAATGGCCGAAGCCACAACATCACATCCCTTCCCCGGGGCTCTCCGGCCCACTCCACTCCAAGGCTGGTGCTGCACCAGGAAGGAGGGCCTCACGCTGAGCACACAGGGGGGCAGTGAGCCAGGCCTCTCTGCAGCTTCTCTGAGCATCAGGCCACATGGAGCATTTTACCAGGATCTCTATGGCTCTGGGCCAGCCCCACAGCCTCTGGCTGCCATCCCTTCTGCAGTGAGGTATAGGGTAACAGGACAGAGGCCCGCTGTTGTTTTCCCCACTGCGAGAGAAGGTTCTTATTATTAATGTTGTTAGCCTGGCCTCCCCCCACTCCTAATGGCGCGATCTTGCGTCCTTGGGCAGCACTTAGCGGCAGCAGGCCTTGATTTGGGCCGTGGTAATGCGAGGCTCAGACAGCCTGTGATTTAATGATAGAGATCTCCTGGGGAGGTGCCAGGCCCAACGATGACCGGCCTCTGTCTTGCTGCCAGTTACTACTGTTAGTGTTCAAATACAGCCCATCCTCCCAGGGACAAAGGGAGATGTGTCCCTTAAGCACGTCTGCCTCGCCTGTGCATCCTCCCGCTGCTCAAATAACACAGGCTGTCTGGGCGGTGCTCTGTTGGGGAGGAGGGCAACTGCTCTACTAAGCTCATGCGCTGGTTCGCTGTGGCCTCTGGCTTGCTCCCTGAACCGACAGACCAGAACCACAAACCCTGGACCCAGGAAG
>NW_022103968.1:63269460-63271683 GCF_000313985.2 Echinops telfairi | reverse complement strand
TTGGGGGACAAAACGAGCCCCCACCAGCAGAAGCACAGAACAGGTCCTGGCCTACGTGTAGCTGCTGGGTTGGCAGCCACGCATGATGAACTCCACAGGGTTCTCAGTGGCTGCTTTTTCTAAGGAGACCCCCAGGTCTTTCTGCGGCTGTGCTTCTGGGTGGAATCAAGCCCTCCTCGCTTTCATTTAGCAGTGTTAAGCGGTCCTCCTTGGGGACTCCGCCATGGCAGGAGACTAAGAAGCACCAGGTCCCAGGGATGAGGCGGTTCTGGAGAACACAAGAACTCCTGGACTCTCCGGTGGCTGTTAAGATGCGTTTACAGGGCCATCCTATACTGCCCTTCGGGGAGCAATCCCAGCCAACCTGCTTCTTTGCCCTTGGGGGATGGGGCCAGGGAGCCCGCCTCATCCCACTTCCATGGGCACTCAAGCAACCCTCCCCCGCTTCTCAGCAGGAGCGGCCATTCTCAGGCCAGACCCAAGGACAGTCAGACATCCCAAATGCTCCCCCTGCTTCCCTGCCGGAGGGAGGAGGGGCAGTGGGCACTGTGTGTATGAGAGGGGGCCTCTCTTGGTCATTAAAGAGCAGGTGTGCCGGGAAGGGAGGAAGCCATTGCCGATGGCCTCTGCTTGGCAGTGACCCCAACAGGAAGTGACCGTAGGAGCCCCTAGGCGCCTGGAGTCAGTGGGAGCGGAAGGCGAGCCTCAGGGTTGGAAGCTGGACCTTTTATGACTCATCATCCCATCCCCACCCACCCACGGCTTGCCTAAGAGGCAGGCCACCCCCATCACCTCCTGGGCAGGGACCCCAGCTTTTGGGGGTACCACTCACCATCTTGAGAACCCTCCTTTCTGGGGACGTCAGGGTCCTGAAGGAGGATAAAAATAAGCCTCCGGGACGTGACGTCAGAGAGGACTTGATGTGTCCTTGGTGCCAGTGGCCGCTGGCCCAGGGCCAGGGGTGGAAGCCAAAGAGAGCCGGTTTGGGCCGGACACCAATAGCTGCCAGAGCCTTCCAAGAACAGAGCAGGTGGCATGGCAGGAGATGCAGGTGCCACTGAGGGGGTGGTAAGGATGGGGGCAGTGGGTGGTCACCAATCAGAGGTCCTTTAAAGGTGAGCAGTGGGCTCAGCCTCTGGGGCTCTTACTGGGGGCTGAGCTTCCTGGGGGAGGAGGAAGAGACAGTGAAGTAGGAGGCGGAGGGGAGGAAGTTTCTAATGTGTGGCTCTAACCCTCAGCACCTGTCTTAAGATGCCCAGTGAGCGCCCTGTCCTTCCTGCCTCCGAGCCCCCCATGTAGGGTGCCTGGTATCTTTGCAGAGCCCAAAGCCCATCTACCCCAGGAACGGGCAGGTCAGAGGGCTCTGGATGTACTGTGTTTATGTGGACACAAACACCGCTTTGTCAAGCTGACTTGCAAAGAAACCTGGGTTTTGAGGTCCCGGGGTAGGGTAGGGTGGGGGTGCACCTCCTCTGTGGAGCCCAGGAGCCTACACACAGCAGTGCTCACACCGTGGGCACCCGTGGACCCACTGCGTCGGTGGGAGGCCCCCGGTGCTGAAGGGGATTGGCTAAGGTTCTGTTCGTAGGAGGAAAGACACTTCACAAGGGACCCTCTCACTGGCCCTCACAGCCTCCAGTGAGGTGAGGTAGGTTCCGGGGCTCAGTGAGGTTAAGGGGTCAGCAGAGTGACATACCTGGAGGGCTTCTCGCTGCCCCTTGAGGCCTGCAGCCCAGCTGGCCCTCAGCCCCTCCACACAGGTCACTTTCTGCCTCATTCAGTCCCTGCGGCCTGGGCTCTTGCCCCGTTAAGAACCAAAGTTGATTCTGGCTCAGGGTGACCCTACAGGAGAGAGAACTGGTCCCCGGGGTTTACAGGGCCCCTCTTCCTCTGGAGGAGGGGGCTTTGAACTGCGGACCCTGCAGTTTGCAGCCCAACGCCTAGCCCATACCACGCCCAGGGTCCTCTTCCCCACAACTAGACTCCTCTGCAAAAGGCGTTATTGGGGGAGCGGCAGAAGGGAGGTCGTGTCTCTGTTAGCCCTCTTGTATGGGAGATAGTCTACATTTTCAGGGTTTCCATGAAAACCTACCCCCTTGTCCCCATAGGCCTTGTAAACTCCTGCTCTCGCAGAACATCATTGAAACTTCATAACAATGTTACCAATAGATGGTTATTCATTCCATTTTGTGGTTTAAATAAAGTGTCTAAGGATACAGACAC
>NW_022103968.1:63246081-63267976 GCF_000313985.2 Echinops telfairi | reverse complement strand
CCCCACCCCCAGGAGCAGCTGGGGGGTTTGAACCACCGGCCTTGTGGTTCAACTCACCAAGAACCCTGTGGCGCTCAGGTCTCCTTATTCACATGAGTGAGGACTTGCCAAGCATGGAACTGGACACACGTGAGTGGAAACTGACATGCAGCCATAGGCCTTTTGACTTTTCCCTCTTCTCAGGAGAACAGCCTGGAGCAGGGCCCAGCCTGCCCCCCATCCTCACCCCTCAGGACCTCCTCAGGGCTCAAGCCGCTCAAGACTGCCTCTGCAGTAAGGGGAGACCAAGGGGAAGCAGGGCGACTGCAAGATGCTTCAAAACGGGGTCTTGGGCAGGGAAAGCCCAGGAGGCCACCTCTGGTCAGGGTGGGGGTGGGAGGAGCCGGATCCATCTGAGAAACGCTTTATGACTTTCTAAGTGGGAGCTCTGTGGACAGCTTAACAGCCAGTTCCTCGAGGCCGGGCTTCACATTTATGAGCTGAAAGGCTCTGAGGGGGGGGCTCAGGAATGCAGCCCACAGCAGGGCCCGGCTCCCGGGGCCAGGAAGCCATAAAAAATGATCTGCAGTTTCTCTTCCCCCACATGGTTTTTGAAGGAGGGTGAGGGTGGGGGTGGGGATAGCAAGTCAAGATGGACGCAGGGGAAGCTTGATAAAGCCCTCATTTGTCAGTATCCCAGAGGGAAGCAGCTAACCACAGCCCCCTGCAGTGAGTTGGCCTGGCCCTGGCCAGAGCTGAAGACCCCCCATCCTCTTCATGATGCCACTCTAGGCTGATAGCACCTCTAGCTTGACATGCAATCGTCTCAACAACCCTGGGATTGGGGAAGGCATGCCTCTGGTGAGCCCCCCACCCTAGCCAGTCTCTGCCCAGAGGCCCAGAGACTCACCAAGACACAGAGCCTGTGAGTGGCAAAGGGTGGATCTAAACCAGGCCTCCACCTCCCAGCGGGGTCAACACCCGGGAATAGGGGACCCTGACTTGGCTGGGCCAGATTGGAACTGGAATCCCCCATTTGTGCACTGGCCAGCTAGGACCAGGTGCTCTCTGGGGCCCTGGCAGCTCTGCTGCGGCAAGGTGGGGACTGTACCATGAGCCTTGCCGGCCAGGGGGTCTAGTCCAGGCCACAAGGTGGCTCTCCTGCGCCCTTCACACCGTCCCCGAGCCCTAGGAGGCCCCTTCTTTTCAGGCTGAGGCTGGGAGGTAACACCAGCCCTGCCGTCCTCCATGAGCAGTGCCCAGAGCTGGAAGCTGGGCCGGGGAACCCCCTTGCACATCTTCCCACTGCCTCCCGCCCCTTGTCCTCAGTCCTGTCTGGCCTGGGAAGGGCCAGCGTCTCCCACAGGATGTGGCCGTCTGCAGCCTCTACCACATCCTCTCTGGGCACTGTCCAGTCCTGATGTTGAGGAACGCCGACCACGGAAGTGAACCCCACCCTCTGTCCCCAGCTCAGCCCACTCTGGCATGGGCCCCTCCCTGTCCAGTCCACACACCCGCTTCTTCCAGCTGAAGTGGGTCAGTCCCACCCAGAGAGACAAGGTCTCAGCTCTCCACAGGGAACTTAATACATGGCCCTCCAGTGGGGCAGTGAGGGGGGTGGGGGAAGGAATAGCAGGAGGTCCGGTACACTGGGGCCTGTTGGTGGTTACAGGCCACCTGGCCCACCCCCTCTTGCCTTTCTTAGTGGTCTGGGTCCCCTCCCAGGGGGCCCCTTTTGTGAGGGGCTGTCTGCAGATAATCAGGGAACAGATTCGGCAAGAAGGAAGAAAGCAGGCACTCAGGCGCCAGACAGGATCCTTATCTTCTGGGGCGGAATGTCAGAGGCAGCCAGGCTGCAGGCATCAGGGACTGCAACCCAGGCCTGACACTTGCAGCCCTGGGGTGGGTGGGAGGGTAGGGGGTAGTGTGTGTGGGGGTTTGTGTGTCCCACCACAGAGCTTGAGGATCAATGGGGGTGACACATGCTGGGGAAAGGGTCTCCCCCCAGGGTTCAGACCAAACAGAACAAGAGAAAGGGGGGGCCGGAGAGTCCCCCAAGTGCCCAGCAAGGCAGCAACCCAGGACTTGTCTCTGCATCCAGCTCAGCCATGTGACTTCCTGACTGCGCCTGACCTTGGCGCTCTCCCCAATAGAATGGGGGCTAAAACCCCACCTGGATTTTGGGGTCCTCCCTGCAGAGGCCAGCTGTGGAAACTAGCATGTGTTAATGGGGGATGCCTTTCACCTCTCAGAACTTTCCTCAGAAGAGTCTCTCCGGGGGGCTCTCACCAAGTTGGGGAGCCCCAAGAGATGTGGAGGGCTGGCCCTCTCTTTCCCAGGCCAAGGGCAGGGCTTTTCTGCAGGCTGGCCCAGGACCAACAGAATAGAGGTGCCTTGACACCTGGCTTGGTCTTCGCCTCTGCGTGGGCATGGGCTGAGTCCCAAGGACCAGGTGACCTGTTGACGGGTAGAGGTTTGTATCAGGTAGGGGCTAACAGCCAAAGTTTAGATTCAATCCAGCCTCCCATGTTGACATGGGAGCCTCTCCTGCCCCACCCGGGGCATCAGTCTCCGCCTCTCTAAAACGAAGATCTGTTCAGTCCCAGCAGCCTGCGCTCTTAGACTTGGCCAGGCTCATGGTCCGGTCTCTGTCCCTAAAAAACCTGAACTGTAACCCCAGGAAAGCGCACACACAAGTCCCACAATGAACCCCAAACTCTGCCCCCTGGTGTATCTTGCGAACACCTCTGTTGGCCTGCGTTCATCTCCCAGGGACGGGGCGATGCTTGAAAAAGCATCCTGACAAAGAAGGGGATTTGGCCTGGCCCCCAGCTGCCATGTGCAGAGTTGGCCCTCATTAGCGGTCCTGCCAGCTGAAAGCCTGGGACTGCAGTGAACGGAAGCCAGTGGGGGCAGTGCTACCTTGGGGGGCTGGAGGTGGGACAAAGGCATGACCTGTGGGAGGGGCCAAGGTGAGAGCTGGCTGAAGCTGCCAGCGTTTTCCGGGGCTGTTATTCTGGGTAGCGCTTTATTTATTCAGAGGCTTGGGATGCGGCTTAGCTTCTGCCGGCTCAATATTTATTACGAGTGTGCTGGCCTTGGGCTTCAGACCCATGTTGGGGCCACCCCAGGGCACCTTTGAAAGTCTGTACACAAGAGCTGAAGGGTCCCACTTCCCTGAGAGACCAGCAGAGCCAACTCTTTCAAATTCCATTTGGGGAAAGTGAGGCCAGGAGGGAGAACCAGCCTTGCTCAAGACTACAAGGCACACTGGTACTTGAACCCCAATCGTGGGGCTTTTTCAGGCTATCAGAACCTTTATTCTAAGGTCACTGGAGTAAAAAGAGCCCAGGGTACATTCAAAGATAAGACAGGCAAAGCCTCCCTGCCAGCCCCCCACCAGGGGCAGAAAGAGCAGACAGAAATCCTGGGGTAAGAGCTCAGTTGCAAAAGAGCCTGGTACTAAGTACCCCAAATCCCTGGATGCAACCCAGACAGACACACATCCAAGCAACAAAGCTGTTAGGACTCCCTGAAGCCACCCACTACACCCCCTCCACCCCCACCCTGCCAACTGAAAACTGGGATAAGCAACCAGGATGTGTTGGCCGGGCTGGGGAGAAGCGTGGCAGGCATTTAGCCCAGGAAGGAGGGTCCTGGGAAGAAGATGAAGTTGGCTCCCAAACCCCTCTTCATCTGGGTCCCTGGGGCCAAGCAGCAGACAAGACACATCCCCAGCGAGAGCTCCTCTAAGCCCACTGAAGATGCACAAGAAAGCAAGAGCAGCACTGGGCGCTGACTGGCGGAGTGGGGCATCACGCTGCAGCCAGCCCCAAGCCTCCCAGCAGCCGTGAGGTCAGGCCCTCCATCCCCACACCTCCCCTGCCAGCCACATGCTGAGCCAAGAGGAGCAAGGCACTGCCAGGGCTGGGGCAGCGGGTGCCTGGCACAGGCTCCAGTCCACTAGAGCCTGCCCGCCCGCCCGCCTGCCCTCCTGCCTGCACTCCCTCTGCAGCCCCCCATTGTGTTTCTGAACATTTCCCCCATGAACGCAAGATTTTTTGCTTCTCATATAACACATAAGCTGTGGTGTGAACTTCTGGTAAATGAAGAACTTATTTAAAACGGTGCTATCAGGGGAGGAGAAGAGACAGGTTTCAACATAGCTCAGCCGTCTTGCCAGGAAGGGGAGGTGCTGGGGGCTGTGTGGAACGGAGGAAGTCAGTGGAGAGGGGCCACGAGGCAACGTTCACTGCTCAAATTGGGCATCTCCCTTTCTCATCCACGCAGATTTCTCAGGGACATAATACCAACCCCCACCACCCCCACCCCCACCATGTGAAACTTGGGTTTGCCACTTGGAACAAAGAGAAAAGCTTAACCTTTAACCCTGCAGAACTTTCCAAGAATGGCAGAACTTGGGGCCACGAGAGGCCTTGGGGCTCATCTGATCCTGGGTTCTGCATTGCAGCTGCACCAGGGTCTACCTACACCCTTTTACAAAGTACAACTGCCTGGGTAGATCCAAGACCAATACAAGCAGAATCTCTAGCCATGAGGACTTTCAAAGTTTACCAGGTGGGCCCTTGGTTCGGTCAAGGTGGAGAGCCATGCCATCAAACTAATTTCTCTTTGTCTAGCAAGAGCCTACAGTGTAGCAGAGTCCCCTGGGGTGATCTGTCAAAATTCACAGACCCAAGGCCCACCTAGATTTCCTACAGCCCAAACCCCCCTATAACTACAAAGGCTGGGTGTGTGAATTCTGAACACACTCACAGGAGGAAGTCCTGATTTGATTATCCACTCCCTGACCACCTGCTTTGGTTGCCAGCTCCTGTTCTAAGAGGTGGGGTCTAGGGAGAGGCAGGGCCGTGCCCACACCCAGAGGCTGCATTCTAGATACTCCGGCAGCCAGGGCGGTGAGCAGGCAATGATAGCTACAGACAGTAACAAGTGCTTGGGGCCCAGACAAAGAAGCCGCGGGTTGAGGGCAGGCCTCTGGGAGTGACAAGGAGGGGCAGCCGTGTGGAGTGCAGAGGGGAGGCACTCTACACCAAGCCTGTTTGCTGGCATAGAAACTCACCATAGCATTCACACTCCCGCTGGCACGCAGGTTCCCCAGGACCCTGATGGGCACAAACTATGCCCAATTTCTAACCTGAAGGTCGACAGCCAGAACCCCCACCCCCACCCCAGCACTGCAGAAGAAAGGCCTGACAACCTGCTTCTCTCAAGACACACCCCCCTCCCCCCCACGGGAGCTCAGTGCCCCTCTGTGACCCAGGGGTCGCCCTGAGTCAGGCTGACTGGGCAGCAACAGGCTTGGCTCTGTGTGTGGCTCTGGCCAGTGGGCCTTCTTCTGCCCCTTGGGGAGACTGCACAGGCTCAGGGCCTTCAGAACGCAGAGCTGAAAGCCACGGGGGCCCAGAATCCCAGCCCTCTCGTTTAGCAGATGGGGAGAGAGCGCGACAGGATCCTGCGTGGCCTCAGCTCTGGAAGGGTTCCAGAGCTGTGCACACAAAAGCTTGCCTGGCCCAGTCTCCTTTCTCCTCTCCCCATCCCATCCCTGGTGCCAGGACTCTCCGTAGGAACACCACAGGTGTGTCTGCCACGGCCCGTGCCTGCTGCCTGCCAGGCCTTGACACACCCAGGGAGCCTGGGGGTGGCAAAGTGGCGGACCCTCACCTCCATCATCTCTCTGATGGTGGGAAGGTCCTTCCTCCCACACTGGGAAGCCTATCAAAGGCCAGACTGAACAGTGCCAGATAAGGCTGTGGAATTTGGAATGTGGTGGGATCTGGAATTTCCCTCATGGGGAAGGTTGGTCCCAGCTGTCCAAGACCCTGTAAGCATTCAAAGGAAGGGAAAAGCATACCCCAGAGATGAGGCAGGTGGCCCAGGTACCCCATGGTCAGAGTACCTGGTTGGCTGTTGCTACCCAGGAGAGGCGACCTGGGTCACTGACCAGCCATGGAGATTCCTCTGCCACCTCCCCCTCCCCCACCCTTGCCAGAGGTAAGGGATAGGGTGGGGCAGGTCACTCCAGGGGCCAGCAGCTCCCCTTGCTGGGCCCTGGAATGGAGGTTTTGTTCCTACTCTTCTTGGACAATCACAGCCAAAGCCCTAATGGTCCTCTCTAGTCCCCTGTGGGGTCCTCTGACATTAACAAGGCAAGACGTTAAGACAAGGTGCCCACAAAGGACTATCGCTAACAGTCTAGAATATATCCTTACTTAATCTTTCTCATCCACCAACCTGAGGCGAGTGTGGAGGGGGAACCTGAGGGGGGAGCCAGTCACAAGGTAACCTGGCGGCAGCCTCCCCTCTCTTTGCCTCAGTCCCCCGTGTCTGTAAAAAGGGGATGAGCCCTCTCACCTGCGCTATCTCCCGGGGCAGCTCAGCTTCATGAGGTGGAAGGGTCTTGTGCATGTGCAGCTTTCTAGGCCCAGGAGCCTGGTCATGACCTTGGCACCTGACGACATGCGACTGTTCCCATGATCGGCTCTTACCCGATGGAAGGAGGGTCAGCGCCCAGGGGCTCCTCTTAAATTCTAGGAAGCTCGGGCCAACCAAACCTAACTCACGGTGACAGAGTGGGGTTCTCCAGCAGAGATTTCAATGCCGTAACCTTCATGGGAACAGACTGCTCGTCTTTCTCCCATGAATCAGCTGGTGGGTTTGAACAGCCAACCTTGTGGCTGGCAGACCAGTGCTTCGCCCACCAGGCACCCAAGTCCTCATAAATCCCCGAGAGAGGCTTTGAGAAGAAAGCCCAGGGACCAGTGAGGAGGAGATGCTGGGAGCACTCCGAGGCCTCTGGCCTACCCTTTCAGCAGTGGCCAGGCCTCTAGAGGCCTAGGTGAGCACCCCTGTTTAGGAGGTTGAGATGAGACAGCAGGCAAAGGTGGCTGACATCAGGCCGGCCAGCCCAGGCTTCCCTCAGCTGGCCCTGCCCTCGGCCAGCTCCCCAGGATCCGGGGGAAGCAGGGGGTGGGGGTGGGGGAAGGCACTGTCAAGTGTGTAATAAACGACTTATTGACGGGGAAGCGGAGTTCTCTGGGCTTGGAGCAGGACCTTCCGGCAATTAAGCCCTCCACCAGCCTGCCCAAGTGTGGAGAGGCTGAACTCTGGTCAGGCCCCTTTCCTTCACAGGCCCGCTGATCTGCCAGCGTGCTCAGACTTGGGGCTGGGGGTGGGGTGGGGGAAGCAGGGCTGCCTGGTGGTGAGGACGGGCCTGGGGACATGGCTCAGGTCGGTCCACTAATCCACAGAACTACATCTGCGTGGGATTCTGTGTTTACGAAGCAGCACCTTCCATGCCCCCCCACTCCACCCCTGGCCACCGCACAGGGCCGTGAGCATCTGCCGCTCCCTGCGACACCCACAGAGGTACACAGGCATGAGTGAGACCTGGTCCCTGCCTTGGGGACTGGGCCCAGAGTGGGTTTGTGGAAGGAGCACTGAATTGAGAGTCCAGAGTCGAGGGCTAAATGGCCAAGTCACTTCCCTTCCTTGCCCGTTTGCTCCTCTGCTAAGACATTCCCCTCAGAGCTGTTTCAGGGATGGAAGACTGTGTATGGTACAGAGCAGGGTGAGGGGGGCATCCTCCAGACCGGGGATGGGGGTGGAGCATGGGCAGGGTGTGGTCCAGGGGCTCAGGGTCCTGCCACACACAAGTATGCAAATGGAACTGAACGTGGATGGGACCCTTTCAGGTCAAAGTAACAGCAAAATAACTTCCTGCAGTTCCAGAGAGAATAGGGCAGTGTGTGTGTGTGTGTGTGTGTGTGTGTGTGTGTGTGTGTGTGTTCAAGAAGGGGTTGGAAAGGATGGTCCATGGTTTATCTGAGGCCTAACAGGTTACCTGCAGTTCCTAGGGTAAACCGTAGATGAAATTATACCCCCATCATGCACAGGAACCGAGTGTCCTGATGCCGGTCCCACCTCCTCTCCGTGAAGTGATGCAGGATCCATGATCCCCATGCCGTGGAAGAGAAAATTGAGTCCCAAGAGTGGAAGGGATGTGGAACCAGGTCTCAGTGAGAGCTGGGGCAGGGGTGACACTTAGGGGTCCCGGCCCTCTTGTTGGCTCCTTACGTGGATCCATAACCAGAGTAGAAGGGCATCCATCCCAGGGAGGGAAGGGGGCGGGGGGTGTATTCAAGAGGCCACCAGGAGAGAGGGCGATTGTACACAGAGCTTTCTCTTGTTAGTCTGTCGTCCTGGGCATCTCTCCGTATCAGTGCACGGAGAGTGTCAACCTGCCTTTTTTTGTAGCTACCTAGCACTCCACTTAAGGAGTTAAGCACTGGGTTGGTTGATAACTGCAAGGTCAGAAGTTTAAACCCAGGGGCTGCTCTGAAGGAGAAAGATGAGGCTGTCTACTGTCAAGATGTGCCGTCTCGGAGACCCTGTGGGTTTTGATGAGTGGAAGTTGATGGATGGCAGTCCGCAGGTTTGGTTTGGGAGCACTGCCGTCTATAGCTGTGCCATAGTTTCTGCAACTGCCCTCCTCCAACATCCAGGCTGTCTGGGCACTGCTGCCCAGCACACGGTGCTGCCATGAGTAATCTTGGGCATACGTGCTTCTGTGTTGATGAATGAGTCTCTTAAAGGAAGATTGCTCACAGCGTGTTGGGTGGAACATTGGAGCGCACGCATATTTCTGTTGCATGTTACTAAACAGACTCGTCTCACCCGCACAGCCAAAGGGGACCTGTTCCCCCACAGCCTCCCTGGCACCTTGGGTTGTCACATTCTTAACAGCGTTGTTTTAATTTGCGCTGCTCTAACTACAAGTGAAGACACTGGTGGCACAGCACTTAAGCGCTCAGCTGCTAACCGGAAGGTTGACCGTTGACAGCCCCCAACAGCTCTGTGGCAGTTACTTAATCTGCTGTCAATTTGAGACTTAGGAGTGAAGGGGTGGAGTTTGGCCTGTCAATCAGGTCTCAGCTTGCTGACCTCCTTTAGAGGCACTAAGGCGATAACGAGCTCACTGGAGGCAGGACACAGGCTTACTCCTTGGGAGATATTCCTGCGGACAAGACACATGGAGCTATGCTAGAGCCCTGGAGCTGCAGGTGCCACGTGGAGACCCTGCCACTGGATCCACAAGACTTTCCACCCACTGGCCTGTGCTCTTCCTGCATTTGGCATCATTGCACATGTTTTGTGAGTTTGAAGAGGGCTTTTTAGATTGGTATCGGACATATTGGCTAATACCGGACTTATGGACTTGATCTGGACTGAGCTGGGATGTGTTCTCAATATTCAATCGCTCTTGTATATAAAGCTCTTTCTTATACACATATGGGTCTCCCTGGATTTGTTTCTCTAGTCTACCCGGACTCATACAAGCTCCATGGGAGAAGTAAGTCCTGGAGACTGCTCCCGTAAAGATGGCAACCAACAGGGACAGCTTGCTGTTAACTGAGAGGGGCTGACACAAGAGCCATAATAAACAGGGGGCTCAAAGTGACCACTGACCATGAAGGTGGGGCCGGCAGGCATGGCTTCCTTCTCTGACCCCCAAGAGGAGCTGTGCACTGGAGCCGGCTCAGCCACAACACAACAGCCAGTTTTCTATTTCCATGTCCTTTCCTCCATTTCTCTGTCACCCTGTGGTCCTTTGTCCATGTAATACTCAGGATATTAGCCCTTTGTAGGTTGTAAACCTTTTATTCTTTGTTTTTCAGGAGCCTTCGTATTGTGTTTTAATACACAGTAGAGATCATTTTCCTCTTTCTTTACCTATTCTTATGCTTTCTAATTGACCTCTCTTGTCTAACTGCCTTGGCACATGCCTCTAGCCGTGTTGAGTAGCAGCAGAGAGAGTGGGTATCCAGGTTGTACTACTGATCTTTGTAAAAATGCCCATTAAATACAGAGTTAGGACTAAGGTATACATACATATATTATACCATGCCGAGAAGTATCTCTTCATTGATATGTTTATAACATGAATGGGCATTAAACTTTGTCCTGGGCTTTTCCACTATCTATTGAGGAGCCCTAAGGGCATTGTGGTTACTGTTCAGCTATGATCGGCAAGGTTGGCAGTTCGAAACCACCAGCCACTCCGAGGGAGGACGATGAGGCTTTCTTCTCCTGTAAAGAGTTACAGGCTTGGAAAGTCACAGGGGCAGTCCTATCCTGTCCTGTGTGGGCACTGTGAGTGGGCATTGACTGGGTGGCAGTGAGTTTATGGAGATAATCACAGGATTGTTGCCTCCTTCGCTTCACTAATACTGTGTATTAATATGCTATATGCTGTTCATATTAATGGAGTCCTTTTGAATCTAATCCTTAGGTTCCTGGAATAAAAACCCCATTTGGTCATGATGTATCATTATGTTCTTGACAGAAAGAAAGCAGGATCGGGTACCACTGAATACAGCTTTCATTCATTAGTTTGTGCTCTTTTTCTGACCCTGTTACACATTAACTCACTCAGTGTTCAAGACAGCTGTGCGAAGCTTCCAGGACCCTTATTCCACAGAGGAGGGGACACTGAGGCCAGTGGCCTGGCTAACCTTGCACAAACAGTAGGCAGGATTGGTGTCTGGGTCTCCGTGGTTCCTAAGACCCTGGGGCTCTGTGGGCAACGCTATCTATCAATGAAGAAGCCCTGGAGGTGCAGGGTTCCGTGCTTGCTGAAAAGTCAGCAGTGGGAGCCCAGCGGCCCTAATCCAGTTAGTTTTTTATGACAAAGTTAGGAGGAAAGATCTCTGTAGGAACTTGGGGTGGGGGGGCTCTCTCCCCTTTATTCCCCAGAAAGCTTGAACTGTCCCACACCCCTACCTCTTCCAACCTTGGCAGGAGAAGGGAGGTAGGGCTGGCAAGGTGCTGCTTGACAGGTGTGTAGTCAGTAAGCCAAATGAAGGCTGTCCTGGGGTCCACCAGGCAAGATCTGCCCCCGTCCCCTGCCACTCCTGGCCTCACTCTGTCCTGGCATTAAAGTCTCCTGCTCTGGACAGTGTGGGAGCAACCTGGAAAATGAAGACTGGTCCGGGGGCGGGTGAGCGGGGAGACAGGTGAGTGGAGACAAGACCCCCCCTCCCCACCCCACCCCCATCCACTCCCGCTGTGCTGCCTGCCCCATTTGTTCTGAAAATGGGCAGCTGGTTGAGGGATTATATAATTTCTGGTGGACATGGCAGATGGTGTGCTACCTGGGACAGCATCAAAACGGCTCTGACACTAACCTTCCCTGACATGGCACCTTGGCCTCCCTGCTCTGGGCTGCAGGGCCCACGGCAGGGGCAGAAGGGGACACTCAGAGGGATGGGAACCAGCCCAAACTGTTGGAATGCAGCTCTCTGGGGAGCGCTAGGCAGGGCCCAGCCTGCCACTCTCAGGCTCCAGCCTGGGAAATGGAGGTGCGGGCTTCACCTCTCTGCCTCATAGCGAACAGCTCTCAGCAGGCACCCCTCCAAGTCCGTGGGGTACAGACCCTGCTCCACTGCCTCCTTCCACCTCAGATCTGCGGCTCTGGGGACCCCAGGGAATTTTCTAAAGCACCCCTTTGGGTGTTTTCTCATGTGGCCTACTGGTATTGTTCCTTTTGTTCTTTCTGTCAATGGGTAAACTGAGGCTCTGAGAGCGACTTGCCAATCACACGCTGGCAGGGGTTGGCCGTGGAGCGAAGGCTTCCTGACTCCTCTGCCAAACGCTCTGGTCAAATACGCGAGCCAAAGCAGGCTTCTCCCGCAGGCTGACAATCCCCAGGGAAATGCCAGGGGCCTCCTGAGCACAAGCACAGTGGCTTTACAATTGTGCATTTATGGCCGGAAGAACCACAGGGAACAGCCATGCCCCGCCTTAAGCGGAAACCATCTCCCCGTCAAGAGCAGCTCTGGGTTTGAACCATCAACCTTGCAATTAGCAGCGCAACATGGAACCCACCCCAGCACCAGGGCTCGCCGCTCCTTCAAGAGGAGGACCTTAGACAAAAGGAAGAGGGGAGAAGGAACTGCATGTTGTGAATGGATTTCTTTGCCGTGAGGAGAACCACTAATTCTCCTCACTTGGGGGTGCCAAGACACAGACGCGGAGAACGATGGTTAGGGAGGTGTCAGACCTGGAGGCCATGTTCTCGGATTCCAGGATGGGCCCTGTTCACTTAGAAAGTGAAGGCGCTGGGGCCCAGCGAGGGAAAGGGACGAGCATGTCACACAGCAGATTTGCTGCACAGCTAGGATGAGGCTTGGGGCTCTGTCTACAGTCGTCTCCCATGCACACACAGAAGTGCGGGGGCCCAGAGGAGACTGTGGGCCCAGACCACATTTGCAGCAGGGTTCATGGTGCCAAGCCACCACACAGTCCTAGCTGCCAGGCTTGAACTCCATACTACCCTGGGGTGGGGGCACGTCTGGCACGGGTCAGTTAGAGCCCAGCTGTGAAGGTGGTTATCTGGGCCAGGCCTACTGGCACCTCAGCCAACGGGCTGGAGGTGTTTAATCTCTCAGGGGTGCTCCCTGAATGTTCACACTGGACAGAGTGCCAGGGGGAGCCTGGCCCAGCCAGGCCCTGTAGCTACCCAGATCCTGCCAAGAAGCTGGTGGCAGTTGCTATGGGGAACAGAGGGCCGTCAGTCCCACTGCTCCCAGGCCTCAGAGCTAGTGTCCATGCATGGGTGTTATCTTCAGCAACCAGAAGGTTAGGTGGTGCTGAGGATGCAAACAGGAAATGAATGTTTTAAAGGGACTTGTCACCTGTGCCTTGCAAAGGCCACCTTGCATGAAAGTGTTGAGCTTCCCAGCCCTGCCAGTGTCTGCTGGTCTGCTTTCTCCACCCAGCGGTCCGAGGGCACTTGACCATAAGGCTGGGTCAAGGCTTGGTGGCTCCCCTGAATTTAGTAGTAAATGCTTTCCTACCTGGGGGCTGACCACTGGTGACCTAGCTCTGCCTTCCGCTGTGCCTGGGGCGCGGGAACTGCTCAAGGAGGGAAAGCAGCCCAGCAGGAAGGGGAGGTTATTCGCAAAGGAAGACACTCTTCTAGTACATTCTTTGGCGAGTTGTACCTAGCAGTAAGTCTGGATCACAGCGGCCCCTTGTCTGAGTAGGGCGTGGCCCTCCATGGTACAAACACTTAGACTCTCATGGAGCCCCAGGCCCTGTGCTGGGCTCCACAGACTCATGGATGAGCAAAACCAGACCCAACTCCCCAGTCTTCCAATGCCCTTCCAATGCCCTAGCTACGCCCCCATCCCCTACTCATCTCCACTCCATCCTGCCTCCTCCCACCGGCCCACACTGCCCCCCATCCCGCAGTGGCCTAGCTCGGTGGCAAAGCAAGGACAAGGCATACCACCTGACCCCAGGTCCCTGCTCACTCATTTCTGACTTGAGCCTAGCTCTGGGCAGCCGTCACAGTGACCACAGGTGGGTTGGGGGAGGCTGCCAGGAATTGCTTTCTTGGAATTCTAATTCCACTTCTCATAAGCCCTCCACCCTCCATGGGTGGGAGGCCCCACGCCGGGCAGGCAGGCGCCTCTGATCGCATTATAGAACTGCTTTCCTTAAGTCCCGGCTCCTGATGTCGGCAGTGCCTCCAGGCGCCACTGAAGGCCTCCAGGGGATGCCAGCTCCTTCCTGGGCGATGGCAGCAGGACTTCTCCCAGACCGCTGGGACGCCTCCGGGGCTGCTGCTGACTAGCTGGGTACCCGAGCCAGGAAGAACCGTTTCTCCTCTCCCTGTCCCTCTTTTTGGCTCTCTGGGCAACCGGATAGCTGCCCCCTGGGGACTCTGCACACTGCTTTCCTGTCCAGAGATGTTCAGGGAGAGAAGCAGAGCCAAGCCCTGCCAGTGGTCAGCCAGATTTGGGGGTGGGGGGGTGGGGCAGGGGGGGCACAAGTCCACGGGGTGAGGACTGCATGTGCGATTCCCTGCCTCATGCCCATCCCACAGACAGGGACACTGAGGCTCAGAGAGTTTGTGCCTCCTAACCCAGAGTCCAGGGATTCTAAGTCCAGAATCCCTAAGTTAGAATCCCTAAATTAGAATCCCTGGGCTCCTAACCCAGAGGCATCCTTGTAACTCTAAAGCCTTGGCTCTTTCCACTACATAAGAAGGGGCCCCTGACCCCACAAGTCTCTTGTTTCCCTAGATGGTCAGATGAGAGCCAAGGGCTGAATTCAGAACTTATTTCCTGGGAAGACATGCAAAAAAAAAAAGTGTTTCTCCCCTGCCGCACCATGCTGCCAGCAATGCCCTCTACTCTATCGGCCAAACTATACTCACCCTTCAAGGGGCAGTCAGGCTCCCCCAGGAAGCCTTCCGAACTGCCCAGGCACTTGTGAACTTCAAATACCTCCTCCCAACATCCTAGGCATCTCCCCCTCTCTGCCCAATACTTGTCACCAGTGAAGATGGGTGCATGAAGTGGGGCCGTGGTGGTGTTGTGGTTACATGTTGGGCTGCGATCCACAAGGTCGGCAGTTCAAAACCACCAGCCACTCTGAGGGAGAAAGACAAAGCAAAGCTTTCTACGTCTGTAAAGAGTTACCATCTGGGGAACTCACAGGGACAGTTCGATGCTGTCCTGTAGCATCACTCTGAGTCGGCATCGCCTCGAAGGCAGTGAGAGGATGGATAAAGGTGATGAAATCGAATCTTACCGAGCAAAACCAGCTGTGATGCTTTTATCTCATTCATCGCTACAACAATCAGCTGATGGAGCTGGACTATTGCTTCCACGTCACAAATGAAGAAACGAATGCCCAGAGAGGTAGGCAACTTGCCCACACACACACAGCCCAAGAGGGGCATAGTCAGGATTTGAACCCAAGCAGTCTGTACAGCCTGTCCTCTAAACACCACACCAGACACTGTATCTCTACATCTATATCATATCTATCTATCTATCTATCTATCTATCTATCTATCTATCTATCTATCTATCTATCTATCTATCTATCTATGCTTCTCTTATCCCCTACTCCAGCAGCACAGGCCCTGCACATGGCTCAGACCTCATAATCAGGAGGCAACACGAAGTCCATCAATTCCATAGGAGCCAGGCCTGTGTCTTGTCCACCTCTGAGCCTCACACCAGGTTTTAGGGCTGGGCCAGGTGTTCCAATACCTGATGGGGAACAGGATCCCCAGCCCCCAACACACACACACACACACACACACACACACACACAATCAGCTACCACCTGTCTGCTGAGAACTGGATCAGAGCTCGAGGTCTGGGCAGTCCCGTGTTACCACACCTCCTACAGGAGCCTCGGATGGGGGAGTGGATGGTGAGACCTCTTTTCTCCCAAGCCCAGGATGGCTTCCTCTCGGTCTCTGGGTAAGAGACACTTACGGAACAGAAAAAAGGACTGAGGTCCTGGGAAGAGGAGTGATTTGTGGCTTTGGAGAGAGACCCAGGGCTGTGTAGCACACACAAGGGCACCCCAGTAGATAGATTGACTTTCTGGGGGCCCCTGTAAGCACATGGTGCTGGCTGAAGCTACCTCTGTCCCTTGCTGGCTGTTGCTGGGAGCCCTTTCAGATGGAACCAGAGGGGGAAAGGCAGCCCGGAGGGGCCACCGCTCACCTCTCCCACACTGGAGACCAGCCAGGACCCAGAGAGGGAAAGAGACTTCCTTGCTCCAGGTCCCACAGTAGAAGGAGATGCCCCAGGTTCTGAGCCCCCTAACCTCCTCCCCACCTGCTCTTCTCACCAGCTTTACCAAAATAATCTTGACCAGTGCTTATAAAGGATTTTCTGGGCTCTTTCCATCTTTGAGAGCCACTGAGGGAGAAGCAAAGAATAAGGACATTTTTTTCTCTAAGTTGTCCCCTGCCCAGGCCCTACCCCATCCTGTCTGAGATGGCTGAGAGGGGCAGGTCTCCCAAGACACACCCGATCCATTGAGCCGGAGAGGTCCTGGGGTGGAAATAGGGCCACAGGTTGGTCAGCGAGGGTTGGCGCCCATCACGAGAGCAACATCCAGAGTTGCTGACCAACCGGGCCAGACTCCCTCGTGGCGCCGGGGCTCTAGGCTGTCATTCTGATGGAAGCAGATCACCGGCCTTTCTTCCTTCCATGCAACGGCCACGTGGGTTTGACCTTCCAACCTTTCTGGTAGTAGACCGGCACAGACTATCGGTGCCGCCCCGTGGCAGACCCCACAACAGGTTAGCACAAAAGGCTGCATCCTGAGTGGAGACCCAGCCCCAACACGGCACAATAACTAGCACGTCCCTGGCTGCACAGCGACTCACTAGCCCCACACGACACACCCCTGTGTCCACACAAAGCACACCGCAGCTGAACAGCCCTACCCCCATACACCTCTCACAGCCCCACTCAGCACATGCGTACACACACACACACACACTCTTCCCTGCACACACCCCACTTTCACACACCTAACACCCAAACACGACACCGCATCTCCCCTCACCAGCACCTCCCACCACACACTCCCACCTCCACCTACTCCTTCCATATCCACTCTCACCTCCCACCGACACACTCCTAATACACACTCTCACACCCAGGAGCCTGCCTTTCCATGCAAAGTGAGCGGCAGCGGCAGGTGAGGGAGTTGTGAGGCGCTGGGGGCAGCCTGCGCTGGGAGGTGACAATGGGGTGGCCTGGCAGGCTCACTTGCTAGGAGGTGGTGAGAGCTGGGGTGGGGGCTCCAGCAAAAGGATTTAGCTAGGTGGGCGGGGCAGGGGGGTGTAGAGGGGCCAGAGGGAGCCTAGCCGCAGCAACGCTGTGACAGTGCAGTGGCTTGGAATCAAACCCACAAGCTGCGGGATGCTAATTAGGCTGCTTTGTCGTAAATCTGGGCGCTTCCAGCAACTCCCTGCTTTCGGAGAGAAGGAAGAGGCCAATAAAGGAGTCAGGGGAAGGCGAGCGAGGGGGAGGTGGCTAATTTATGGCAGCACTTTAGGAAACGTTTCCATTGCCATTATTCTCTTCAAGACCAGGAGCTCGGGAAGGAGCATCCCCAGGACCTGGGCTTTGAGCACTCACCAGCAGCTGGGCTGCACTTTCCAACTACCCAACTCACCACCAGGAGCAGAGGCCAGCTCTGGGATAGCCAATCTTCTTCTAAACCGACCAGGGAGGGGCTTCCTGGCTCTATCTCACCAAAATGCACACACACCCCCACCTGCCAGCTCTGTGCAGGTCCAGAGGAAGACAAACACCAAATTCAGGAGAGCAAAGACAAAAGGATGAGGAGGCCAACTTCCCATAGACCTCCTGAACCCGTCCTTTCCTTGTACTACTATAATTACGGTATTTCCCCATTTCTTCCCCCCATATTTACTTCCATCTGTATGCTGAGCAAATACAAGGGAGAAACTGGACCATCTGAAAAACGGGACCCCAGGAATGGAGGAGCCCTCATGGCCAGCTAGCGATATACTGGACACAACCTTGCTGGCTCAAAGAGGACTTGAACCGCTTACGAATCAAGGCTTCTCACAACCATGCTAGCAACACACAGCGTCATGATCAATGCGGAAATGACTGAAGCTGTCGGGGATTTGGTTTTATGTATCGGCAACCAACGCTCACGGAAGCAGCTGTCAAGAAATCAAACATCAAATTGGGCCCGGGAAATCTGTGGCAACAGACCTCCTTAAAGTGGTAAAGAGCAGAGAATGTCGCCTGGAGGGCTAAGGGACCTCTCACCCAAACCCTGGCCTTTTCTTAAGCATGTGACCCTTGGACAGTGAACGAGGAAGAAAGAAGGATTGATGCCCTTGAATTATGGCGTAGTTGCCAGAGAACTTTGAATATGCCAGGAGCCTCCAGAACAAGTCTACCTTAAAAGGGGTACAGGAGAATGCACCTTAGAGGCAAGGACAGAACAGATCTGATGGCACTGAACAATTTTCCTTTTTTAATAAAAGAAAGAAAAGGAAAGGCACGACTCCACTTGTTTGGTTTCATTTTGCCTTCACAGCGTTAATGAGTCCATTTGTAGAAGCTGTTTAGAAAACAGGAGGAGGAGGAGGAGGAGGAGGAGGAGAAGGAAGAGGAGGAGGTGAAGGAGGAGGCCAGAAGCAGCTCAAGTTCTGGGACTCACTGTGGAACCCTCCTCTCTCCTCCCTGTCCTGCCTAGGCACTACCTCCCAGCCCAGCTCCGGCTCCAGCAGCACCAGGCGGCCCATCCAGGACTGCATCCCTGCCCCCACTGTCCCACAGGCCCCAGCGGCTGAGCTGGCTGCTTTTCAAATGCTTAGCCTTTGGGGAAGATTCCCAGGGCTGTCCATCAGAATCCCTAACCTTGCTCATGGGAGTGGACAGGGTTCCACTCTTCATATCCAAAGTCTGCCACAGGCTTTCAAAAGCATTTGTGCCTATCAAGAGGGGAGGAGGGAGGCAGGCCCCATCTTTGGCCTGGCAGCCAGGGATAGAGTCCCACAGAATTTGTGGCATGGGAGCAGCTCAGGACAAAGAGAGGAGGGATGGAGATGAAGCCA
Source organism: Echinops telfairi (assembly GCF_000313985.2). Lineage (NCBI taxonomy): Eukaryota > Metazoa > Chordata > Mammalia > Afrosoricida > Tenrecidae > Echinops > Echinops telfairi. The sequence goes on along the minus strand of NW_022103968.1, from coordinate 63,249,552 downwards.
GAAAGCATCAAAATGAAGGGTAAAAATGCACTTGGTCCCTGACAGTGCAAATGGGGGTCGACCTCTAAAATGCTAATGGAGAAGCTTGGCTTGTGATTCGTCTTCCTTGTTAACCCAGTAACTCCTGATCCCGCCTCCCCCAAGGTGGGTGGGGCAGTTACAGACAAGGAAAGTCCCAGAATGGAGTCACCTTTGGGTGGCTGGTCTCAGTCCTTCACCTTGGACCTCTGGCCCTGGCCTGCTCTACCTCCCCTGGACGCTCAGTCTTTGCAATATCCTGCTACAAATCCCAGGCCACCCTGGCCGCCAAACCGCCCGGCTTGTCAGCTGACTGCCTCAGGTGGTGCTGACTTTCGGAATCTCAGCCCCAGACCCTCCACAGCTAGTTCAAATCTCAAGTGGAACCAAGGGCCCTCGGGGGCTTTTGCCTGAGATCTGAAAGGTCTGAGTTCAAATCCCACCTCTATCCATAAATCCCATCTGACCGAGGACAAGTCAGGGCCTGTCCCAAAGCTTCCACTGCTAAGTAGGTCAGAAAGGGTGTCATACATAATTCCCTGCTGGGGAGGCAGTGGGGAAGAAGAGGAGGAAGAAGTTAGATTACGGACAATATTCGTCCCCTGCAGTGGTACTTTGACTTTAATGAGAAAACCCATTAATAGGCTCTTGATTTTCCATTGGTTTAAGTGAGAGGGGTGTTTGCTGTCGTGTAGAAGACAAGAACGGAGCAACACACACACACACACACACACACACACACACACTCGGAAAATTCTGGTTTTAAATGCACTTTTAGAAGAAGTGTTATCAAGACACTTTGGCTTGATAAACAGAGGCCAAGGAAAGGTTCATTAAAAGCTCCAGGAAAGGCGGTGGAGCAGGGTGGGAAGCGTCCCTGGCCAACTGGGGCTTTTGAAGTGGCCTCTGGCGAGCCAGTCACTTGCTGACATCTCTTTCCCAGAGTCTGGGGTTTTATGGTTCCAGGTTTGATTTTCCCATCATCAAACTTTATGGTTAAAAAGAAAGAAAGAAAGAAAGAAAAATCACAGTGCCCTAAAGAGACGTATTCCCATATTCATGGGTGGGGGGAAAGAGAAAGAGGTTCCTGTGGCTACTTGAGAGGAACCTGGACACTGAAAGGATACCGCCCCCCACCCCCAGCCCTCCACTCTGTGTCCACAACTGTTCTTGCCTCTGCTTAATCTGGAGCTCAAGGTGGAGGTGAGCAGGGGTGTAGGGAGGGGGTCCTAGGTGACCTCAATCAGCCTATCAGACACCAGCCCTATATACAATTCTATACGCCCCACCAAGGCCAGGCAAAATCCAGGAAAGCCAACACACTGGCCTTGGTTTTCCCATCAGTGAAAGGGGGCTAGGAAAAAAGAGGAGCCCATGGGGGAGCCCCAAAAGCTCTGTGAAAAAAAGATGCTGTGTCTGTGATGTTGGAACAAAGGGTATGTGGAAGGGGCATAACCCACCCCGCTGCCCCCCAGTTTTTAAGGCCCACACATTCCCAGTAACAGGAAGTCTCAGACCACCCCGCCAGCTGGCCCCTCTACTGCTGGTGGGCAGGAAGTTCCCACCGCGTGAAGTAATGAGCACAATTCCGATGCCGCCTAGCTCTGACTAAGAAATCAAAGCTGGGTATTACAGGCCATTTCTAGCTGGGCACCACTTGTGCCCAAATCCATCAAAGCCCTGGGCCTGGGGTTTCTTTTGGGGAAGATGGGGACTAGATGCTTTGTTAAGCAGGAAAGGCAGGCCACCCCCAGCCCTCCCATTGGAGTTTGGAAGAGCTCTTCTTGTTATTCTCCTGCCCACTGGAACACACCCCCCACCTACCTACCTACCTACACACACACACACACACACACACACACACACACACACACACCATCCCCAGAAACCTTGGTATTCATTCCAGATCAAGAGCCAACCGTGTGCCAATGTACCATTTACAGAGACGTCACCAGCCCCTCAATCACCACCCTCCAAACACTCAAACCAAAACCAATACCCTAAGCGGTGCACCTCCACATCCAAGTGCACCCTTTAAAACAAGGATGGTCATTCAGCAGTCTGCCCCCACCCCATCATTACCTCCCAACTTCAAAACACTGCTTTAAATACCAGAGTCTGCCCAAATCATAATTAACTGGGATCAAATGATTGAGTGTTGTAACTTCATGGAACAGGACTGGGGAGGGGGGGGAGAGTGGGGGATGCGCTGGAAGTAAGCCCTCACTCCTGGTCCGTGGGAATCACTTAATTCTTGAGTGGGGTGTGTGTCTTTGGTTATGCGGGGGAGGGGGAGGTGCATGGAAGGTACGGGGTGGGGGGTGGGGTGTTGGGGGGGGGGGGCACGCCATCCTTGCCCCATTTCCAGCCTCAAGGAGTCCCACCCCAGTCAACAAGAAGGTCAGCTACTCCGGCCAGCCCACCCAAACAAACAAGCAAAAAAGGCTGTGCCCAGTGACTCCCCTGGAAGACCCAGGCCAGCGGGCAAGGGCTCATCCCGCTGGAGGACAAGCGAGACACACATCCACAGCGGGAGGGCGGGGGGCGGGGGGGCAGGGAGCTCGATGTTAGGGACTTCATTCAGGAGACCACCAACTCCCTACAAGTCTCCTGCGCAGTCCAGAGGCGAGGGTCCCTCATCTCTTTCCCTGTCAAGGGGATAACCCCTTAAGATCCACTATGAACCCTGTGCTCCCCAATTACTCAGAAAAATAAAAAAAACCCGCCGGACTTGGGCGCCAGCGGTCTGGAGGAAAGCGGTGTGCCGGGGGGAGGGGGGAGGATTCAATCCCTCCCCCGCCTTCGATTCTGCTGCCCTGGCTGGCCGAGCCTGACGAGCGCATCCCAGGCTCCGCCGGTCTCCCGCTGTCCGGCTCCTGTCTGCGGGTCCGCGCCTGCGAAGCGCGCGGCGGCAGGTGAGCGAGCGGCGGCCGGGGTGGGAAGTTGGCGAACGGCAGCGAGCGCACACCCGGCGCGCGCAGCAACAGCTGGACCCTCTGGAGCCGCCAGGCGCGCGGGGCCCCGGGGGCCCTGGGAAGGATGCAGGTGCGTGCTCCCGGCAGGTAGACCCCGACGCAGACACCAACCCGTTCAGAGGACAGAAGCTCGCCATCGGGGGAGAGGAAGGGGTGTGTGGACTCAGGGAGCTTCGCTTACTTTACGCCCCTACCTAGCCGGCGCCGGTGCCCACTTTGAACGGGAAATCTGATTGCCATTGAACTTGGACGCCCTGGCCGCTTACGCTCGGCGGCACTCAGCGCGGAGAAGGGCCGCCTCAACTTCGGGGTCCCCGCGCCCCCCGCCCTCACGCCCCGGCGCTCCCTACCTGCTCGACTCAGCCTCGGGTGCCAGCACAGCAGCAGCGCCAGCAGCAGCGCGCCCCGCGCTGCGCTCCGGGCCCGCATGCTCCCGCGGCCCGACTCCGGCGCCTCTCCCCCGGGGCCCTCTCCCTGG
>NW_022103968.1:63242842-63245554 GCF_000313985.2 Echinops telfairi | reverse complement strand
CGAGGCCGACGTGCAACTTGGGGCCCTTCCGGGGGGGTCCCCGCGAGACGCAGCACCCCGCGCCTTGGAAAACACGGGCTGGTGAAACAAAACTAGGAGCAGTCTGCACAATTTTCCTTTAATAAAAAATAGAATAAATAAGGAAGTCCCTGATTAACCTAAAAGCAAACAAACCCACTGCCTCTGACCAGTTCGGTCTCATACCGACCCTATCTATGTAGGCTGCGGAGACGAAATCTGGCTGCCGAGACTAAATCTTTACTGCAGCGGATAGCGCCCAGTGTCGCCTGCGAAGCAGCTAATGGGGTAACCAGGAGCAATCCTCTGCGCCACCAGGGCTCCTTTTACTGACGATTTTTGTTTGTGTGTGTAAGATGCACATTTAGAGAATGACAAAATAGGGGCCGTGCGTGTGGTTCATTTTAAGTCAAATATGTCACAAATCGGGGACTAACTACACTTTCGCAGCGTCCTTCGGGCTATAGTGAGCCTTCTGGTCCTTTACTTATGGCTTCTCGCTCTGAGTTATAATTTATATGCTTCCACAAGTGTGGATCTTGCCCCCTCCCCCCCCCACACACACAAAAGTTCTCCCTAAATGAGAAAAATCTCAGACACGTAAATTCTGTTTACTCGAGAGGGCTAACAGCTATGAGGGTGTAGACATCATTTGGGATTGTCCCTACTGACCCTGCTCCTCCCTACGATGTTGTGTAGAGCTGTTGGCCAGACCCCCTCTAAGCCCTCTCCAGCACCCAGATTCCAAGGTGTTAAGATCCTACCCCCTGACCCCCTGACCCAGTTTATAGTGGGAGATAGGGAAGAGGGTAAGTAATCCTGGGTCTAATCTAATGAAACCCAGTGTGAATTTGGACTCTCCCTTACTGGCTGTGTGACTTGCAACAATTTACTTAACCATTCTGATGTTCCCTTTGTTGGCTACAAAATAGCGAAGAATGATACTGTTTCATAGGGCGTTGTACTGTGGGAGAAAGCCGGAGCTTGCGTCTCTTGTAAACAGGTACAGTCTCAGAAATCCAAAGAGGCGTTCTACCCTATCCTATAGGATGGCTATGAGTCGGCATCCACTCGATGTCAGTGAGCTTGACTCTTTTTTGGTTGTAGTAGTGAATGAAAAATGTATGGACTATACTTCACACATGTCAATGACCTAGCTTTCTAAGATTCTCCCCTCCCAGCTTGTCTGATTGGAGGGGGTGTTCTGACCACCCCAAAAGTGGGCCAAGAAGCCTGTGGGGTTAAGTGGGACTTGGAGGGTGGATGGTGTCTTGGAACTGAAAGCCGAGAGGCTTCAGAAGGGGCTGCCAGCTCCCACCGATGACTAGAGACCTTACCAGGTATTGGACATTGGGGTCGGCACTCTATATGCCTCATCTCACATAAGCCTTACAAACAAGTATTTGCACCATTTTTAAGACAAAGACTCCCTGCAAGGGGATCCTGGTGTGAGTCAAGAAAAGGAATTTGATGGTGAGATGCTTGAAGGCAAGTCCGGTCTTTTCTGTCCAGCACTATATATCCAGCACCTAGGACGGTTTCTGACTCACAATGGGGATACCATCAACATTGGTTAAATCAATTCATTCATGGAGCCCTGATGGCTTAGTGGTTACACATCGGGCTGAGATCCACAAGGTCCAAAGTTTGAAAGCACCAGCCCTCTGTGGAGAAAGCAGTTACTACAATCTCGGAAACTCACAGAGGCAGTTTTACCCTGTCCTGTGGAGATGCATTATTGAGGTTGAGGGAAAAGGGGTGACTGGTCAAAGGGCCTTCAGCCCTTGCTCAGTATGCCCGAGGGTTTCATACCCCTCTCCATTTCCTGGAGCTCCTGGAGGCAGCCTTGAACTGGAGGGGAGGAGTTTTGTGTAACCAGTTATCAGGGAGTCAACGCTGATTCCTGGCAAGTCCGTAAGTGTCAGAGTAGAACTGGGAGACTTTCTGCGGCTGATGTTTTGCCCAGTAGATATTCCAGCCTTTCTTCCAAGGCCTGAACTCGAAACTCCAACATTCCGTTAGGAGGGGGCACATTAGCCATGTGCACCACTCTGGCGCTCCACGTGCGGTGCAAGGAGGCTTCAAAATGTTTATTTAAAGATAATGGAAGTTTCTAAGAACTTTTGGAAGTGCCCCCCCGCCCCCCACCCACTCCACTCCTCCCCGAGCTGATTTGAAATCCCCTCCTGAATCGGTCTTGACCTTTAGAGAGGATGCTCCTGTGGATGCTCCTCCCCCACCCCCCACCCCTCCCCCGGTTTCCCGCTTATTAGAAGAGTAGGAGTCTGGGGCCAAGCTGACACAGGAGCATCGCAGCTTCCTTGATTGTAAAAAGCAACAATGGTACTTACCTCATGCGATTAAGAAGGACACACACAAAGCTCCTAGTTGGACTAAATAAAAGCTACTTGTTTTATAATAAGGTTGATTTCAAAGCAGCGGTAGATCCAGCTGAACAAGGCCTGGCCAGGCTTCCAAAGGCGCCTCCCCTGTACCTGCGGCTCCGCTGTACCGGCAGGTGCCACCAGGCGGCGCGCTGCAGTTTACACGTTGTCCCCAAGCGCTGGGTCTGTCCCAGAGGCACGCTGGCCACACCTGCCGACCTGCAAGAAGTCCTGCCTGGGGACAGCGAGAGTGGGTGTGGACCCCGAAGGCTGGGGACTCAGGAGGAGGAGGCTTTGAGGCTGTTCAGTG
>NW_022103968.1:63230737-63242742 GCF_000313985.2 Echinops telfairi | reverse complement strand
AGGCTGTCCCATCTTTGCAACAATATTACCAAAGTTAAGGTTGAGTATCTCTCAGGTGTCAGGTGCTGCTCTAAGTCGTTTCAACAACCGCAGGAGGTAGGTGCTATAGTAAGTAATAACCGCTGTGTAACAGGTGAGGGAACCGAGGTATGGAGCCGGAAATCACACACAGCTGGTAAACAGATTGGCAGACCTGGATCCACACAGTTCGTACCCTTCTTTCTTTTTGTAAAGTGAGGTAAGACGGACGTAACATAAAGCGCACCGTCTTAACCGCTTTAAAGCGAACACTTCAGTGTTTTCTAGGTACATTCACAAAGCTTTGCAACCATCCCCACCACCTAATCCAGAGCTTTTCATCACCCCGAATGTAATGGAAATCCCCTCCCCAGTAGCAAGTCACCCCTGTCCCTCCTCCTTCCTGCCCCCGGCAGCAGCCCAGTCCACTTCCTGTCCCATAGATTGCCCGGAAGGTTGGCATTACATGTAAATGGAATCACACCACTCCAGAGGACCCCTGATGCTGGCCTCCTGTACCCAGCATCTTGGTTTACTAGGCTCATCTAGGGTGTCGCAGGACAGCACTGTGCCTGCCTGGACGCGCCACCTTTTATTTATCCATTCTTTGGTGATGGGCATGGGGCTGAAATTTGAGCTAATCTAAGCAGTGCTGCTTAGAGCATTTGCATGGAAATGTTTGTGTGAACAGGATTCCAGTTCCCTTAGGCATAGTTAATAGGTTCCTATCTACTGAATACTGTGAGAACCCTTTCCCTTCTCTCCTGTTACCCCCTCCCCATGTCTTTTCTGTGCCCCTCTCCACCCCAGATGGCTTTTCTCCATGGTGTTGAGGAGAATAACCAGTGGTCCCTGGGTCACGAGAATGGTGCACTAACCTGCAAGTGGGAGACTGGAACCCACCCACAACTGCCTCTGAAGAAAGGCCGGGCAACCTACTTCTGTCAGAATCAGTCATGAAGACCCTATCCGGCACCCAGTCCTACTCTGACGCACATGGATTGACATGTGTCAATATGGACCCCTGATGATGGGTCAAGTACACAAGCCTTGGGGTCAGGTCCATCTGGGTTTAGGGCTGGCGCTGTCTTGGACAGTTGACTGTCTCGAAACCCTACCAGTTCACCCTGCTGCATTTGCAGAGCAACATGGCAACCTCGGGGCACTTTGAGGAAAGGGGCACCTATTCAGCATGGATGGCACTGCCATTGTTACTGCCACCTCTGTCAACCTGTGCTGTTTCTTGGGCGCTGGCTCACTCAGTTAGCTCTGAGGTAAATGAATGGGATAAATGGAGGGATGAGGGCCCGGTTTATAAAGGAGCTCTTCACATGACCTTCCCTGGTGGGGACTGTGACATACGTTAACATTTCATTCACTCATTCTCAGTCCACCAACAGTTACAAACCACCTCCCTTGGTGTGTAGTATTGGGAGAAAGATGGGGCTTTCTACTCCCGCAAGGAGTCTTAGGATAAGGTGACCAGATTTTAACATTGGTAAAGCGGGACAAAAGTGGGACACCATTGATGAAACTCATATCCTGGTGAAATAGCCACATGGCAGCCGAAAATCGTATATCCTAGCTTGTCGTGCATTCTTTCCAAAAACCGGGACTTTTTAAAAATGCCGCGGGACGTGGGAAAATTGCTAAAAATCGGGACTGTCCCGCCAAAAGCGGGACGCCTGGTCACCTTGTTTTAGGAACTCACCAGAGCGGTGAGCAGAAACTCCGAGTTTCGACAGGGTCACTACGTGTCGGCATCAACCCGATGGCAGTGGATTGCAGGACTCTTGGTGTGGACCGGTTCTGGGGGCTGCAGAATCAGGACTGAGGAGAGGCAGGATGCTGACTGTGGGGGTGTTGGTCAGGGCTCAGGGGCTTTCGCTGCACGGTAGCACAAAAATCACTGTGAGTTTAATGCTCTTGTCTCAAAATTCTTTTGTTGTTGTTAATTAAAACAAAACTTGATTTTAAGACAGTTTCAGATTTACCAAAAAGCCTGTGGTTCTCGTAACAGAGAATTCTCATATTCCCCGGTCGAGTTTCCCCTATTATTAGCATTTTATGTTAGCATGGTACATTTGTTGCAATTAATGAGCCAATTTTGATTTATCATTATGAACTAAGGTTCGTTCCGATTTCTTCAGTTTTACCTAGTGCCTTTTCTATCCCAGGACTCAGCCAGGCCCGGCGTTCCATCCAATGGTCAAGGGGCCTTGGGCTGCTTGCTCTCAGCTGTGACCGTTACTCCGCCTTCCCTGGTTTTTGATGACCTCAGTGGTTGGGAGGGTTCATTAGGCAGGCAGGTATTGGCACAGTGGTTATGCATTGAGCTGTGAACCACAAGGTCAGCAGTTCGAAGTGACCAGATGCTCCGTGGGAGAAGGATGAGGTTTTCTACCTGCTCCTGTTAGGACTGATAGACTCGCAGATCCACAGAGACAGTTCTGCCACTTTGATCTTATAGGGTCTGTGTGAGTCGGAATTGACTCGATGGCATGAGTTTGGTCTTTTGGGGCTTCTTGTGCAGACTTGTCCTGCTCTTTGAGCAAACGGTCTGGCGTTCTCATGGTGGTGGGTCGCTAAGGCGATTCCATCTCACGGTAGCCCTGTGTCACAGAGAACTTGTCTTGACGTGAGCAGACCACCCGGGGTTTTCTCCTGTGGAGCCACTGGGTGGCTTTGAACTGCTGACCTTTCACTAAGCAGTGGAGCACTGTGCCCTGACACCACCTGGTTCCTATTCGGCCCCGGGGCCCTGCGAATGGTGTCAGGGGCCCTGTGCGTGTGTTCTGGGGAAGAAAAGAGGTGAGACAAGCCCGCGTGGAACTGCAGCGGAAGGCCCAGCAGCCTGAGGTCAGTGCCCGGGGGGCTGTCCACACTCTGCAGAAAGAGGGTTGGGAGCTAGCCAGGGTACAAAGGGAGCCCCACACCTTCATGGAAGGGCCTGGGGGTGGCACGAATCGGGGACATGGGCAACTTGGTCAAGGAAAGGACCAATGTTGGTCCTTCCACTCAAGAGCCACCCTGTGTGGCAAAGGGTTCATGTGCTTGGGGCTAACTGAGGTTCACGTTCACCCAGATGTGCCTCAGCAGAGAGGCTGGGGAGCTGCTTCCCCAAACCAAGCCACGGGCAAACCGAATCAACGCAGCTCCACTCGGAGACCCGGGGAGGCGTCGGGAGCTGGCATGCATGCCTGGACACCGGGGTGGATTCCTTCACTTGGAAAGACACCCACCAGGGGCCCAAGTGGCCACGAAGGGCAGGTGGGGAACTCTGCCGGCAAGCGCTGGGGCTGCTGGGCTGAGCAAAGGTGGGGCTGTCTAGGGAAGGGGAGCCATGGGCGCTGAGTGAGCTGGAGAGCAGGTCTCTAAGCCCTGTGGGGGCGAGGTGGCAGGGCAGGGAGCGGAGGAGGGTGCGCCCTGGGGAGGTTGCCGCAGGGGCTTGGGCTCTCCGGGGCAGAAAGAGGTCTGTGGACTTCGGGCCCTATTGGGTGTGAAGGTGGGGAGCCCGGAGGGGAGAGGGGAGGTGATTAAAATGAGAGGAATCGTGGCCTGTGGAGGAGGAGATAGGGTGGGTTGGAGGATGCCGCACACTTCTGGCACACCGCCCTGAACAGGCACACCGCCCTGAACACAGAACTGACTGGTGCTTACGTGAACGGTTGCCATCTTCAAATCCGATCGCTCTAGCTAATGGCCACCATGCTGGAGTTTTACAGCTCTCTCCAAAAGAGCCCATGAACTGATTATCCTCGGTTCAGAAATGGAAAATCCCGGGCACAGCTTTCTGCACTGTAGAGGAAGGATTCCAACCCAGGTCACCTGGGTCAGAGCCCACACTTCTCAAACATAGTCATGGGGTCATTGCTAACTTCCCGGAGTCAGCCTGTGACACCTGGCCACCCAGGTCTGACAGAACAAGGTGTTGCCCCACGCTGCAGGGGCCATCCCCATGCTCAGCTCCCGGCACCCCCTCTCTAATCCCCCTAGGACCCTTTGTGACCATAATGGCTGGGTTTCTCCTCGGTCATCTTGGTTGTCCTGCGTTGTAGACGTTAATCAGGGGCTGGCCGATCACAAAGGAAACTGAGGCGCAGAGAGGGAAAGGAACAAGCATGAGATCAGTTGATAAGGGCTGAGTGGGCCACACAACCAGCCCCTCCCAGGTCTCCCCCGGAGTTGAGGTGGGAGGGACGTGAGCCCACTGCTGCAGTCACTGTGTCCATCCAGCTCAAGGGTCGTCCACGCGCGGTGTCCTTTTCTAGGGACGGGCCTCTCCTGACAGCACGCATGCGTGAGGGAGAAAGCAGACCGTAGAGTTTAACACAGTTCAGAACACCAAGCTAGATCATTTAGACCAGGGGTCCTCAAACTATGGCCCACGGGCCACATGGGGCCCACCGAGGACATTTATCTGGCCTACCGGGTGTTTTTGCCCCGTTTTGTTTTTTAACTTCAAAATAAGATATGTGCAGTGTGCGTAGGAATTTGTTCATAGTTTGTTTTTTTTTAAACTCTAGTCCGGCCCTCCAACGGTCTGAGGGACAGTGAACTGGCCCCCTGTTTAAAATGTTTGAGGACCCCTGATTTAGACTTTCCCGTCTTCTGTTTTTTGGGGTTTTTTAAAAAATCATTTTATTAGGGGCTCATACAACTCTTATCACAACCCATATATACATCAATTGTGTAAAGCGCATTTGTACATTCACTGCCCTCATCATTCTCAAAACATTTCCTCTCCACTTAAGCCCCCGGCATTAGGTCTTCATTTTTCCCCTCCCTCCCCGCTCCCCCCTCCCTCATGAGCCCTTGATAGTTTATAAATTGGTATTTTGTTATATCTTGCCCTGTCCGACGTCTCCCTTCACCCACTTTTCTGTTGTCCGTCTCCCAGGGAGGAGGTCACATATAGTTCCTTGTAATCGGTTCCCTCTTTCCTACCCACTCTCCCTTTACCCTCCCAGTATTAAAATATACTCAAGTCACTGTGTCCAATGAACACTTAAAGGTACCTTCACACGTGGTGAAAGCCATAAGAAGTGCCACTCTGGCTGCATGAAAATGCCACTGGCCACTTCAAACACGCTCCACTTCAGAATTGCTTGTGTGATGCTTCCAATATTCTCCACATAAGAATGGTCTGTTAATCAAATGAAAATGCAATATTGTTTTATACTACTCAGAGAGTATGAGATAATATAAATAATTCATTCACTGAGATGAATAGTTTAATCAACTTTATTTATAAAACACACTATCTTGAGAATTATAAACTACAAGACTTTCATTTAGGCAAAAGAATAATCACTTAAGTAATAGTAGTTCCTTAAACTAAAAATGAGGGAATTGAAAATTAATTTCGAAGAGAGACAAGAGGCTCCCATTTCTTGTTGGTAGTGCTACGTGTTCTGTAGTAGTGGTGTTTGAAGGCCGAGCCTCCTCCATACCAACACTGGAGATAAACTCACTGTTATTTCAGGATAGGAGTCCTGGTAGTAGATCCACAGGATCATCAGTTCAAAACCACCAGCGATCTGCGGGAGAAAGACGAGGCTTTTTGCTCCAGTAAAGCATCATAATCTCTGAAACAGGCAGGGACAGTTCAACCCTGTCTGCAGGGTCACTGTGGGGCGGAATGGACTGGCTGGCGGTGAGTTGAGTTGTCGAGGTTTATCAGACAGACAAAGAATAGAGCGGTTCCGTGTGGCTCAGTGGCAGAACACCCCTCTTCCATGCAGGAGACCTGAGTTAGATACCTTGCCAATGCAGCTCATATGTAGCTATCACCCATCTTCCAGTGGAGGCTTAAACAGTTTTCAGTGGAGCTTCCAAACTCAGAGGGACTAGGAAGATAGGTTTGGTGATCTAGCTTTGAAAAACAATGGGTGAAAACCAGGTGATCACAATGGAAGGCAGTTATAAACGTATGGAAGCAGGTAGAATGAGGGAGGTGGCAGCGGCAGATCTAAGGCCACAGTAGAGACCATAGGAGGGTGTGCAGGGGAGAAGGACAAGGACGGAGATGACCAGGTGAGGGCTTTGAGGAGAAGGGCGGGGATGCTGAAAGCCCACCTCACACTGCAGACGGGGCATGTTCACTTAGAACCGAGTTTCCCAAAGTGGGCACTGGGGCAATCTAGAGGGGGTGAAAAGTTTGTCCTGGATTGTGGGCTATGGCTCAAAGGCTTTTAATTGCCAGGGAGGTGATGAGTTGGTTTGTGGGGGTTCCCCCCCCTACAAAGGGGCAGTGGGCCAAATGACGTTGGGATCCGATGCGCTAGGAGCAAGTGTGGTGCCTGTGGAAGAGACTAGGAAGTGGGGAGGGGTGTTGGGGAGTCCACGCGGACAAGTTCCACCTTGGGCGTGTGATGTGTGAGGGCTTGGGGACACTCAGGTCCTCTTCCCAGGAGGTAGAAGGTCATGGGAGTTGAGGCACTCCCCAGGGGCGGGTGGTGGTGTTAGTGTAGGGCAGTGGGAGTTGAACACCTAGCCTTACTCAGGAGAAAACACAAGTGCACAGACACAGGAAGAGACAAGAGAACCCATCTTCCCGCCCGGTGTTTCCTTTGCTCTCTGCTGAAGGAGACAGCGCTCACATTCACTGAACGGTGAGCGCCATGACATCGGACAAGTGAAAGCACCCAGTCACTGTGATCCCGGTCAGGACATGACCCTTTCCATCTTTCCAGAAACAGCCCGTGTCCTCTCTCCAGCCAGCCTCGGCGTGCAAGGGCAGCTTGAGTTCTAATCGCCCAGCCCGTGCATTAGCTTTGGGTGCTTTTGAGTGGCAGACAGATGGAGCGCTTCTGTGACCGACCTGTGAGTGAGATGCCCCTGTACGGCTGCCGTCATGGGCGTCACTAAGCCCGGCTGCCATGGAGTTGACCCTCGCGCGTGGGCACCACGTGGCACAAGAGAACTGTGCTCCACAGGTGGGCAGGCACCGCTGATTTCTTTCCGGAGTAGACCACCAGGCTTTTCCTTGAGCCCCCGTGAGTAGGATGGATTCTACGACACCACCTCAACTTATCTAGTTTCTCATTGGCGGGCATTGGCCTATTTCCCGTTTCAGTGTAGTATGCCCAACACTGCTGTGAATAGTCAGTCACAAACAAACAAACAAACAAACACAATTGTGTGTGTATGCGCTTTCCTTTTTCATCAGTGTACCTAGGAGAGGACCTGCTGGGTCGTCAGGCAAGTGTATGCGCAAGAGACCCAGTTACTTCACACCCCCCACAAGGTCTGACGTCTGGGTCTCCTTCCGACTAGCTGGGGTGTGAAGGAGCCCCCCGTTTCCTTTTCATTGGTGCTTCTCTGGTGGGGGCTGCTGCTGGGCATCTTTTCTTGGGTTGTTTGGGTTATGAACGTGTGGGGCTGTCTTCACCATGCCCAGCCGAAAGCTTCTGTCAGCTGTGTACAGGGATCGGGCTTTCCCATTTGTTAGCAGTGCCTTCCCAAGAGTATCGCTTTTAGATTTCACTGAAGACAACTTTTACTGCTTTCTCCTTACGGTTACTCGATTGTGTGTCATAGAGACGGTCTCTTCTGTTTTCAGAAGTGTTCTAGGAATCAGCTTTTTTGTTTGGATCTATGCTACAGCTCTATTTTTGTACAGAGCGTGAGGTAGTGGTCGGGATTCTCTATAACGACCCAGTTGGTTCAGCACACTTTTGGGAAAAGCTTTGGTTCCACACAGATATCAACCGACTGTTCTGTGTGTGGCTCTATTTCTAGATGTTTCGATTCTGTTTTGTTAATTTGTCTGTTATCCCAGTACCACCTAGTCTTCATGACCACAGCTTCAGCGCACATCGTTTGTTGTTGCTGCTGTTGTCAGGCGTCGTTGTTGTCGTGCCGAGGAAACACTGCCCTGCCCTGCGCCATCCTCACGGCTCTTCTGTTGCAGCTCCTGGTCCACCCGTCTCGCTGCGCGCCCGCCTCCTTCTCACTGCCCTCTGCCTCTACCACCCAGGACGGCCTTCTACCTGTTCTTAGTTTCTCGCAGCGTGGTTTTGTGGCTTTCAGTATAGAAGTCTTCTATCTTTTTATTAAATCCATTCCTCCATTGTGACATGGTCATCGAGTTGATTCCGCTTCAGAGCAGCCCTGTATGAGCCTGTGGAACTGCCCCTGTCAGTCGCCAAGACTAAGTCTTTACAGGAGGAGAAAGCCCTGCAGACGAGCCGCTGGTGGTTTGGAACCGCTGACCTTGCAGTTAGTAGCCAATGGGTAACCACTATACCACCAGGGGTACACACACACACACAATTATGTATATGAAATGTGTGTGTGTATATATATATATATATAACAGCAATCGTATACATACATATATCTAGAGACAGAGAGCAAATGGGAGAGAGAAATATATGTTAAGAAAACGGCTCACTCACACAACTGTAGAAACAGACAGGTAAGTCTAATCCCGTTCAAGTCCATGGGTTGGAGGTTAAACGGGAGGCTTTTCCCGAGGGGCTGATGAACCAGGGAGCAGGAAGAGCAACCAGGAAGAGGGAGGACAAAGCCGGAAGGGCACAGGCTGATGGATGCAAGTGCCGACGGGTCCAAAGTCAGCAGCCAGATGGAGGCTCTGGGCTCGGCAGACAATGTGCAGCTGTGAACACAGGTCCAACGACGCTGAGGTGGGTGAGCCACAGGCAGGATCCAGAACCAGCAAGAAACCAAGGAGCAGAGTCTAATTACACAGGAAGTAGGCCGCAGCCCTGAGGAGACTTCACCAGAGCTGTGACCTAAGGAGGGGGATTGTAGTCCACTCGAATCTTACCACCGATTGGCTGTTCACAGCAGATCCCATGATGGCGTTAGCTCACATCTTGGGGATTAAGCCAAAAGCCACACGCAAGGCCATGCAGTCAATTCAGACTCACAGCGACCCCTCTAGGTTTCTGAGACTGTAACTGTTTACAGCAGCAGAACACCCATTCTTTCCCCCAAGGAGCTGCTGCGGGTTTCAAACTGCCAACCATGCAGATCACAGCCCCATGGGTAGCCGCCGTACCACCAGGCTCCGGTCTTGGGGATGAGAAGGCCTTCGATGGCCAACCACTGCGAGTCCTGGCTCAGCCAAGTTGACACAGGACCCCACTCTCACAGAGACGTTGTCTTTGTGTTTTTATTTATTTCCCAACTGTCTGAAGAGAAATGCACTCGCGTGTGTATCCTGACTTGTTTCTTGAGACTTGCTAAATTCATTGATGGGCTCTCGTCATTTTTCTAGATTCCTTTGGATTCTATATTTACACAAACATCATCTGTGAATAAAAATGTTTAACGCGTTCCTTTCTCATTGTCATGGGTTTTATCTTTTGTTCTTGCTCCATTGTATGAGGTCAAGCCGGCGTGCAGTATTGAACAGAAGTGGTGAGAGTAGACATTCTTGCCATGTTCTGGCTCTTAGGGAGAAGGCCTTCAAAATTTACCATTTAAGTATGATATGGGTTTTAAGCTTTTCTAGATATCTTTTATCATATTGAGGAAATTCTTTTCTATTCCTACTTTACTAAGATTTTTTTTTTTCATGAATGGGTATTGTTTTGTCAAATGTATTTTTCACCATCTATTGAGATGGTATTACATTATCTTCTTTTTTCTCCCAGGGTACAATGTCTGAAATACATTGATTTTTTTTTTTCAGGTATGAAGCTAGCCTTGCATTCCGGGAGTTGACCTCACTCAGCTGTTATAAATAAATATCCCATTTTTCCTCCAAGGATTAGCAGCATGGATAAAAAAATAATACCCAGCTCTATGCTGTCTACAAGCAACTCACTTCAATTACCAGAGTATAGGTAGGTTGAAAGCAAAAATATGGGGAAAATACACCACAACAACACTAATTTTTATAAAGCAGGGATGTCTATATTAATCTTGTCTGAAATTAGAGCAAAGGAATGACCATAGACAAAGAGAGACATTAAATATTGAAAAGGAGTCAATATACCAAGATGACATAGAAATCCTAAATGGGTTTTCAACAAGCAGCAGAGCTTCAAAATACATGAAGCAAAAACTGATACCACAAAAAAGCAGAAAGAGATAAATCTGCAAAGATAACTGGGAATCTCAGCAACCGTTTCTCAGCAATAGCTAGACCGATCAGACAGAAAATCAACAATGATATAGAAGAATTCAACAGCACCATCAAGCCACGGGCCCTAACAGATATGTACAGAACACTCCACCTATTGTTCCAGATGGGAAAGTATACACAATCCCCATGACATCACCTTGTTCAAAAGAAAAATACAAAAATTTATTTTAAAGAAATTAATAAGGAAAAAATAGTGTTTTGGTTTTTTAAGTAGTGTTTTATATTTACTCTTCATCCCTTTCAATAGATGAGAGTTTCAAGTTGCTATTACTTCCTGTTAGCCCAAAATGTATGATTTAGTATTTCTTTTAGGTTGGGTATAATGGTAAAAAATTCTTTAAAAACTTTTTATACACGATTATCTTATTTTCTTCCCTCTCCCTGACTTTCCCACCCCGCCCTGACCCCTCTCGACTTGTCTCATACAGTATTTGTATTTATGGAATTGGCTATCATTACACAGCATAAACTCTTCCAAATCCATCCACGTCATGAGGTGTTAGACAGTTTTGTCATTGCTCCTTGGTGATGCAGTTTTCCACTGTGTGTGTGTACACCAAAGTGTATTTATTCATTCCTGCTCCACAGTAGGTTGTTCCCATCTTCTTGCTACTGTGAACAGAGCTGCGATAGACATGGGTGTGCGCGGGGCATATACTGAGTAGAGAGACTGCTGGGTCATACGTATTGCTATTCCCATCTGTTTGAGGAAATCCCGCGCTGCTGTCCACAGTAATGTACAGTTTTATAGTCCCATCAGCAGTGTATGAGAGTTCCAATCTCTCCACATCTTCGCCAACTTTCATTATTTTCTGTTTTAATGAACTTTACTGTTATTGCCAACGTGAGGCTGTATTTCATTATTTTTATTTGCGTTTCTCGAAGGGCTAGTGGTCATGAGCATTTCTCCATATGTTGGTGGGCTGCTTGGATGTCAGCTTTGTTTATGCCTTGTACTAGGACTCACAACTTTGTCCTTACTTGTTCCTCGATCATCTTTATAGTTCTGGGGTTTGCATTGAGGTCTTTAATCCAGCTTGAGTTCAATTTTGCATATGGTGTGAGGTATGGGTTCGGTTCGTTCTTCGGCAAATGGGGATCCAATTTTGCTACCACCATTTGTAAAGTGGTAGTCTTTCCTGTCTTCATTTACTGTGTTTGGACCCTTTGTTAAAAATCAGTTGCCTGAGGTGCTTACTCACTGCGTTAGGCTGGATTGTTCGAGAAACAAAACCAGTGACACTCATATATAAGAAGGAAACTTTATGTCAAAAACGTCCCAACCCAGTCTAACTCAAGCCCCTGGGCCCCATGCTAGCTGAAGCCCTCTTCAGACTCATCGCCAAAGCCCCATGCAGAAAGGTACTTGGGAAGCAGGGAGATCCCAAACTGGTGGGTGCAGAGTTGCACGGGTCCCCGGTCAGTGGGAACATGGCAAGGTGCCAACAGCTCAGAGGTTGGCTCCCAGGGTCAGTGGCCACATGGGCTGCCTCTGGAGGAAGACAGCGTCCAGCAAGGATGAAGGCAAAGGGCAAGGGAGGAAGGAGACTTTCTCACTGTCTCTCTGTGAAAAGGCTACACCTCCAGCGAGGCTTCATCAGGCTGTAAGTTGATGGACAGGTTGGACTCTACCTCTATTCTTTTCCAGGTGCAAGTTGACATAAAGTAACCGCCACCCCCATGTTCCTCACAGCACCTTCACAGCCGCGAGAAGCTGCAACAGCCCACGTGCCGATCAGTAGACACCTGACTAAAGAAACTGTGCGTTGTGCAACGGGATGTTCTGCGTTGCTCAAAAACACAGATGAAACCATGAAGCACCTCCTGAACGGGATGGACCTGGAGATCATTATGCCGAGCGAAGCTA
>NW_022103968.1:63219008-63228707 GCF_000313985.2 Echinops telfairi | reverse complement strand
ATTCACATGTCAGTTGGCATAAAGTCCCAGTTGCTGGTAATTGACATGAAACCTCAGTTGCTCACCTTGTGAACCTCTCCGTATGTCAGCTGTAGTCTCTTGATGGCATGGCATCTGATTTCTTCCAGAATGAGTGCTGGAAGAGGGAGCACAGAAGCAGCAGCAGCACCATTTAAGACCCAATCTTACATTAAATATCATCCCTTTTTGCCATATTTATGAGGAGGAGAGATAACAGTCCAGCCATCATTCAAAGGGAGAAGAATCAGAGATTATCTCTCGGAGAGAACAAAGAATCTGTAGACTTGATATGAAAACATCGCGAGCTTTCTTTTTAATTTTTATGAATTGATCCTATGATACCTAAGTTGATGGTTTGCGTATGTGTGTTCACCTACCTGGGGTTTAATGAGCATCTTAAATCTGTGGGTTGGTTTTCTCCTAATTTTCTCGTCATTTCTTGAAATATATTTTCCTGCACTATCTTTTATTTTTGAGACCCTAAACACACATGTTCTGGAGGGCTAGCTATGATCCCATAGATCATGGGTGCTCTTTTCTTCAACCATGTTTCTGTTTCTGATTCAATTTGGATAATTGGTACAGGCAGTCCCCAGGTTAGGAATGAGATCTGTTCCGAAGTATGTCTTGAAATATAAGCAGAATGTAGAATATGTAAGGCTATTTGAACAGATACATCCAGTTCTTAGTCAGCCTGACTTTAGTGCAGCAGAGGAGTTCTACTGGGATCGTGGTTGTGCGTCAGGCTGCTGACCCCAAGGTGGGCATTCCCAAACCACCGGCTGCCCTGAGGGAGCAGGCTGAGGCTCTCCACTCCCGTAGAGACCCACAGTCTCGGAAACCACCCAGCAGTTCCACTCTGCCCCGAGGGCCGCTGTGGTTCAGAAACGATTCAACGGCAGTGAGTTGAGAGTTAGGGCAAGAAAAGGCTTTAAGCCTTTTTCATTTAAAAGCTTGATATGCAGCAAGTGAAGGTGATTTTGTAAAGAGTGTTTTGCAAGAAGGGGTTGGTTCAAGGGACCTAGTGGCACGGTGGATTACCAGAGTTAGGCTGCTAAGGCCAGCAGTTCAAATCACCTGTTTCTCTGCAGAAGAACGACGAGGCTCTCTAGGCCTGGAAAGAGTTAGTCTTGGAAACCTGCAAGGGCGGCCGTGCTCCGTCCTTTGTGTCCTATCACGTCCCTGTGGGTCAGAATTGACTGGGCGGTGGTAAGTGGGGGTGAAGGGTTGGTTCAATCATTTCAAAATTAGGGCAAATTTACGTCACCCTTAAAGGTAAGTACACGTTGTCCATACATGTGACATCTGTATCCCAGAGACGGCCTGTATCATCCTAGCCTCCAATTCTACTGAATTTTCCCCTGATAGTGTATGGTCTGCTATTAAGTCTATTAATGAATTTTTAAAATTTCAGGTACTTTATTCTGCATTTCTATCATTTCCATTCAGTTCATCTTAGATTTTGCTCTGTCTTCTGAAATATTCCATCTTCTTCCTTAAACCCTATTCTCTACATATTAACAATAGTTGTTTTGAGCCGTTGGAGCCATTGGTGTGTGTGTTTCCGTTCATTGTAGCTACTCTTGATCCTAGGCCATGTTTTCACTAGTATGTTATAATGCTTAACCATCGCTCACTGAAAACAACCATAAAGAACATACCCTGATTTGCAGTGTTTATCAATTTCTAGGGTGTAACTACTTCCCCCAGGATTGAGTTCACCTATCAACATAACATAACTGAATGGGAAAAGCAATGTACAATTGATTGTTCTCTTTCTGATACATATAAAATGCATTATCATTTTTCCTGGGCACTGTCTATGAAAAATAGAATAGAAAAAGACTTTCACTGGATTCACTTGTTTCTTTCAAATAGAGTGTAGGCACGGTCCTCTGTTGGAGCTGAGGAGCGAATTCATCAAATTCTTTCTGAGTTGTGTTGCTTGATGCCAGGCCTCAGATTTAGTTGTATTGAATTCACCCATGATTTGTTTTATCCCCAAACTCAAGTTCCGTTACCAGATTTAAAAAAAATGTAATCTTCTTTTTATTTGAATTGGGAAAGGGTTTGGCTTTGACTTATCTTTGGATTCTTTTTTCTTCTCTTTTTTTAAATTCAGGTGCTGGAAGAATATATAGTGCCAAATACACGTAATTTTATCTTGAGCCCCTCCTCCACTGCTGCTCTCCCTGGGAAATGTGATTACATGGTAAAACATGGAACTGTTGATTCATGAGGCCTGATTTTAATCTGTTCTCATGGCCCAGTTCATTACCTAAGTGTTGGCGTTTTGTCCCCATCCCTCGCTGTCGATGGCAGTGACCCCTCCACTCACTGGTTTGCTGGCCGGGGACCCTCCCTAGTGACAGTTACTACTGTAAAGCACTCACTGCTCTCTGTATCCTGGTGCCAACAAGTCCTTGTGCCAACTGTTCTTTGCCAGCCCCACAGGATATCGGCTGCTACAGTCCTTGCCCCATCCAGAGAAGCTAACAGTTTTCCCCCTGTCCCCTCCTGCCTGTCCCATCCAGCCCTCATCCTCCAGGAACCCACCACTAAGAAAGAGACCGGGGCCTACAAGACAACAAACAAGTACTGAAGCCCTACTGTGCGCCGGCCCCCCCGGAATTCGTGATCTCTTGAAATTCTTGCAGGCCCTCCTTCACCAGCTGGGTTCCCAGACAATACCAAGTCAGCTAGTCCCAGAGGGAATGGCCAAGCATCCGTCTCAGCATGTCGACTCTTTCCACTGTCCCAGGCTGCCACTGGTGCCATGCTCTGGCTGCCCGCCCTGGGCCTTGGCTCCCTCTCGCGCAGCCTGCCCCGGCAGGCTGGCCTGGAGAGTCCTGCAGTCATTGTGCATTCTTGCTAGAGTAGCAGTTCCCTTCCGGGTGGCCCTGGTAGGGCAGGGGGGCTCCTGGGGGCTAGGATGGTCTTTCCTGGTAGCACAGTCATTTAAGGTGTCTCCTGCCGGGCTCACCTTGGGGAAACACGTTGGGAAACAAGAGAGTGGCTGCTTGTGAGGTCTATGCATCATGGGCACTTTCTCCTTTTTATCTCTTAGCCTAATGTTAGGCGATTGCATAATATCCTACTAGGTGTTTTTTTTTTTTCTCCAACTTTTATCATCAGACCTGGAAATTCTGCTGAAAGCATGGTGGCTCTTGGCAATGGTAGTCAGGATACTGGGAGGCCTGGGATCTAGTTCTAGCTTGTCTTGGGCAGGTCATCCCTTCATGCCGATGGCAACAATAGTCGTGGCATTGACGGAGCACCTATTATGAGTATGTAGGGAGCCCTGGTGGCACTGTCAGGTAAGCCTTGGACTGCTGGCTGCATGGTCGGTGGTTCCAAACTAGCAGCTGCTCCATGGGAGAGGGTTGAGGCCATCTGTTCCCCTAAAGATTTAGGGTCTCGGAAACCCATAGAGGGTTTGCTGTGAGTTGGAGTCAACTGAGGGCAGTGGGTTTTGTGGGTTGGTTTTGTTTCTCCGGAGAGTGTGATCTGGCATTCACGCGTGATCACCAGCCTGCAAGGCCCTTAGGAGACACTCTGATTGGACCCTACTTCCAAGCTGAGAGAGGGGAGGCTCAGAGAGGCTGAGCCCCTCCACTGAGGTAGCCCAGTAAGTGATGTCTAGGCTGGGCTGAGAGGCAGGCAAGCCTACCCGGCTTGTTTTCACTACGCCTTACTGCTTTCTCCTGGGGCCCCGTTCCCCCGATGGTGGAATGAAGAACTGGACTAGGTGGTGGTGAGCCCATTTCTGTGGCTCCTTGTCTAAGTGGTTCTATGATAAGCCGAAAATACACAAAACTGGTTCCACTCTTGTTTTCCTAGGAATCTCTTCTCTATCTGCAGCCAGGGGCCCATGATACCTTAACTGGATCCATCCCTCTGGCATGTTTTAAACCACGTGTCACCATCTGCAAGGGTCTGGCTTTTCTATCATGTGTCTTTGTCCGAGGGAAGGGCCCTGGAATCACCAGCACGGTGCCTGGCACACAGTAGGTGCTCAGTGAGCGGCTGTCGGTGAAGTTGTCGCAGCACCGCGTGGTGGCTGGGTTGAGTGGCAGGCATGGGGCCGGGATGGGAGCTGAGCGATACTGGTTGGTCCTGTGGCTCATCTGCTCCAGCATCACTTGCAGAAAATGAGGCCGTTGGGGAAGTTGACCTCTGGTTCTGGGGCTGGCTCCTTGACTCTTAGTGCAAGGCTCTTTCTGCCAGCTGCCTGCTCACTTTCACCCAGATCCTCTCCGAGGAGCCCCTGTTGCCTCGTCGTTGTTCATTGCCAGCGCACTGGCCCCGCCTCTGGGGACCCTTGGGCAGTAGAATGAAGTGACGGTGGTCTTTCAGGTGCTCCAGTCCCTTCTTGCAAGACTGGATTTCGAGCGGCTTTAACCGAGGGGGCTCATCGCCCAAATGTTTTGCTGTGATCCACAGGAATCGATCTTCAGGCCTTTTGCCCTAAGCTCTCTTAGTCTGAAAGCTCAGCTGAAATCTGTTCGCTCTGGGGGGCCCTGCTGGTGTTTGAAATACTGGTAGCATGGCTTCCAACATCACGACAATATGCAAGCCCCCTAATATGACGTGGGGTGGTGTCTCTCTTACAAATACTTTTGTTTGACACTAGGGATGCAAAGAAATGGTGTAAGTACAGACACTGGGAAAGTCTACCAACCAAACAACAAAAGGCCAACTCTTTGCCATCGAGTCAATGCCGACTCAGCGTGCTTCTCCTCGGGTAGAACTGCCCCTGGGGATCTCTGAGACTTTAAATCTTTACAGGAATAGACAGCCTTATCTTTTCCCTTCAGAGTGACTGGCAGGTTCAAAACTCGGACTTTCTGGTTAGCCACTCAATGTGTAGCCCACTCTACCACCAGTGCTTCTCGTTAAAGGGGGTTGTGGGTTGAATAGGAGTATTCCAGACACCCAACCTTTGTCTTTCAAAGCAGGTTCTGCTTTATACACTGGGGTCTATATAAAGACAGGGCTTCCTACTTAAATAAAAAGCTTGAAAACGGACCGCAGTGCCCTGGGTAAGGAGCAGGAGTGGATAGAGTCTTTGGCAAGATAGATGGTCCTCTGGGAGGCTTTACAATATCCCCTGCCTCATCCTGGGGACAGTTAGACCCCGGCTTGTCCAGGTGGATATTTCGGATCCACCCACAGGACAGAGTTGAACTGCCCCACAGGGCTTCCCAGGCTGTGGTCTTCCCAGGGACAGATTTCCAGGTCTTCTCTCCCATGGAATTGATGGTGGGCACCAACATTTCTGTTAGCAGTGATTGCTTCATCACTGGACCACTGTGGCTCCTTTTAGACCCAAGGAAGGAATGTTAATAGGTGATAGTCCTCAGGGAGCGGTCTCTGGGAGACACAATTGGTCTGTGCTAGACTAGCCTAAAGCCTGGTGGTGCAAATGCACCACACTGTGGCACAGAAGAAAGGCCTGCACCATGTGGGGTTGCCATGCATCAGAATCCACTGAATGGTGATGGGTTTGTTTCTTTTTAGTACCCAGGGGAGAACATGTTCTGCACCTGGTGAAGGAGGAGGTGCAGAAGAGGTTCTTCAGCAGGGCCCGCTCACTCATGGGGAACAAGGAATTCTCCCCGAGTGCTGCGGATTAAATTGTGTCTCTCTAAAACATGTGTTGGATTCCTAAACCCATATGCCTATGGGTGTGATTCCATTTTGAAACAGAGTTTTCTGTATGATGTCTATTAGATCCCACCCAGGTAAATTGGGTTCTAAATCTCATCACTTCTGAGTTGTAGACAGAGCAGGTTAGAGGTGGACGCGTGCACACACTGTTGGCAGACAGACACTACGTGGAGGCTGTTGACCACCGATGGACTAAGGAACTCCTGGGAGTACTATGAAGAAGCAAAGAATGCTGCCTCCAGCAATGTGAGGAAAGACAGATCTGTCCTCGGAAGCTACTTGCTCGTGGTGTTTGTGTTACATCAGTACCAAGAGACTGAGGCATGGGGCACCCACACCTGAGTGTTCAAACGTGGGACACTGAATGGGTAATTAAGCTATTCCAATGCTAAATGTAGGCCAGCATTTAAAACCTTTAGCACCGTCTAGTAGAAATGCAACGTGAATCATGTGCATAATTAAATTTTCTTGTGGTTACATTTTGAGAGAAAGACAGGGTGTTCTACTTCTGTTATGCGTTATTGTCTCCAAACCCCAAAACTCACAGGGGCAGTTCTACCCTCTCCTAGAGGGTCACTATGCGTCACCATCGACTCCATGGCAGGAAGAGAGAGAACGTGGTTACATTAAAAAGGTAAGAAAGAGGCAAAATAACTCTTATTTAATTTTTTCAATATATACCAAATGATTACTATCTGCACATATAAAAACCAAACTCACTGCCATCGAGTCGATTCTGTCTCAGACCAAGCCTGCAGGACAGAGTAGACCTGCTCCTGTGGAGTTCTGAGATTGTACGTCTTCATGGGGGTGGAAAGCCTCGTCTTTCTCCCATGAAGAGGATGGGCCTTTTGAACTGCTGACCTTGCAGCTAGCAGCCCAGTGGGGAACCATTGTACTATGAGGGCTCTTCTCAACATACAGCCAGCATGAAATCATTTGTAGTCATCATATTCCTCTTTCAATACCACCTTGGAAGTCTGATATGCATTTTACCCTTAGAGCACATCTCGGTTTGGATGCTAAATTCACATCAGAAACAATGGATTTGTGTTTCCATTTAATAAAATTTATAGTGAAATTTTGGCACAGATAAACAAATGATGGCTTCATGCAATGGAGTATTATTCAGATATAAAAGGATCTGAGTTATTCAACCATGAAAAGACAGGAAGAAAGCTAAAATTCATATTGCTAAGGGAAAGAAGCCAGTCAGACATGGTTACATATTGTATGATTGCCCCTCTATGGAAAGCATAGAGACAGGAAAAAGCTGAATGGTTGCTAGGGCCTGGGAGGATGAAGCTATCATGCTTGATACAGTACTGAGATTTTATATATAATATATATATATATATAGCATTAGGCATTTGTCCAAGCCTGTGGAACTATACAATACAGAGAATGAACCAGCTATGGACTCTAGTCATGTATCAATCGTTGTGCATCAATTGGAGCAAGTGCACCACACTAGTACAAGATATGAAACCGGAAGCAAGGGGTTACAGTTGCCTCTGAGTCCGCCCCCACTCATCGGGCCCCTATACACTCAGAATGAAACCCGGTCTGGTCCTACACCATCTTCCCCATTGTCGCAGCCATTGTGTCATTCCATCTCAGTGAGTGGAAGGGGAACGTGGATGGGAAAGTTTTATATTTTCTGTGCCATTTTCCAGGAAATCTAAAACGGATCTTAAAAACTAAAGTTTTTCCAGGCACGCTGAGAAATTTCCCAGTAAGTGAAAAATTAAGAATGAACTTGGAAACAGATCATCATGTTGATGTTTGAACAGCATGGGGAACATAATTAATGTCACTGTATTGTACATATGAAGAATGTGGAAATGAAAAATGTTCTATTAACCACAATAAAACATAAACAGAATGTGTTAAAAATTAACATTTGGTGTTTCAGACCGTCTGGTCTATTTCAGTTGCTCAGGCACCATGTGTGGCAATGTCTCTTGGATTGGACAAGACAGATGGAGGTGATGACCCTAAATTTTCTCGCTAGCATTATGCCCATGCTGCCACCCCTCGTCCACCCTTTACTGAGCACTCCCCGGTCACCTACCTTCCTGTCTAGTCACACAGAACATTCCCTCCTCATCCACCCTCCTCCCTCTAAGTCCTACCCTTTCTTCAGATCATACCTCTTAGAGCAGCAGTTCTCAACTGTGGGTCGTGACCACTTTGGGAGTCAAATGACCCTTTCACAGGGGCCGCCTAAGACCATATCTCTGATGGTCTTAGGAACCGAGACACCACTCCTCTATCCACCTCCAGCCAGGTCTGCCCACATGCAGATAGACCCACTTACAGGGTCACCACGACATGAGGAGCTGTATTGAAGGTCACAGCATTAGGAAGGTTCAGAACCACTGTCTTAGCGGGTCATAGAGGGGCTCCCCAACTCTTCCTCTCTGAGCCCAGTTCTTCTGTTATGTGGGAGGAGGTTGGATTAGATGAGCCCTCCAGCCCTGAGAGTCTCTGACCACTGTGGTCTCTGTCATTTGCTGCCCCTACAGCCTACCAGGACAGCGTGGCAGTTACCCCAGAAGAGCCACTGCCTTGGGTGTCATGGTCTCCGGATGTTAGTTTTCTCATTTCAATAAGCTCTTCCCCCTTCTTGAGAGATAGTGACCTCATAGTTTGGGGATTTACTTTGAGGTCTGTGATCCACCTCAACTTTATTCTTGTGCATGGAGTGAGGTGAGGGTCTTGCTTCATTTTTCTGCAGGTAGATATCCATTTTTCCAGCACCATTTGTTGGAGAGGGTGTCTGATTCCCATTTGATATTTTGGGGGCCGTATCAAAGATCAGTTGTCTGTATGCTGATGTTTTTATTTCTGGATTTTTTGTTCTTTGCCATATTTCTGAGTATCTGTCATGATTCCAATACCACACTGTTTTGAGCACTGTGGCTGTATAATAAGGGTTAATGCCAGGTAAACAAGCCTTCCTACTTTGTCCTTCTTCTTGAGGAGTTCTCTGCTAATTCTGGTCTTCTTCCCTTTCCATATAAAGTTGGTAGTCAGTTTTTCCAATTACTTGAAAAAAGATGTTGGTATTTGTATTGGGATAGCATTAAATTTATATGATGCTTTGGGTAAGATAGGCATCTTTACTATATTGAGTCTTCTGATCCACGAGCATGGGCTATTCTTCCATTTGTGGAGGTCACTCTTGGCTTCTTGTAATAGTGTTTTATAGTTTTCCTTGTACAAATCTTTTGTTGAGTTGGTTAGGTATATCCCTAGATACTTCAATTTGTGTTTTGCTCTTGTGAAGGATACTACCTTTTTAATCTCCTCTTCTGTGATCTTGTCCAGTGTACAGAGCCATCCGATAGATTTCTGTTTGTTGATCTTGTATCCTGCCACTCTGCCATATTCCTCTATCATTTCTAGCACTCCTCTTGTGGAGCTTGTGGGGTTTCCAATATATAAAATCATATCATCTGTGAATAATGATAGTTTTACCTCTTCTTTCCTCAAATGAATTCCTTTAATGCCTTTCCTTTATGTTATTAGCTAGGACTTCCAGTACTATGCTGAATTAAAAAGGGGACAAGAGGCCTCCTTGTCTGGTCCCCTTTTCCAGTGGGAATGTTTTCACCTTTTCTCCATTCATGACTACATTGGCTGTTGGTTTCACATACATGGCTCTTATTATATTAACCCTATACCGCCGAGTGTGACATTTTCATAACATTCAATTAATATAATTAATTTAGTTAATATATTGATAACTATAAAAATAAAGAATAAAAACAAAAATTTTTTTCCCTGAAATGAAAAATTCCGGCGTTATAGGGTAAAGGAATTTTTCTTCCATTTCTATCTTCTTGAGTGTCTTAAACATGAATGGGTGTTGGATGTTGTCGAATGCTTTTTCTGTGTCTATCAACATTATCTTGTGATTCTTATCCTTTTTCTTGTCAATGTGGCAAATAATATTGATGGACTTTCGGATATTGAATCTTCCCTGAACCCCTGGAATGAATC
>NW_022103968.1:63213820-63217992 GCF_000313985.2 Echinops telfairi | reverse complement strand
TGTTAAATTCTTTGGAGTACAGGCCTTTGTAGTACTGTGTAATTAACCTCTTAACTTCATTAGGGTCCATTGAAATTTCCCCCATTTCATTCCTCATCCTGGATATTGATGTTTGTTCCTTCTTGTCTTCGCCAACAGCTTTATGCTGCATTTATTTTTTTTGGCATTGTATTCCCACTCGTTTATCTCTGCATTGATGTTATTTCATCTCTCTTGCTGTTGATAGGATTATTCTGTTGACTTTGCTCTGATATCTGGAGGCTTTGTGACAAAGTGTCGATCATAAGTAACTCTTCCTTTTTCATGTGTGTATTTGTCACTATCAAGCTTCCTCTGATAACTGCTTTTGCTGTGTCCCAAAGGTTTTGGTACATTCTATTCTCATTCTCATTGGTTTCTAAAAACTTCCTAAATTCATATCTGATCTGGGCCAGTGCCCACTCATTTTGCAGTAAGGAGTTATTCCTCATCCAGTTATTTGTCCTAGTCTTCTTAAGTGTCCTTTCATTGATTTCCAGCCTTACTGCGTAATGGTCCAAAAGGGAAGTTTGAGGGATCTCTATGTGGTAGAGGATTCTTGGGTTGACATTGTTCTCTGTCAACTTTTTGAAGATGTTACTCCACTTTCTCCTCTTCTTCATGGTGTCTGATGATAGGTCTGAGCATATTCTTAGCTGTGTAACTTTGGAGATGACTACCTTTTCCCCCCTCACTGCTCTTATGATATTCTCCTTTACCTCAAAGTGGGATAGTTTAACTATTATGTGCCTTGGCGACTTCTTCCCGGGATTCAGTCTAGCTGGTGTCCTCTCTGCTTCCTGAATGGTTGCCTGATTCTCATTCATTCAGCTGGGGAAGTTTTCTTCCAGGAATTCCCTCGCTATTTTTGCAGTTGGTGTCTTGGTTGTGTCTTGTTCTGGTAATACAATTATTCAAATATTGTTCCTCTTCATGGCATCAGATATTGTTCTTAGGTTTTCTTCAGCTTCTTTGATTAAATTGTTTGACTGTCTTTCCCATTTGTTGAAGTCTGCCTGGTTGTCCTCGAGGTCACTGGTGTGCTTCTCCACTTCTTCTAGTCTGTTAGTAATGTCTGTTAACCTGTTGTTTGCTTTTGTTACCTCATCCCTTATCTCTTGTATTTCCCTTTGGTTCCCACCTCTTAACGCTTATATTTCCCGTTGGTGCATGGCCTTTATCTCCTCTATTGTTTTATCCTGTTTCTGTATTGCTTCCCTCATATCCTGTATGACTCCAAGCAGTATTTCGAAGATTTCTTTCTGTAGTTGATCAGCGTCTGATTCTTCTGTGCCTTCATGAGGTTCAGGACGTCTTCTGACATTGCCTTTTGTTTCTCCTGGTTTATTTTTATTGATGTTGTTGGGGCTGGTTTCTGTCTGCATGTCATTTTAGAGGAGCTTGTTGTCATTTTCCAGAGAAAGAGAAATAGACTCTCTCTTTGGGAGACTCATAGGAATGCTTCTGAGGACTGCCTGCAGGTAACTGTGCTGGGACGTTGAGCTACCATTTTATCCCACTGTGGTTTCACTCTCTCCCTAGCCAACCAGTATTCTGTTACTTGGAGGGAAAGTTGGATGGCCCTCTCAGGTGATGCTGGTCTGGAGTAAACCCACTCACTCATATGTATATATAAAGTATCCTGGGTTTGTTTCTCCAGAGAACCCTGCTAGCACACTCATTATGCTCCTTACTGGTCTAGTTGTGAGAACTTGTGTTTTCTTTGAGTTGAGGTGTAGTCCAAACTGAAGGTTGTACTTTTTGACCTTCAGCATTAGGTGCTTCAAGTTCCCTTCACATTCAACAAGCAAGGCTCCATATAATCTGCATATCACAGGCTGTTAATTAAACTTCCTCCATTCCTGGCACTGAGCTCTTCCAGTATCACAGATCATTCGCTCAGCATAAAGATTGAATACAGTGTTGAATAAGTGTAACACATATTTTCCCCAATGTTAAATCACACAGTATCTCCCCATTCTGTTAGTGTGTTAGTCTAATTTGGCGAGAGAAACAAATCCAGAGACATTCATATTTGTGTTAGAGAGAGCTCTTTATCAAAGAGCAATTGTATATTGAAAAAACATCCCAGCCCATTCCAGTTCAAATCCATAAGTCTGATATCAGCCCATATATCTGATACTAATCGATGAATTCCTCTTTAGACTCACACAGTACATGCAATGATGCCAGATGCAGGTAGATCCCAGGCCACTAGGTGGAAAGCCCTGTGGATCCAATGGCATTGAATACATCTCCACGGCTCTGGCTGTCATCAGCGTGGCTCATGTGGCTCGTCAGCAGGGAGGTGAAGCAGAGAGACAGTCTGTGGTCCACCTCCAGGGAGAGAAAAAGGAAGTTCTCAGAATCCGCATGCAAAGGCCATGCCCGCAAGGTGTCATCAGGCCGTGACCTGATTGACAGGCTAGACTCCATCCCTCACTTTTAATATCCTCACATTGATACAAGATTACGTAACTACCACAGTTAGCATGACTGCCTCTTGGTCGATGTGCAAGTTTCCCATGAGCACAAGGATGGAGCCTATAAACACGGCTAAAGTCTCTATGTAGACAGAAACAAATGCTTCATATTGGGGGGCATCGTGCTTTCCCACTCAGTATTATAGCACTGCCGCTATTCTAGGCCAACAGACAGAGGTCTACGTAATCTTTTCGATGCCTATGCCATAATCCATGGCAGGGGTGTCCCGACGGGTTTAGTTTCCTCGGGTGGACATCAGGGGACACCACAACATGGCTTTACAGTGCAGAAGTGCATAAGCTCACAGGTCTGGAGGCTAGGAGTCCCAAGATGGGCCGGTGCTTTGTGTCTACTTCAGGAAATCCCTGAGCTGTCTCGTTCAGCCCCTGGGAGTCTCTGTGTCCCTGGGCTTGTGGGCGGATTTTCATGTGGCATTGTCCTCCCTGTGCCTCTCTCTGGTTCTTTCTCTGTGTCCCTGGGCTTGTGGGCGGATTTTCATGTGGCATTCTCCTCCCTGTATCTCTCTCTGGTTCTTTCTCTGTGTCTGTGCTCCCCTTTCTACGGTGTTATTCAGAAGGGATGAGGCCCCATGCTCCTCTGTGTCACCTCATTAACTAATAGCATCTGCAAAGAAAACCCTGATTTCCTCAACGAGCATCAAGTCACAGGTTCCAGGGATTCAGAACATCAACATTACCTTTTGTGGGGACATGAGCCAATGCATAGCAATGGACATTTGAAGGCTGAGTTATTTTCAGTGTGTGTGTGTGTGTGTGTGTGTGTGTGTACAGACAAGGTGAAGCCTTTAAGAGGCCGGCTGGGCCAGTCAGCTTCCTGAAGCCCCTTGGCTGCACTTGATGTCCCTGTCACTCCTCTTGTGACTGAGGCTGTAGGTCCCAGAGGGGCCTGGGGGGCTGGCCTGGAGAGTATGGATGGTGCAGTGTCCACTGTTGAAGGTCATAGACAGGAAGATTGTGCAGCTTGGCACAGGCCCCCAGCTTTCCGCTCAGAGACTGACCCTGTCTAGGCTCTGGCTCCTCCTCTTTCTGGAAGAGAGCCAGGAGCAGGGAGACATGGGAGAATCTCTGACCTGTGCTGAGGGTGATAGTCAGCATGGCCCCACAGTCCCAGTCTGGGCCTATGAAATAATTCTGGGAAACCTGGTACCAAATGATGGCCATGGCTTCCAGGCAGGTACAGTCAGTGCTGGCAATGGCTTCCAGAGGGGACCTCCCCCAGTGCTGGGGGCTGATCAGGTTAAGGTGGGGGTGGGAGTGGCACTGACCACCTAGTCCTTGAGGGGTGATGGTGGAGCTTCTAGGTCTGGCAGAAAGGCTGGAAGGCAGCCCCTCACCCATGCCAGTGATCCTAGCTCTGGACTTAGAGCAAGATCGATGGAGGAGCAGGGCTGTGTGGACACCCTGCAGGAGGGCAGCATGTACAGTGTCTGCTGCCTTTTCTTCCTCCTCCTTCCTGCTCAGAGTATGGGTCTGGGGCTTCTGAGAGGCTGGGAAGGGGATAGGTTAGAGGTATCTAGGGACCTGGAGAAGAAGCGGGAGGCTATTAAAAAAATAATTTGTTGTGTGTGTGTTTTCTGATTACAAAAGCAATGCATATTCATTGTAGAAAATTTGGAAAACAGAGATAAGCTTTAAAAGCAAATAAAAACC
>NW_022103968.1:63200554-63212893 GCF_000313985.2 Echinops telfairi | reverse complement strand
TTTCAGCAGAGCTTCCAGCCTAAGAGGGACTGGAAAGAAAGGCCTGGTAAAGGTCAGCCAGTGAACCCTGAGTCCAAGTTGGAGGCAGAACCAGTTGTGGGGCTGGTTCAGGACTGTGGTGCATGGTGTTGTCTGGGTCGGGGGCTGGCTTCACGGCAGCCAACAGCAAGAGCAATGGCCACCATCATCAGCGGCTGTATTAGAACAACTCTTGATTCCATCCCACCCAAAGACTTGCTCCCCAGAGACCAGTACCACCATCCATGGAGATGCCTGAGCACTCTGAGTTGTCCTTGAGACCTCTTTTGAATGTCAACCAGCCCACCAGAGGTCCTCCTCCAGCTCAGCAAGGCCAGGAATGGCAGAGAATTCCAGAAGGGCTGGGAGCAGGAAGGAAATGATGAGGGAGCTAAGAAGCAAATGAGGAAGGAGCAGAAGGCACAAGATGGGTGGTAGGGACCAGGAAAGGGTAAGTTGAAGAAGGATCGAAGAGAACGAGAGAAAGAAACACGTACACTCTCCTGCCGGGGCATGTGCAGTCCTCCTCCAGCTGGGTAAACTGGCCAAACCCACCAACCTCTTCCCCCAGTCTATTCTGCAGGCTGTGCCCACAGCCCCTCCCCTGGCCTAGGCCACAGCCCCCACCTCTGTGTTCTTGCCTTCCTGTCACTAATATATGGCCCGAGGACACAATCACAATCAATAATGCACAGGCGATAATGTTCTACAGCTCTCTGCACGACTGTGCCATCCCTAATGTATGCAGGGCGGGGGCTGGGCACCGTTCCTCCTCCTGCAGGACCCCCAGGGAAGAGCTGGGCTAGCCACAGAGAGCAAGATGTCAGTTGGGTGGCCCGTCCTGCCCCACCTAACAGAGCAACCCTTTCCCTGAACCTGGCTGACCTGGCCAGGCCTCACGTGCCTTGGGGAGGCCCGACCTCTTGGTTCAGATATTCAAGCAACTAGGCAGGGAACTCCCCAAGGCGACACATGTGAGCAGCCACCAGTTTACTGAGTGCCAGGTCCCACCATCCCACTTGGTCATCCGTCTCTCGCCTACAGACTGGGGTTGCTGACACCCAGCCCCACGCTCCCTGGCTTCTCACGGTGGCTTGGAAGCAGAAAGTCAGCTGGGAGTG
Organism: Echinops telfairi; assembly: GCF_000313985.2. NCBI lineage: Eukaryota > Metazoa > Chordata > Mammalia > Afrosoricida > Tenrecidae > Echinops > Echinops telfairi. Next base: position 63,211,754 of record NW_022103968.1, on the reverse strand, counting down.
CACCCCAGAAGCCAAGGTTGCGTAGGACATAAGTTGTGGGGCGGTCATTGCCGCCATGTAGGCACCACCAGGGCCAGATAATTTGGGGGCTGAAGAGAAAGGAGGGGACCCAGAAACACAGAGAACCTACCCTCAGAGGATGGGCAGGCAGTGTACACAGATGGGGGAAGTGGCGAGGCTCGTCGTTGCTTGGGGTGCCCACTGTGTCTCAAGTGCCAGATTGAACTTGCCATGGACTGCCAGAGGACTGACAAGTCTGTCTGAGAAGTACAGCCAGAAGGCTCCTGGGGTGAGGCGGGCAGGCCTTTGTCTCTGCTTTCAGGAGAGACCAGGCTCGGGGAAAGGACATCATGCTTGGTAAGGCGGAGGCTCAGCGACAAAGAGGAAGACCCTCCCTGGGATGGGCTGATCCAGCGGCTGCGAACATCACAATTGTGAGGCTGGTGCGACACTGGGCAGTGTTCTGTTGTGCTGGACACAGGGCTGCTGTGAGTGGGGATTGACCCCGTGAACCCAGGTCTACTGCTCCAGATGCCCGTATCACCCTGAGTGACTGTGGATGTGGACTTTTATGCAACACTGTGAGGGACTGGCAGAGGGAATCCATCAGTTGGCCAGTCCTGAGCCAGGCCGCCAGCTGGTCCTACCTACTTACTGGTGTTGCTCGGCTGTGGTCAATGCCATCACGTCCACCGGACCTCAGAGCAAGCCCGCACACCCCGAACCGAACACCCAGGCCTGGGCCAGCGCATCCCTGTGGCCATCTTTGAGCCCGTTGCTGCAGCCACGCGGCCAACTCAGCCCATTGAGGGTGTTCCCCCTTTTCCCTCACCCTGGACCTTCCCAAGCATGTTGTCCTTCTCTAGGGACTGGTCCCTCCTGATGGCACGTCTCACTGTCCTCGCTGCTAAGCGGCACTCCGGCGATACTTCGGAAACAGTTGTTCATTCCTCTGGAAGTCCGTGGCATGTTCAGTAGTCTTTGTCAACATCCTAATTCGTAATTCCCTTTTTCCAAGAAGAGAACAATCCCAGCCGGCACTGCCAACGCAGGAGCCCCAGACTCGGAGCCCCGGGCCTGGGCTTTGGTCCTTGCCCCTCCTGACCTTTTCTTCCTCTGCGCTTCATCCCCTCCTCTGTCGAGTAGGGACTCTGAACGTGATGGCTGCTCAGTCTCCTTTCAGCTCCATGTCTCAGTAGGGGATCTACAGGGTTCTAGATGCGGGGCCTGGAGTCTAGGGACGTGATTTTCAGCAAGTACCTAAGGCCAGGCAGTTTGAGGGGTACGGGAAGCGCCATGCAGGTGAGACCACCTGGGCATGGGGCTTTGGACCTTAGGTCATTAGGCCTTTGGGATGGGGCCCAAGTCATTCCTCCCTGGCAAATGGTGCTGCCAGCATCGGCCTCGGGGACAGGCTTTCCAGCTGGTGAGCGTATGATCTCACTCTCGTCAACTCCCACAATAACCCTGTGCGTTCGCACTGTCCCCATTGAATAGAGAAAAAGCCCCCATATTCAGAGAGGCTGAGGTCACCCCAACCGTGAATGTGAGAGCCACGATGTAACCTAAGTGTGCTGGCCTCCGAATCTCAACCTCTCACTAACATGTGATTATTGGCCAGTGGGTCTTAGAAGGAGTCGTCTGGTGCCACCCATGCTCCCCGGGGTTGGACGTGCCTTCCTGGGCCGGAGGGGAGTAGAATCCCAGAGCGAGCCCCCACTGCGGTCTGCAGAGTCGGGATGGTGCCCCAAGGAAGGCTGGCGGGGTGTAAGGCTATTGCCCCCCAAGTTTCTCCGCAACCACCCTGAGGAGGAGCAGGGAAGGGCAAGTGGTAGCCCTGGTCCAGAGGGGGACGTTGAACCAGAGACAAGCTCAGACTTCTTAGAAAGAACTCCGCTCCGGGGATTGTTAACCCTGGATTGGACCCTGGCTCTGCTGGCTCTGGGACTTGGGGTAAGCCGCGCTTAGAGCCTCGATTCTGCCTCTGGAGGTCAAGGAAGACAGACCTTCTTTGTACTGTGATTGTGAGAATTCAGGAAGAGGAGAGATGCGGAAGGGCCTGGCTCATGCTGGGTATTCAATAAACACTTGTGTATTAAAAAAAAGAAAGAGAAGGCAAACTTCTTCTCGCCCATCCCGTCACCCAGGGGTCTTGCTCGGGAGATAGAACACCGCAGTCATCGGACCGCATTGAATGCTACTAGATTCTTGGTACTGACTGATTTCAAAAAAACCCTGAAAATGCAGGAGAGAGAACAGGAAGGCCAGTCGGCCGGCCTGGCTGGGATTGTGGTTCTGACTTCTAGCAGAAGAATTGAGGATGAGGATATAGACCAGTGTGGGGTGAGGATACGGAGAGGACGAGACTGAGGCCTGATGTGAATGGGGCCCCTCCTGTGGGCCTGCTGGCCCTGCTGGCCCTACACTCATCAGTAAGTCCACCCCAGGGATCAGAGTGGATGAGGCCCCGAAGGTAGACTTAGTCCTAGGCCAGTAAAGGCAGGCCCAGCTGAAGCTGAGACTGAGGCTGAGGTGAGGCAGGGATCTTTGCTGTTTAAATTACTCATTTCTCCTCTCTCATCTTAGGCTCCCTGGACATCATGCAGTCCTATATCAATCTCATTATGTTCATGGTCCAAGTTGGAGCCTAATTAGAGGAGAGCCCATGGGTCAGGAGGAATGAAGTTCAGAAAAACAGCACTGTGTCCAGGTGACACGGCAAAACTGGGGTGTGGACTCTGAAGCAATCTCTTCGGAACCCTCTGCCTGCCCTCTTCTGGGCCTGTTCCTCAGGTGGTTCTCCTGAAAGCTGCAGGTACAGGTGCGTCTTCTCAGGTCTGCCTATCCGTGAGGGCATCCAGAGCCCATTTCCTGTCTCCCCACCTGCCATCCTCCTCCTCCCACAATATTAACCTGATAATACAATCGATGTTTCATCTGTTCTCCATCTGTATTATCCCTGCTTTGAACTTAGGATAATAAAAAATAACCATCTTCCACCTGCCCTTGTTCTTTTTAGCAGGTTTGGGCCTCCACAGGAAGCAAAGCTATTCAAATGATCTTGGGATCCTCCAATTTGCTTGCCCCTCAGCACCTTCTGCCCCAGCTGGGCTCAGCAAAGGGTACGAACCGTACCAGGAAGGCCTGGCTTCTCCTCCTGCGGGGAACAACAGAAGGACGCACTGCGCTGTGCTCGAGCCGTGGCCGCAGCCACTGCATCCATCCATCCATCCCATCGAGCGGCTTCCCCTTCCTCTCTGAGCCTCCGCTCGACAAGCATGATGACGGGCTCCAGGAACAGGGCCGGTGGATGACGCGCCCAAAGCCCGTGAGATGAAGCCCTGCCACCTTGGTTTCCAAAGCGCATTCTGGCTGGACGCGCACGACAGAGCTGCTTGTTCCTCTTGAAATCCATGTTTTATTTGATTTTCTTCCCCAACACCATGATTCATCTGCATCGATTACTTTTCGGTCGTTCTTACTTGTTGTCCAGGTTTTGCACACACAGGAGGTCATGGAAAGCAGCAAGACATGGGTCAGGCTCACGTTCCTCTTCATAGTGAGCTGCTTTGCTTTTAACTGTGTGACGAGGTCTTCCGCAGCAGATTTGCCTGATGCAATATGTCATTTGATTTCTTGTCTGCTGCTTTCCTGGGTGTTGGTCGTGCATCATAATAAAAACTCCAACCTTCTTCCTGTTTATCATGATGTTTCTTATTGGTCCAGTTGTGAGGAGTTTTGTTTACTTCAGGTTGGGATGTGGTACACACCGATCTCTACCAGTCAGTACTTCAAATCTCGTTTATGTCCGCAAGCAAGGTTGTGTCATCTGCGTATCCCAGGTTGTCAATAAGTCTGTGTCCCATCCTGATGCTGCATCCTTCTTCTCAGAGCCCAGCTTCTGGGATTATTGCTCAGTACACAGACAGAAGAAGTATGGTGAAAGAGCAGGACTCTGATTTGAACCCATGCGATATCCCCTTCTGCTTGAACAGCCTCTTGACCTATGTGGCAGTTACATAATCTCCTGTCACCTTGTGAGGGGGTGGAGTCTAGCCTGTCAATCAGGTCACAGCTTTATGACTTCATTGTAGGCACAATAGAGATAAATAACTCACTGGAGGCCAGCTACACTCTCTCCCTGCGAGACATTCCTGTTGACAAGCCAAATGGAGCTACACTTATGAGTCAGAGCCCTGGAGCTGGAGGAGCCTCACGTGGAGAGCCACGCCAGCGCAGAGATGCTTCCACCACCACTGGATCAACAAGACTTTCCACCCACTGGCCTGTTATCTTCCTGCATTCAGTGTCATTGCATGTGTTGTATGAGTCTGAAGAGGAACTTACAGACTGGTTTTGGACATATAGGTTAATATTGGACTTAAGGACTTGATCTAGACTTGGCTGGGATGTTTTCTCAATATACAATTATTCTTCAATATGAAGTTCTCTTTTACACACATATGGGTGTCTCTGGATTTGTTTCCCTAGTTAACCCAGACTAGCACAACCTATATGCAGGTTCTGCATGAGCACAATGAAGTATTTTGGAATCCCCATTCTTCACAAAGTTATCTATCATTTGTTATGATCGACACACCTGAACGTGTATGTGTACTCAATAAAACTCAAATAAATATCTTTCTGATATTCTCTGCCTTCAGCCTAGATCCATCTGATATCCACAATGATAACCCTCATTCCACGTCCTCTTCTGAGTCTGATTTGCATTTCTGGCAGCTCTCTGTCGATGCTCTGCCACAACCACTTTTAAGTGATCTCAGTGAAATTTTACTTGTGTCCCATATTAATGATATTAGTTGATCATTTCTGCATTCTATTGAATCACCTTTCTTCAGAATGGTCACAGATAAGGATCTCTTCTGGCTGATTGGCCATGTAACTCTCTTCTAATTTTGTTTTTCCAAATCATTTCATTGGGACATAATCCAGGCATCATACCATTGAATAGTTCAGTCATACCAAGTCGTGTTGTACTATCGCCACCACAGTCCTTTTTAAACCATTTTCTTCCTTCCCGTCCTCCTTGATATTGACCCCTCACTACCCCCTCACCCTGTTGTACCCCCAGGAACCCTTATTCCACTTATTGTCCCTAGAGAGTCACGCAACCTGGGTTTCACGCTGAAAATCACAGAAAGATACATGACAGACCGTCAAGAATTCTACCAACAACAACCCAATACCACAGGGATAAGCTCCAATCTGAAGGAAAAAAATAAATTATTAGAAACCAGATCAAGCTCAGTGTATCAAAAGGGAGATCAAATGACAAGGTTTCAGCCATTGGAGTCTGATTGATCATTGGGATCTCTCCACTCCTCTCTGTCTGATAACCAGTCGCTCCAGTCCCTCTCTTATGGTCAGAGAGCAACCACTGGAGGCTGGTTCCATGTGTGGGTCCTGCCAAAGGATTTTGGGTTACTCCTGTCATCCATAGCCTCCTGCAAACCAGAATTTCACAACCCAAGCTCTGACGTCCTTCCTCCTTCAGATTTGGATGATCTCTTTTCCAATTCCTGCTTCTTAGCCGACATCTCACTCAGAGAGACGGCTGCTTGTCTGAAAACAAGCCTTTAAGACCCCAGTCCTTATTTTTCTGCTAGCTGTGTACCGCTCCAGTTCTTTGCCCTACGCAGCGACAGCACCCTGTCTTCTGTGTTTGCTTCATGGGGGTGAGTATTGAGCAGGGCCATGTTGTAAGAACTACTGTTCTTGGATTGGAGCTAGGATTAAGGGCAAGACTGAAATCCACTCCTAAATCTATGCCCTCTTGGCATAGATGAGTGAGTATATTTAGCATTGGGTCTCTCTGTTTAAGCATCTTAATTGGTATTCTGCCCATTTCTGGACCCTTGTTCTCTGGCAATGTCTTCGGTGTGGGTTGGACTCTCTCTTTCTATACCGTCAGCTCTTGGTCACGTGCTACCTCTTGAAGTAGCGGCTCTGTGCATTTCTTCTACTTTTGATGCTTCCTGTGTTGCTCGGTATTTTGTTCACCGATCCTTCAGTACAACTCAAGGCTTGAATTCTTTTCTTCAGTTCTGTCAGTTCGGGGAGCTCGGAGTGCATTCTTCCCCTTTGGTTTTCTAACTCCACATCCTTTCACCCTTCATCATTACATCTCACGCTGTCTTCTCAAGATGTGCTTTGAAATCTTCTGCTTGGTGATTTTACGTCATCGTTTCGTGTGTTTGCTGTAGGTACTTCCTGTCAGAGTAGGTTTCCGAGTCTCTTCTGATATGCGGTTCGGTCTTTCCTCCCTGTCTTTTTAACAATGACCTTTGTTTTCTTCGTGTGTCCTTGACGTCATCCCACCGCTCCTCCAGTCTGTGTTCATTGACACTCCAGGTGTCCAGTTGTTCCTGAGATGGTCTCTCAATTCAAGTAGCACGTACTCACGGCCGCAGTTGGGCTCTTGCTGACTTGTTGTAATGTTTTCAGTTTCTACTTGAACGTACGAATGCACAATTGGTGGTCTGTTCTGCACTCACTCCCGATCTTGTTCTGACCAATGGCATTGAGATGCTCTATGAACTTTTCCCACCGATGTAGCCAATTTGATTCCTGTGTATTCCCTCTGCCAAATTCAATGTGTGTAAGCCACCTTTTTGTCATTGGAAAAAATGGTATCTGCAACAAATACCAGTGACTACTAGTCTTGCAAAATTGTATCATGTAATTTCTGGGATCGTTTCTATCAGGAAGTCTGTGTTTTCCATTTAAAGATCCTTCTTTGTTTCCAACTTTCACATTCCTGTCTCTAGTAATCACGCATGCATCTTGATTGCTAGATTAATTTCAGAGAGCAGAAATAGGTAAAATCTTAACCTTCTTCCTCTTTGCTGTTAGCGGTTGCCTGGTACGTTTGAACAGTGCTTATTATAACTGCTGTGCTTGTGGGCACATGAATAGACCATCAAGGCTAACTCCACTGTGAGGAGGCAGCTCTTCCCCAGTAGTGCTGTGCTGCCTTCCAGTCCAGGGGCTCATCTGCTGGCACTGTGTCAATCAATGTTCTGCTGGCCAGCTTCTTCCAAGCGGATCACTAGGTCCACCTTCCTAGTCTGTCAGAGTCTGGAGGCCCTGCTGAAACCCATCTGCTCTATGATGCTTCCAGCTTTACCGTAACACGAAAGTCCCCTCAGTATGACAAACAGGCAAGAGGTGGTTTGCAAGGAAGGTCCTTTGTCAAACTAAGACCAGCTGACCTTTCTACCCTCTCTCTCTCCCTCCCCCTCTCTCTCCAAGAGCCATGCTGTTCACTCTTCCTTTCCTGGCCTCCTCCCTGCGTTGCCTCACCTTGTCTGGAACAACCTCCCAGCCCTTTACCTGAGGATTCTTCACCAACAGTCATTCTACAAGAGGACCTCCTGATACCTTGGTCCTGCCCTCGGTGATTCTGTGACATTGGTCTGAGTGAAGCCTGAGCATTAGTATTGAACCTGTATGACCCTTGGAAAACTATAAGCTCGGTCAACCTAAAACCTGACTGTCATGTACTGCACTCTGACTCATAGGTACCCTCTTTAGGGTTTCTCAGGCTGTAAATCTTTATGAGAGGAGAGGGTCTCATCTGTCTTCCACAGAAGAGCTAGTGTGTTTGAACTACCAACCTTTTGGTGAGCAGCCCAACCCCAGAGCCCCTGAGCTCAGCATCAACAGTGAAAACATTTCAAATTCTCACAGGCCCACACTCTGCTTGAGCCTGGCCAGGATGGGGAAGATGTTTAAAACTCAGGTTGACCTCTCATTTCTGTCTCACACCTTCCCACTCATGTTCCAGACCTGGGGAGTTCACTGCCCCACAATGGCCGGTCAGCTGCCAACCGTGGCTGCCTGTCCTCTTTAGATTGAGGTTGGAAGGCCCTTTTGAGCCCACAAGGAAGACTCCCCGCTATTCCTGTGCTTGTCTCCTGCCTGGATTCAGATCATTCTTTTCCTTTCACAAGCAGTAGCTCCTCTGGGACAAGGGGCTGCTGTTTCTACTTCCAAATCTCAGCGCCCAGCACAGTGCCTGGCACACAGTAGACCATCGATGTTGCCCAAACACACCACAGATTAAGCAATCTGGTCCCACCCCAGAAGGGTGTCCAAGTGAGACCATGTTTAAGGATGGCAAGGGATTTCCCATGTGTCCACGGGAGCTAGTCTCAGAGCTGGGGCTAATCCCATTCCTCTAAATCCTAGGAATGTCCCTACCACTACCTACACCTCCTCTTCTGTTTGCTTCAAATCTGCTTGGGGAGTCCCAAGAGATATGCTATCAGCACCCAACATGGCCTTCATGTCCCAAAGATATATTAGAACTCTTGGGGGGTTGCTAACATCTTGGTGAATTCACACACACACACACACACACACACACACACACACACACACACACTCACACACACACATTTAAACTAAGGAAGACCACTCTCCTTGTCCTATCCCAAGGAATTAGCCCCACAGTACTGAACCTATCCCTATAATCCCAGATCCACCTGTGCCTTCATTAAAGCGTTGGATCTGGTCCTTAGCATTTATGGAGATTCTAGTACAGTTGTTCTCAATGTACGGGTCAGGACCAGCCACACAAGGACCACCTGGGAACTTGCTTGAAATGGACATTCTTCAACTTTACCCAGATCTACCACATCAGATGCTAAGGATGGGGCCCAGCGATCTTGTTTTAACAAGCCTTCCAGATGATTGCAATACAAGCTAATGTAAGAAGGAGCATCAGAGGCTGGAGCCTATAAAGAGCCTCACACAGGAGCTTGGCTAGGTTGTTTGAGGGTGTCTGTGCACCCTACTGCTGGCCACAACCACACCATTGCCTGAGCTGCCTGCCTCCCTGCTGCTGCCGCCACCGCCCTGCCTGCTGCTGCCCTGCCTGCTGCTGCTGCCGCCGCCGCCACTACTGCCCTGCCTGCTGCTGCTGCCACCACCGCCCTGCCTGCTGCTGCCCTGCCTGATGTAACCCCTCCAGACTGAGCATTCACGCCACCCAAACAAATTCCAAGTCAAAGCAGTTTCCCAGTGAGAAGCTGATGTGACTTTTTTCGGAGTAAGTCCTATCAGCCTCTTGGGCTGAAGACAATAGATCATACCGGCTTGGGACTTCAGGGAACCCCTGTGTGCTGGTGACTGCTGGGGACAAAGGTCTGGTTGGAGGCTCAGTCCACCAGGCTCCTATCTAAACAGCACAGGCTGAGGCCTGCTCTGTCAGGTGATGTGCCTGTCCAGGATGAGCAGCTGCCCGGGTGGGAAATAACTGATTTAATGACTGGCTCTGCCTCTGATATTGGGCTTGGGGTAAGATTGATATGTGTTCCAAGGACTAATCTGACCTCTGTGTAGTGGCGCTTCATGGCTAGTGTGCAGGGTGGGAGGTCGCTGGTCTGGGCATAAGGGTGTCGGGGTAGAGGCAGTGATGTGTCTATCCTTACCATATTGCTTCAAGGTGGTTGGGTTTGAACAGTCTCAGGGGAGGCGGGGTGGATATGTCACTTAGCTAAGCAGCCCAGCTGGGGGCTTCCCCAGCCATCTGGGGAGGAAAGGTGGTGGGGAAACTAGGGAAAAACTGCTGCTGAAGCTTGGCTTTGGAGATGGGAAAGCTGGGGCTGGTCCCTGTGAACCTCCCTGGCTGCAGACTGTGTGGCTGTGATAGCTCAGAGATTTGCAGGGGGGAATGTCTGCTGAACATGGTATCAGCTGAGCCCTGGGCCTGACAGCTTCCTAACGGGGCCTAGACTTATCTCCCCTTAAAGCAGGGCATCTCGGGTGGTTGGGAGACTTGGCTGGGGAAGAGGCAGACCTGCTATGACCTTAGTTAATGTCACAGGACTCATGATGCCCTGGCTTCTACACTCCTTCAGTAGGATGGCTGCCACTGCCTTCTCTCTGAAGCAAATTATGGGAAGACCTAGAGGGGTTAGGGCCAGATGCATAAGGGGTATTGCTAGATCCCGGGGGAGGTTGATGCTGGACTTGTGATTATACATGTTGGGCCTGGCTGTTGGGAACAGGGGCATCCTTCCCCAAGATCTGGAAAGGATACCAGGTCTTTCTGGTCAGGAGCCAGGACAGTCCCCAGTGGATTCTACTTCATCTGGATCCCCATGCTTATCAGAGTCTGGCTGGTCTGTGGTACAAGAAGGGACTGATGGGTGTAGCTCGGCATGCTCTTGTAGGCAGTGTGAGCTTGATGTTTATTATGAAATGCTAAGTAATCCTAGGTTCTGTGTGTGCAGGCCCCCAGTCGGAGCCTCGATGTTAGATAACGTTGCCCAGATACATTCGTAACTGGCTGGATGGTTCCTGGTGCCTCAGATTGGGCAGAATGTGCTAGATCTCTTCCAGGACCACCTGGAAGAGAGGAACTTGTGCCTGAGATTTGCGGAGCCTAGACCAATGGGGAATGACTTCTGCTTGTCTGTGTGGGTTATCTCAGTTGACTTACTCAGGGCTTGCTTGGCCCATTGTTCCTGAGTTATACTTTGCAGCGGGAGGCTAGTCTTTGAGAAGAAGCCCCGGGAGCCTCAGGAATGGCCCAGGTGCTAAGGGCCCACGTCTGATGTGCACTGCTTATTAGTCACTTTCTGTCTCCTCCCACCGCCAGGGCCGGCTGCTCATATGCATACTGGGTAGTGAGAGACCTTCAGACGGTCAAAAGGGCACCCACACACCCCGCTCCCATCTCTAGCTCCCAGGGATAGGCGGATGCTCTGGTGTTGGAAAGGAGAAACTGACTCTAGTCTGGCAATGTGGTGGGGGTGGGGTGGGTGGGGGATGTCTTGGGGAAAGCTCACACACTGGGCCTTTGGGATTCTGGGTGTAGCATCTCTTGGGCTGCTTGCCCAGGATTCCCTGACCCAATGAGGGACCTGTGGGCCATGGATAAGAACGCATGGTTTTTCATATCATTGGGTCTCTGATTCCTTTGTTCACTTGCGTTCGTTGCTGCTCTGACTGGTGTCAGCCAATGTGTCAGGCAGCGTTCTGTGAGGAAACAAATCTACAAATACACACACGAGGATAGGTTTATAGAGCCAGAAGGAATATAACAGCCAATTAGTCCACATAGCAGTACAGAGGGCTCCTTTCAACTCACTTTCATGGAACAGTTAATATACTGGAAATCCTTCAACTCACTGGGGCTGCTGGGTCCAAGGTCAAGAAAGCAGACAGCAGA
>NW_022103968.1:63162218-63200454 GCF_000313985.2 Echinops telfairi | reverse complement strand
GGGGGTGGGGTGGGTGGGGGATGTCTTGGGGAAAGCTCACACACTGGGCCTTTGGGATTCTGGGTGTAGCATCTCTTGGGCTGCTTGCCCAGGATCCCCTGACCCAATGAGGGACCTGTGGGCCATGGATAAGAACGCATGGTTTTTCATATCATTGGGTCTCTGATTCCTTTGTTCACTTGCGTTCGTTGTTGCTCTGACTGGTGTCAGCCAATGTGTCAGGCAGCGTTCTGTGAGGAAACAAATCTACAAATACACACACGAGGATAGGTTTATACAGCCAGAAGGAATATAACAGCCATTAGTCCACATAGCAGTACATGGAAATCCTTCAACTCACTGGGGCTGCTGGGTCCAAGGTCAAGAAAGCAGACAGCAGAATCTTCCTCAGGCAAGGCAGGCAGAGTCTGTCCGCAGGCACAGCAGGGTGGGTCGGCAACAGTCGGTAGCTTGGGAGCTTAGTGAGGCAGTCCCTGATGGGATCTCAAACACAATCATGGCGAGGGAATTCACCGGCCTCAAGCTCAAGCAATTTACCCGGCAAGCAGCATGGCAAAGCAGCTGTCAAAAGGAGCCTCAAACTCCAGCAGAACACCACCAACAAGTTGACTTGGTCCACAGGTAGTGTAGCACACAGGTTGAGGCAGAGAACTAGCTAAAGCAACAGCACACTAGTCTGATCACCAGGGAGCAAGAGAGATAATGGGATGCTGCTATCTTCATTTATCTCAGTTGCCCCCCAATCAAGCTGTGACCTGATCAAACTCCACCCACATCTTCCTATTGGCTGAGCTGGCACAATAACCCGAACTATCTGTCAATGGTGCAGAGGTGGAGCCCCACATTGCCTTCAAGGCCTCTAGTCTCACAATGGGGCTTGTTGAAGATGAGAGCAGAAACTGGTCCCTAAGCAGTGAGACACTGGGCATCGTGGAGTTGGGACATGGGCTAGAGGTGAGAAATGTCTATCTCCCTTTGCAGAAATGAAATGTTAGGACCCTTTCTCCATGAAGAAGCCAGGCTGTGATGGGGAGTAGAGGTCAAGATTGGAGGTGGGTGGGGCATGTTTGGAACAGGCACGAACGATGGAGTGGATGGACCACATGTTGAAGGAAGATTTACCATGAGAGGCTGGGCCAAATTAAGCAGCAGCGATTAGCATGGCCAATTTAAGGGCATCTCCTTCCCAAATGGTTCAATTGGCCTACCCTGGTGCTCCCAGTTCTCAGTCCTCACAGCTGGGGCCCTGTAGGCCCAGCGTCTCTGCAGCTGACACAGGGAGTTAGGGTGCTCCTATCTTGTCCCAGGACGTGTTCCTCTCTCACCCAGTCCTGTGATCAGTCCTCACACAGAAGTCTGAATTCTGTCTTTATACTTCCCTGGGTACCTAGTGCCTCTGTCAGGTGTACCCTTCTTGTGTACCAGGAGAGAGGCGGCTTCTAGCTCTGATTATTGCAAAGCCTTCTCTACTTGCTCTGGGCTTGTACTGTTAAGCCCAGAGACAGCTCGTCTGGTTAATCTGACTTTGTTTCTTATGTGATCTGTCCTTCCTTAATGGTGACTTTCTCTTCCAAGTAGAATGTAAGCGTATCAGGCAGTGTATCTAATCTGGAGTCTTTCTTCCTCCCAGCCCCTCTCGGTGGAGTTTGTCCCCTCTGCTTTAAATATTGGGGGCTTTTCTCCCTGCAACTTTCACTTCCTGCACTCGGTCACACGACACTCCTCTACAAGTCAGTTTGTGTCCTTGTGTCCCTCTGGGAGAGGTGTTCGCAATCTCGGGTCTCACTTGGCGTGCTTATAAAAACATGCAATGGCAGAAAGCACAAGCAGCTCTGTTTGGGCAAACCAAGGCGCACACGGAGGTTTGTGCACCCACGGAGGCTCCCTGAGTTCTGGACAGGAATCTTTTATTGGGATCTTCTAAGGTGGTCCCTGGCATCTGATTGGTGTTTGTCTTCGTAAGATTCAGAACAAAACCTAGTTCTGACATCTTCTGTTGAGAAGGGAAAGGTCCACAGTGATGGAGTTTAGCCTATATCTGGGTGGTTTTTTTGTCTTCTGACATCAAAATTTAGGTAGAGGACACACTGGTCTCTTGTAGCCATGACTGGTGGGCCTGATCTGATTCTGGGACCCCAGCTCCTTACTTTTCCTTGCTGTCTCAATGTTCTAACAAGGGGATTGGATATCATAGCTCTACCTATCCCAAGTTCCATATTACAGCTCTTCATCTCAGATTTCTTCAAGCCGAGCTTCCAACAACTTAACTCGGTTGTATCCCTTCTGCTTTCACACCAATGGTATCTTTTCATTTTCATACTTTTCACGCCTGATATTGCTAATATCATTAAAATGAAACAGAAACCTTGGCCCATGTGTTTTAACATTTCTATCTCTAGTGGAACCTCTGATGCAGTTAACTATCTTGAAAGTCTTACTCTTCATGTCTCGCTTGGCTAGAGTTCACTTACTCCAGGAACACCTATTACTGTGGAATAACGGCACTGGGTGAAGGGCAGACCCCTTTCGTTGAACTGGCTGAGCTCAAGCACGGTGTAGACGAACCCTGGTATGGAGTGCCCAGGTGCTGGGAAACCAGTGAATCATCACTTTCACCACACAAAGTGACTCGTCTGGACACGACTTCTTTGCCTAGTGGGAGAAGTAACCTCAGGAGGAAACCCCTAGTCCTGGAGGCATGAGATACGGAACCACTTATCTACCAGGAGCAGCATTTTCTACCAGTTTTTCCTTAGCCAAGGCTTCTGCCTGGTCCTGATTTCCACCTGATGATGCCTGGCTTAGTGGTTTGAGTTATTGGGCACATGGGGCAGGCTTAGTCCCAGGGCAGTAGGGGGAGGAGTAAGAGCAGAATTCAAACTACTATGTTCCCTAGTTTACCCCCAACAGCTGAGCCAGGCTGCTGCTTACCCCAGACCAAAGCTGCACCCACTCAGACCAGGTCAAAACAATCCTCACCCCACAGGTTTAGCTGGTTTTCCTAAGCTTTTTTTCTTAGTTTCTCTGGGGTGGATGGGGGTGGGGAGAGCTAGCAGTGATGCTAGCTACATCAGTTGACAGTTACAGCAAATAGGAGAAGCTACTCATGTACTTAAAGTTTACTAAGTCCATTATAAATTGCTAAACACTATGTTTATTCACCTCACCCCCTTCCACTTCTCTCCTACCCCCCATTATCCACTCTGCTTTCTTGAAAGCGGAAATGAAGACTTCCATGCTTTTACTGGCAAGGCTGTCTTCCTTGATTCTAAGGCCAATGTCTTCCTTACTTTATTTACATTTCTTGGATCTCCAAAAGTCATCTGTGTTTGCAGAAGAGCCATAAGCAGTCAGACTCATCCCTGGGCCATCTCTGCCAAATGCAAAGCTCAGCCAATGGTGGGACCCGGGCCAGTGCAGCCCACAAAGCCCAACGGAGGGACTTGCATGTACAACTAGATCCAGTTTTCATCTGGAAGTCCAAAGTATTTAAAAACTGCCTTTACTGTCGAAAGCCTTAAAGCCTGTGTATCTCTTTGCCATAGTGTCTGAGGTTTGTCATAGTATCATCCATGTGTGGGAAGGGAAGTCATTCTAATCACTGGGCTATTGAATGTGCAATTTATCAGCTTTACGAGGGAGTCCAGTCCTTAAATCAGGCGTTCTTTCAGCCTTGGTTGCAAGAAACCAAGAGCACAATGAGGGTTCAGGAACCCCCATTCTTAAGGTTATCCATAGTTGGTTACAGTCAGAGATGAATGCCTTTGCCTAACCAATAGGGCACAAGCATTGTCTGGTATTTTCTGCTTCAGCCAAGATTCGTCTGACATTAGCGCTGATAGTCGTTGTTCCATGTCCTTTTCTGAATCCAGCCTGAATTTCTGGCAGCTCCCAGTCCCTGTACTGCTGCAACCATTGTTGAATGATCTTCAGCAAAATTTTGCTTGCATTTGATGTTCATGATACTGTTCTACGATTTTAGCAATATGTGGGGTCACCTTTCTTTGGAATGGGTACAACTGATCAGGTGGCTGTCTTGCAAATTTCTTGACATCGGCAATTGAGGACTTTGAGTGCTTCATCAGCTTGTTGAGACATTTCAGTTGGTGGTCGATCAGTTCCTGGAGGCTCGTTTTCAGCTAATGCCTTTGGTGCATCTTGAAATGCTTTCAATACCATTGGTTCTTGCTCACATGCTACCTCCCTTTTTACCCACTTTGAAATGAACTTGTGTGCATGCCACTAAAGACTCTAAGTGTGCTTCAGCTGTACTTTCTCCTCCTCTAGCCACTCACCCCAATGTTTAGGTCTGAGGGGGGAGAACCTGGAGGGCGGTGAGGCTGTGAAGCTTCACCCGTTTGCTCTCTGTTGGTTCTCAAGGAAGCACTTTCGAAGGCGTTGTACAGCCCACTGCAAATGAAATCGGGACTAATAAGCCCTCCGTAAATGTGGTGCTTTTTCCCCTCCTCCCATCCTTCTGCCCTCTCTAGAATTCCCTGACTCCACCCCTGGCCTCCTGTGGTCTTCAAAGTCTTATCTTTTGGTTTAAAAATCACTTTGCTTTGTTTTTCCTCACAATGGTGGTGGTAAATTTTTTAGATCGATCAACTTGCTAAGCAGAATGTTCTCTAGTTTTGTCCATGTCTGCTGTGTTTAAGAATTGTCACTGTTTTATTGACGCTTACGATTTGATTGTATGAGTGTCCCAGAGTCTGGTGACCCACGAACACTTTCTTCATAGAGTTGTTGGCTGCCCGGAAGTTGTCTTGGGTAAATTGTCTATTCATGTTTCCATTTTTGAGTGAGTTGCGGTTTTCTTAAGATAGTGTCATTTTCTATGATTTTTGAAATTAGTCCTATTGTTTTACATATATATACTAAATATTTTTCCCCAATCAGTGGGTTCTTTGAACTCTTCTGATGAAGTCTTTTGATGTCCATAAATGTCGCATTTTCAGAACGTCTCGGTCCTTCATGTTTTCTGTCGTGTGGATGTTTGCCCTCATGGTCAGCAGTGTGTGCCTTACATTTGTCCCTATTAAGCTTTCTGGTTGTGGGGTTTATAGTGATGTCTTTGATGCATCTTGAATTTGTCTTGTTGCATTCTTTTGCGGGTGAAAGTCCAGTGTTTCCAGCACCATTTATTGAAAAAGCTATTGCAGGCTGTCTTCCCCGTTTAAATGTTTTAGTCCTTTAGCAGAACGTAGGCGTCTGTAGGTTATTAGTTGTTTCTAGGTTCTCGATTTAATCCATTGGTCCTCAGATCTATTCAAGGGCAGGGTGGAATTGGTTTGGTGACAAACTCTTCGAGCAGGCCCATTCTGGTATCGATCTTAAGTCTCCTCCGTTCCCGCTCTCTTTGTGGCTACTACGGTATGTTCACCCCGGAGAAGCGCACTGGTTAGTGTGCTCAGCTACGGAAAGGGATGTGTAGAATCGAAACTAAGTCTAGATGTGTGTGGCGTTTCAGTGACATGAAGACAAACTGTACAAAATCTATCTCGGACTGCTCTGGTTTAGGGGAAACTGGGGGGGCGACGGCTGTGGAGTTCGAACGCATGCAGGAGGAACGGCGTAGAAAGGGCAGAATGCTGCTTCACCTTCTCGAGCAGGCCTGAGAAGCGGCACACTATTTTTCTATTACAATGGCTCCCGGCACACTGGCGAGACACAATGGCCCCAGACAAGTCAGCTCTGGAAGCTTCCCCATTCCTCTGCTTGCTCTAGCCCAAGGCCAAAGCCTGCCTCTTCCTCATTAGCACGATTTTATAACCTTATAAGGCTAAGTTCTAAGAACAAGGAAGTAGGCGCAGTAACAATTGATTGGCTTATGCGCCTTATGTAAACTGTGTAAAGACAACAGTAAACTAGATCTGCGCCATCAGAACCTGGTCTCCGGACTCTGCGTGCGGGCGTTGGTCGGTGACTCCTGTCTCCCTCACCCCCCTGTCTGCCGGCCCTGTTCCCACAAAACTCCTTGTAGGAGCCAATAGACAACGGGACGGGAAGGTGGTCTGGGTAGCCATGAAGTAGTCGGAGCATACAGATCTCTTCTGGGATGATTTCTGAGGTGGTCGCTTTCCCTGTGCCCTCTTTGCTGATGCATCTACCAACACTATTTAGCCTCCCCACCCCTCCACCCCCAGTATTCTTCTAGCTGTGAGGACAGGGGCGATGACTTCTACATTCTTTGTCAAACCTGTTGTTTGTGCAGATCGCTTTGTGGATCCTGTTATGGGACCGCCTAGGCAGTGGTTCCATCTGTGGCCTGAAAATGGCCCTCGCTTCGGCATAGGGTCTCCTCTCAAGTCGGAGGCAAAGCCACGGCTTGATGGCTTGTGACCTGACCTGTTGCAGGCGCTGGGTTCTCCGGGAGTGGGGCTGAGAGGTGGGACTCCCTCTTCTGGCCAACTGTGGGGCAGAGGTTCTATCTTGGGGGGTCGGGGGGTGCTGAGAAAACGTGAGCCCTGATAGCCTTCACCCCTGCCTGTTTTCAAAAGGAAAGTGCCACACCAGGAAAGGCAAGCCAAGAAGATCGGAGGTTACATCTCCCCGATCACTCTGCTGAGTGCCAGCTATTCTGCCATTTTACAATTTTTATTGTGAATTGCATGGCAGATCAAACTTCAAAATAGCTTGCCCCGTCCCTGTCCACCCTGTTTTTCTCTCTCCCCTTTTGTAGTCCATTATTTACCCCTTTGCCCAAGCTAACACCTGTCTAGTCTGTTCCCTCTTCCCTCCCACCTGGTAACTATCAAAGTCTGTTTCTTTTGGTATGCAAACTTTTATCTTTATTTATATTAAATAATGGTCCTCATGTGTTTGACTAACCTCACTTGGCACGTCCTCTAAATCCATCACTTTGATTACTTAGCGATGCGCAGTGCTACATTGTATGCATGTATCAGCTATGTATCCATTCTCCCCTTCAAGTTACGGACATCCGCTTGCTATTGTGGACAGTACTTCGGTGAACGTTTGCATGCTGCTCATGTTTACCCCTTGTTTCTTTAGGATGTGTACTGAGTGGAGAAGGTTGGTTCATGTGGAGTTTTCCCAGGTATTTAAGGAAGCACATGCCACTTTCCACAGTGCGTGTAGTTTCAATCCCACCACCAGTGTATGAGGTTCTAATCGCGCTGCACCCTCTCCAACATTCGTTTTGCTGTAACTGTGCTGTCAGTGAGGTGGGGTCTCATTCTTTGCATTTGCATCTCTCAAACGGCAAGTGATGACGGAACACTTCCTCCTATATTGGTTGGCTCCCTGGTAGTTGTTTTTGAGCTCTGCACATCTTTTTATTGATCATATGTTGAACTAACAGTATCCCCTACTCTCCCTGCCTCCCTATTGTCTTCAAGGTCTGCTTTTGGTGTGAAAATCATTTTTCATACAATTGACTGACTTTGCTGAGCTTAATATCCTCCAAATGTATCCATGAGGTGCCTGACAGTTTCTTCACTTTTTCAAGATGTACCGGTTTAGTGACCCATTCCACCACAGATGGGCATTTTAGTTTTCATCCTTTTGCTAATTGTGGATCAGGTGTGCATATATCTGCTCCTTTTTTATTCTGTATTCTTTTGGGGTGGATACTGAGTGTGTTAGACAGGGTTCTCTAGAGAAACAAAACCAGAGTGCTAATAATTTTATATATATTTATACAGATAGATAGATATATAACATAAGAAATACACAATTAAATGATAAAGCAGTACAAATGGCTCGGTGCAACTCACTCCCGTGAGACAGTTGTGAGACACTGGCAGTCCTTCAAGTCTTGAGGGCCCCCAGGTAGTCCTCTGTAGACCAATTCAGGCTATCCAGGCACAGGCAGCAAATAGCAAGGCAGGTCACCAACAGTCAGCCAGATGACAGGTTCCGACAGTCCCCAGCTCAAGAGATGTAAATTCCAATGGTGTGGCAACACAGGTCTTGAAGGTACCTCAAATTACAGCAACACAGTCCATGGGTTAGGTGTCCCACAGGTAGTGTAGCTTGGAAATTGAGGCACAGAACAAGCAAGGCAGCCGCACACTAGTCCGATGATCAAAGAGTGAGAGACAAGAAAGGCGAGGCTCGCTGAGCCATTTATCTCTCCGCCCTTCAATTAATCCCACATATGTTTACCAGCCAGGTTGGCACAATAAACTACCCCACTGAGTAAAGATTAAAAAAGTCCTATGTTATTTTTATTTGGAGCTGTTTAAGGAAGTGTCACACATTTTTTTCATAGGGGCTTTATAATTCTTTAACACCACCAGCATTCCAATCTCTCCACATCCTCTCCAGCATGTTTATTTCCAATTTTGTTAAGTGTCAGTGTGAGTTGCTATCTTATCGATTTTTTTTTTTAAATCTTATTTTAAAAATCATTTTATTGTGGGCTCTTTACATTCCATACATCAATTGTATCAAGCATATTTGAACATAAGTTGCCATCATTTTCTAAACATTTACCTGTAGCTCATGGTGGGGCCAGCCCCATGGTCCTCTCTGTGTATTGGCTGCTCTGAGCAAGAATGTTGTCCTTGAGGCTTGGTGGGCCAAGATACAGTGTTCTCTCTCTCTCTCCATTTCTCCCACCCACCCTCTTAGTTTTCTCCCATGTGCTCTAGGCAGACCCACCGTATCTGAATGACTTAAGATAAAAATTCATGAGCATTTATTTTTTTCCATTGCTGGCAGTAGGACTTACATTATGAATTAATGCTGCCTCTCATTTTTGTCCTTCTAGGTTCAAATCTATGTTAATAGTCACTACTGAAGGCTAATTTTGGTAGACCTTGTAAAGCGTTTTATTTAAGGCTCCACATACACCATGGCTTGCAAACTTAATAGCTTTGAAAATCCTGCAGCAGCAACGGTCAGTCCAACTCGTACCACAGTACTAGCCAGGGCTCAGCTTGGCCACCACGTCACTGTTGGGAAAGCAGTTCATTCCAGGCCAAGAGCAGAAGCCACCTACCTCGTGACTCTCACAACAGCCTCTTTTAAAGGAAGCCCCATTCTACTCTGTCCTCTGTAGTGTGTATACTTTTATGTGTGATGTTGTTTAGGCCTTGTATTACTGCCCTTTATATTTGTATTATGGTTCTAGGCTATATAGTTAGGTCTTTTACCCTCTGGAGTTCATTTTTTGTACATGGTGTGAGGTATAGATCCTGTTTTATTCTTTTGCAGGTAGAGATCTAATTTTTCCAGCACTATTTATTGAAAAAAGCCTCTCTTCTGCACTTAATGTGCTTTAGTCCTTTATTTGAAAACGCTTCGGTCGATGCTTGGTTATAGTTCTGGGTTCTCTATTCCAATCTGCTGCCATCTATATATCGATTGGAGTACCAATAGCCAACTGTTTTGATTACTGTGGCTGTAAGTGGTTTTGAAGCTGGGAAGTAAAAGACCTCCTACTTTGTTTTTATCAATCGTGTTTTGACACTGGGTTTCTTTCCATATGAAGTTAGTGATTTTTCCATTTTGTCTTAAAGAATTGTGCTGGTCCTTGGGTCAGAATTGCATTGAATTCGGTGCTTTAGGCTTAATGTATGAGCGCTGGGGGTGGTGTGGTTACCTGCTGGGCTGTGGTCTGAAAGGTCAGCAAGTCAACACCAGCTGCTCTGCAGGAGAAAGATTGTGCTTTCTACTCCCATTTAAAAAAAGTTAGTTTGGGAAACTCAGCGGGCAGTCCTCCCTTGTCCTACAGGGTTGTTATGAGTCGTCATTGGCTCTATGATAGTGTTTGTTTGTTTTGGGGGGTGGGTGGCAGTGGTAATGTTGACATTTGCCCTATATTAAGTCTTCCTATCCACAAACATGGGGCATTCTTCTACTTACATGATTTCTTGAAGTGTTTTATAATATTTAAATATTTTTCTTTGGTTAGTTTTATTCCTAAGTGTTTTATCTTTGGGGTGGTTATCGATAACAGTATTTAATTTGGATTTGAGTCTTAGTATCTAAGAACCCAAGTGTGGGTTTTTTGTATGTTAGTCTGATATGTAGCTTATAGTCTGATATGTTGCCAAATGTTTCAATTAGTTCCAGCAGTATTTTTTTTCTCTTTTGAGTCTTCAGGGATAATATATATATATATATATGATTATGTCATCTGCAAATAATCTTGTTCTTTTCCAGACTGCAATACATTTTTGATGTCTTATAGCTCTGGCTAGAACTTCTAGGGTTTGATTAGGGATATGCCAACCCCTGGGTAGGGGTAGGGGCGGAGCCCAACCTATCAATTGGGTTACAGCCTGATATCTCCCCTTTGGTGTCATAGCCTTTCTGTATAAGAGATGAGCAGAGACCTACCCTCTGTGGCTCTTCGCCTTCTGCTGGAACTCAATCTTGTATCCAGTCCCCTCTCCTGTTGTGTCGCCTTCCCATCCCAAGAAATGCAGGCAGACTTGAGCCGTCTGACTTTGTATCATAGGACCTGTTTCCGTCCGCCGGAGCCCCTGCTGTATCTGCTTTGTCGTCCTGATTCACTTTCATCAGCATCCTTGACTCAGGAAGAAGCCCAGTTTGAACTGGACTTGACTTTTACACAGTTGTAGAAATAGCTGTTTCTTGACATACATTTCTTTCTATATATAACACATACAAGTGTTGGTGATTTTTGCCTCTCTAGAGAAGCCAGCCTAACACATTTGGTGCTGGGAGTGGTTCCAGGGAAATTGTAAAGATGAGCTTTCTAAATTGGTTCTCGGGTCTAATTAGGCCAAAAGGCACTGAGAACTCTTTCTGTAAGTACAGATAAGTACCACTATTACAGTACCCAAAATGGTACCACCAGTCGTTGAAGGGTTAGCAAAGTGAGGCTCTGGGTGACTCTGTTTGATATCTTTCTACAGTTATATCAGGGAGAGAAAAGTATAGGGAAGCTGGTTCGTTGGTACTTCTTGCCATAGAAAAACTGTTCAAGGAAACATGAATTGGAAGCTTCAGAAGCCCTATTCAAATGCAGGCTAAATGACCATAAATTTTCTGTTTGTGGCATGAAAGAAGACCTTCTCTTCTAGTAACAGAACTGATTTTGCTGAAAACCGAGCTCAGAATCTTAACATGAATAGTTGAGATACAATACCAACTTCATGCTTAACCCAGAATAGTGTCTGATAATAAAGTAAGTGGTGTCCTTATGAAAGAGAAATGGGACCCTGACAGTTGGAATGGTGACAAATGGGCTGATAAACCAGAAGATGGAGGCATTGATCCCTGAGATCCCATTGAGCTGCTCCAGCCACCAGCACCAACCACCAACCGTCTCATCTGAAGAAATAAATCCACCCGGTAAAGGCATTAAAGCCTTATCCCCTTACCCACTCCCATGTGAGGAGATAAGTCCAACCGTGCAGGCACCTGGGGCTCTATTTGGAGCCTTTCCTGAGGGAGAGGCTTTCAAAGATACTGTTCCAGGAAAACTCCCCTGCCACCCACCCATTATTGCGTCCAGACCTGTAACTAGACTTAAATCACAGCAAGTCTCCAAGGACACAGTCCAGATAGTGGCCCAGGAAGATGTGTTCTATACTACCAAAGACCTGCTAGACTTCCCCCCAATATTTAGACAGGAACCTGGAGAACATGTAGGCCTAGTTGTTAAGGGTGTAGTGTAATGGTGGGAGAAACATAAGCTTGGATCAGTCTGGGTTTATTGATGTGGGCCCACTAAGTACAGATTCTCAATGTTTCAGGTAGACAGGTTAGGAGAGGATCTAATAGTTTGTTCTGAAGTATGGGTTGCAAGATGGCCTACACTAAGTCAAGTTGAAGTACCAGATATACCTTAGGATACCACAAAAGC
This sequence comes from Echinops telfairi, assembly GCF_000313985.2. Taxonomy (NCBI): domain Eukaryota; kingdom Metazoa; phylum Chordata; class Mammalia; order Afrosoricida; family Tenrecidae; genus Echinops; species Echinops telfairi. The sequence continues at coordinate 63,188,648 of NW_022103968.1, read as the reverse complement.
AGGCATACTAAAGCTTAGGGAAATGGCATGTTAGAATGAATTTATTAGGATAAACCCAAAAATAGAGTTCCCATAGGATACACCTTTTACCAAAATGCTAAGAAATTTGCAAAAAGAGCAGAAAACTCGTGATGTTATATTTTCAGGCAGGCTGAACAGTGGGAAAGGCTTTAAGTGGATTAAGACACTTGACTACAGTGGGTCTGATTTGGCCCTGTGGGCACAGGGGCCAAGTGGCAGCACTCAACCAGCAGATACAAGGCGGATGTGTTACTGTAATGGGCAGCAGAGCCAAAGTGGTCATCAGAGTGGCCTGATTTGCATGGACCAATGGTGTAGGCTACTTAAGCAGGGTATCCCTAGGAGTTAAATAGTTGGAAAGTCCACTAAATGTTAACCCATACAAGCAGAAAAATTCTATGTCAGGTGAACAGTCTTATTCTAATCTCCAGAATAGACGGTCAGAACCCCTCATTCAAATCCCTGATTTGAATCTGTTTACTGATGCACAATCCCTTGAATGAAACGAAAGCTCAGTCCCTTGGAGGAAGTCCCCCTCACCCTGCCACTCCCTCACCCTCCAGCCCCCACCCCCGCACTACACCACCAGACATTTACTCTTTCCCTTCCTCAAAGGGATCTGTTGCTTGTCCCCAAAATTGACTGTTTATGGAGCAAAAGGAAATAATTGGACTTATGGGTAGGGGTGGGGTTGACTGGACAGGGTCTCTGGCTCTGAATTACATTAATCCCAGGTGACCCAAAATGTTTTGAAGACCCACTAGTCAGAAGGGGAGCCTATGTGAGGCCAAGGTATTAATGGAGTCTTAGATCAAGTTTGTCAGTGGGTCCAATGGATCCCTGGTGGCAGGTTAATCACATGGAAGGGCAACACTTCTCACTAGAATAGTCAATATGGATATGAATTTTCTTTCCTTGCATGCAGTGCTTCTGCCAAACCTACCATTTAGGACTTGCAGAATGTCTCATTCACTGGCATGGAACCCCACCGAGCATCCCCTCAGATCAAGGGCTCGCTTCACTGCCAGCGAAGGGTGGCAAAGGGCCCGTTCTTGTGAGATCCATTGGTCTTACCAGGCACCCCAATCATCCCAAAGCAGCTGGCTTGATGGACTGATAGGGTAGACTTCTACAGACAGTTACAACACCAGCTTGGCAGCAGCATATTGCAAAATTGGGGCAATGTTCTCCAGCACAGTGGATTTTCTAAACCAGCATTCAAATATGGTGCTAGGTCTCCAATAGCCAGATTCAAGGTTCCAGGAACCTAGGAGTGGGAATGGGAGTGAAAACACTATTCCTAATGACTCACTCAACTAATATATATATATAATATTTATTTATTTTTGCTTCCTGTCTCTGCAACCTTCTACTCTTTGGGTCTGTAGATCTTAGTTCCAAAGTGGGTAATACTCCCACCTTGAGACACAGTACTGATTCAATTAAACGGGATGTTAAGAATGCCGTCTGGCCAATTTGGACTCCTCATGCTTCTGGATCAACAGTCTAAGAAGGATATTACTGTATTGAGTGGTGTGACTGATCCTGATGACCAAGGGAACATTGGATTAGTATTGCATAATAGTGGTAAAGAATATGGCTGGAATCCTTAGGTTGTCTCAGTACCACCATGTCCTGTAATTGAAGTCCATGGTGATGCACAAGATCCCAATTCTGACATGACTACTGATTACCCTGAAGGAAGGTTTGGGTCACTCTACCACAATGGTTCTCCACCTTCCTCATGCCGCGACCCTTTAATGCAGTTCCTCAGGTTGTGGTGACCCCCAACCATAACATTATTTTCATTGCTACTTAACTTTGCTACTGTTAGGAATCATAATGTAAATATCTGATATGCAGGATCTATTAGGTGACCCCTGTGAAAGGGTTGTTCGACCCCCAAAGGGGTTGCAACCCACAGGTTGAGAACTGCTGCTCTCCCAGGCAAACAACAAAAGCCGGCTGAGAAATACAGAATGGTGCAGAAACAAGTAGTTCTGAATCCAGCTGTAGCGATGTGAGCAGCATAGAAACAGGTGAGTTGTTACCAGTAAGTCCTATTTGTATCTAAGCACCAAAGGTTTGTTTTCCTCACTTATAAACTAAGATGTTTCAGTTGTATGTGTGTTGTACCTTGTTGGGTGCAAGTATGATTTTATTGTTTTTGTTCATGTACGGTCCAACACTCATATTCAGGTGTCAAGTTGGCAAGCGGGGAGTGGTCTGTGATGGTTAGAAATTATGTCAACTGGACATTCCTAGAGAAGGGTAGGGGTGGATCCCGACCTGTCAAATGGGTCACAGCCTTGATGCCTCCTTGGTGTTCATAAAGCTTTGTATATGAGAGAGCAGAGTCAAACCCTCTTTGGTCCTTTGCCTTCTACCAGAGCTGGACCTTGCCTCTGGTTCTTTGATCTGTTGCTTTACCAGCCGATCCCAGGACCTGGCTGTGGACTACTGACAGTGGACTCATTCAGCCTACTTCGGACCTCTGCGTCCAGGAGCCTGTGCCCCTGCTATCTCTGCTGTGTCATCCTGCTTTCTGTTCATCAGTTTCCATCCATCAGACGAAGCTTGACTGTTGAGCCTGACTGGACTCTCCTACTTCCACAGCTGTGTGAAGATGAGATACACGTCTCTCTACCATGCATGCAAGTGCCTCTGAGTTTGCTCCTCTAGAGAACCCAACCTGGCACCTGGCTGATATGAAACAAGTGGATTCACGAAGGGCAACCTGGTCTGACTCCTGTTCCCAAGAGGCATGCTTTCCATTTCTCCCTTGAGTGAGATGTCGTAGCCATCATTTCCCATCAATGGCCATTACTATGTTAAGAAACTTCCCATCTATTCCTATTTTTTTCCCCAAGTGTGGGTATTGAATTTTATCAACTGCTTCCTTCTGTTTTGATTGTCCTATGATTCTTTTTGTTTATATGGTAGATTACATTGATTTTTCTAATACTGACCCATCTTTGATACCTGGTATGAATCCCATCTGATCATGATGTATTTTTTAAATGTCTTATTCACTTCCGTTGGCTAGAATTTCAAAATTTGGGGTCCATATTCATCAGGGATATTTGTTGATAATGTTCTATTCTCATCTCTGGCTTAGATTTAGGGTTACACTTGCTTCATAAAGTGAGTTTGGTAGTATATTTGCTATGTTTGGAAATAGTTTATATAGGATTGGTGTTAACTCCTATCTAAATGATAAGTAGAGTTCCCAGTAAAACTGTTTGGCCCTGGACTTTTTGTTGGGATTTCTTTAATAACCAGATCGGTTTCTTTTTATGTCTGTTACTGTTTTATATCTTAACTTGTATTAATTGTAATGTGTTTGGGCAGTGATTTTATCAATTTTGTTCATCGTTTCAAAGAGCCAACTTGTCTTTTCTCTAGCTCGTTTCTGCTGTAACGTCTGAGGGCTGGCTTTGTCGGCTGTGTTCCGACTGGTAGGTGGTATCTTAGGGTGCTTACTTTCTTCGTGATATGTGCACTCGCTGCTGTTGGTTGTTCTGAGTACGACTTTTGATTGCTGTGTCTCACGTTTTGGTATGTTACATTTTTCTCATTTGTTTCAAGGAATTTTAAACTTGTGCCTCCCCTCCTCCCCTCAATTAACCAGTGGTTTTTAAGTGCTGTTTGATTTCCATGTAACTAATGTTGTTGTCGACTATTCTATGCTTCATAACAGCATTGTGATCTGAAAAGATGGGTTTGTCACCCTCTTGATTTAAAATGGAAATGGCCTCATGTGAGACTGTATACTGATTCATGGGCTGTGGCTCATGGTTTGGCTGGATGGTCAGGGAATTGGAAGGACCATGATTGGAAGATTGGTGACAAGGAGGTATGGGGCAGAGGTATGTGGATGGACCTCTCTGAATGGGCCAAGAAAGAACCATGTCTCCTGGACCTGTCTGCCTAAAGGCCACTTGTTTATGCCACGTTTTCTTTGCTCATATGCACTCACATGGCCTGTTCACGAGATGCTTTGATATTCCGTCTCATGCAACACTTATCGGTAGGTTTTCTAATTCATTGCAATGGCCACCCAGAACTTCACAAGTGCTCGTGATTATAGTTTGCTGTGGAGGCTAACAGGTTATGATTAAGGTAGACATGATCAGGATAGAGTTGTTGAATTCATACATGTTACACGCTTCTTTCAGTGCAGCTAAGAAATGCCCAACGGGGATGCCACTCCACTTTCAGCCTCAAAACAGCCACTCCCCTCCCGCTCTAAGTCCGCAAACTCGGCTCCCCTGAGTGTCCAGAAGCACACTACTCCACACACCAAACAGTCCGCTTCGTTTGCTCATGGTCTGGTAAGTCCACCGTTCTGTCACATACTGACTTCTGGACCTGCTGCCCCTGTGCCACGCCTCAGACGTCAAACTGTCTGGGACAAGCGGGTGCCCTGTGCAGGGGTCTCAAGATCCAGAGGGTAAACTTTTGCCGGTAGTGAGTTTCTCTACCAGGTTTCCGAGAATGCTCCTGTTATGTGCAGCAGGATGACAATCGCAGTGAATCTTGGTAAGCGCAGCTAAATCCTAGCTCTTCCCACCTCTTTACCCGAACCCATAAGTAAAAGGTAAAATGGGGGAGTTAGAGCCTGGATAGAAGTCACGTTCAATAACTTTCTGTCCGGCAATATCTGTCTGTATTTGCTGGTCAGGTGGTTTGGGAATGAGCAATAGTCTCTGTGCATCGTTGCTGCTGAAAGTCCCAGGGTGGCTGTGTTGTATTGCAATAGCCTATTCTGAGTGGGGATCGATGACAAACAAAAATCGGTTACTATTTCCTGCCAAGGTTCCAGGCTTGAGTCAGCCTTTGTGGGTGTCAGGAGGGGTGGGATAATGACAAACGGCTGTGACAAAAGGGGAAGGAACAGACTAGCCAAGAAACGCTTCTCTGGCCAGGAGCTGGAAGTCAGAGCATGTCCAAAGGTCAATTTAAATCATTCCTGCCTGACAGGGATCTGATGGGTGGACTGTCTTTTCAACCCCAGGTTTGTGGGGAGTTAATGAACTTCAGACTCTCCCACATTCTCCACATTCTCCACACAAGGGTTCATCCAGATTCACCCGTTTTAGCATGGGCTCACTATCCCACCACCCACTGTATTGGGAGAGAGGTTCACTATCCTCTATAAGATTAAATCAAGTCTTGGGGCTGGGCAGGTGTGGAGTGTGAGGGATTCGGCTTACTTTCCCCCCGCCCTTTCTCTCAATGCCATGCTCCACAGTCCTGGAGGGAGAGGTCACCCGCAGGACCTTGTTGAATCCAGTTTTTTCAGTCATTGCATGAGTTTCCTGCCTCTGAATTGCCAGCCTGTGTCTGGTCCAGTTTGGTTCTCTTGGGAAGGTTTAGAATTCAGCTTTTTGCATCTTTGTTGTGTATTTGTTCAAAGGTGTTCGAGCACACCGCCTTGTTTCCTATCCTCCCTCTGTCCATTTTCAATTTGATCATTTTATTGATGTCTTCTCTCGATCCTAGCAATTACTCCCTTGTCCGCTACTGCATTGCCAAAGATTTCTCCCCTGTCTGTGGATTCTGTTTGTGTTCTTTTCATGAAGCCTTTTGATGCACGGAAGTCTTACTGTTAGGAGGTTCTCATAATCCATTTCACAGTTTCATATGCCCCATTGTGTTTTAGTGTTTATGCCATCCATGTAATAGGACCTTGAAGTTTGCAACAATTTTTTTCATTAAGCTTTATATTCTCTGACTTACATGTAGGTCTTTAATCCACCTTGAATTTGGTTTTGTATATGGAGTGAAATATGAATTGTTCTTTCTCAAATGGAGATCCAGTCTTGCCAGCAGTTTGCTGAAGAAATGATCTTTTCCTTATTGAATGTATTTTCTGTATCTCTTACTTTGTAGACATTTTAGATTACGTTCTTGTCTATGACCTTGAGTTTAGGATTAGGAATTCTCCCAGATCAATGAAGGGAGGAGGGATTGCTGGGCTTGGACAGAGTTGGTTTCTTGTTCCCTTCAGAGACCTGCTGTTCCTTGATGCCTATTTTCCTGAACCCTTGGTCAGATATTAAGAAGACATCAATAACTCCAGGTACCCAAACAGTATGGAGACCAGAAGCCAGAGTGGGCTGGACAATGAAATAGAAGCAGAATGTAGGCAACATATGACACTTTGGCAATATAGCAGATTAAAGACAGGAAAGTAGTCAACTTGGTAAAGCAAATTTTCACCTCATCTTGATAAATGGTGGGGAAGATTACCTAGTATTTAAGTTGCAAGATTCACTTAAGTCATGAAAATCTTAACGTGTATATATATAGCATAGCTGGACAGTGATCTTATCTGTAAGATGAGCATTGCCTAATAAAAGGTTTTGATACAGGAAACCTGGTGGATTTATTATATATGAAGTCCCTGATGCTACCACCTTTTAGTGAGAAGACAGCAGGTTTGTCTTCGAGGTCTATGTGTATTGTTCTTTCAGCTGCCTTTGTGCCCACCCCACCCATTGCATTATCAAAGATCCACCTGCCACATATGGGGGCCGCAGGGGAGGCTAAGGATGGGAGGAAATGGTCAAGACTTTGGTATTTGACCCAGGTGGTCCGGTTTAGGGATAAGCAGGTGAGCAGGCAGATTGACTAAGCGTGGTGAAAGGCTACAACCCTGTGCTCACCTTCCCGATCTGAAACCAGAGTCCCCAGATGTTTCCTATACAAACAACTGCCTTTTGTTTCATGTACAGGGTCCACATGAGCAGGATTATGGTTTTTGGATTCCTATCCTTGCAATGTTATCCAGTTTATTATCCATAGCTGGATGCCGTTGCGTACTCAATAAAACACAGGCAAATCTTCCTTGTAACTTCTGTCCTTGTAGGGCTATAATGATGAACTTCAGCAAAATTTTACTTGCATATGATATTAACTTGTTCAATAATCTCATTGACCCAAACCTGGATCTCTTTCAGTTAGTTGGCCTAAGTAGTTGCCTTCCAAATTTTTTCACATAAACTAGTGAGTGCTTCCAAAAATGTTTTATAAAACAAACCCAAACCCTTTAATTAGTATTTCCTCAATTTCTAGAATCTTGCCTTTTTGATAATAACTTCAGTGCAGTGCAGTTTGGTCTTTCAATATTATTGGTTCTTAGTCATATGCAACCTCTTCAAATGGTTGAATGTTGATCAATTCTTTTTGATGCAGTGATGGTAATTTTTTTCCCCTTCGATTAAGCTCTTATGTCTGAATCAATTTCCTCAAAGTTTTTTGATCAAGGGTCGTCTTTCCTATAATAATCTTCAACACTTGGGGTTTTCCTAATTGAATTTGTTTTTCTCTAAATAAGTTAGCTCTAGAAGAGCAGGTACAATTTGCCTTTTGGCAAGACTGCCTCATAAGTGACTACTTCAGAGGTGTGTATAAGTAGTTACTTGGTACGGTTAATAGCCATTGACTATACTTTTTTTTCCTTTATAACATAAAAAAGCATTTTATTGGGGGCTCTTATATCTCTTATCACAATCCATCTATCCATCCATTGGGCCACACACTTTTGCACATATGTTGCCATCATCACCTTGACGTATTCTTAAAAAAAAGAAACAAAAATCCTCACTGCCATTGGGTTGATCGATGCTGCTCCTCCTCCTGTTCGCTGCCATCGCGTTGATACTGATTCATGGCTACCCTATAGGGCAGGGTAGAACTGCCCCATGTGAGTTTCTGAGACAGTCACTGGGGGTAGGTAGCCCTATCTTCTCCCATGGATCGCCTGGTTGTTTCAAACTGCTGACCTTGCAGATCCCAGCCCACTGGGTAACTATTAACCAGTAGGGCTCATTAGATCCAATGCAGTGGCTGTGGTAGTTACACAGTCGCATGTCAACCTGAAGATATACAAGTATAGGGGTGCTACTCAACCTGTCAATCGAGTCACAGCCTGGTGGCGCCTCCTTGTGGGCGTGGCCTTTTCATAAGGAGGGCGCTGGGAACAACCCCTTCTCTCTCTCTGCCTTCACCTTCCTTCTGGCTGACCCTGACTGCTGCCAGAGCTCCGGGAAATTTCCCCTGCCACTGTCTCCGCACGACTACGCACCCACAAACCTGTGGCATTCTGTATTGTGTATCATTGCTTGGGGTTGCGTTAGTCTTAAGAGGGACTTAGAGTCCTAGACTTAGAGACTAGAATCAAACTTGTGGATGTGAGTTGATTTGGGCTAGGAGGTTTTCTTGGTATAAAACACTCTGCACACGAGTGTCACTGGATTTGTTTCTCTAGTCAGCATGTGTTGACATTTACTAAAGCGAAGCCTGTGAGCAGCCAGGAGCTGCAATCCTACTGATGGGCAGGGAACCCTAAGTAACACACGCCACGAAAATGGGGACAGTCGTGGTTGGGAACCATGTGCACGAGGAGTGGGAGGGTCACCGTGAGGAACGCCCTCTGGCTACACAGTTCAGCCGTGGCTCACACAGAACTCAGAAGACTGCTATTATTTGGTGGGCTTGTAAGGTGCTGTTAGCACCCCAAATCCCACACTGACTGCCACAGTATGGGACTTATTTATTTAGACGTAGTATTTGCATGACTGTGTTTAAATTCCATGTCTGTTCTGGTGGTCCTCAGACACCTGTGGGAAAGGAAGGGCCTGCCTAGGGGGGCTGAGTGGAGAGGCACTGTGACATGTTGCCTAGTTCCAGGTGGGCAATTGCAAAATGGTGGCACTTCTATCATTTAAATTTAAAGGGTTTATCTGATTAAGTAATCAATTACTTGGGCGTAGCTTCTATGAGAAGGCGTGGTAACTGAATGATGTCCTTTATATTCCACTTAAACTTATGTTGACCATACAACTAGTTTTATTAAAGGCTGACACAGATGGAAAGGAGGCAGATAAGCACAGAGCACGTTCTCCTAGAGAAGGTCTTTCTCTTCCAGAGCGGAGGCTCCGGGAGCGGCTGTGAGAACGTGGACTGTTTGTTGCAGCTTGCCTTGGCCTTTTTGCTCAGGAGTCGTCATCTCGTTTGACCAGTCTTGTTGGCAGGATGACCACAGTTGTCGTCACGAGGGTAGGAGCAACAGTTGCTGGTGGTGTCCCCAGTGGTTGCATGTGCTCCACCAGAGGACTTCCTATCAGACGTGGACTGGACGAAAGAGAGGTCCATCTGGACCTTGACCCACTTCCTCATTCAGAATGGCGAAGCCTTCTTGACCTTGACTCGATGACATTGAGGGTAGCAGACGTGGCTTCAGCCGTGTTGACTAATTCCTGGGGAATCCCAGCAGAGTGCTTCCCACTAGCTCCATTGGAGCAAGAACTCTCTTCTGAGCAAGACTTTGAGGGAGTGGAAAGCCTCCTCTTTGTTCTGTGGTCCCTCTGACTAAGTGGTTAGCAGCCCAAGGTAACCACCAAGTCACCAGGGCTCTTAACTGTGTGAAAACACATGACCTTGTACTTGTAGACTTGGAATGGACATGATGGCAATAGCTTGTTTATTTTTATTCCTTGACATTTTTATGTCACAGAACAGAGATTAATAAGTGAGCCTAAGAAGAAAGGTTTATAAGGTAAAATTCTAGAATCACTGGAAAAATCATATTTCTCACTTATAGAAGAGGTGAAATACAGATCTTTAGAAAAACAATTCATTGGCTCTAGAAAAACTTCTGATAAGAGGGAATAAAACTGTACAGCTATTTATGGAGACCTGCTTTTGATACAAAATTCCCGTTCCTCCAGGATCTAGGGGTTGGGCGCGAGAAGGTGCAGGATAGTGATGAAAAACACAAAATGGAAAATATTCTGGAAGAGTTTATTTCATAGAAGTGTTCTTAAAGTCCGACTTCCCATAAAATAACATGTAATTAATAATTTAACATTCTATAATAAAGATCTGGATGTCAAGCAGGACAGAATTTTGATTACGTTTCACTGAGGGAGCATCTTCGTGCTGTGGGGTGACCATTGTATGACTTTTGACACGGACCTCATGGAGAGGCCAATTTGTCAGACATGTATGAGCCTTTATGGCTGCTGAACAGTGGTGGCCTCTATGCTGCCGGACCAGAGAACTTTTTCTTCACTACTTCTTAAAACCCACTTAGCAGTGGGACCACCAGGAGAGCTTTTTCCTTCTTTCACAGTGTAAACCAAGATGTCCATTCTGATTGCATTTCTCTGTGACCAAACTTATCCTCCGTGATTTCCCTGACAGCAGCAAGGCGTGATACTGCCCCAAGGTGTGCATAATATGGACCTGTGTCTTTGCGTATAACTCGATTCTGACAGTGGCATTTGCAGGTGGGTGGATCAGAATCACTTGTTGAAGGCACCTGCTCTTTGGGGGGGGGGGGAGTAGTTAAGGGGATCATGGCATCATTAAGATGTTTCCATCCTGGAGAAAATGTGGATGTTCCAGTACTAAAGGAGCAGACATCCTCTTCCAGTTTGGTTGAAACCACTACATGTCCACCTGAACTTACTGCATTTACATTCCTGAGAATTTGTGCTGGGTCAGATAGAGTTCTCTCATGAGAGATGCCAGGCAACGTCAGCAGTCTCTCATGCACCAGGTGCTCTTTAGTATCCTGCTGATGCTGTGTTTGGTCCTTGCCAGCCATGAAGTGAGCCAACGGGTTATGTGGAAAGGGGGCTTGGCCAAGTGATGTTTCTGATCGACAGTCCTTGTTGGCGGTACCTGAGAATTGGAACCTTTTCCCCTGTGAATGCCTGCCCATCTAACTGTTTTGAACTGGGATAAAAAGGAAGAATCCAAAGGTTCAAATTTTAACACTTTTTCCTGTGCTACTTCAGGATGCTGTCACGCAAATTTATCTGGATGATTAGATCCTATCCAAATTCCATGTAACTTTAGATGACAACTGGTCATTTTCTCCTCCAGTTGTGACTACAGGCTTCTTTTGTATCTCTTGGTGAGACTGTCAGACTCAGATGGAAAGATCCATTGTGCGTCAGGAGAGCAGAAGACCAATACGACATTTAATTTTCTTAAATGTATTGGATGGCCGAGGCCCACCAGAACAACGGAGCAGAGAACCGCAGGTTGCTTAACAGCTGCAAAGCTTTCCTTTGCTCTCTTCAAAAACACCCCAAGACCCAAACTGTCAAGGGAGCCACACATCCTTCACCATTCTCCATCTTTGGAAAAACAAAATTCATGCAAGATGGTGGTGGTCAGTGGCCAAAATAACATTTCCAATGGACACAGCAAGCGGACTGGCTACTGAGCATCCACTAAGTCACAAGTACTTAAAAGTCACAAGCTTAGTACATTTAGTTTTTTTAACCCTAGGAATACACCTGAAATCCTAAGTATGTAGATGCCACCTGCACAACTACACCCACCCCCACCCCCAGGGGTGGACCCTCCTTTGTGAGAGAGGTTTCCGTGGAACCGCAGTGCCGAGACATGGTGAAATGAACAAGAGCATCCTCGTTTGCATAAAGCCAGCCTTGATACAGGCTGGGCAAACCCACAGGGGATTCGAGATGCCGCTAAGGGAGTCTTCAGAAAACGGAACTGATTCCCCAGACCATCGTGCCCCTTGCACATCCCAGGCAACAAGGGCTTTTTGCTGAAGAGGTGCACAAACGACTGCATCGTCTAGTCCGTCCATAGCGAGGCCGCTCCTGAGAGAGAAGCAATCGAGCCTAAGAGCCTGGACGCTCACTTGACTTTCGACCATAAAGCCCTCTACAGCCACGCTCGGCTTTATTTGACTCTGGATGAACTGCTTCCCTGTCCTGGGGCCCAGTGGTTCTTCAGAGAAGGAGCAGCAGGTCCATCTCTGCACGCCCATCCTTCTGCACAGACAATCGTGCGGTGCGACCATATCCCACTTGTTTACCGAGAAGCACGAAGCACCTCAATCCATCCAAGAAGATCCAGTTCCCGTCAGGCAATCGTAGGTCCGCCGGCCATGTACTGTCCCACCGCACTCGCGCTCTACTCTCCTCTCCTCTCCTGCTTCCTTGGTCTTTCACTGTCTCTCAATAGACAACCTAACCTTACTTTACCCAGAAAGTAGTTTTATTGAACTACTTATTGAAGGATGGACCAGGGTTATGTAGTTTTATTGAAGGATGGACCAGGGTTATGTAGTTTTATTGAAGGATGGACCAGGGTTATGTAGTTTTATTGAAGGATGGACAGGGTTATGTTGTCATAGAAGCAGAAGGAAAGGCTTTCCTCCAGGAGGCAGGTCAGCATAGAGCATGTCCTCCGAGAGGAGGCTCCTTGAGGCACTGTGAGAACGTGGATTGTTTGTCACAGCGTCCCTTGACTTTTTTGCTCAGAAGTCGTCTCTTGTGGCCAGGACTACCTCAGAGGGAGGAGCAGATGCTGGTGGTAGCCCTAGTGGCTCTATCAGAGGACTTCCTTGATAAATGATATGATGGAATGGATGAAAGAGAGGTCCATCTGGACCTTGACCCACCTCATCATTCAGAATGGTGAAGCCCTGTTGACCCTGATTCAATGCAGTTGAGTGTAGCAGACATGGCTTTCGCTGTGTTGACTGATTCCTGAGGACTCCCAGCACAGTGCTTCCCCCTATCTCCATTGCAATGAGAACCCTCCCCCGGTGAGTCCTGAGTCAGAATTCTAGGTCCTCGTCCTCTTCCTGTCTCCAGCTTCGGTTCTGAATTTGGACTCTCTTGGTTCTGATTCAGGCTCACAAACTACTAGAGATGGAGTCTGCCTCCACTGGTAGTTGATGTAGCGGGTCTTCAGTGAATGGAGGAGGTGTATCAAAGGGAGATCAATGGCAAGACTTTACCATTCTAGTTCGATGTATCGTCTTAGTCTATGGTCATCTTCCTAAGATGCTGTCTGAGAATCAGGTTGTTCCCATCCTTCAATTACGGTTAGAGGGAAATCACCAGAATTCTGCGTAGAGCCTGCAAATGTAGTTTAGGCTCCCACTGTCATCCATAGACATCTGCACACCCAAATCTTACAATGTAAACCTAATACTATTTCCTCCTTCGAATTTGGATTATATCATTTATAATCTTTGGATCACGGATGTTTATTTGCTTTATTATCTTTTAGATCTAAAGGTGTGTTTTGCTGATCTTTTCCCAATAGTTAGTTGATGTGTTAATGTGTGTGTGCCAACTTTTTAGCTTTTTAAATGGGTTGCAGTTACTGTTATAAAGTACCCTCTAAGTACTGCTTTTGCAGTGTTCCAAAGAGTTTAGATATATGGTATTCTCATTTGTTTCAAGGAATCTTTTGATTTCTTAAGTTATATTGTGGTTTTGAGTCTAGTGTTCAGTTCGATGTATTTAATTTTCTGGAGTTAACCGTCTTACCATCAATACGTTGATGGTATTGTGATATGGATAAAATGGCTTGCAATGTCTCAATGTTTATGAATATATTGATTCTTGTTTTGTGGCCTAAAACATGATTTATTCTGGAGTATGCACCATGAGCACAAGAGAAAAATGTGAAATGTCTTTTCATTGGGTGAAATGTTCTAGGTATGTCTAAGCGATAGCTGCTGTTTAATTCTGACATGGCTGTTTTTCTTCGTCAGTCAGTGTTTGATGGACAGCGATGTATGGAAATCTGGTATTGTGTTGTCTATTTGCCTCTTCTGTAAGAATTTCATTGTCGTACTTTGAAATGTTTTTGGTTCAGGTTGTAGAATTATGGTCATGGTTTCTTGGTTCAGGTAGAGCTTTTGTGATTATATGGTGACCTTCTTTGTCTCTCTCTCTCTCTCTCTCTCTCTCGTACTTGGAGTCTACTTTTAGAGACTGGCATTGCTACCCCTGCTTTCTTTTGACTGCCATTACTAAAAAAGCCAACGAAAAACCCAAACTCATGCCATCAAGTTGATGATGACTCATAGTGACCCCATACAGGATGGGGTAGAACTGCCCCTGTGGGTTTCTAAGACCGTAACTTTTTATTGGAAGTAGAAGGCCCTGTCTTTCTCCGATAGAGAGACTGGTGGTTTCGAAATGCGAATCTTGTGTTTCCCAAGTTTTATTGAAGTACTCATACAAAATGTTCCCGAGAAGTGAGTTTTAATTCTCATTCTTCCTCTGAGTCCTGGTTAATCTACAAGTAACATAATTCACATCTTCTTTACTGTGCCCACCATGCACGTATTCTGCAAATATTTTTTGATGAGCTATTTCAAATATCTTCTGGAAAAGTCACCTTGGAGGTTACCGTACTCTTGCCCTTGCTGCTTTAAATGCTTACACCTCCTCCAGAGACCACCAGCTTTCCAATTCGCCTGGACTTTTTCCCGGAGAAGCTGCTCAACATTGGCAGCATCCATGTCTCCATCTTCTCCAGTGCGGGTACAACCCAGGGTGAGAGGAAGAACCTAGGTTTTTTTGGGGGGGGTGGGGTTGCCCCCCAGGCCACAGGTTTTCACAGGTGCCATGAGTGCTGCCTGCATGGTAGTGTTTTCTTTGTTAGGTGGTCTTGTTGATAGCTGTGCTTTTTTGTTGCCATTGTCTCATGATTGTCATCCTTTTGGGGACACCATTTCTGAAATCTCCCCCGTGGGAGCATCCCTGGTCCTGTCCTCCTGCAGCTCTTCTGTGCCCTCGTCTGTCTGTCTTGTAGCGAATTGGGTTGTTCTCTTCTGTTTCTGCAAGTGTGCAGGGATTGAGACAGTTCCTGAGACAGTGTCAATTTGCTTGGTTTTGTCTGAGAACAAAGCAGGCCACATGTGACTTTGGGACCCTGATAGTCAAGGGTGGCTCGGCAGGCAGGCGCCCGCCTCCTCTCAGCAGGATCCAAAGGGAGAAAATACTTCCTCTGTCAACGTCCTGGTTCGCAGGTTGGTTCCCAAGTAGCCAGAGAATGCAAGGCAATAACCAACCAGATCAGCATGAGGCGGGGAGAGAAGTGACTGTTGACAACACTGCTCACAGAAGCTATTCTCGGGCCTTGTATGTCAGTGCTGGGCCTAATTATTGTTTGGATGTGGGCCTGCGGGAAGGCAGGTGTTAGCACTCTGAATCCTGGGCCTTTGGAAAAACAGGCTTGCTATCTACCCTATTGTTTCCCCTAACACACACCTCCACAATTGTGCACCCACCACGGGTTGGTCAGTTATCAGTGCTCCAGGGAAGTTCTACCACTGTCCAATCCCCAAGAGTTCCAGCTAGATGCTGGAAGCCAGTTCACGGCAGACCTAAATCTCCCCTATCTGGCCAGCGTACAGTAAGCAGGTTGGGACCCTCTCAGTCCCAGGGCTCAGAAGCCTGTGAATATGCCACCCAAGTTCTGACTCAATCTGTCCCCAATTATGTTGGGGAGCCGCGTTCATTGGCAGCAGGAGAGAAGGAGGGGATTGGCAGCTCACCACTAAGTATAGGAGAGAAGAGAGCATGGCAAAATGGCTGGGAAGCAGGCGGTCTTTCTGGGCATCACACACTCCCCGGCTTTCCCCATCCTCAGGTTCATTGTCGAGTCCTCCCTCCAAGGTGCTGAGATGTGGCTGACAGGGCTGTGTTTCTCAGGGGAGCTGAAGTTTCAGCACTTCCAAGTTGTTCTTGGGAGCAGGACTAAGAGTGGCTCCAGTTACCCAGCCGTGTTGGATCCGGGGCTAATTTTTCCTAATTCTGGTTCACCTAGTTTTAACCTCCCCTACTCCCCAAGCTGTGCTGGGGAATGTGACGTGGATACCACACAGACTAACTATCACAGGCCACGTGAGTGTTGGGAATATCCTCCAGTTGATCATTCCCATGACAGCAACCCCGTTTGTGGGCTGCATCTCTTTCAACCCTAAGGCTGTGGGGGACGAATGAATTTTTGCCGCCTGGGTCCGGTCACATCAGCCAACTGAGCCTACAGCCCCCTCGAGGTCTGTTGAGAGAGAAATGCCATTATCCTTTGTGGGGTACATGGAGTCTGTGTTGGGGTCGGTGTGGATAAAGGGGCGTCAGCTCACTCCCCACCTCACCCCACCAAGGTCCAGGGAGCTGCGTGGAGGGGTAAGTGCAGGCACTCTGCTGGGGCAGCCAAGAATCCAAAGCTTTTTGGGGGGGGCTTCTTGCGCTCACTTCCACCCCCTAAATTGCTAGGCTGTATCTAGAACAGCTTTCTGTTCTGAGGTTTAGAATTCCGTTTTGAGGGGGTGGGGGTAGGGTTTTGGTTTGGAGAGGGTCTGAGAGCTTCTGGCTCCACGGCTATCTTCTTAGCATGCGGCTCACTCATGAAATAATCATAAATGTGTTACTCACCGTCGCGGTGGCTTCACTTCAAGCGCAGTGGAGATAACCGCCCTGCTCTGCTGCATAAATAGCCTGGGAGAGGGATGGGCGCTGACCCTGCAGTCAGTCTTAGGCTTCGAGAGTGTTTGGAATCTACTCCGTGACACCCAACAGAACAGCTCGAGTTGCTCGGGAAGCGGAAGGGTTCTTCGTGTCCAAACTGGCATTGCGAATCTACACTTGGAGACGTGCATTGGGGCGCCCGTGTTCCCCTTAAAGCCTCGCAGGGTCAGTGATTCCGAATGACTCGCTCATCAAGGGGGAGTGGCTCCTGGCACGGACTCACTTGAGAGGAGGAGACACTACAAGACCCTTTGACTCTCTGCTGACCATCGCCCTGTGCTGCTCAGAAGGTGTGCTGATGTTTGTGAATTTGCCTCTATTCCAGGAAGACCCATTTTAATTGGAATGGTAACAGAACAGAGTTGAGTTTTTAAAATTTGATGTGTTTCAGTGCACAAAGCAGTGGCCACCACGGGGCAATCAAAGTTCAAAACTTGGGGAAAGTTCCATTCGCAGCCCACGTTCCTGCTTATGGGAAGCAGTGGGGAGACTAGGAGTCTAGATGCCTCCCGGGGCCTGTAGTTGATTCATCATTGTTCATTTGAGTCAAGGAGATGCCTCTTTGTCTTCCATATTTATTGGAAGCTTTTTGTCTAGTTCTTGAACATGGTTTGGGGGCATAATCTTTTTATAGACACTTTATTGTGAATTAGGCTGGCCTGGACTCCTGGGTCACAGTGTGCTCGAGCAGCCGCCAGCTTTCTGCACCGCCAGCTCCTGCAGGGCACCAGCAGGGTTGCATTCTGACTTTGTGGGGAGACGGGGGTGGGGGAGTTGCGCCTGTGTGTGGAGTGGGTGCCTCCTGGTTGGGGCAGCAGAGGGCACCTTGGCAACCACTGCAGCAGTAACAACCAGACCATCTTCAGGCAGCAAAGAGTGTGCTGTCATTCAGCCCTGGCTGTCCCATGCTCCCCCTTTGAGGCATTTAGGGACCACCTCAGTAGCCT
Organism: Echinops telfairi; assembly: GCF_000313985.2. Taxonomy (NCBI): domain Eukaryota; kingdom Metazoa; phylum Chordata; class Mammalia; order Afrosoricida; family Tenrecidae; genus Echinops; species Echinops telfairi. Next base: position 63,171,349 of record NW_022103968.1, on the reverse strand, counting down.
TGTGCCTGGCTGCCTCCTTGCTGGGGTGCTAACCAGTGCAGCTGGTGTTGCCAGCGGTGACCCAGGAGGTGACATTAGGCTGGTGTGCTTGGCCCTCAGCTTTGAGAAGGTCATCCGTAGGCGCCTTCTCTATTCAGCTCCCATACTCCTGCGGAAGGCTGGTCGGGGTCTTGCCTGGGCTGGCGGCCAGCATTTGATCTAGACTGGGCCGCCCGCACCCATCATGGTGCCGAGCCCTGCTCCTCTTTCCTCCTTCCGTCCTCCATCCTTGCAGCCTCCACGCGCCCCAAAACACTGCCGATGAGCTGGGGCCGGGCCAAGCCCAGCGTGGCTATTCTTTACACATCCTTTTGATACTTCCTGCATCATTCAATGTTTTTGCCCATATCTCGGCAGAATCATTCTGCTGAATCGTGAATGTTGGTGGAGTGGCTTAGAATCCCAACCTCAAACCGTTACCATGTTGAAGTGGCTAGTAAGGGCTTGCAGAGCATCAGAAGCGAGGTGGACTGAGGCACAGGGAAAGGCTGGTACCCTTGGTTTCCCCTCTTTGGGCTGCATCCTCTGGGCACAATGAGCATCGTGGTCTGTGGAGCTGTTTTCTTGCCCTCAAGTGGAGTTACTCTTTCGTAGCGGCTGTGTTTGGAGCCCATGGTGGCCTGCAGGTCCAGAGGTCACAAGTCTAAGTGTGCTGACTTCTTTCTCAGACTCTCCCGGAGCCCTACTTCTTACTGTCCAGGCTGTACTTGCTCAGGGAAGAGACATTTAGTTGAGCTAAAGAGAAAAATTGTTTAAAGCTGCCCCTTTGGGTCTGGTCTCTTTTTAATTCACAAATATGGTATTTACCTTTCTCTAGGACAGCCACTCCTGTCCACTGCTAGAGTATAGAATAGTCCACATAGGTAGTTAATTTACACAGCCAATCAGCTGTGAATGGACTTCGGAGCGACTTCATTTGGGTTATTATCCCCTAAAAAGCTGGATAGACACTGGTGAGTAGCTGAGGCTGGTTATCCAGGTAGATCCACATTGCTTGGGAATAAACCTAGAAAGGGAATTGAGACCTTCCGGAAACCTAAGAACAGGTGGCATTGAGCTTGGACATGGTCTCTGAGATCAGTCTGGAACCTGGGCTGCACCTTCATTCAGTGAATTAAACCTTAGAGTTGGGTATTAGGCCAGGGGTTGGCCAAGGGCTTGGCTTTGTGTTAGGGTACAGGAGGAGGGTTAGAGGTACTCTGGGATGATCATACTGGCTTCCTGCTTCCTGTGCATGCTGGGTGCAGGGTGTGCTGTCTATTGGCCAGATACGTGGTCGCGTCTTCCTCTGGACAAGACTTTATTTTCTGAGCTCTTCTTTCTTGCAGTCGGGACAAGCTGCTTTGAGAGTCCTTAGCTTACCTCCCTGCTGCTTGCTTTTGCTTGTTGCTGGTAGTAGAGCTTTGTGTGCAGGGTAGTTCTCTTGATGCCTTGTTCTGTTCTCTCTTGGGGGCGGGGCACTCCCTGGACCAGCACTGGTAGTACATCCTATAGCATAGGATGGTCTTCAGGCTGGTGGTAGTGTAAGTCTCTAGGAAGGGATTTTCTCCGGGTTGGGACAGATTGATTTGTTCCTAGATGTCTGTCACCACTGGTATGAATCATCTTCACCCTGCAATGACTTGGGGCCTTGGCTTGTAGGCTCTGGCAGTACGGTAGTTTGGGTGTCATTGTCTCCCTTAGGGGCTAGCATTCCTGTCACTGCTGTGGGACTTGGAGAGCTCCTGACATGTAAGATAATAACAGACCTGCTCTCTTGGTGTCGCCGCTAATAATCTTTGGCTGTATTGTGGTGGAGACAACATGGTCCTTTCAGCCCTGCCTCTGAACATAGAGTGGCTTTGGGCAGGAGAAACCTTTTCTGCCTAATGTCTTCTGGTCCCTTTTACTAGCCCTGGTTCTCAGTAGGTCTTGTCTGCCCTATTCCATTCTACTGGGTTTCACATGACCAGGGACTCGGAGAAGGCCAGTAAACTATTGATTCATCGAGTGGGCCCATGTTCAGACTGACAGTAGGACTCATGGGGCAGATATGTGGTCTTGTCATATTTTCATTGTCAGTGGCAGTGTCTGCTCTAGACGGGGTGGAGGGGATTATAGAATTCTCTATTGTTTGAGGGCCACTTGTTGCTTTCTCTCATAAATGCAGTCCCTTGGCCTCCCTTGTTGCCACATTCCCATGCAGGCCTTGGATGCCCAGGCTGCCGGCTCTCCTTCCTGGGAGCCCTGGCTTCCATCAACAGGCTTTCTTCTCTTCTCTCGACTCCAATGTTCTCCCTTCACACAGGGATCCCTTCTGCTCTCTGCTGTGGTTCACCCTTGATGTCCCTTTTCTACCTTCCAGGTCTGACTTCTGGGACATCAGCTTAGCTTCAGAGTAGAGGCAGTCCCCGGTTAAGAAATGTCCGACTTAACAGCTAGTATTTGCTCTTACGTGTGACATAAATGTGGGTCATTTTGAAATAATTGGGCCAACCCACATTCACGGATTCTTCACTATGGTCACTTTCACTTGCTGCATGTGCAGCACTTAAATCATTGGGAAAGTTGAGCTATTTCTTGCACAAAAGCAAGGCTAAGAATCCTGCACAGAGTTCAGACTTGCCTAGACCTAAAGACATACTCCGAGATCTTGTTAATAACCCAGGGCCTGCCTATCCTCAGCCTTGGACCTGACCTGTCCTGTGCCACCTAAGGGTCTACCAGTTGTCTCTTTACCTGCTCGTCGGCTGCCTTCGCTGATCCTGCTGTCTTCCCTGGTCTACCCTGAGTGTTCCCCAAACTATCATCCCTTCCTGTAGTCGGGGTCTCCATTGTCAGGGCATCATCATTCAAACCTTGTTCCCCGGCATTCTTTCTGTACTTGGGCTATGTCCTACTTGATGGCTGGTTGCTGTTACGTTTCCTTGTTACAGGGCCTTGAAGGTCTCACAGGGCAAACACTGAGATCCAACAGCATAGAGCTTTCTGCTTGTAGCATTTCGTGGTGGATTTTAAGTGTGTAAAACATCCCCAGAACTAGCTTTCCTACTTCCTAAACATCTTTTATAGAAGATATTTGGCTCTGTGACTCCTTTTGCAAGTGTACGTTGGCATCTTAAATGCATCATAGAAATGCCTATGTTGTTCATAGGTACTTCCTTCAGGTGCAATGTCCTCCAAATGCCTATCGAAGAAAGTAATGTAAACATACCTGTTCGTGCATTACTGCATGTACTTCCAGATTGAGTTTGAAGTGTGGCTGGGCACATGAATTGGATCTTAAGTACTTGAGTCAATTGACTAAGTGATTCTCCTAAGGTCCTAGTTGGTTCCTCTGTTACACTGGGGTCTTGGAAGTGTTGATGGAATTAGCCACAGCACCGGTGGCGTTCATGGTGTCCTTTTGATGACTATTTGTATTAGGCAGGGTTCTCAAGAGAAACAAAGCCAGCACACTTATGATTATATAAATATACATAACACAAAGAAATAGCTAATTAGGTCACAGAGCCGTAGTACAGAAGGCTCCGTGTAACTCACTTCCATGAGACAGTTAATATACTGGCAGTCCTTACACCCAGCAGCCCTCCTGAGGTGAAGTCAAGGAAACAGACAGCTGAGTCCTCTGTAGAGCAATACAGGCAGTCCGGCCACAGGCAGCAAACAGCAGGGCGGGTCACCAACAATCAGCCAGATGACACGGTCCGACAGTCCCCAGCTCAAGTGATGTATACACCAGCAGTGTGGTGAAGCAGGTCTCAAAGGAACCTCAAACTAGAGACATGGTCCATGGGCTGGGTGTCCCACAGGTAGTGTAGCCTGCAAGTTGAGGCACAGAACTAGCTGAGGCAGGTGCACACTTGTTCTTATCATCAGACAGAGACAGAAAGGTGACGCTCGAGAAGCCATTTATTTCTTTACCCTTCAATTAAACTGACCTTACTAATTCCACATGTGTTTATTGGCCAGGTTGACACAATAAGCTTACCTATCACAATCCATCCCTTGCCAACTTGGCACCTGTACACAATTCTTTAGGCATATATAAATTTCCAGACATTAGTAAAATCACACTTATACTTCAATCAAACATCTATCATACATATGCTTCATATCAAACATCATACATATAAATGAAAACACACTAATCTAATTGTATCTGTTACATCATACATGAACAAAGGAAAGACATTCAATAGACACATATAAAGAAAATAACTTGACAATCACAAACCTTGCTTTTGCAATTGATCACGTGGTCATAACTGATAAGTAGAACTACCTTCTATTACCCATTCTATATTACCTTTGCCCTCGGCAAGCACCTCAGCTGGCTGTAGTTTTTTGCCTGGTGGGGTGACCCAGACCTTCATTCCTGAGGGATCTGGGTCATTATAAGTCCTGTCAGGATTGGGTTGCTGTAACTTACCATTTACTTAAATCACAGGGCGTGGTATCACTAAGAGTCGGCCTGTGGGATCTTCTGGATTCCAGATATATTCTTCTTTACCCCCATTATGTAGCACCAGTCCAATTTCTCCTTGGTAATCAGGATCAATCACACCACTCAGTACAGTGACACCCTTCCTGACCTGTTGATCCAAAGACATGAGAAGCCCAAAGTGCCCAGGGGGCATTCTCAGCTGCCAGTTCAGAGGAATCCGTGCTGTGTTTCCTTCCTTCGGGACCAGGACCTCCAGGCCTGAGGAACACAGGGTTGCTGGGACAGGAAGCAAAAATGCTGCAAGTGGATCACTAGGAGTTCCTGGACCCATGAATCCTGGCTATTGGAAACACGATACCATATATTGGTCACTGATTTAGAGCATATACAGCTTCCTAGGGAACATTGCCCCAGCCCCGCAAGGTATTGCCACTTAGCCAGCATCATAATTGTGTGTTTAGGAGCCCATTCCATTGTTCTATCGAGCCAGCTGCTTCAGGATGATGAGGAACATGATACGACCAGTGGATTCCGTGGGCATGGGCCCATTGCTGCAATTCATTTGCTGTGAGTTCCTTGATCTGAAGCAATGCTATGTGGGATGCCATGCTGGTGGATGAGGCATTCTATAAGTCTGGGAGTGGTAGTTTTGGCAGAAGCATTGCGTGCAGGGAAAGCAAATCCATATCCAGAGTAGGTATCTATTCCAGTAAGAACAAAATGCTGCCCCCTCCATGATGGACGTGGTCCTACCTAATCAACCTGCCAACAAGTTGCCGTTCGATCTCCCTGAGGAATGGTCCCATATCTTAGACTTAATGTTGGTTTCTTCTGGCAGATGGGGCACTCAGCAGTGGCAGTGGCCAAGTCAGCCTTAATAGAAGTCCATATTGCTGTGCCCATGCATAACCTCCTTCCCTGCCACCATGTCCACTTTGTTCATGTGTCCATTGAGCAATGACAGGAGTGGCAGAGGAAAGACTAGTCTCCACAGCGCGTGTCATCTTATCCACTTGATAAAGTCCTCCTCCTAAGAGGTGATCCTTTGGTGAGCATTCACATGAGACAAGATTACCTTTACTTTCTTGGCCCATTCAGAGAGGTCTATCCACATACCTCTTCTCCACAGCTCCTTGTCACCAATTTTCCAATCATGGTCCTTCCAATTGCCTGACCATCCAGCCAAGCCATTAGCCACAGCCCATGAATCAGTATACAATCTCCCATCTGCCCATTTCTCCTTGCAGGCAAACTGAATGGCCACGTGTACTGCTTGAAGTTCTGCTCATTGGGAGGATTTCCCTTCACCGCTGTCCTTTAGGGAGATCCCAGAAAGGGGCTGTAGTGCTGCGCTGTCCACTTATGAGTGACACCTGCATATCGTGCAGAGCCATCCGTAAACCAAGCATGACTTTTTTGTTCTGCAGTTATCATAAGGAACTCCCCAGGAGGCCATCGGTGCAGACTGGGAGAAGGAAGGTGCTGTGACAGGAGTAGAGACTGTGGGCATTTGGGCCACGTCTTCATGCAGCTTACTTGTCCCTTCAGGTCCTGCTTTGGCCCGATCTCGTATATACCACTTCCATTTAACAATGGAGTGTTGCTGTGCACTTCCAACTTTATGGCTCTGTGGGTCAGACAATACCCAGTTCATAATGAGTAGTTCAGGCCTCATGGTGACTTGGTGGCCCATGGTGAGGCGTTCAGTCTCCACCAAGGACCAGTAACAGGGCAACAGCTGTTTTTCAAAGGGGGAGTAGTTGTCCGCAGAGAATGGCAGGACTTTACTCCAAAATCCCAGCGGTCTACGCTGTGATTCACACTGCATCTTTATCTACAACTGACACCTCTAGCACCATCGGGTCAGCTGGATCATATGGTCCCAGTGGCAAAGCAGCTTGCACGGCAGCCTGAACCTGTTGCAGAGCCTTTTCTTGTTCTGGGCCCCACTCAAAATTGGAGGCCGTTCATGTCACTTGATAAATAGGTCAGAGTAGAGCACTCAATTGAGGGATATGTTGCCTCCAAAATCCGAAGAGGCCCACTAGGCTTTGTGCCTCTTGTTTAGCTGTTAGGGGGTGGCGGACGGAGGGTGGGGGGCAGATGCAATAGCTTATTCTTCACTTTAGTAGGAATGTCTCGACATGCCCCACACCCCTGGACCCCTAGACATGTTTATGTGGAGGGTGCCTGAATCTTCGTTGGGTTAATTTCCCAACCTCTTGCATGCAGATGTTGTACCAATGAATCTAGTCTTTGATACATCCTCCTTAGTGGGTCCAATCAGCATAATGTCATCAATATATAATGTGCTAGTGTGACACTGGTCCAATCATCAGAGAGCAAGAGACAGAAAGGCGAGGCTCACTGAGCCATTTATCTTTTTGCCCTTCAATTAAACTGCAACCTTATTAATCCCACATGTGTTTATTGGCTAGGTTGGCACAGTAAACCTACTTATCACATTCACCTAACACCACCGCAAGTGACTAATACTCCCTCTTCATGAGTGAGTCTTGAGATTTCTAGAAACTTCTAGTTTAGACCCCTAGATCAAACATGTATTCAGGCATCTTGGATGTGTTGTCTGTGAAGAGCCTCCGGAGCAGTTGGAGGCCTTAGCTGCTAACCACGTGGATGTTGGTTAGAAATAGCTTGTAGAGCAAGATCCCAAATCCGCATGTCTGATTGATACATGCTGACCTTCCCCACTGATGTCAGGATGGACGGGCCATCCTGACGGACGGTGTTAAGTCAGACTTAGAACAAGAAGTGTATGCTCATTGGCTCGGTAACTGTTTATTGTAGACCCACCAGGTGCCTTCTCGGCTAGCTCTGGATGTAAGGCTTGTGTGCTTTGGTGGTGGGAGGGGTAAAGATCATGCTTATCACTCTCTGGCTATATCTGTCTTATTGCATACCTTGAACATCTTGAGTAGATGGATGGCAGCAAAGCTGGCTGGGTCGTCCAGGCTGGAAGATTCCTGGGATTCAGTTGCGTATATAAGGTGAGTAGCCATCTGGGAGACCCAGCAAAGACCAGCCTTGGGATGAGCGTGTAGATAGGCTTACCCGGGCAGAGCTTAGGCTCATCAGGGTCTGCGGCATGCAAGGTTGAGCCATACTGAACTTGGTCTAGCTTCTTCCTGGATGTGATGCTATGTGCAAGGCTTTTCCCAGATTGGTTTTCACGAGACCTGACACTGCACTGCTGATGCACTTCTAGTGGGAATTCGCTGCTTCTGTTCTTCAGTTGGCAAGAGCTAGCACCTGAGCATCTTGCTCCTTACTGGCCTGGCTCCTGGCGCTATTCATTATTGCTTTGCTGTAGGGTCCTTTCTTCTCTGAGGCCTGTCCTTACTGCTCCCATCTGACCCCTGAGGAGAAAGACCTCTGACCGTTAAACTTTCAAAGTCCCCGAAGAATCGTCACAGTTGGCTGTCCTCCCATAATGTAGATAGTCTAAAAGCACAGCCTCAGGACGCTAGGTGTTGACAATGCCGGGGGATTGCCTGTGCTGGTCAGCCTGTTCTTTCATTTCTTAGATTATTTAACTGAGCATGGACCTGGCTGTTCTCCAGGAAGGTATTTCCGTGGGCCTGACAAGACTGGTCTCCTTTAGACTTTGAACATGGAATTTTGTGAACACTTTAGGTTAAAGTCTAAAGCTTCATCTAAATTTCTGCCCATATAGAAACAGACCCTGGCACTCAATAGGAAAGACGGTTGTCCCTGGAGTTGCCACTTTGGCTGATCAGGGTAATGGATATAAATAGGTCTTTATGACATTGCCATGGTCACCTTCTCCAGCTTGACTGGGTCTTGTCTGCTCTTGGTGTTTTGAGGGTTTCCTTTTGAAATACAACTGTGCCCGCAGACCCGCCTACATTAGTTGTTCCCAGTCTAGTGGTAAATATTTAGTGACCGCGAGACCAGTGTCTTGGAAGATTAGCAATGACCTGCCCTGTAGCTTCTGGTTGTTTCTGGTTGTCTGATTATTTCTAAGCTGATATTTGTCCATAGTTCTTTGGGCTCATTAAGTAAGAGACACATAGAATTTCTCTCTGGGAGTTTCTGGTGTCTCCATGCAAAAAGTCCCAGGTGGCTCGTATCTAATTTGAATTTTTCTATAGCAAGTATGTGTGCAAGGCCTTAATAGGGCTTTGCTTGTAGATGAGTAAGGGATTTGTACTTGGAGATGAAAATTCTGGCTCTGTTATGGTCAGTCTGACTGGTGCCCAGTCCCTCAATATGGTGGCAGTGTATACACCTGCATATTATGTCCCCCACCCGGGGCCATCTTCATCATAGGAGTCTTGGTCCCCGATGTCCCCTCTGAGCTTGGGTGTTGGGACTCACTGGTTCGCCGGGTCAAAGGTGACTCGGGCCACATGGAATATGGCTGTGGTGAGCACTTTCTCACACGAAGGGCTGGAAGCTGCTGCTCTAGGGAAGCTCTCAACTGGGAGTAGGGGACCCTTTTGTTGCCAAGGGTAATTTGGATATTTATAACATTTGTAGGACATTCAAATGACCAACTTAAAACTGAGTCTGCTATATCTGGTCAAGCGTTGAATGAACTGGCTGCTAAGGAGATGGCTGGAAGTGCTGCTCTGAGGTTGGCTGGGAGTGGTGAGTCTGCGGGGCGTTATTTGGCCTACAAGCT
>NW_022103968.1:63156863-63161898 GCF_000313985.2 Echinops telfairi | reverse complement strand
CTTAACTGTTTGGTGGTACAGCCAGTCTGCATCTAACAACGGGCAGTTTAACTAAATGGAAATGTGTCTCTTTGGCATTGACATAGACTTGTAGGCTGTTCAGCAAGTGGCAGAAGTTCAATGGTATCTGGTGGTGTCTGTAGCCACCAGCATGGTGCTCAGGGTTGTTTGCCAATCTCATTCTCCCCTCTGCCGAGTATTCTGTCATGTCTATCTTCTTCCATTGGAATTTTGCTTCTCCTGCTTGTTCGTGTGTATCGGTTATTGATGGCATCAGATACCTGAAGAAGTGCCTTTGGACTTCTGGGACTGATGGGGCTTTGTTGAGGTCTTTCCCGGGGTCTTGTCTGAAATGAGACCAATGTGGGTGAGAGTCTGCATTCCTCTTGTGGCCTTACTCCTGATCATCTAACTGCAGACTCCTTTCCTCACTCTCCTGAGGACTCTGCTCTCTTGGTTGTTAAGCATGGTCATGCGCTCTCCCATCCCCCTAAAGGGGGGCCATGGTGAAGCTGCAGCGGGAACGGGGTTTCCTATCGGAGAGAAGCATGCCCAGTCAGTGGCTGGAATACCTTCTCCCTGGGATCTGGCCGGCTCCGCCTCACTCAGCTGCGGTTATTTCTTCTGACACGGAGAACCTAAGTGGCCAGGTACAAACCCATGGGGTCCTTGGCCTCTTCCTAGCCTGGAGCACCCTTTGAGCAGATTGCTTGGTTACTACCGCCCACGCAGCTATTGTTGAACACTTTGCCTATGAGGATAAAGTCCTGGGGCTCTGCTCTCAAGGGGCTTAAAATAGTGCATTGATGGAAGCAGCCAGTCCAAGGCAGAGGGCCTCCAGTAGACTTCAACGGAATGTTGGATAGGAAAGAGCCCTTGGTCCGTGAGCACAAGTTCACTTCTTTACCTTGGTAGGTTCTCTGGTTCTACAACTCCCATGACGAAAGGTGGTGGTGTATGGCTCTAGAGAAGACTCAAGGCAGCCCCAGGATAGGGCCCTAATGACCTACTTCCCCTATCACTCACACCTGGCACTGAACACTTCAGCGGCTCTGTCTCAGGGAACAAGGCTTTCCCTGGATGAGGAGGTTCTGTGCTGCTCAAGATGGATCAGCGAGGATTGGAGTAAGGAAGCATATTAAAATGGGGATATGGAATGCTGATCTGGGAAAGATAAACTGGAGGAGGTCAGACGATGCAGAGAAGTGGGGGGGCTCCTTCACTTCAGGAAAACTAGACCCTGTGGGACCCCCAGGTCCAGTGTAGATGTAATGAAGACAGGTGAGGAGACCTGGTAGAGGTAAGGTTTCTGACAGAAAGGTTTGTGTTAGCCTTTCAGTTCTGTTTATCACCCAGTTGTGATCACTGCCCTTGGCTAAATGGGCTGGCTCTGCTGACTTTATTTCATGGAAGCTTCTAGAATATTTCTGTGGGTGCCTGATCCTGGGGGCCCTCTGAGAATGCCATCGACAGTGAGTCTGTTACACCTAACAAGCCCAGGCGTCTTGCAGTGCCTCCCATCAGCTTGCCTCTCAGCTCCTCCTAACAACTGCAGGCTGGGAGAATGTTCAAGTTCTCGAATCTGGATGGAATGCAGGACCTCCTTCTCTCTTCTTTATCTGTGGTTCTCAGGACCTGAGACGATGGCTTTTTGGGGTTAACTAACGTAGGCAACGTCAGGGGACCCTCGCTGTGGACAACCTAGTTTGGGGCCCACTCGGTGCTGCATTTGGAACATTTTCATCGGGGTCTTATTTCCTGGTCACCTTATACCTGTTCACCCTCCCTCCTGGGACCTCTGTTCCCACTGTTTGGTGGAAAGGGCAGTGATGGTGGTGGCTAGCCGTGGCAGGGCGCGCTGTGCTTCTATACCCAGTGCCATTGCTGGTGGATCTTTGGGGAGATCCTGGCTGGACTGGTGTCCAGATCTCCAAGATCAGTTTTAGTTCTACTATCTGAGTCCTCACGTCCATCTCGGGGAGCTTCTTCACAGTTCCTTCGGAGAATGAAGCACTAGAGTTCAGTGTCCATAAACAGGTTTGGAACTGGTGTTTGCGCCTCTTCGCCATGTTCATTCCAGGTGACAGAAGTAGACGTGGCTAGACTTTATCAGTCACCTCCTAAAACGAGGCTGGAATGCGGTTCTTTGGTCCAAACCTGTCTCCTTGAACAATCTTTGACATCTTTCCCTAGACCATTGGGCTCAGGGGGTGCTCCCAAGGTCTTTCTCTTTTTGTTTACTTCTCTTTAGGAGCTCTGAGATCCTCACACTGGTGTGACATGCTTCTGTTTGTGGTCTGGCATCTGGGCTCCTGACAAAATCCGATCCATTGCCTCAGGAGGCGGGGGTTTTTAGCCTTTCTTGGGCTGGGTCATGCTTCTCCCAAACCCTAAACCCAAACCCAGGCTTTTCTGTCCTTAGCTGTGAGGATTCCTTGCTGGCAGTGCAGGCCTCTGGCGTTGCTGTTGGATCCTGTCCTGTGATGGCAACCTCAAGACTCTTCTTTGAGAGCCAGGTCCTGGCGTCAGCAGCATAGAATCAAGCCCTCTGCCATGAAGAAGAGAATGAGGCTCTAAATTTAAAGGGAGAAAAAAACAAAATACAGCCTTGGTGGGAACTTGGGATTTCCTCTGAGACACACTTCTTTCCTAAGGCCTCTCAGCCCGGGGTGACCAGGGAGGAACAGAGCCAGAAGCACAGGAGGCTGGCATAGTGGCTGGTGTCCACAGCTCTCTGAGGGTGGACTTACATTGTGTAGGAGAGAGAAGGCCGCCATCCCTCTGGGGAGATCTCCGTCCAGGTGTCCATGGTGGAAGTGGTGATCTGAAAACACATGGAAGTCATTTATCAGCATGGGACTTCTGAGAGAATTTTAGATTCATGTGTGAGAGAGTGACAGGAGTCCGGAGGGGTAGATGGGCCAGTCTTGGCAGAGAGGAAATGAGCCAGCAGGCTTGGGGACAAGGGGTGGACTTGTTCACACTGAGTTCCAGGTGAGTCCAGAGGAGATCCTATGAGCCTTGAGATCTGCTCTGTCAGTCTCTGGCTTCATTCATAGGGTGGACTCTACTTAGAATTGGGAAAGTAAAGAAGACAGGGTCTGTGCCCAATGGAACAACTCTACCCCCAACCTGTATTTGAGGCTCTTGAATCTTGTACCCCGCCTGTGGATCCATGATCTGGAAGAATGAGCATTCGGATGTGGATGACAGAACTGGGGCCACCTTGTTCGGGCAGAGAACCAAAGTCGAGCTGGGTCTGCTTCCAAATGATGAGTCAACTGGTTATGCCAGTGCTCTCTCGACTTTGTTCCCAGGGGAACATGAGTGTGACAGCCCTGAGAAGTTCAGGGGAGGTCGAACCTCTGCAGAGCCCCTTCAGGTCCTAGCTCTAGCATTTTCCACGCATATTAAGGCAGAGACCTCAGCTGAAGGAGAGTGCAGCCACTGAGCATGAATGACAAGCACAAGGAAAGGGTGACAGTGAAGCGTTGGGTCTCCTGTGAGACCTCACTGTCAGGGCCTACGCATTTCCACAGAAGGATCTGGGAAGAAAATTTAAAAGGGGGGAGAGGATTGGACAAGAGCCTCACATTTTGGGGGTGGTAGGTGGAATGTGTTCACCAGGCTGGAAAGAGAATAAGGGGAGGGGAAAAGGCCAACAGGGTGGGTACCAAACAACTGGAGTTCAAAGTCACAGAATCTCTGTACACATGTGAGGGTGGCCCTAGGAGGGGAGTGTGTGTGGACTCTGGTTACTGGAGGGGAACTCGCCTTAGAGATCTTCAGCCAGGGTTGATGCACAAGGCTAGGCTCCTTGAGGACATCTAGGCATCTTCCGTGGTCCCCAGTCCTGGGACTCGTTAAAGTCCTTGGTGCCAGCAGTCTGGCTTCCTTGACCTCTGGGCTTCAGCCCTCATCCAACACCAGGTCACAAGCATAAGACCTTTCACATTCAGGGACACGAGCTCTCTCTGACGGGAGACTGTCTGAGGAGGGGGGAGTGTGGAGAAGAGGGAGGGGGGGATGGCTAGAGGTTGGAGAGGGGAGAATCCAGTGCTGTACACTAGCCAGTACACATACCTGAGGGATAAAGACGGATGCAGGGAGGGAGGTGTTGCTGCGCTATGTCCCCTGTCCCCTGGAAATTCCTTGGAACCAAGCAAATGTCATCAGATGGATTGTGTGCTGGCTCAAATCATCGGAGTTATGAGAAGTCACCAAATGTAGAGCTTTCAAGAAATTTTGTAATGATCATTTCAAGCAATCATCTACATTCCTGTTTGAACCAAAATATTTGTTGGAGGATATGTGGGAGTCGAAGGAAGACTCTTGGCCCATGTGTAGACCTCTGCAGTGCAAACTGGGGACTTTGATCAGTGGGGGCCCTACAGCTGCGTGTTACAATGTTGGCTCTAAACTTAACACATAAGAAGCAGCCACTATAACAGTGATTGCTATGGAGCAGCAGAACATCCTCCCACAGACACAGAACCAGCATGCAAGGAGCAAGACCACCTTTCCTGCAGGTGGCTCCTGAGTCTTCTGTCCAGAGGCTTCTAGGACAAGCAGTTTGCAGCAGCAGAGATGGAGCAAAGAACCCCCAGTGAACTCTGCTCTGTTTAGTGCTCAGGCGGGCGAACACCGTCTGGTACTGGTCAGACTGGCTGGGAAGGCCATACCTCGTTTGCTAGAAGGACTCGGGTCCAGTGCGGGCTTGCATCTGGTGTACACAGCTTACCTTCTGGCCCTGCTGAGAATCTTCAGTTGTCCCACACAGATGATGCACTTCATGGGAAAACAAGATTTCACCCTTGACGCATGCTTCTCAGAAGAGATTTCCCTGCATTTCTGGCATATTTGCCACCGCTCAGGCCTGTCTGCCCAGGTAAGCCCTTTCCCACATTTCCCACGGGGCTTGGTTCTGCGTGAAGCTGGTTGGTAGAGCCTGGGCTACATGGTGAACTGTCTTCCCCACTCGGTCCCTGAGGTCCAAGGGGACCCAGAAGAGCAAACAGCCCTAGAGGGAAAGGAG
>NW_022103968.1:63146825-63155656 GCF_000313985.2 Echinops telfairi | reverse complement strand
TGTTCTGCTAACGGTGACAGCTACACTACACCAAACTGCAGGGCGGCACTGGACACGGCCACGCTGGGCCCATCAGCAGTGTCGGCTGCAGCACCTAGTGCTTGGTGGCGGCGGCTGAGACGTCTTCTCCAGACGTCATGATGTAGCTTCTCACACGCCGCCTCCAGGTCTCCGGCAGGTTGTCTCTGCTACTTCCCGCCTCTTCATGAATTCCGCTTCAGCTGCCTGCTGCTGACTGGATGAGGGGCTGCGGACCCCTCGGTCTCCAGGGAGACGAATCTGGCACACAGGCCTGGTGGGGGCTGACCGCAGTGACAGCTCAGCTGGTAAAGGGCTTAGGACTTTCTCAGCCTGCGGCATCCATGGAAGGACAGCAAGCTCTCACTGAGAATGAAGCATCCTTACACATGTCCAGTGACCACTCCTGCTCAGCCCTTGAATGCATGTTTACTTCATGCAGTTCTAAGAGTAGCTTGACCCCAAAGCCTTGCCTCTAGTGGACTGATTGCTGTTGGACCTGACATTCACTGGTCAGTCAGATTCGCGATGCCTGGCAGACAGCTTTGGGTTTTGAAGAGCGCATGTACCACACTTGCCACCAGCCACGTCAGTGGTTACAGCAGAGGCGGAGTGCTTTGAGGAGCATCCAGCGCAGTAAGAGACTCCAACTGGAGTTGCCTGTAGTGGAGCACTGTCACTTGGCTTTCATGACCTGGCCGAATGTTGGTATCCAAGGATCTGTAGTGAGTTTACATGCTGTATGGAACTTTTTGGCAATCCTTCCTGAGAAGAATTTCCGTGGAGGCTACAGGGTTTTAGGGCAAATAGCCTCTACTGTGAAATGATTCTTAGCTTTCTCTCTTGTCCATAACAGGCCCAAATGAGGCAGGTATTATTTGATCTACCCAGCCCATCGTTGGACATGCCCAGAATTCTATCACATGGAACTCTATATAAGACGGGCCCCAAACAGGTCCCTCTACGAGCACGTGTGTGCTACATACGTATTTGGCTATCACAGCACGCCTGATGCTACTCCTTGATGCCATGATCCTTTGGTCCATCCCTATGGCTCAGCGTTCCCTATGGTCAGTTGGATGAAACCAAAATCTAGGATTCATAAATTCTGGATGGTGTTATGAGTTGGATATCACCTGTTATGGCATTCTAGCCTTGCTGATGGTGGCCTTGTAGGTCCATGAAAAGGCAGAATCTTTCCAGTGAACCAGGACTTTGGCCCGTGCTATTGCCGTCCAGAACATAAGGTCTAAAATCCACATAGATCTGTGGTCAGAGGCTAAGGATATGCCTGGATGTGCATGGGCTTCAAAAGCAGCAAGTTTATGTGATTATTGACTGGCTGTTTATGGAGGATTTTTGTCATGGTATAACAAAATTCTCTCCTCTGAAGGAAGCTTCGAGAAATAAAATGGTCTGCCCTTAAGTTTGTTGGTCTCCCTTCACAGCTACCTTATCCTTGTTTAATGGAATCCTGAGAGAAGTGCTGTGGGCACATAGATTAAGGCCATGGAAGGGACCAACATGAAGGCTGAACGCATAACATCCCTTGCTAGCAATGGACACTGGGTCCCTCATAGGTCACCTTAAATCTGAGAGACCAGCTGGTTACCTGATGGCAAGTTTCTTCCACTGAACCCTCATCAAGGGTTGCTATTTTCCTTTACCAAAACAGATACTTATTCTGGATTTATGTCGAGCCACACTGAGACCTGCGTTGCGGCCACTGCCATTGGATTCACAGAACTCTGCACCCACCAGCCTGTGATCTTCTTGCATTCTGCTTCGATACTTATGGCTGCGTGAGTCTAGTATCGGATTTACGGACTTGAGTTGGGCTGGGCTGGAATGTTTTATTGATGCATAATTACGTCTTGCTATAAAACTTTTATATGTACATGGGTGCCTCTGGATTTTGTCAAACCAGCCTAAGACATTATAGTACCTTGTGAATGTGGGGTACTAGAGAAAAAACTCTTGAAGATATAGAGTGGAGGCTTGTCTGACCTTTGCCTTATCACACTTGGTCTTCTTTTGCTAGCCAGAGGTTAGATCTGGTCAAGCAGTTTACTAGGCTTTCTGGAAAGAACATGGGAAGTTAGTTTTGAATCCTTTCTTGATTACTGTCTTTGGTTAGTCCCACTTGAAAATGGTGAAAATGAATGTGATAAACGTGAATTTTGAGCTCAGGGCAAAAATGCCCCTTGAACTTCTGAGACAATGATGCTTACTTAGCCAAAATGGCTGACAGAATGGTCCTGCCCTGGCTTGATGCAGCTAGAGGCCCAAGGCCATATTGCATATGAATGGGACAGGTAAGATATAAGAATTGAATTTGACTGTCTTATGAATTCAGTTTAGGATCTGGCTGTACTAGGTTTATACTGATTTCTTCTACTCATTGGTATAATGTGTGCTAGAAATGATTATTGGGAAGTAGGAAACTAGAGAGCTTGTAAGCCCACTACCTTCAGCCATTAAATTGGATCTTTAATGGGTATAGGACACACCTACAAAGAAGGCTCTAAATGTAAGCCTGACGCCATGCCTAGAGTGCTCAGGACATTTACATTTGAAAAAAAATTGCTGAGCGAGCTGTTGGCAGACTGGGAGGGAAAAAGGAATTTGACATTTTTGAATTTTGAACTAGTGGTTTCCTTCTGAAGCTGGAACAACCTGGAACCATGAAGAAACTGTACTCTCTAGGACCGAAAGCTTAAAAAGCCTTCAGGCGACCTGAAATGCTTGCTTAGGTGAGCACCTGGATCCAATCATTGAGTGGAAGTGGGAGCAATACAGAGATGGATTGAATCTCACCACTGGCACCTGTGGACCTGGCGATTAGGGATGAGAGGAGAAGACAAGAGCAGGTTGGCTGGTCTGATGTTTAAAGAGTTGTGTGGAACTTGAGCCTACGGCATGACCTAGCCCAAGGTGCTACTGTTGTCGAGAATTTGTGATGGGCAAAGTGGCTTGTGGGCACTCTGGTGAGGCTGACCGGCATCTCACATTGAATTGACCAGAAGCTGACCAGCTGAACATACGATTTTTAAGCCCATGACTTGGCACATATTGCTGCTGACTTTTTTGATGGCCTGTCCTGATTTGACTTGTGATGTAGACTCACAAGTTTCCAACTGGAATGAAGATTCTTCACATCAAAGAACATGCTTGTCTCTTCAGAGCACTGGGTTGAGATAAATGGGTAGTATAAGGTAGTGCAGAAATTGTATACCTAAAATTGGGGAGATACTGGCACGAAGTAGGTGGCTTACGAACTTTCATAGGTGGGGGAAATATGCCGATAGGATTATGGTATAAGTGTTCACATAACTGCAATGGTTAAGCAGAGAGTATTTGTTTTGTTTGCTTATAGAGTACTATGTTTAAATGAGGCTGGCACATTTGGAGTTGTATGCATCTTAGTTTAATCCTGTTAGGCACAAATATGGTTTTAATATTGTCCTTGTTTTGAAAATTATATATAGCTAAAGAATTGTGTACAAGTGACAAGTTTGCAATGGGTAGACTGTGATTGTGTGTGTGTGTGTGTGTGTGTGTGTGTGTGTGTGTGTGTGTGTGTGTGTGTGTGTGTGTGTGTGTGTGTGTGCTAACATGGCAATGTTAAGAATATGTGTGGAGTTCACCCTGTCAATCAGGTTGTAGCTGAGCTCCTTTGGAAATGTGACAGAGATGGCTCCCTGGAGGTGGGTCCCCTTTTCCTCTGCCTTCACCATCCTGTTGATGAACATTATCAAGCTGCACTGAGACCTGTGCAAGCCCTGTGATGCGGCCACCACCATTGGATCCACACGACTCTGCACCCACCAGCCTGTGATCTTCCTGCATTCTGTGTCACTGCATGTGGCTGCATGAGTCTGAAGAGGGACTTGTGGACTAGTATCGGACTTATGCATTTGAGTTGGACTGGGCTGGGATGTTTTATTGATGCATAATTCTTGATATAAAGCTCTTAAACATATATGGCTATCTCTGGATTTTGTTTCTATAGTCAACCTGGCCTAACACACTGCCCAACAGGTTTGTTAAAGATACCATCCATGAAAGTTGTAACATTCAGCTTCACTGTACGACAACATTGCTTCTGACCAAGTAACTCACTTGTACATGACAGTCAAGCAGTAGGCTGAAGCCAGCGGGGAATCACCTCATTTTAGCATGTATCTCGTGTCCCAGAAGCAGCTGGCTGTGTAGAATGGCGGTAGAGTTTATTGAAGTCTCCATTATATTGCTGCCTGGGATTTACTGCTAGGGCATTGGAGTGCTATCCTAGAGGACATGGTATATGCCATGGCCCAGTGACTGCCATGGTGCCAGACTACTTGAATCCAGACTACTGAATAGTAGAAATGAATATGCTCCCTTTGCCTGCTACTTCAAAGGGCATTGTTCATAAAACTTGATTTTCTGAGTCTGGAGTTCTGTTAGTTCAGAAACCTTGGTAATTAGAAGGAGGAGTACTTCTCCAGGGAATGATATTATTTCGTTGCACTTGAAGTAGCGGAAAGGCCTCATGAACAACTTTAGGAAATTAGTCAATGACAAACCCCTCTGAATTCCAATAAAACATTGTGGTCCTACATTGGAGAGAACTCCAGAGGCCGAGTGGGCACACTAAAGGACTGGAGCACACTGATAACTGACCATCATGATGACGTAGGACTAGACCAGACAGCATTTCATGTAGTTACCATGAGTCACAGGTAACTTGATGGCCCCTAACAAGAAGTGGAGATTGCCTCTTAAGACAAAGTTTACAGTAACTTAACTGATTATGTCAGTATGTGTAACAGGGACAGGGAAAATATAGATACAGTTCAGGGAACCCCCGTCGTACTGAAAAACAGGTTAACAGATTACAGCAGCCATACACTGATGGTTCGAACAAGGATACTCTATCAGGAATGAAAGTTTGGATCATTCTACGTAAATAACCTGTTGGTCTTACATTAAGGGAAAGAGGACAATGGAGTTTGGATCAGAATATGGATCACGAATACCCATGGCCTTGTAATAAAAAATCATCTGCATTTCTCTTCCCTGCTGTTACTTGTGTTTCTATTTTACATTGGATTTGGCAGATGATTCACTTTAAATATAGCCCATAGGTCATAAAATCATGACTGCACAAGCAGATTCTGGGCTTACATAATTTTAGCTCCAACCCAAAAACCGTTCTTATAACAAGGCCCTGCTCGATACTCCCCTTCATGAAGTGATCACCAAAGATAAGGTGCTACAGACAGTGTGGTGAAGAAAGCAGATGGTGCTGGGCTATCCATTGGGATAGTGTCTGGGACCTTAAAGACTTGTATCCAAATAAGCAGCCTCTACATGAAGCACCACCCAAGTCCACACAGAAGCGCACCAGCCTGTGCCATCCAAAGATGACAAAATCTAAATGTGAAGCACCCAACTTTGCAGAATGATGTGGAGGATGGCCCCAAATCCATCTGAAGAGTACTCATTCATATCAAGTTTCTGGCAGATCCCTGCTGGCCATCAAGGGACTTGAACAGCATTGCTATCAGATTATTGTACCCTTGATTATGGTGGATGGAGTTATGGTATATTATGATACCAGGTCAGTCGACCTCCCTTCTGTCCCATCCTGAATTTGTTTAGGTTTAACTCTTTCTCTTGTTCCATAACAACTTTTCTCATTTTAATATTGCTGGTCTTTCTGCCTTTTTTGTTACGCTTCCCAGTTTATGAAGTGCAGAAAGAATGGACAGAGAGAGATAATGACTGATGTACTAGCTTATCAGGGGTGGGGGAGGGCGGGTTGTGGGGAACTGAGGAGAAATAATGAATATGGGAGGGGAGGGGGGTGTACCAGAACTGATGTGTATATTTAACCCTATGTGAAAGCAACTTAACTATGGAAGTATTTGACATGGGAATTTAAAATCAAAACTATTGGATAAAGTTGCTGTTAGTCTGGGTTGCCTAGAAAAACAAAATTCAGACACTCGTGTGTAATAGAGAACTTTATATCAAGAGTATAAAGAAAACGTCCCAGCCCAGTCCAGATCAAGACCATAAGTCTGATATCAGCCCATATGTCCAATACCAGTCTATAAATTCCTCTTCAGACTCACACAACACATGCAATGACACTGAATGCAGGAAGATCACAGGCCAGAGGGTGGAAAGTCTTGTAGATCCAGGGCGATGGAAGCATCTCAGTGCTGTCAGGGGTCACCATGTGACTCCTTTAGCTCCAGGGCTCTGGCTCCATCAGTGTAGCTCCATGTGGCTTTTCAACGAGTATGTGTAGCAGGGAATATATGTCTACCTTCAAGGAGAAAGACGAGTTCCCAGAATCTTCTGGAGAAGGCCATGCCCACACAGAGGCCTCATTGGCTATGACGTGATTGACAGGCTAGATTCCACCCCTTCACAAGTTGACAGATTATGTAAGTACCACAGTTGCCTCTTGATATAAATCCTTTCCTTGATATAAAACCCAGATGAGGGTCACTGGTTTGTTTTCACTAGACAACCAGCCAACACATTTGGTACCAGAAAAGTGGGGTGCTAGAGAAACAAATGTCTGATCTCTGTCTTTTGGCAGTTGGGTGTTGAATTTTCCTCTCCTCCAGATAGCCAGAGGTGGTCAGGTATGGATGTGTGGCTTTCCCAGTTGGTTTCTGGAAAGGGCATATGGAGGGGAACTTTTGATTCTTAGAAGCTGCCTTTGTTTATTCTTATTTGAAATAGTGAAAATGAATGTAATGGATGTCAAATTGTATCTCAGGAAAACACCTCTTGGACTTCCCTGAGGCAAAATCCAAGCTGCTTAGACAAAAAGACAGAAGGACGGCCCTGGTTTGATCCTGCCAATGGATCCTAGGCCATATTGCATATGAATGGGGTAGTCTAGATAAGAAAATGAATTTGAGCTTAACAAAGAATTGTTTAGGACCTGGCTGTACTAGGATCATACTGATTTATCCTACTTACTGTTAATGATACAATGTGACAGAATATTGGGAAATTTTAGAGAAGCACTTGCAAACCAACTGCCTTCCGTCATTACGAATGGATTTTGTCAAAAGGGACATGAGGAGTTGCCTGGAGAAATGGTTTTTCGTTGGAGGCCAAAGTGGAATCTTGGAAAAGGTCATCCCCACATGTGCCCTGAGGGCCAGTACATCTGTATTTGAGAAGACATGCCACTAGGACTGTTGGAAGACTGAAGGGGGAAATTTTAAAAACTTTGGCTTTTTGAATCTTAAGCAAGAGCTTTGCTTGTGGATGCACCTAGGCTGTGCCCATGAAAGACTTCTCCCCTCTGGGAATGAAATTTAAACAGCCTGAGAATGGTCGGAAATGCTCACACAGTGACCACCTGGATTCACTTGTGAGTGGAGCTGGGGACAATGGAGAGAAAAGTTGAGTCTGGCCACTGACACCTGTGAACCTGGCTCGCAGAGACTAGAGTGAGACAAGACTGAACCTTCTGGTCTGAAGTTTAAAGAGCGGTGTGGGACCTGAGCATGGCCTAGCCCAAGGGTGGGCTAGGGTTGTGAGAATTTGTGAAGGGGGCTGCTGGTCTGAAGTGGGAGTGGTGTGGGGAACTCCTTAGCTTGCTATGGCACCCAGTGACCTAGCTTGATGGCTAGGACTGAGCTGACCCGATGAAGAAGATGTTTGACCCTGTGGGCTGGTGCCCATCGCTCGTTGACTTGAATGGCTCACTCTAGATTTGACTTGCTGATGGATGCAGACACACAGCTTTTACCTGGCTGGGGATTCTTCACATGAAGCACATGCTTGTCTCCTCAGAGCTCTGGACTGATAAGGCATTTTAGAAACTGGATACCCCAAATGGGGAGGAGATACAGGCTTGATGTGGCTGGCTTATAAACTTTGAGTGCGGGAAGATGTTGATAGGCTTATAGGATTAAGATGTAGGTGTTCGCAAAACTTCTATTGCTAGGCATTGAATATCTTTGCTTTGTTACAGAATAAAAGCTTTAAGTGGGGTTGATATATTTTTGGTTGTACACGTTTTAGTTGTATTCTGTTAGGCACAACCAATTTTATTTACTGGATGATTGTGTGTCGTAAAGAGTGTGTAAAGGTGTCAAGTTGATGGGTCAGTCTGTGGTAGTGAGATCTTATGTCAACTTGCCCTTGTGCAGGGGTGGAGTCCAACCTGTCATTTGTAGGGTCAATAGGGTCACAGCCTGACAATCCTTGCTGGGATGAGTGTGGCCTTTTTGTAAGAGAAACTGGGAGCGTCCTTTGCCTTCATCCTTGCTGGGATTCTGCTCCAGGGGTGGCTCCAGGTGGGCTGCCCAACTCTGAGAACTGTCGGCACCCTTCCAGGTTTCCAGCATCCCGTGTTTCCATGTAACTCTGCACCCACCAACCTGTGAGCTCCTGCTCCCGCTTCCTGCTTCACCCTCTGCATCATCGCTCTGCAACTATGTGAGTCTGAAGGGGGCCCCGGCTACATCGGACCTATGGACTGGGATGCGGGGTGCCTTTTTGATGTGAAGTTGCTCCTTGATTGAAGTTCTTGCTTGTACATAGATGAGTATCACTGGCTTGTTTTTATAGGCAACCCAGCTAATGCTTGTTCTCTGGCCTTGGGTGATTCTGGGAACTACATACTCTTAAAAAAGTCTCTTTAGTCTCTTTTCTGTTTAAATTGCTTGGACTCTGTTCTGATAAGATCATTGAGTGACATGATTTAATATGTTCTCTGTGGTAGGTACATAATTTCAGGTCAACTTGACGATATATAAAAGTGTAGGGGTGATATTCAACCTGTCAATCAG
>NW_022103968.1:63144879-63145809 GCF_000313985.2 Echinops telfairi | reverse complement strand
ACTATGGTCAGAGGTTTAATCCATGTAGGGACTCATAGACTTCTACAAATCAGTGTTCAAATGTAAGCTTTCATGCAATTTCCTCCATCAGTTTCGGGTTTTATTATTTATATTCCTGGGATCACACAGGCTGGTGTGCTTCTTCCTCATGGACTTAGTCGGCACCTCACTTAGATAACTGTTTGTTTGAAGATGAGTCTTGAAGACCCCAAACACTCTCTGATAGGGAGGCCCCATCTGCTTTCTTCACCATATTTTGCTAGAATTAAGTCCAAAATCTGTTCACATATCTATGGTTTATAGATGTCTCTGGTTCACTTAAGGATCTCATTACAGTTTTATGACACGACATTATTAAGCATCCCCTGGATATAAGGTAATTGTATTAATAATATCCTTAATTTAGTCAATGGTACAGAATTTAACACACCATTGAGATGAAGTTATACCAGGATAGATCTGCTCTGAACCACATTTCATGAATTAATTTGTACAGACAACTCTTAAATGAGCATTATCTACATTGACAATGGCAGTTGGTGATAGGGCAAAATTTCCAGTAACATTCATTCACAAAGGCAAAACCATGTCTGTCAGATTAATATATGACATAGTAAAGTATGGAGGGCATTAAAATAGTAAATATTTAAATGGTCCTGAGCCACCTTTCATTGAGGACCCTCAAAGGAAGGGATCTGAACCAGGGTCCAATGCCTGCCAAATCCCTAGCTTTGGGGGGGAAGTCATCTGTTTATTTTCATGCTAGGGAGTTTGTCTTAAGTGCAAGGGCTACAGGTGAATTTGATGTTTTTAAAAAAATCAATTTATTGGGGCTCATGCAATTCATCACAATACATAGATCAATTGTGTAAAGCACATCTATACATTTGTTGCCCTCATTATTCCCAAAATTTGCTTTCCTCTTGGGTT
>NW_022103968.1:63140269-63142813 GCF_000313985.2 Echinops telfairi | reverse complement strand
CAGCGTGGCAAAGCAGGTCTCAAAGGAGTCTCAAGCTCTAGTGATGCATACCAAGGAGACATCATGATCCTTGGGTTGGCTCAGCCCACAGGTAGTGCAGCACAGGAGGCAAAGGACTAACTCAGCAGCTGGCTGGTCCGGCCACCAAGGAGAAAGAGAAATGGGAGGCTGGCCTTGGAAAGCATTGATCTCAGTCGCCCTCCAATCAAGCAGCAACCTGATTTAACTCCGCCTGCATGTTCCTACAGAGGCCTAGTTGGCACAATAAACCTAACTATTGCAGTTCCTTTATCACTCTTGTAGGAGTGTCTGCTGATTTCATGTGATCTTATCCTGATGTTGGATGGCGGCAAATGAACAGTCTTCTCCCTTCCCCCTCTTCTTGAAGGAGCAACCCCAGCTGAGGTGGGGTCTCTTCTGTTGAGTGATTTTTAAGATGTACCTCTAAGGTGGGTGATGTATTGTTCATGTACACTGGGCAGGTTCTCTACCTCTTTGAGAGACTGGATTAGATGTTGACGTGAGAGCAGTGGGTAAATGACCATATCTTTCTTCCCCATTCTAATGCGTTACCTGTAGAGTCCTCTGACTGCTGTGATCTTGTACCTTGGCTATGGGCACCACCTCAGCTGACCACCTGGGTTGGCATTTTTCACTTCTGACATGGAGAAATCCCACTGAGTTACATGAACCTGATGTCCATAATCACTTTAGTTTGACCCAAAGGCCTCTTCTCTGGTTGGTTCAAAGTACTAAGTATGAGATGCTAGGCTTTTCTTCAAACCCAGAAGGAGAAACGGTCTCATCTGGGCCTGCAGTTCACCTTGAACTTGCTCTTCCACGACTCCTGGTGACTAGCCATTTGAGCAGACATAGTACAGCATGCTCCCTCGAGTGAACACTGCCGTGCGTCCCCTCCTCTTGGAGTGGTTTGCTTATTCATTCAAACATATCTACGTTTGTGCTCTTGGGGACTTTGGTGCTAGTTAAAGTAAAAGGGCCCTGGTTCAATTCAATAGCCACCTTGCAAGTGTCTAATGCCAGACTTTTGATACTAGAGGTAGAACATTGACTAAAACAATTAGTTTTTGTGGACTCAGAAGTAGTCCAAACATAGTCAAACATAAATTCTCTATATATCACCGCTTCCATATGCCTACCCATATGCCTATGATCACAAGAACTTCATCATGCCTAGTCTCGGATCCATTCTACATATTTGAAGTGTAATTATTCTATGTGCAAGCCAACATGACCTCCCCTGACAGACCCCAAAGCTCTCAGTGGGGGTACAGATGTTCTGTTCAGTAGGGCCCAAGTTACCATGGGCTTCCAGCTCCAGTAAGTGCTGCAGCTTGTAGAAACTTCTCTCATACCTTTATGCCTTCTCTGTGGCAGAGAAGCTGTGCTTAGCATAGGATAGGCATAGTTTGGGGAGCCTGACCTCTTCTGCCCCCTTCAGACCGAGGAATGTGGTTGACTGGCACGTACTTCTCTCCTGTTTCCAACCTGTCTGTCCCAGCCCTGAGAGCCTGTCACCAAGCCGTAGGGCAGTGGTTCTCAACCTGCGGGTCACGACCCCTTTGGGGGGCAGAAGGACCCTTTCACAGGCCCAATTCATAACAATAGCAAAATTATAGTTATGAAGTAGCAACAAAAACAATTTTATGGTTGGGGGTCACCACAACATGACAAACTGTATTAAGGTCGTGGCATTAGGAAGGTTGAGAACCACTGCTGTAGAGGATCCCAAGGGTGCCATATTTATACCTTTATGATTATCTGGAGGGTGGAGTGAAGGAAATATGGAACTTATCAAAAGGAGCTAGGATGCCCGGTAATATTTGGCATCCAGGATGCTCATAAATACTTCCTAAGTGCTAAATCATCAACCTTCACAGTAACCCTATGGAGGGAGTATTGTCTTTCTTATGAACTGAGGTCAAAAGAGGTTAAACAGCTTGCTTAAATTTAAAAAGGTTAAGTGGCTGAGCCAAAATTTGATTCTAGGCTGTCTAGTTCCAGGGTGTACACGTTTTCCTAATGGTCTATTATGAAATAATTCAAACACATTATACAGTGGAAAGATTTTTATATGCACCATGAATTTTTCACTAAGCTTGCTTTATCACTTCGCTCTACTATCCATCAATGATTTTTGATAAATTTTGAAATAAATTGCATAAAGCTATACACGTAATTACTTCAGCATGCATATCATTACAGTTCAATATTTTCATGTCCGATGGATATGCACCCACATTTTTACCTACTGTGTCACTGCTTCACTCCATGAGTAACACAAAATGACCAGACCACCATACAACGCTCTTCCTGCAGATGTGTGCCGAGTGGTCCTCTGGCGCTGGAAGGAAAGCACCAAGGAAGGCACACAAAATGAGACATCGAGCAAAGCTTATTGAAGAGTCTGTCCATGGTCTGGTGGGAGCCCTGAGGCTGCTCAATGGGGAATTCAGAGGAGGCCTCCCAGAGGAGGTGCTGCGTGTGTACAGGTTTGAAATTTGACATTGGCAGATGCCAAGT
>NW_022103968.1:63129012-63139152 GCF_000313985.2 Echinops telfairi | reverse complement strand
CTCCAAGACCAGCTGTCACCTTGTCCGCTGTGATGGGGCTTCCTGGTTCAGCCCTTGCCTGAGCTGGGCTAGAACCCTCCCTAGCAGCCTGGCATTTCAAGTCCACTGAGTCCAGTCCTTTGCCCAGTAGGCCCGCACATGGTGCCTGGCACCAAGACCCTGGCACAGAAGACTTTGGGCATGACTTGCTTCTGGCTCTCTTCCTGATGTTGCTCCATGTGCCCAGGCGGTCTCCTGCACCAGCCCGGCTCTCTCCACCTTTCCCTGGATGTCTTGCTTGGCTTATTTCTAGAGCTGTCTCCCCTGTGTTGGCCTTACCCTCTCTGGTCCCCCAAAGAGGTGCCCGCGTCCTAGCCCCTGTCCTTGTGATACTGCCAATGGTTTGGGTTTGACGCTAATACGACGGTTGGTGGTTCAAACTAACCCAGCCTCGCCGCAGAAGAAAGGCCTAGCAGTTTGGTTCTGTGAAAGGCACAGCCACAGCCAAACGCTGTGGGGCTGCCGGGCTCGCTACCCCACAGGAGTCAGTCAGACGGACTCCGTGGCAGTGGCCTTGGCTGGGGTTTGGGTTGCTGTCTGTGGGGATAGCCCTGTTTGGAAGCAGTCTTCTGAGTTATATCGTCACATTAACCAGACGAGTAGGGTGGCTTCTCAAAACTCACTTTGAGTTCTACAAAGAGCCCACTGGCTCTGATACCTGTCTGCACACCCGGGGAATCTCCTCTAACCCAAGGAACTGCGAGGGAGACCAACAAGGCAGGAACTGTGAGAAAATAAATGTCTGTCCTTCAAAGCTCCCCTTGTGAAGTGTGTGTTACAGCAATACCAGGCAGCCGAGATGTGCCTCACCCACCCCTGTCACTTGTGGAGGTGGCCCCAGCTCTGTCCCCTGGCCTTTGTGGGGCATCTCTATCTTCCCACCCTGAAAAGTGGGGGCCTGCATGGAGTGAGCCACCCCCAAGGCAGGCATTGCTAGTGAGCAGCTGCTCCTAGTACCGAGAACCCCCACCCCCATACATGTTTATAAAGCCTAACCCATACACCTGTGGTTATAATCCCATTTGGTAATAGTTTTGCTTTCTTACGGTCATGAGGCAGTATTAGGGTAGGTCTTAAATCTGTTTCTCTTGAGACATTAAAAAAATAGATTGAGCAAGCAACCCAGGAGAGATGGAGGAAGACAGGTGCCATGCCACATGAAGCTCGCCAAGAAAGGATGAGAACCAGCACCCTGCACTTGAACTTCGAGGCTCTTAACCCCTGAGACAGTAAGTCTATTCGCGAATACCACCCTGTGGTGTTGGTGTTGTAGCAGCACTCCGGCCCTGGGCGTCTGTCAGGTTGGGCGTCGAGGTGCCTGGCA
Organism: Echinops telfairi; assembly: GCF_000313985.2. NCBI lineage: Eukaryota > Metazoa > Chordata > Mammalia > Afrosoricida > Tenrecidae > Echinops > Echinops telfairi. The sequence goes on along the minus strand of NW_022103968.1, from coordinate 63,137,789 downwards.
TGGAGGCAAGAGGCCAGAAAAGGAAGAACACTCCTTGCCCTCTTCTGGAGGGTGAGCTCCTTGAGACTAGGACTTTGCTATTCTTGGTGGCCAGTGGTCCAGAACAGAGGGGGGATCCACAGGTGTTGGCTGAATGGACACACAGGAGAGAGCTTGCCGGAGGCCCCTTGGGGCACCCCTGGATTGGGGTCCTGGTCCCAATGAGACTAGCAACTGTGGCAAAGAGAACCCAGTCCTTGCAACCCCCAACTCTCTACTCACTGCGCTGTCCTCCATGGCTAGGAAAAGCGGGGTGGGTCCCTTCAGCACCCTGAGTCTCGGCCTCTAGCCACAGTCCTAGTGCCACCTCATAGCTGAGACATGGGAGCCAGTGGACCTGTAAGTGGACTTGGGCCAGCACTCACGATTGATCAACATAAACCCTTGCCCTGGACCTGGCCCCTCCAACACGTACCCTGCATCCACATTTGATTAGCGAGGGGGTTTGGAGCCTGGCGTCCAGGGAGCGTGTGGGTCAGAGGACCCTGGACTCTTCAGGTGAGCATGCATTAGCTCATCCTGGGTGTCATAAAGGGAACATCTCTGTGCTGTCTTTGATGAGCACTTAAAGTTGACAGACAGATAAATACAGGTTATTCGCTCTCCTGCTCTGCGTGGTCTCTGTCATTCAGCCCTTGATGGGGCCCTGCGCCTGAGCCACGTCCTTCCCAGGCGGCCAGCCAGTGGCCGGGCCCTACTCCGACTGCGGAGCAGGTGTGCTGGCAGTGCCCCGGACTCTGCCCCCGCCCAGCGCCTGTCTGGCAGGCTCCATCCTCACTTCACACTTCCACTGCCTTTCATTTTCAGCTCTGATTGGGTTTCATGTTTTAACACATACCCCGGGCCCTGCCTTTGACCCTGTGATGGATTCTGCCTCTCCCGGGGACTCCAGCTGCCAAACTTGTCCGGAGCTGCTGGGGGTGTGGGGGAAGGGAGGAAGGCGGTAGAAATTGTCCTCACAGTCCCAGGCTCAAATGGAGGTGGAGGCACCCTCCCCAGAGGTGGGAAGCAAGTTCCACTGGGGAGAGGGGCGTGCTGGGCTGCGTTCACCCTCGCCCCTCGCCTGGGATCTCCCTTCTGCTCCCGAGGTGGTGCAGCTGTGGCTCGCTCATCTTTTAAGAGATGAACAGTCTGGGCCCTTGGATAAATGGGACATTGATTTGCCTTCATGCCTCTGGGAAAGTCTGCCCCAAAGTCAGCCGGTGTCGTGCCTCCAGAGACTGGGGCAAGAACAACGCCATTGCCTGTGTCCTCGTCGACCTGGCTGAGAGCGGTCTGGGGGAGGGAGGGGAAGAGAAGCCGGTGACCAGAGGCTTCCCCACTGGATGACTGGAAGGACTGGGGGAAGACAGGGTGTGGGGCGTGTGCACGCTCGCATGTGTGCAAATCCCTCCCAGACCTGTAGCCTCGGAACAGCAAGGGAACCCCCCACCAGTTTCCTGTCACAGGAGAAAGGTGGATGACAGGTCAGGGTGGCTATGCCCAGATGTGGGAGGTGGGCATTTGGGACCATCAGATATTGGGTGTGCCCCATGCCCAGTAGTTCCTGGAAGCACCGCTATGTTGGACTGGGTTTTCCTTTCCAGACTGGGCATCTGTGATTGCTGTAGCTCGCTCTGAGCCTGGAGACAGGAGGCTGGTAAGAGTTTGCTGGGGGTGCAGGGCACGGACGTGGGGGAACGAAGGTTCTGTATTCTCTCCCCCAACCCCTGCTGCTTAGTGTTTGGCTGATTTTGTTTGTTCTTAAACATGTAGGGGTTTATAACAGATTTGTCGTTGCAACAAATACAACAGTCTAAGGTGCTGATGAAAGTGCTGATATAACACATAATCTTAAACACGTATGTAGGGCTGGCGTGAGGGGGTGGGGTGTAACCCTAACTGGGAACATACCTTGCTCTGAAACAAGCTTGACAGGGCCCGGCTTTCATTCCCTGCTGGTGCTTTTGTAGAGATGAGCACTCACATGCAGATCGGTGGCCAACATGTGCCCTCGGGTTTGGGGACACACATCTCAGTTGTCTCTCTCATAGATGCTCTCATCCATTCCCTCTCACGTCTCAGCACTCACTTTTCCCTCGTTTGTACACGACTCCCCTTCCCCACATGATCCCCGAGCCCCCAAACACCTGGAAATTACACGGGCGGGGCTGGGGTAGGCTAGTTGTCTGAATTCTCCACGAATGGGCTGTTTGGCACTGGGAAACTTGCTGCCCCTCTCTGGCCTGGTTTCCGTGTCTGACAGACTGTGATTCAGTATTTAGAGGCATCCTGAGAGATGGGCGAGTCCCACAGGGACAAGGCCTGGGGTTGACAGCTGTGTGACAATGACTCTGGGTACCTGGCAGGCCTATAAAGGAAAGAGGTCCCTAGCCTCACATCAGGCCGGAGGACAAGTGACCTCGTCCTCTGCGTGGGCAGCCCCTGCTCAGCCCCTCCCACCCAGCCTCTTCAGGAGGTTCTTGCATCCCTGGGACAGAGGGGACTTGGAAGACTGGGCATCCTGGGCCCAGTTCTATTCCTGCCACGTGGAGGAAGCCTCTCTAAGTCTCAGTGAATCCATCCGGATAGACAGGTGGAATGTAGATTGTGCACATGGGAGTCATACAAGTGCTTTGTAAACTATGAAGGACAAGTTGGACTTTTTTTTACTGTTTCAACCATTTTTACAAGATAGTAATTGCATCCCCCATGCTGTACATCTGCCATTACAATCCATTTCCAAAATTGTTATCACCTAAGGGCAAAGGAAGATACTGGGAGGTGCAACAGAGGTCAAGATTTTGATATAGACAATCCTGCATTATGCTGATCTCCACGCAGAGGCATGAACACGCAAGCTGAACTGGCGTGGGGATGAGAACGGATCCATACTCGGGAACATCGGTAGGTTTGAAAGAGGATATTTCTACATGTGTACTTACCTGTGCTGCAAATGAGCCTCATGGTGGCATGCTAACCACGAGGTCTGCAGTTCAGACCACCAGCTGCTCCACAGGAGAGAAGAGGCTTGCCACTCCTAGAAAGAGTGGGTCTCTGAACTCCACAGACAGGTTCTGTCTGACCTATGCAGCATCACTATGATTCAGAATTGACTGCAGGGCCGTGAGGTTTTTAGTGTGTGTGTGGTATTGAATGATGGTATGGATATATTTAGAGAGTAGAGCATTCAAGGGGCAATTTTATGAAAACATCCTAGCCAGAGCCAAGCACCTTGAGGGAATGAGTTGTTGGGTCTGGGGGGCTCCGGACCATTGTGTCTGAGGATTCTAAGGTCAATTGGCATAACACACAACATAGTTCGCAAAGACAATGTTCTACAGCCTACTTTGGTGAGTAGACACGGGGGTCTTAGACGGCTGGGAGCAGTTATCTAAGGGGTAAGGGACAACTGTTGGTCTCGCTCCGTCAGGAACAAAGAAGAGTGAGGAGTGCTGTGAGCACAATCACACCAGTGGACTCGTGGACTACCCAGCCTGCCTCGAAGCCCTGAGAGCAGCAGAGCTGGATGGTGCAGGACTGTCGCTGCCAACTGCTCCAAAAGGGAGAGTCGTAGGAGGCCCTAGATAGACTCCGGGAAAAATGTGAAACAAAACTCAAAATCACAAAAAAATACCATGTGTACTCGTTGTGTTGTCTGGGTTGACTAGAGAAACAAATTCATAGACATATGTGTATAAGAAAGAGCTTTATATAAAAGAGCAGTTGAATATTGAGAAAACATCCCAGCCCAGTCCAGATCAAGTCTTAAGTTGGATATTAACCCATATGTTCAATACCAGTCTATAAATTCCTCTTCAGATTCACTCAGCACATGCAATGAGGCCAAGTGCAGGAAGATCACAGGCCAGTGGGTGGAAAGTCTTGTGGATCCAGTGGCGGAGGAAGCATCTCAGCACTGGCGTGCGTCTCCGTGTGGCTCTTCCAGATCCAGGGCTCTGGGTCCATCAACATAGCTCCACGTGGCTTCTCAGTAGGAATGTCTCACAGGAAAGGAGTGTGTCCCATCTCCAGGGAGGAAGACCAGAGTTCCCAGCATCCTCACGAGAAGGTCGTGCCCACACAGAGGCCTCATTGGCTGTGATCCGTTTGACAGGCTAGACTCCACCACTTGGCTCAAGTTGATAGAGCCTGGTGGCACCCCGAGACTTTGACCCTCAGTCACCCTTCAAATCTGAAATGGAACACCGCCTCCCAGCCCGTCCCCCCAGCTCAATTTCAGACATACTGTTGAACAATAGCACTAGGGAGATAGCTACCCCTTAAACAAACAAACAATCACTTTAGATCCAAAGGGTGGCATTGCCCAAGGACAGAATTCAGCTGGGTTAGGAAAGACAGGAAGTGGTGGGAGTGATGGTGCTGTGTGGGCATTGCAATCAGTGACTTCAAACAATGTGGATGAATTGTGGAAGAAAACTGGATTTGCTCTTTACACTTTTACCCGATTCAAAGTGCGCGGTTATTATATATGAAGAGAGAATTTCTGCTCTTAGAAAATAAATTTTACCTCACCCTTAATAGAAACACAGTCCATAACCGTTACAGAATATTTTTGGGCTTCCACCACCACCGCCCGCTCCAATCACCTCTAAACTAATTTGTCTCCATACATTTATTTGCCTATTCTGACATACCACCTAAGTGGGATCCTACAATATGTATCCTTGCATGTCTGCCTTGTGTCTCTCAGGCTGAGCCCCGTCACTTGCATATCAGGGCATCCTTTCTTGGCATGGTGCGATGATAGGGACTCGGATTGTCCACTCCGTTCAGAGCCTCAGGCACCAGAGCCACGCTCTCTTCTCACACCCCGTGGCTTTGCTTCTTCCCTGCTGCAGCCTCCTGCAGAGCCATGGCAATCACCATGGTAAACACCAAGAGCAGCCCCTCACCTGGGCCAAGTTCAGCCCAGGAGGTGTCCAGCAAGCTGTCAGCCTCCTGTTTCTAGAGCTCTGGGGACTAGTGAGACCAGCGGTGTGCCCTGAGTCTGCCGAGAACTGAGAAGCAGATGTGCGGTCCTGGTGGCCAGCCGTCAGAAACTCAAGGAAAGAAGAGGGCAAGGATGCTTCCTGAAGGGAGGGGACTATGACCTCGGTCTTCAATGAATTGGGACCCAGGCCAGGGCGAAGTGGTGCTTGGGCGTGAGGCAAGCTGGTGCATCCCAGCAGGCCTGGAGGTGGGAGTGCTCGTGGCTTGCTGTCCATGCTGAGCAGAGATGCTCCTCTCTCTGTCCTGAGCCTTGAAGGACCTGGCACAAGACGCCTTGCCTGCCACGTAGCAGGCCTGTCCCTCAGCCCCGGCCTCCCACCTCATCTCCCCCAGGAAAAGACCAACTTCCTCCTCACCTTTGCTCCGACTCTCATGCAGAGCCAGTCAGGACTCTTCAGACGAAGTGCAGATAATGACACAAATTAATTTTTAAAAGCAGAAAACATTGATCCTTGAGAAAAAGTGGAAGTAATTACCTACAGAAAGCAGCTCAAAGCGTTCCCCGTGGCTGCTGAGGGCTGTTGGACTGAGGGTGATGCAGGAGCCCCGGAAGGAGATTGTCCTCATTAACTCCCGCCAGCCTTTTCTGACTCTCTTAGATTTGAGACACAAATGAAAAATAATTTGTAAGCAACGCTGCTGATTGTGATCGCTCCTGTTAGATCGGATGCCCCTTAGTGTGCTGTCCTGGGAACAGCCAGGGAAGCAGTGGAAATATCGTGCCTTCGAAGTATCCTTGACGTTGACCTTGGCCGACAGTGGGGGGAGTGTCCTCACTCCCAAGCATGGGGCTGCCTGGAGGAAGCGCTTCCTCTGATGGTCTAGCCCCCCAATCTGGATCAGGGCAAACAGGAGGATGCCCAGGACTCTGGGATCAGCCAGCGCTCGGGCCATCTCCTTGCTGAGAGGTGGCATCATCAGTCGTGTGTGTCCTGAGCCATACCATGACGTGCTTTCCGCCCCTGACTTTCTACTGGCCCTCCCACTCAACTCATCCTCAGGAAGCACCTGCACCTCTCAGCGTTGCCTCAGTTTCCCCACGAGCACCAGACCTGCTGCGTTACCTACCGTGCAGCTTCAGGGGACATGAACTTGGAAGCGCAGTGCTCGGCATACAATTAGCACTCCCTACAGGTGGACAGGGTGGTGGATTTGTTTGTTGTTTTCAGATTTGGGAATCACTGTTGTTTATAAAGTGCTATTTGTGATCAGCTGCTAACCCAAAGGTTGGTGGTTTCAAACTCACCTGGAGGCATCAAGGAAGAAAGGCCTGGTAATCTCCTGCACACATTGTAGCCAGGAGCCCCTTGGGGCAGTTTTACTCTGGAATGCAGGGAGGGCTCGTTTGAGTCAGGTGCTGGCCTCCTGGCAGCTACCAACAGGCTGTTAGGTCCCGGATGTAGAAGGAATTGGAGAGATTATCTTATATGGGGGAAACGGAGGTTCTGAAAAAGGCAAGAGAGCCCTAAAGAACTTGAAAAACATGCCTCCAACCCCAACTCTCTCCCCCAACAGGTGTGGCAGGGAACACTGGGAAATGACATCAGAGCTGCAGGGGACCCTGAGCTGATGGACCAGCGGGGGCAGGAGGCCCACTGGAGAGAGGGCAGGAAGCAGGAAGCAGATGTCCGGGCAGGGTGGAAATTACGCTGGGAGATCAGGCGGGAGGGCTGCCCGGGAGCTGATGGGGACCGAGCATGGGGAAATGACAGTGTGGCAGGAGTGCTGGGTGGGGTAGTGGTCAACAGACCCTTTCTAGCGGCTCATGCGTGTTGGTGAAGGGACTGGGTTTCTGGAGTCTTGAGGCTGGTCCTGTCATGTGTGTGACTGGGGATAGTTTGATGTCTCCCGTGGGGGCTTTGTGACAGACCAGTTCACAAGGTCGTGGAGCACTCCTAGCACGATGGCTCTGCGTATGTCCCATGATATGTGTGCCCTCCATCAGGGACAGAGTATCAAGTTTCTGCAGAAGTCAGCCTCCCCCGCCTCCTAGCCAGCACCCTGCTAGAGGGGCCATGGGGTCTGCTTTTCAGGGGTTTAGAGAGACCCTGAGACTATTGTGTGACAAGGCCTGTCTCAGGCCCAGAATGTTGGTGTGACTCCCAATGCTGTGAGTGAGAAAGGGAAAGCACTTAGGAAGGACAACAGGGCCTGCAGGGTTCCACCTAACCTGGAGCAGTGGAGGGCCTGGCAGTGTATCTGCAAAGAAGCCCAGGGGCCCACACATTCATTCACTGTCCCCTGGGGGCCGAATGGAGAACGGGGAAGGGCTTTCAGATGTACCCAGAGCCGGGATGAGGGCACCTTCCAAGTCTCTGAGCTTGGTGGAGTTTCTGAGCATGGCTCTCCCAGCTCAGGAGCTGGCCTGATGGAGGGAGGCGGTGCTGGCTGGTGAAGCAGGTTATGTTGGTACAGATTGGGGGAGCCCGGTGTTTCCAGCATGGCTCCTCTCTCTCCTCTGCTGCCCTGATGTTCTCCCTACCCAGAAGCCAGCCCCACTTGGAGGGGAGGGAGAGGAGAGGCAGCTTGGTGGTAAGAAGTGGCTTTACACTGAGTGAGGATTTTGCCCCCCACCTGCTGTGAGAACCTAGGGTGGTCATTGACCCATTTTCACATGGGGCAGTTACACATGCTGACCTCTAGGAGGAGCCCTACTAGTCCAAGTTCAGGGCAGAGAGAGACCAGAAAGGGGCAAAGGAAGGCCAAGGTGTGGCTGACTGCTGCCCAACCTGCCCAGAGAGGTAGGAAGGTGCAGGAGCCAACTGTGCAGGAGCCAACTGGATCAAACCAAAGCACAAAGCCGCCAACCCCATAGCCATTGAGTCTACTCTGACTCACAGGGATCCTGTTAGGCCGGGTTGACTAGAGAAACAAATCCAAAGCGACTCATATATGTATAAGAAAGAGCTTTATATAAGATGTGATTATATATCGAGACACAACCCAGTCCAACTCAAGTCCGTAAGTCCGATATTTGTCCAGAAGTCCCTCTTCAGACTCATGCAGCGACATGCGATGATGCGAAAGGCAGGAAGGTCACAGGCCGGTGGGAGCAGAGCCGTGTGGATCCAAGGCTAGTGGAGGCATGGCTGCTCTGAGCCAGCAAGCAGGAAGATGAAAGCAGAGACACAGGAGGGTTGCAGGGTTCTCCGTATAAGAAGCCCCCACCGCCCCAGGAGACAGCATTCGGCTCTAAGCTGATTGACAGGTTGGAGTCCACCCCTCCACCTGTACACATCTTCAAGTTGACATTCTGTAAGTACCATGGTGACTCTATAGGACAGAGTTGCACTGCTGTGTGGGTTTCCAAGACTGTAAAGCTTTGAGTAGAAACCTCATCTTTCTGTTGAATCGCTGATAGCTTCCAACTGCCGGCCTTGAACTTAGCGGTGCAACCGCATGGTCCACAATGCCACCAGGATGCCTATTCTAACTCACAGGGACCCCATATAAGGATTTCAAGACCAAACCTTTACAGGAGCAAGCACCCGCCTCTTTTTCTCATAGAGAAGACGATGTGTTTGAACCACAGACTTTGTGGTTAGAAGCCCAGTCCCTAACTTGCACCACCACTAGGCCTCCTTGGTCCTCTTGGGCAATGCTTGTTTTTCCTGGAGTCTTTGAGAGGGGCTGTTGACTTTAAACATGCATCATAAAATTAAAAGCACCTGGAGAGAGTGGTCATTTCAGCCTGGACATTGATCCCCTGCTCCTGAGCAGCCTGCTGTTAGAATCTACCAGTCTTC
>NW_022103968.1:63125862-63127622 GCF_000313985.2 Echinops telfairi | reverse complement strand
GAGAGTTATAGAAATGAGAAATGCAGAAGAGGTGTAAAAATATGCTCATTCTCTCATAAGAAATGAACAATAACCATGGAGCTAAATTAGTAAACTATCAGAAGGGAAAAATGAACGTTTGATAAACCCTACTCCAGCCAAAGAAGCACACTGGGAGGAATATAAGAATGAAAGGCAACGGAAGTAGACACGATTACAGCCGTCCTGCAAAAACAGTGATCTATGAGTAAACAGACGTACGGACAGACACACAGGCTGAACAGACGTGAGAAGGAGAATTGGACTTCAAAATGTTGGTAAAAGTGGACTTAGAAGGCAATGGTATTTTTTCACAAACTTTTTGAAGTCCTCTTGTACCCCCAAGTATATATACAGGTTTGACAGAGACTATTCCAACACATGTAGTTACAGATGCTGCAAACATACCCATAAATGAGGCGGAATACACGGGGGAAATGATGACAACTTCTGAGACATAACCAAACGCATTGAGGGAATGTCTCTGGGCCTGGGGACTCGGGACCATCGGCTCAGCTGTAGGTCAATTGGCACAAAGAGAATGTTCTACATCCTACTTTGTCGAGTAGCGACTGGGGTCTTAAACCTTTGCGAGCACCCACCTAGCGTGGAAACGATTGGTCTCTGTCCATCTACAGCAGTGGTTCTCCACCTTCCTAAGGCCGCGGCCCTTTCATACAGCTCCTCATGTCGTGGTAAACCCCCAACCATAAAATTATTTTTTGTTGCTACTTCACAACTGTCATTGTGCTACTGTTATGAATCGGGTGACCCCTGTGAAAGGGTCGTTCGATGCCCAAAGGGGTCGTGACCCCCAGGTTGAGAACTGCTATCTAGAGCAAAGATGTGGGAAGAAAAAAATAAAAGATTATAGACATAATTACCATATATACTCATGTATAAGCCGGGGTTTCCGGCACAATTTTTGTTGTGGTTTTTGTGGTAGTATTAGGTGCCTTGGCTGATATTCAGGTCAGCTTATATTCAAGTATATACGGTAGTCAATGGACTGATTAATCACAGGAGCCTCAGCTTCCATAACCCTAAGACAGGGTGCCAAACTACTACAGACGACTCTGAAAGGGATCACAGAAGGAAGTCCTGCGTAGAATGGAGGAGAAATGCAGGACAAAACTCAAGAGCACAAAGCAATGCCATGCTTACAGGTCTGAGAGAGAATGGCAGACCCTCCAGGACTATGGCCCCAAACTGAAGTTCCCTGGTGGCTCTGTCTTCAACATCAGACATGTCTCTGTGGTGAGCAGTGACATCAGAGAGGAATGTATGCACTGCTTAGAATAAGCAACTATCTGAGATAACAAGACAGCATTGACCAAGGACAACATTCAGAAAGCAAGAAACCGTCGAAAAGAAAGAAGGGGAAATGGGAATCCCAGGGAGAAAATGGGGTAAATTATGTTACATTCTGGGGTTTGCAATTAATCACATGAAACAAAATATGTATGAATTGTGGAATGGAAAACTGGCTTTCGCTGTACATCTTTACCATATTCAGAATAAAAGTTACTGGTTTTTTAAATTGGTGCTGACAAGGATATGGAGACAGGTACTTGCACATATATTTGGTAAAAGGAGAAATGGCCGCAGTGTGTTTGCAGGTTAATTTAAACTTTTCTATCAACATTTTCAGGGCATATATTTTTGACCTTAAGGATTTGATCACATCACTCAGATAAATGTACTAAAATTTCATTTCAAATTGGAGACAAAGTAAAGATGTC
>NW_022103968.1:63119670-63121189 GCF_000313985.2 Echinops telfairi | reverse complement strand
AACAAAACAACAACAACATCAAGAACAAGCCAATGACAAAACAAAACAAAACACAACAAGAAAGAAAAGCTTGTGGTTAGTTTAAGGACTGTTTGTTGGCCTTAGGCGTATTTTCCAGTCAAGGCTGTTGGGGCACCAAGCCCTAGCACCAAAGTCTATTTTTGGTATTCCCTGGGGACTTCATTGCTCTGCTCCCCTTGCTGTTCTGTTCCACGCCCTTAGTGTTTTGCCTCAGTGTGGTGGGATCAGATCGGGCGGAATTCCCACACTGTGTCTCCAGTGTTGTTCCCTGTAGGGCATTGGGTCAGGGAGGGATGGCTGTCGATTTTTTTGCTCGAGTACTCTGTATACATCACTCCATTAGCTGCTTGCCTGCGTGGTTTCTGCTGAGAAGTCTGAGGTGATTTTCTTTGCTGACCTTTGTGTGTAATTGATGTCTTTTCTCTGGCTGCTGTTGGCATTTTCCGTTGTCATTGGTGTTGGACATCTTGACTACAATATGCTGAGGACTTCCTGCTGGGATCTCACCTGGCTGGGGTTCTTTTGGCTACCGAATAGTTTCTCTTTTCTCCTTCAGACATCCAGGAAAGCTCTCTTGCAGGAACTCTTGGACTATTGTCTGTGGGAATGTCTTTGCTTCTTCCCCTTCTTGAATCCCTATCAGACACAGATTGTTCCTTTTGTGTCCCATGATGCTCTTCTCTGTCTCTTTTGCAGTTTTTGTTATCTGTTTCTCTTTGAGGTTGGAATCTATAGACTTGTCTTCTAGCTCACTAATTCGGGTTCCACCTCTTCAATTCTGTTTCTCTATAGTGTCATTTGGTTCCTTCACAGTGCTGTTTACTTCTGCTGTTGTAGTATTTGATTTTTGTGTTTCTGTTTTGAGTTTCTCTAGTGAGGTTACTCGCTTTTCTGTTGTTTCATTGTTTCCATTCAGACTCTTCCTTCAGCTGTTGCATAAGTGCCATCATCATTCTTTTAAACTATTTTAAGGTAAATCCATATCCTGTTCAATTTCAGGCATTACATTTGGGTCTGGTTGGTATTTGGTTATTTCTTTCTGTTTCTCTTGTGTGTGTGTGTGTGTGTGTGTGTGCGCGCCAATATCTTCTGTTGTTCCCTTGGCATCTTGAAGTCGCTATTAGGGATGTTAGGTAGGTGGTGTCATGTGGGAGTGGTTAACTCTCTTAGGTGGTGCAGTAGGGGGTGATGGACAGTTTGTATTAAGTATCTGGGGAGAGTGTTTTATTCAGAGAGTTGGGAAGGAGTTGGGGAGGAAGTGTTGGGGGGAGAGTGAAAGGAACAATAGGCAAAATAAAAAATGGGAGGGATCAGGTAGTGTTATTTGGTACATTAAAGAAAGACAATGTCAGTCCCCAAAGTGCTGCTTTGCAGCGATGAAGGAATGGGCAATAACATTTGATAGACACCAATATATTTTAATGTAGATTAGTGGCTTTATGAGTGTGAGAAAGACAGAACAAACAGGTCTGACAATAAGAAAGGTAAAACTAAAGGA
>NW_022103968.1:63116657-63119133 GCF_000313985.2 Echinops telfairi | reverse complement strand
AGTGGCAATACCAGGAGGGGAAGGGGAAGGGGAAGGTTGGGGGAGAAAGGGGAAACCAATCACAATGTCTACACATAAACCCCTCCTAGACAGACAGACATTAGAAAAGTGGATGAAGGGGCATGTCGATCAGTGTAAGACATGACAAAATAATAATAATTTATAAATTATCAAGGAGGGAGAGTGTGGGAGGGAGGGAAAAAATGAGGAGCTGATATCAAGAGCTCAAGTGGAAAGAAAGTGTTTTGAAAATGATGAAGGCAACATATGTACGAATGTGCTTGACACAATGGATTTGTGTATGGATTGTGATGAAAGCTGTATGAGCCCCTAATACAATGTTTTAAAAAGAGAGAGCAAAATACTACTGGGAAAAAACAGTACTAGAGTAAGATGTAGGAGCGTTATTAATGTATGCTTTTTGGGCTCTAAGCTTTGCCCAGGAGGGTAGTCTCTGTTGTGTTGCTAACTTCTGGACAGATGGTATGTTAAGGGACTGGAAAGTAAATGATCTCATTTGGAAGGGAAGAGGTCAAGTACCATATATACTCGAGTACAAGCCAACCCGAATACCTGCTGAGGCACCTATTTTTACCACAAAAACTGCACTAAATTATATTTCCTCCTGTCCTTACATATATCCACAAATAGCAAAGTCCTCATTGAGGATGACTTTTAAGGATAATGCACAATTGTGTAAAGGGGGGCAGGGGGAGCAGAGGAGTGTTGAACACAGAGCAACAGCGATGCCAGCACAAAGAGGCACTGCGCCCCCCCCCCCACCTTGTCCTGAGGGTGGGGTGGAGCAGCAGGACTGCTTGGAGCAGAGGTCTCTGGTGCAGCTGGGGGTATGTTTGCTCCCTTGTGATCTTGTAGGGTCAGAGGAGGGTTGAGCTTTAGGCTAGGGGAATGATTTTGGTGTGTGGGATGGCTGGAGTCTGGTATTCTGGTGATTTAAGTTAATTACCTTGAGAGAATGGACCACTGGTGAATCAGGTCAGAGGGGATGGGGTTTCTTCTTTTTGGACGGTGGGGGGGGCCACGTGGGGCTGGGGGCATGGGGTCTATTCCTATCACCTACCTAGGTAACCTAGGAGGGTGGAATAAAGCAACGACCTACTCAGAGGGCAGGTGTGAGAGGCTGGGTGTACTGACTAGCATACTATGTGGGCTGAGTGGCCTCTGGGTCCCTAGGACTGTCTCCAGTGGGTAAACCTACTGCGCTGTAGAAGCTGCTGCTAGTGAACCTGGTTTTCTCCCTGCTCTGTTATGCCAAAACTTTGTTAATGAACCAGATGTGTGATGGTGGCAGTCTGGGGGAGTTTAAAAAGTAAACAAAAGAAAGCCCCAGAGTGATCGGGTTTTCTAAGGTCTCCGTCTCTTGGAGTGTCTTGGTATTGGGGGGCTGTGCCCTAAGAAACCTTAGGGCAGGGGCATTAGACTTGCCAGTGGGGCAGGAGCTCACTTGTCTCTGTATGCCTGCCCTGGACTCGCCCTCCCGAGTGCCCGTAGGCTGTGTTGGCCTCGGCTCTTGGAGGTCCAGGTCTGTGCAGGCTCCACCTGGGTTCTTCTGGGTTGGGTGGAGGGTCAAAACGAGTTCTCCTGTCGTCCACCTGGGTCTGATCCCTTACAGGTACCTCCCTGTCTCTCTGCCTCCCCTCACCCCCAGGTAGCTCCCCTCTGCAGGCCTGGGAATCTGGGCTTCACTAGCCGAATGCTGCAAGAATGTGACCCAGGGAATTCTACCATCACGACTCTCTAGTTTTAGTAAATTTGTGTCTGGAAGGATAGCATATCCCAGTCAGTGACTTTTTGCACTGTTCCCTGCAGAGCCCCTGCTGTGTTCGCTCTTGGCTGGGAATTTGTTGAGGATTTTCGCATCGTGTTCATGAGGGATATTGGTCTATAATGTTCTTTAAATGATGGCATTGTTTGGTTTGGGTATGGGGTTATTCTTAGGTGGTAAAAAAAAGATTTTGAGAATATTCCAATTTTTCCTATACTCTGGAATAGTTTGAGTAGAATTGGTGTCAGCTCTTCTCTGGATGTTTAGCAGAATTCTCCAAAGAAAGTACCTGAGTGAGGAATTTGTTTAGTGTCTTGTTTTGTTTTGTTTGTTTTTTAAAATAACCTGTTAGCTTTCTTCTTTTGTTAGGTACCGATTCAAATTTTCTACCTCAAGTTATGTTCGTTTGGGTAGGTTCTGTGTTTCTAGAAAGTGCTTTGGTCCAGGTTTTTAAATTTCTGGGAGTACAGTTCTTCATAGTGTACTGTTATTATCATTTTTATTCCATTTGTGTCCTTGTGACGTAACCTACGTAATTTTTTTTGGTATTTGGTTATTTCTTTCTGTTTCTCGTGTGTGTGTGTGTGTGTGTGTGTGTGTGTGTGTGCGTGCGCGCGCCAATATCTTCTGTTGTTCCCTTGGCATCTTGAAGTCGCTATTAGGGATGTTAGGTAGGTGGTGTCATGTGGG
>NW_022103968.1:63114976-63116557 GCF_000313985.2 Echinops telfairi | reverse complement strand
TGGTTTGCCAAGTCTATCAGCCTGATCAGAAACCAACTTTGAGTCTTGTGGATTCTTTCTACTGTTTCGCTTGCTTCTTCTTGAGTCTGTAACTGTCTTCTTCTGGGGGCAGTGAGCTTCTTCTGCTTCCCTGCTGCTTTTATGTTTGTTGGTGACAGTGGGTGGAGGTGCTGGTTTTGGCTCTTTCTGCTTTCTTGATATGTCGATTGCTATCAACTGTCCTCTGAGCACTGCTTTTGCTGGAATGGTTTCATTCTTGATTGATTCAAGGAACTTTTAAGTTACATTTCTAAATTTTTCCTATTACCCAGTAGTTTCTAAGCAGGATTATTTAGTTTCCACCCCCTGATCTTCCACTTGCTGATGTCTAAATTTCAAGCATGGTGATCTGAGACAATATTTTGAGGTTTTAAAATTTATTGAGGCTTGCTTTGTGGTCTAACATAGGGTCTATTCTGAAGCATGTTCCACGTGTGCTGAAAAAACATGTATATTGTGTTGGTGGATGGCATGTTCTGTATGTGTCTGAGGTCTATTGAATGGGTTGCTACTGAGAACTTCTGAACCTTGTTGAGATTTCTCTATTCTTTTCTTTATTCCAATATGATATATTAAATTTCCTATTGTTATTTTTTTTAAGAAGGAAGCATCATTAATTGGGGGTGGTGGTTTCCATTCAAAATTTATCTTTTTATAGAGTAGGTGGGTAGAGTTGTCTTTCGTGTGTTACATATCCTATCAACCATAGGATAAGGCTCTCCTATTCTGCTGGGTCTGGGCAAGGTCCTTGTCTGCTTGCAACATCTGTGGGCTTAACCTGCCGCAGACAGCACGGTGTACATGTGCTTCAGCATGACCTTGGGTCTGGGAGGGTCACTGGGTAGGGACTGCTGGTCCACGAAGAACTCTGATCCAGGTCTCCTTTCTTGCAGTAGTCAGACCCTGCTTCTCCTACTGTTATTATGGAGGTATCCGTTACTCTTTTAAATTCCATAGCACTTGATTTGCATATTGTGGGACTCTTTCCTTAGTTATGTAGATATTTATTACAGTTATGTCCTCTTGGATTATATAATGCCCCTCCTTGTCCTTTAGCTAATTTTTTTTCTTAAGGTCTACTTTATTAGAAATTAATATTGCCACTCCTGTTTTGTTGTTGTTGTCATCTATATATGTTTTCCTATCCTTTGATTTTCAGCTTCTTTTGTGTTTCTGTCTAAGATGTGTCTCTTGTAGACAGCATATGATAAGCTATGTTTCCTTATCTATTCTGCTAATCCCTGTGTTTGGCTGGAATATGTAATCCATTTGCATTCATTGCAATGAATGATGGTAATAAACATACTGCTGTCCTTTTGTGTGTATTTATGTGTCTCTGTGTGCTGTTGATAGAAAATTTGTTGTCTGTATTTTTCTGTGCTGAGTTCCTTTTGTTTGCAGATTGTCTTATTGTTTCCTTTGCTACTGTTGTTTTAGTGTTTACTAAGATGTTATGATTTGGGGCAGTGGTTCTCAACCCCCCTAATGCTGCGACCCTTGAACACAGTTCCTCATGTTGTGGTGACCTCCAACCATAAAAGT
>NW_022103968.1:63111463-63113473 GCF_000313985.2 Echinops telfairi | reverse complement strand
CTTGACACAATAGATGGATGCATGGATTGTGATAAGAGCTGTAAGAGCCCCCAATAAAATGATTTATTTATTTTTTTAAAAAGAAACCAGCATTTAATCTTATTGGCTCTTCTTTGCAAGTAACTTTTTTTTTTTTAAAGCTGCCTTCAGGATTCTTTGGTTTGGAAAGTTTGATGATATGTCCTGGTAATGTTCTTTTGGGGTCTGTCCTATTTTGAATTTGTTGAACACCTTAAATGCATATTCTCTCATCTTTCATGATATTAAGAAATTTCTCTTCCAAAAAATCTACAATTTTTTTGGTGATCTTTTTTGGTGTCTGTTTCTGTCCTGGAATTCTGACCACACGTACTTTTCTTCTGGATGGTGTCCCACATAATTCCTGAGCTTTCTTCTTTTTTGGCTTTAACAAACAAGCCATCTCTTTCTTCCTGTTTTAGAGGCGAGAAGTCCAAATTCTTGGTCCAGCTCTAGAGGAAGGCTTTCTTTTTCTTTTGGCTTTGGAGGAGGGTCTTTGTCTCTGTAGAGATCTCCACTTGTCCCGGCATCGGAACGACTCTGGGTCGAAGAGGGTCTCCATGCAGCGACCCTGCATTCAGAGTGGCGCTTTGCTCACAGCTCTTCTTGCTTGGTGGTCGTCCACCCCTCACATTCTGTGTCCTCCTTTCCCCGGTTATCTAGTGCTAGATAAAAGGTGATGTGTGCCACACACTAGGGGGACTCCCATTGCCACCAAGACTGCAAATTGAGCAAGCTTGTTGCAGCTCATCCTAATACCTAACCATAATCTCTTACCTAATCCCTAAGCCTAACCCTAATCCCTTACCTAATCCCTAAGCCTAACCCTAATCCCTTACCTAATCCCTAAGCCTAACCCTAATCCCTTACCTAATCCCTAACCATAACCCTAATCCCTTACCTAATCCCTAACCATAACCCTAATCCCTTACCTAATCCCTAACCCTAATCCCTAACCCTAACCTAATCCCTAACCCTAACCCTAACCCTAGTCCCTTACCTAATCCCTAACCATAACCCTAATCCCTTACCTAATCCCTAACCCTAACCCTAATCCCTAACCCTAACCCTAATCCCTTTAAAACTGCTGGTGTTAGGTTTCTAGGATGGTTTCCCCCTATTCTTGCTTCTCAACTCTGAAAGAATTCACACAGCAGAAGCACTTTTGTAAATCCAAGTAATTTTTAGGAGGGAAAGGAAAGTTTCGGGTAATACAGCTTCAGAAATTACACACTGTCTCAGGAAAGTACCCAAGGCCATGAGGGGGATGGTGCAAGAGTTCACGGCTGAAGATGACCGCTTCAGGGGAGTGTGAAGAACCCCATGGAAAGGGACTGCCAGGGCAGACAAAGGAAGAAGAGCAAGACTGCCCTTGGCCTCTGCTTTTTATCCTGACCCACCCCAGCGTGGTTGAAGGTATTGGTCGTTCTCAGTGGCTGAATTCAGGCGCATGTGTGACATAATGTTGCTGGTGCCTAGTGTGTATGCTCAGATTGACCTTTACCTGTACCTAGGTGACCTTGTTCTAAGCATGCCCAGCTTTGAATTGTCCCCATTGGTGTCTAATGGGTGCCTGGTTACTGCCAAACCCCTTTATTGTGGCATGGCCAGCTAGTTTCATTTAATGTAAGTATAGGGGGTGGAGACAACCTTCTTTATCCCCAGTCTTCCTATCTGTCAGTGGGTTGATCACATTAGATTATAGCATGAGGGACAATCACATCATTACATAATTAGTAAATTACATTATTACCCGATTGCCAAACCAATGAGAATCATGGCCCAGTGCGGTTGACACATATTTTTGGGACACATAGTTCAATCTATGATATGGGGGCTGGCTGAGACTATAGATGCCTTTTTTTAAATTGTCCCTATTGTAGTTTACTATTAAAAGATTTGTCTCCATCATTTCTTGGCCTTTTGGCTAAGATCAAGTGTAGTATCTGTTCTTATCAGTTTAATATCTGAGACGTCCTCTATCCGAGGACA
>NW_022103968.1:63095370-63111363 GCF_000313985.2 Echinops telfairi | reverse complement strand
CTTGGTCCAGCTCTAGAGGAAGGCTTTCTTTTTCTTTTGGCTTTGGAGGAGGGTCTTTGTCTCTGTAGAGATCTCCACTTGTCCCGGCATCGGAATGACTCTGGGTCGAAGAGGGTCTCCATGCAGCGACCCTGCATTCAGAGCGGCGCTTTGCTCACAGCTCTTCTTGCTTGGTGGTCGTCCACCCCTCACATTCTGTGTCCTCCTTTCCCCGGTTATCTAGTGCGAGATAAAAGGTGATGTGTGCCACACACTAGGGGGACTCCCATTGCCACCAAGACTGCAAATTGAGCAAGCTTGTTGCAGCTCACCCTAATACCTAACCATAATCTCTTACCTAATCCCCAAACCTAACCCTAATCCCTTACCTAATCCCTAACCATAACCCTAATCCCTTACCTAATCCCTAACCATAACCCTAATCCCTTACCTAATCCCTAACCCTAATCCCTAACCCTAACCTAATCCCTAACCCTAACCCTAACCCTAGTCCCTTACCTAATCCCTAACCATAACCCTAATCCCTTACCTAATCCCTAACCCTAACCCTAATCCCTAACCCTAACCCTAATCCCTTTAAAACTGCTGGTGTTAGGTTTCTAGGATGGTTTCCCCCTATTCTTGCTTCTCAACTCTGAAAGAATTCACACAGCAGAAGCACTTTTGTAAATCCAAGTAATTTTTAGGAGGGAAAGGAAAGTTTCGGGTAATACAGCTTCAGAAATTACACACTGTCTCAGGAAAGTACCCAAGGCCATGAGGGGGATGGTGCAAGAGTTCACGGCTGAAGATGACCGCTTCAGGGGAGTGTGAAGAACCCCATGGAAAGGGACTGCCAGGGCAGACAAAGGAAGAAGAGCAAGACTGCCCTTGGCCTCTGCTTTTTATCCTGACCCACCCCAGCGTGGTTGAAGGTATTGGTCGTTCTCAGTGGCTGAATTCAGGCGCATGTGTGACATAATGTTGCTGGTGCCTAGTGTGTATGCTCAGATTGACCTTTACCTGTACCTAGGTGACCTTGTTCTAAGCATGCCCAGCTTTGAATTGTCCCCATTGGTGTCTAATGGGTGCCTGGTTACTGCCAAACCCCTTTATTGTGGCATGGCCAGCTAGTTTCATTTAATGTAAGTATAGGGGGTGGAGACAACCTTCTTTATCCCCAGTCTTCCTATCTGTCAGTGGGTTGATCACATTAGATTATAGCATGAGGGACAATCACATCATTACATAATTAGTAAATTACATTATTACCCGATTGCCAAACCAATGAGAATCATGGCCCAGTGCGGTTGACACATATTTTTGGGACACATAGTTCAATCTATGATATGGGGGCTGGCTGAGACTATAGATGCCTTTTTTTAAATTGTCCCTATTGTAGTTTACTATTAAAAGATTTGTCTCCATCATTTCTTGGCCTTTTGGCTAAGATCAAGTGTAGTATCTGTTCTTATCAGTTTAATATCTGAGACGTCCTCTATCCGAGGACAGTATATTAAATGGATCTTTAGAGCAGGGAGATGGAATAGGAGCTTGCTCTGTCCACTCCACACATCGACCTGGTAGTGCAGTACCTCCAGGAATGGTGTACCTCCTTTGGGGGACTAAAAAATAAAATAAAATAAAAGATTTGTCTTCAATTTTGCTAATTCTGAATTCCATGGATTCAATTCCACTCCTTTCCCCTGGCAGCCACTCTCGCTCACTGTTGCTGAGGTGAGTCTTGCTCTTAGCAGACCTGTAGGGCAGAGCAGACCTGCCCCTGTGCGTTTCTGATATTGCAAATCTTATGGGAATAGAAAGCCTCCTCTTGGGAGCAGTGGGTGGTTTTGAACTACTGGCCTTGAAGTTAGCAGCCCAACGTGTAAACCCTGACGCCACCAGAGTTCTTGTCCCTCTCAGGGTGTTCTCTGTTCTGACACTTCAGCATTCGTCTTTGGATCTTATTGACTGTGTGCGGACGGTTTCTCATGTTCGGTCACTTTGTCACGTTGCTCATGTTGCTTTCTTGAAGTCTTTACTATGAACGCTTCCATAATTTTAGCTGTGGCTTCCTTGATTTCTTTCCTCGTCTGCTGAGAGAACCTTCTGGACTTGGCACCCAATCGTCCCAGTAGTATTTCTCCTCCAGAGGGTTTTCTAAGCCTGTATTTTGGTCACTTGTTGGCGGCATCTTGACCTGTGGACTTTGTGTATCTCTGCGGGTGTGCATTTAAAATGTTCTGTTGTATCCAGTGCATTGAAAAATTAATTTGTTGATGTTGTTATGGTTTGCTTTACCTTGCTTTTTGTTTAGTTTTATTCTAATGTACCTGGGCGATGGGGTGGGTATGTTACTCTAGTCACGGTTTGGTGGCCCTGGGGGCCACTGCCTGTGTTCAGGGAGAGTTGGTGGCAGGTGGGAATGTGGGTGTAGGGCTCTGATCACCGGTCGTGCAGAGCATCTGAGAGCAGGCTGGATGCTGATTCAGAGGTGCTAGAGTGGGTAAGGTCACTTGCCCAGGGGGAAGTATTAAACATATTGGTATGACTGGGGAGTTTGATATGTTTGCATATAGTTTTAATTTTTTAGACTTGGGCCTGCTTTACTTTTTTAAGTTGTGTAGATGCTTGTTTTATATGTTTATATTGGTAGGCATTTATTTATCGTTGCCGCCTCTCCTCTCTATTAATTCAAGCTTTGATTCTTTACCATGAACCACTGGCTCGGGTTCCAGAACATTCTCTTTGATGGAGAATAGGGATCTTTTTTTTAATCATCTCAGTTTAACTCTGCACCATCTGAACCTTACAGTGCCTCTGGCCTGCGGATGTAGTTAATCTTTGTGGCACCAATGAAGGTTCTTCCTTAGTGTATCCTCATTCTGTGTTGAAGCCTTCAATCTGCAGCCTCCTGCCAGCCTCTCTTTCCTGGTGCTGCAGGCGGTGGCTCCCTCGCCTTCCATCCTCTGTCTGGGTCTCTGATAAAGCTGTACAGCCTCTCCTTTTATCCCCCTGTACCAACTGTTTTCAGGGCTCAGAATCAAGGCGTAGGATCTGGGGCCTGAGCCATCTCTCCTTTGAAAGTTTCCATCCTTGCTTTCCTGAAGGGCAGGGTAGCTTAGTTCAGCACGAGCTCGTTGGATCTGAGGACACTAGAGAGTACAGTGGGGAATCAGAGCAGAAACAACCCCCAAAGGGCTTAACAGTCCACCTGGATCCACCAGGGCAAAGCAATTATAATGCAAATTGTTTTAGAATCATCTCGTGCCCAAAGTAATGTTTCAGCACATTCTTGGCTTTCCCTGTAGATCCTTCAATCTCTTAGGGAACCAGGAAAATGGATGGTAATGTGCTGGAGCGAGCATTTGAATGTAAAGGATGTCCCGTTCTGGTTTTCGGGAACCCCCCGGACTCAAAGGGAAGACATGTGCTTCAAGGCACAAAGGGAAGGATCCGCTTGGTCTCTTCAGAGGAGAGTTAGGAAACAGTCGTTGAAAGCTGAAAGCCCTTGGACCTTGGGTAAAGGAGGTGTGTGTCCGTAGGTGAGGAAGCCGAGTGTGAACGTGAGGTGGATGTGTTTCCGTGCGTGAAGCCGTGGATGTAGGGGGGGTGTAGGAATGTGGAGGAGTGTTCAGGGTCCCTTCCCCCACGAGCATCAAAATTGCAAGAACCAACAGATTAAGTGCTGCTGACCCCCGAGACAAGCAGCTCGGTTTCCAAGGGAACCACATGCCTCCATCAAGCACCCCCTTCCAGAGGGAGGGTGAGCAGATGGAGCAGTCCTGCAGAGTGCAGCCCAGGGAGCAGCGTCCTCAGCCCTGGCTTCCTTTCGGAGGGACCATGAGCAAGTCATCTACCGCCTTTCTCCAGATGGGCTTTTCCTGGCAGGTTGTGCTGGTGGCGGTGGAGTCCCTGAGCAGGTCCTTGTCTTGGTGGGCAGGTGGATGGAGAACTGAGTTATACGTCAGGACTCTGGATAGCCTTGGGGACAGTTCCATTGCTCTCTGATTTCCCATATGCGTAATGGAAAGCATTGGGCACACTCTCTAAGGATCCTGCCACCTTGACTTTCACCTGAGACCGGCTCCCTCTCCTGTCAAGGTTCGCCCCCGACTCAAATAATTTACCAAACCTGATGAAGCAGGGGTGGAGGGCCCAGGGAAGCCAGTCTCCTTGCCCATCTGTCCCTGCAGCCCCCACTGTGCCATCTCTGAAGCAACCAGTGCCCCCTATCCTCAGCAAGAGAGTGGAGACACCAAGTGGAAAATGGGCATTTTTCTCAGCAGCTTCAAGTCAGAGCAGAAACCAGAGGTAAGATATCAGAAAGATGCTCTGAACTCGGGAGAAGTGCCCTGGCCTCATGTCCCTTCAGCCCATAGACCTAAAACGGGGCGATTAGAAAGTGACGATCAGGGGCCAGCCACTATTCAAGGCACCCTGGCTCTCAGATCTGCCCATCCTCCACAGAATCCAGTGTGATACGGCCAAACGCAGATCAGGAACAGAGGCCTGCATGGGCAGCCTTGGAGTTGGCCGGTCTGGTGTCCCACTCAGCTCTTCTTTATTGCTGTGACCAGGGACAAGTCCCTAACATCCCTGAGCCCCACAGACAGCTTCCTCCTTGGGGTTGTGGGGATAACATGAGGGGACCAGAGAGGTAACACGTGGAATGCTGGGCACATGGAAAGTGCTCAGCAAGTGGCTGATGCTTTCTATGAGGAAGTGTTTGCACAGAGTCTCTGACTTGCTCAAGCAGTTACGCTCTTGACTACTAGTCAAAGGGTTAGTAGTTCAAGCCCACCTAGAAGTACCCAGGAAGACAGGTCTGGTCATGTGCTTCTCAAAGCTCACACTCTTGAAACCCCTATAGAGCAGTTCTACTCCGTGCACTTGGGGTGACCAGGAGTGGAAATGGACTCATTAGCAACTAACAGTGGATCCCCTAGACCATAGGGTGTAAAGGATTGTTCCCAGTGCTGACCGCACACTAAGGGAGATTTTTAGAGTGCCCCAGGTCCATACCTGACTCCAGCATATCATAGGATGAGACCCATGATATCAAGAACAATGGCTCGCGCAGTTGTAGAAGCAGTTAAGCGCCTCTGGTTGTCAGAGTTTTCTTGCTGGATGCTTGTCCTGGCTCACGTGCCTGCCTGGAGCAGGAAAGTCGGGAAGCCAGAACAGAGGCAGAGACAGACTGGCGGATCGGATGTGACAGTAGGTCACAGACTGCACCTAGGGTCGTCAGGACCACCGGAAGATGTCCCAAGAGACCAGACGCAGGTCCAGGCCAGCAGGAAGGAGAAAGAAAGGGCCATTTCTCCGCAGTATCTCTTTTATTGATATCAAATAGGCCACATCACCAAGGAGACATCATCAGACCTAGACCTTACGGGAGAAGGCTTGCCACCAATCAAGGAGAATCCTGGCCAGCTCAAGTTGACACAAAATCTAATGATCACGCTGATTATATAAAATATTCTGGCATTTTAGCTGTAATATTGTGGTAATTAGTATTTGTGAACATATATTAATGCCTTTTGGGGGAAAAAATTACCTTTTTGAGATTTAAGTAGTAATTAAAGGAAAGGAAACCAAATTACAGCTCCCACTCAGTTACTAATAATGCTATAACTAATGATGTGACAAGTCAATATAAAAAGATTTTATGAAATAATATTTTTGATAATATTCCGATCACCTAAAATATTACATTTAGGTGATTTATAATGCTATTTACCACATATTATCCTATGATTAAAATTGATAATAAACATTACTAATTAAGGATTCTATGTTAAGTTGGGTTGACTAGAGAAACAAATCCAGTGACACGCCTATATCAAGAAGTAATTATATATTAGGAAAACATCCGAGCCCAGTCCAACTCAAGTCCATAGCCCAGTACTGGTCCATAAGTCCCTCTTCAGACTCATGAAGCCACATGCCATGCTGAAGAACGCACGAGGATCACAGGCCAATGGAATGCCCCCTTGTGTGGAACCAACTGTGGTGGAAGCATCTCCAGGGCTCTCTAAGGTCTCAGCATGGCGTCCACAGGAGGGTAAAGGCAGAGAGAGCATGGCCTACCTCCAGGGAGAAAGAAAGAGGCAGCCTCAGAGGGCCATTTATTGAGCCATTTATCTTTGTCGCCCTCCAAACTCCACCCACATGGTCTTAAGGGAGCCAGGTTGGCACACAAAAAACTATCATAGCCCACCCCTTCACTCTTTTTTTACCTTCAAGTTGACATGAAATTATGTAACTATCACAGATTCTATATGATCTCATATGGAAAGAAGTGTATGGGCTAGGGGCGACACCATGAATTACTGCACTGGCTACAACATTTTCAACTTCAACAATTTTTCCCTATGGACTAAATGCAGGATATGATAGTTTCCATACATTGGACAAGAAGCTGGGGAAATGTGGGTCCCTTAGAAGAAGGTAACAAACAAGGTGAGCCCAACAGTTTCACCAGCTTATTGCTCCAACTAGAGGAAGCTGCCATTTGCATTCAAGGTAAACAAAGGGACTAGGATTTATGTGGCAAAGTTCTGGGGAGGAGAGAGAGGGATTCCGCACCCTGCCAGGTACTGCACCACCCTCACAATCATTCTATTGAGCCATTGTGTCCATCCACCTCATTGAAGGTCTGTTCAGTTTATGCTAACCTTCTACTCTACTGAGCATGTCCTTGCCACTGGTCCCTCCTGATAACATGCCCAAAGTATGAGAGACAGTCTGAGGACTTTGGCTAAGAACTGAAATGAATCATTAGAAAGTAATAGGCTAAACAATGGAGTGACATAATTAAAATATTAGCAGGAAAGAACAAAACTGGGGACCCAGAATTTAATACCCGAGGAGAAAAATACATATATATATATTTCACAGTGAAATAAAAATAAAGCATTTCTGAATCAACAAAAGCTAAGAAAAGTCATTGCCACTTGTAAAGTGTCTTCTAACGTCCCCCTTTGACTAATTTAAATACTTTCCTTGATCGCCGATTTTGAATAGTTTGATTAAGATATGCCTTGATGTTTTCTCTTTTGTGTTTCAAGTGCTGGGGATTGGTTGAGGTTCTTGGATTTGTAGTTTTCACCAAATTGGGGTGGGTGGGGGGGTGGATCGACTATTGACCTTGCGATGTTTTTCCTCTTGCCCTTGCCCTTCCTCCCAGGGATTCCAGTGATGTTGCTATTAGTCTGCTGGGAGTTATGTCTCAGCTCATTGATGAGATTTTCACTTATGGGAGTCTCATTTTTGATCGTTTAAAGTGCTATGTCTTCACATTCACTCTTTTGCCCTGCCATGTCTGTACTCCCACCCAACACTGAGACGTTACATCTCAGCCATTGTCATTGTCAACTCTAGAGGCTCAATTTGAG
Organism: Echinops telfairi; assembly: GCF_000313985.2. NCBI lineage: Eukaryota > Metazoa > Chordata > Mammalia > Afrosoricida > Tenrecidae > Echinops > Echinops telfairi. The sequence goes on along the minus strand of NW_022103968.1, from coordinate 63,103,984 downwards.
CATCATCCATGTCTTTAATTATTTGAACAGATGGAATGTAGTTATTATAACTATATTGTCTGCTGATTCTAACTTCTTTTTTCAGTCCTGGATAAGTTTGGATTGATTGATTGCTTTCTCTCCTCAATATGGTTCATGTTTTCCTGCTTCTTTAAAGCCTGGTGTTCTTGGATTGGATGCAGACATTGTGAATGTTACCTTGTTGGGTTTGTTTATATTCCTATAAATATTCTTTGGCTCCCCCCCCCCATTTCTTTTTGGAATACAGCTAACTTATGTGAAATGTGTTTGATCCTTTTGAATCTTGCTTTTATCATCTCTTAGGCAGATCTGGAGCAGTGCTGAGACCAGGCCTAATTGCTCCCCACTACTGAAGAAAGACCTTCCCAAGCATTGGCCCCACTTTTCTAGTGTGGCATACAGGAAGAGGAGCTGCCCGGGCTCTGTGTGAGCTTGGGGAACTGGTCTCTCATCCTTTCATGTTGCTTGCTCTCCGGCCTTGGGCAGTTCCTTCACATACATGCAATGACTCTGCTGAGTACTTGAAGGGTCCCTAGTGAAGTCCCAAGGCTCTCTCTCTGCAGCACTTCATCTTTGACCTTCTGTCCTAAGAATTCTAATTGTCTTGGTGTCCCCAAACACTTGGCGTCTTCTCACCTGGAGGCGTACACTAGGCACTGCCGGGATTCCCTCTCCTTGGCAAGGTCTGAAAGCTCTTTGAAGGCAGTTAAGTTGTGACAGCTGTGGACTTACTTGGTTCGTTTTCTGTTTCTCAGAGGTCAATCTCATTCATTGCTTTTGGCCAACATCTTTAAAAGGGTTGCTTTTTATACTTTTGTCTGAATTTTTAAATTATTGCTTGGATGATAAATCGGTAACTTTCATCCCAGTTTGGGAGGAGACTTTTTATATTTCTACTTCAAGATGATACTAATAATGTATTTGTCATGTAATGTGTATCTAGATGTAACATGCATAGTAACAATACACAAAGCATGAGAGCCGAGAAATGGAAGTATACTGTTTAAGGCTGGTACAGTGTTTGTGAAGTGATATAATATTACTGAAGGCAGAGCATGATAAATTAAACATGTAAATTTTAATCCTTGATCAAGTAAGAAAAAAATCAAAGATAATAAAACCAACAGCGTAACTGCACAGAGAAACTAGGAAAAATAACAGAATGATAAACTTAAACAAATGATATCAATACTATCATTAAATTTTAAATTATATATACAAATACACTAAATGATTGAAATTGTAAGCTATGGTAAAAAGGCAAGGTACATGATATGTCGTCTCCCAGAAGTCTATTTTCATATAGGAAGACACAGATAGATAAAAAGTAAAAGGATGCAAAAAGATATACAATGCAAACACTGCTTCAAAGAAAGCTGAAGAGGTTATATCAAAGCAGATTTCCAAACCAAGAATGTTACCAGGGAAAAAGAGAGACATTTCAAAATGATAAATGGGTCGATGAATCAAAAGGATATTAAAATACCAAATGTGTACGTACTGAGCGCCAGCATTTCAAAATATATGAAACAAAAAAAGAACTGGAGAAAATAAACCACAGTTATATTTGTCACTTCGTAATTGTTGGAACAAGTACACAGAAATTCAGTAAGAATAGAGGAGAATTGAGCACAATCAATCAACTTGACCTTATTGATGCTTATAGAGCACTTCATCCAGCAACAGAGTGTACATTCTTTTCACGTCCTCACGGAGCACCGACCAAGGTAGACTGTGTTCTGGCCTTTCAAACAAAGTTTAAAAGATGGGGATCAAGCACAGTATATGTTCTGAACACCACAGAATTTAATTAGAAATCAATAACGGCAATCTCCAAATATTTGGTAAGTGACACGCTCTTAAATTAAGGCTCAAAGAATAAATCAGAATTTTGCATTGGATGAAAGTAAAATCAAAACCTATTAAATTTGATGGATGCAGTTGAAGGAGTACTTAGAGGGAAATGTATAGCATTACCTAGCTAATTCGAATAAAGAAAGGCCTTAAATAAATGATACAAATTTTACCTCACAGCTCAAAAGAGAAAAATTAAGTCAAAAGAAAACAGGAGGACAGAAAGGATAAAGAGAATAACTTTTGTTACCATAGGAAGGCGGGGGGCGGGGGGCCGGGGGGAGGAGGTGGAAGAGAGAGAAGGAAGGCAAGAGCCATGGAGGAGTAAGAGAAGGGAGGAACGCTGCAGAGCGAGCTCTAGAGGGGACAAGAGAAGGAAATGAAATGACCCAAATATCTGAGAGGCACGGACCACCAGAACTCACTCAAGAAGAATCAAAGATTTTGAATAACTCTATAACTATTGTTATTGAACCACAATTCATATAACAAAATATTTCACATAAGGTGAAACTCATGATCCTTTTTTGAATGCTTTAACTAATTAATTAATTAAACATTTTATTGAGGGCTCCTACAGATTTTGTAATGATTCATACATGAATTGTATCAAGGACCTTGGTACTTATGTTGCCACCATTATTTTCTAGACATTTGTTTTCTATTGAGCCCTTGGTGTCAGCTCCGCCCCCGCCTCCCTCCCCCCAAAGACTCATGATCTTAAAATATACGTGCTGGTGGTTTTAATGATAACTGTTCAAAGCTCCCCTATATTGTAGCACCTGCCAGTTAGTGTACCATTTCTTTTGATAGGTTAATATTCCATTGCTTGCATTTTCATTTGTCGATTCATTAAACAAAAACAAACAAGCACACTATCATCAAGTCTATGTCCCTTTGAGTTTCTGAAACTGCAATTGCTTATGGGACTCGAAAGCCCAGTCTCTCTTCTGAGGAGTAGGTAATGGTTTCAAACTGCCAACCTTGCGGATCACAGCCCAACCTGTTAGCACAAACCCCCAGGGCTCCTAGCCATTCACTGGTTGATGTCATTTAGGTTGCTTCTCCTTAGGGGGTATTATAATAATGCTGCTATGAACATTCACATATTTGTGTGAATATATGTTTTCAATGTTCAGGTATATGTGAGGAGGTTTCAAAATGCATGAAAAATTAATGATAATGTAATTTTTCCATGCACTTTTGAAGCCCCTTGTACTCATAGAACCAAAACTGCTGGGTCATATGTTAACCCATGTTTAACTTTTTGATGAACTGTCAAATTATTTTCACCATTTTATATTTCCACCATCAATTTATGAAGATTCCAATTCCTCCTGCTCCTCCTCTTCCTCCTCCTCCGGTTTTTAATTACTAGGGTCATCCTGGATCACTTTACTTTGAAAGAGGCATGGATATGGATCTTTTTCAATTGGCTGGTCTTTAGATTTTTGGGGCCGGGGGTGGGGGTGGGGGGCACAAATGAGCAAGCACTGCCAGCGTTGCTTCTGTACAGAGCCAAGGTCAGGTTTTGTGTTGATGTCTTCATTGCAGCTTGGACTTCTTCCTTCAGTACCACAAATTCTTCTTTAAAAAAAAATCATTTTGGGGGGAGCTCTTACAGATATCCTGGCATTCCATAGTTCAGTCACATCCAGCAGTCTTGTACAGGTGCTACCACATCAGTCTCAAAGCATTTTCTTTTCCCTTGAACCCCTTGATATCAGCTCTCTTTTATCTGCTGCACCCCCCACCCAGCAACCCTTATTTTCATTTTGCCGTATCTTGCACCATTCAATATAGCCATTCACATACAATTTTGTTGTTCAATCCCTCAAGTGGGCTTATACAGTCATCAATGCTATCGGCTCTTCCTCCCCACCCTTCCCATACTTTCAAGGAACCATTACTCCTGTTACTATTTCTGAAGAGTTATCTATCTTGGGTTTTATGTATTGGTTGATCTTAATCATACTTTGACTTTCATGGACTTGTTTGAATCCCCTTCTGCTTCACCTTGAACTTGCATAAGAGCAATTGATTGCTCTGCAGTTGACACCTGGCCTTGTTCTGACTAATAGTATTGAATTTCCCCACTTCTCTTTCCACAGATGTAGTTCCATGCCACGAGGTGCAAGTGCAAAATCCACATTTATGCTGTCAAAAGAGGTTATTTCCAATGAATAAACTGTTGGTCTTGCAAAATTAACCATACCATTACTGGCCTTATTCCTATCACCAAGATGATATTTTTCAATTACTGATCCTTCCGTGTAACTTTTGCATTCCAATCACCAGTACTGATCAATACATCATGATTACATATTTGATCTCTTTCAGACTTCAGATATTGATATTGAAGCATAATGGATTTAATTCATTTTCTTTAGCAAAATGCTGACTGTAGTCCGTCCATTCGATTGCCTGAGCCGGAAGGCCTTGCATCCTCATCAGCGTCTTCATCTGTCTGGTCATCCTAATCTGGGAGCCACCAAGGCTACCACAGGAGCATTTTCACGCACTTCTTCCCACCCCAGCAACTGTGCCCTCTGACTAGACCCTCATCTCTTCATCGGAGCAATCAGGTCTCACAAGTTTCCCATATTACAGGTGCTAAGTGACCCTCCATGCCAGGTGGAGGGCTCCACTATTACTCAGATGATAGCTTCCCGTTGTGCTTACACATCAAGTTCAAAGTCCTCAGCACACTCTCTTCCCAACAAGTTTATGCTCAGTTCCATCTTTATGCCTTTGTCTGTGGTATACTGCCTGCCCTAATGCTCGCAGAAACTCCTCTGCAGCCTGCATACCCAATTCGAATGATCCCTCTTTTTGGAGCCTCCACTGACATGGATTCTGCTTTTCCCTAACCCCTTCCACGACCAGGACAACAGACCTAGCAGCTCAACTTCCAAAATGTAGCACAAGTCTTCCATACCCACTTTTTCCCAGCTCCATGTCTCCATTTGCACTGCCACTTCCTATGGACTGTCCCACAAGTAAACAGCTCCAGACCACAAAGCTCCTCTGCCCTCCTCACTCAGCTTCTATGGGGGGGCTACATTATGGCAGCCTGATCTTTCTGTTTCAAAATTTTCAGACCCGTTGTTCAGTAAGAATATGCTGGATTCTTAATGGATTGATTCTGTCCCACAGTTGGCCCTGGCCTTGTTTGAGTTGATAAGGCACTTCTCCATCGTCTCTTCCCAAAGACGTAGTCAATTTGATTCCTGTGTATGCCATTTGGTGAGGTCCATATGATAGTTACCATTTATGTTATTGACAAAAAGGTATTTGCAGTGAAATCACTGATCTTGCAAAATGCTTTCGTGGAGTCTCGAGCTTCATGCCTATCACCCAGGGCCATCTTTTCCAATGACCAATCCTTCCTCTTTGTTTCCAACTTTCAAATTCCAATCACCAGTCATTATCATTGCCTCTTGATTGCATGCTTGATCAATTCCAAACTGAAGAAGTTGGTAGAATTCTCCAATTTCTTCATCACTGATTTTAGTGGCCTGTGCATCAATTTGAATAGTAATCGTACTAACTGGTCTCCCTGTACACAGATAGATACGTATCTTTTCGGTGATGAATGTCATGCCATTTCTTTTGAATTATCATTCCTAGCATAATAAACCACACGATTGTCTGATTCAAAATGGACACTATCCATCTGCTTCAATGCCTAGGATTTAGATCTTTGTGCATTCCATTTCAGTTTGACCACATCCAGTTTCCTAGATGTATAGTCTCAAACGATGAATGGGTGTTTCCAGTGGCTGCTCCTGAGTTTGAGCCATACCCCATTGCCCAGTTACATTCTGAGCATCTTCCAACCTCACCGTCTCACCTTCTGCTACTCATATTTTCAGTAGCTACGCCCTTAGTATGCTTCACTGAAGCCTACTCACCATGGATGACCCTGCTAATCATTAAAATACCCGTGGCATTGCTTCCGGCATTGCCGCAACATGTAAGCCACCGTGGTCGGAGGAACTGCCAGAGGAGTGGTGGTGCATAGAACCAGAGGCCGTTGTCGGAAGAGAACAAGGGTGCAGTGCATGGTTTAAAGATCAGGAAAGGTGTGTGTCGGGGGTTGTATCTTTTGCCATGTTTATTCACTCTGCATGCTGAGCAAAATAACCCGAGAAGCTGGACTACGTGAAGAAGAACTTGGCGCGAGGCTTGGAGGAAGGTTCACTAACAACCCGCAATTTGCAAATGACACAACTTTGCTTGTTGACAAACTAGCGAGCTTGAAGCACTTCATCATGTAGATCAAAGAATACAGACCCCAGCATGGATGACAGGATGTAAGGAAAACGAAAATCCCCAGAACTGGACCAATCGACGACATGGTGATAAACAGAGACAAGAAGACAATGTCGAGGAGTTCATTGGACGTGGATCTACCATCAGTGCTCATGGAAGCGGCAGTCAAGAAATCAAGCATTGCACCACACTTGGGAAGACGTCTTTAAAGTATTAACAATCAAGAGGTGGCTTCGAGGCCTCCTGTGGGCCTGACTCAGTCGCAATCTTTCCAGTCATCTCAGACGCCTGTGGAAGCTGGGCAGTGGGAAAAGAAGCCCGCGGACCAATGGATGCGTTTTTACTTTCTTCTCCCACTCCCACTATTATCACCTCTCTTCTCTCCTCTTTGATCGCTTCTCCTTCCTTCTCTCTCTCCACTCTTTTTCTTTTTCCTCCCCCCAATTGAAAAAATTTTGGTTTTTTTAGTGTTTTAAAATATTTAATTTTTTTAATACTAAATAACAAAAAAGAGGGGGGCTGCTAAGGCTACCCCGATAGACCAGGTCAAAGCAGACAAAAGGCACCCACAGAGGCCACCACCTCCCCCCCCAGTCCAGTCGCTGAAACATCAGTATCCCACCACTGCTGGTCACCAAGCCTACGGGGAACGCTGCCTACACAGCAGTCTGACACATCCTTAGAGTAGGTCAAAGGCAACCACCTGAGAGAATCCCTAACAGTAACACAGATAAGGGCCCCCAGGCCTCCCAGGAACATGGGGCCTACTGAACTCTTAATATATATTATCCTCATTATTGTTTAAACATAACCATTTTGAGGATGGTGCGGAACCTGACAATGTTCCATTCTGATATATGGAGGGTCTCTGATCAATCACTTAGCTCTACCAACATAGCTGATTGGCAGATGCCGCCACCTCCCACCCAGCTTATTCCCTTTACTGCCTCCAGAACTGAAACTCACTCTCCCATCTGTAGCCACGGGCCATCTCGGAGGGCTTCTGCTAGCCTGACTTCCTCTCCCTGAAACCTGCATCCACTCCTTCAGGTGCACATGACAGCTGTCACTCACCTCTCTGCTTCTGGCTTACAAAAGTCTGAAACCCCACAGCCTAATTGGTTTCTCTCTGGATAAGAGGATCCCAAGCCCCTTAGATTCCGTTACTCGGGAGCACAGCTTTGTTTTAATATTGGAGAGGTCTGTGGCCAGAGAGGGTGCACAGATCAAAGGCCCAGAAGCTGCTAGTATTTGTACAGGTCTCTCCTCCACCCGTCCTTCTCGCGGCAGCCACCCAACCTCAGCCTGACTAAGTGCTCCCCAAAGCAAGCTCAGAATTAGGAAACTAAGCAAATACTTACCACCTGCTTAGACAAGAAGACAGTACCCTCGCTTGGAGACGAGTCCTGGTAGCTCCCAGCAGGTGCCTCTCATTTGTACAGATGTAAAACTCAGACTCGACAGGTCTTTTCTCTCTCTCTCTCTTTCTTCTGTTTTATTATTCATTCCTTTAAAATCACTTTATTGGGGGATCTTACAGCTCTTATAACAATCCATACGTCAGTTGTAGCAAGCATATTTGTACAGATGTTGCCATCATCATTTTCTAAACATTTACTTTCTATTTGAGTCCTTGGTAGCAGCTCCTCATTTCCCCCTCCCCCTCATGACCCCGTGATAAATGATAAATTATTATTTTCATATCTTACACCAACTGCTGTCTCCCTTCACCCATGTTTCTGATATTCGTCCCTTGGGGGTTGGAGGCTTATGTGTCAATCGGTTGCTCCTTCCTCCCCTCATCTCCCCATATTCCCCATGCCCTTCTGGTATCATTACTCCCATGTCTGTTTCTGAGGAGGTTATCTGACCTGGATTCCATGTGTTGTGAGCTCCTATTTGTACCAGTGAACATGTTCCAGTCTAGCAAACTGAAAGGCAGGACTAGAGTCATGATAGTGGGGGATGAGGAAGCTTCAAAGAACCAGAGGAATATTGTATTTCATTGGCGCTATACTGTGCCCTGGTTGACTCGGCCCTTTCTTGTGACCCTTCTGTGAGAGGATGTCCTATTGTCTACAGATGAGTTTTACATCTCTGCTCCAACCTCCTTCATTCTCAACAATATGGTTTTGTTTGTTGGTTTGGGGTTTTTTGTTACCTGATTCTGTTGATACCTCGTGGTTTCACAGGCTGGTATGCTTCTCCCATCTAGCTTCTCTGCTAGATGGCTGCTTGTTTAACTTCAAGCTTTAAGACCCCAGATGCTATATCTTTTAATAGCTGGGCACCATCAGCTTTCTTTATCTCGTTTGCATGCACCCATTTTGTCTCAGCAATCGTGTCAGAAAGGTGAGTATCATGGAATGCCAGGTTGTTAGAACAAAGTGTTCTTACCTTGAGGGAGGGCTTGAGCAGAGTCCCCAGATCCATCCACTTCCCCAGGCAGGAGAGGGGTGCTTCT
>NW_022103968.1:63092626-63094622 GCF_000313985.2 Echinops telfairi | reverse complement strand
AGCAGGTGTATTACAGCAAAAGGATGAGGGGCAAGGAGGCTGCAGGGATGCCTGGGGAGCTGTGGAGGGAGGGCCATGGCGGTGAGTGACAGCACGTGGTTTTGATGGGCCTGTAGAGATGACAAGTGCATGCCTAAGAGCTGAGCGAAGCCCTAACTGGCTGCTGTTGCCCTGATCCCAACTCTGGCCACTGCACGCAGCGCAGCATCGGACTGCACACTCCAGGCTTTGTGGCTGTGGCCCTTCTGAAGCAGAGTACCACGCTTCCCATTTGAGGCACCCCTGGGTGCATTCATATCCCCCCTTTCGGGGTTGGTAGTTGAGCACTTAGCTATCGCTACCACCCAGGAGCTTGGCAGGCAATGTCAATAAGTGAAGTCGGGTGGGCAAAAGAGGAGATGGAGAAGCAAGGATGGATAACATACTGCAGCCTAGGGGCCACCAGTCTGAGAGTAGCAGCTGCTTGGACAGGCTGAGGGGTGTGGCAATGGCCTTGAACCCCGACCCAGCTAATGCAGGCAGTCTTGTAGTAATGCAGGGACCAAGGACTGGGGGGTAGTGGTTCTTTCTGGATGGGACATGACTGGCTTTGGGGTTACAAGGAGCTACAGAGTTTGTGGTAGACTCTGCACGGTTGGCCTCAGACCACTACTTTGCTCATAGGATGCTCGCTCTCTCTCTCTCTCTCTCTCTCTCTCTCTCAAGGCCTTCCAACTGGAAGACCCTTCAGCAAACGCCCACCCCTTCCCAGTTCCTCCCAGCCGGCCCTTTGTGTGCAGACCCCTCATCTCCCACCAGTCACAGCACTGCCTGCTTCCTGCAGGCCAAGTCCCTTGGGTGTGGTCTCCTCTCCCCTCAGCCTCCTAATCCTCTTTCATCCCTGTAGGGGGAGGTAGGCAGAGGAGGGGTCCAGGCCCCCCAGCTCCCATTGTCTGTGCTCCTTGAAATGTTTAAGGGGATTAGGGGCTGGGGGCTGGGCCAGGGGGTGCCTTCAGGGACAAGTGTTCAGTCAGGGAGAAGATGAGATTCCTCTTTCTTCCCTCCCATTCGTCCAGAAGGGCTGGTGAGTGTAAGATTGATGGTGGGGATAAGGGGCGTTCAATTAATTCCAATTTCAACCCAATTTGGTCTCCTTTATAATGAGAACAGCAGGCGTGTTTTAATAGTGGATTATCTCTCCTGGGCAGTCGTTTGTCATCATCTCTGCTCCACACGGGGTCTTCCGGAGCCACCCCACCCAGCATGGAGACGGAGCTGGGAGAACTGGGCAGTGCGTTGGACTCGGGAGCTCTGGGTGCCCAGAGAAGGACAGTGTGCAGAGGCTCAAGCGCCCTGCTCTCTGCCCAGGTCCCCGATCCAGGACAGGGGCCAAGGGATGTGTGCCTGGAAATCCCAGGCTCTGCCAACCAGAGGAGAGGAGATTCCGATGGGGGGAACTAGGAGGCAAGCCCATGTAGGCTCAGGAAGCAAGGAAGAGACTTGGCCCGTGCGGTGTAATCTTGGGTCACTGATCTCTCTGTGCCCCCGGTTTCAAATAGGGACAATGACTATGGCCATCCGAGTTGAAGGGACACTATAATAATATCTCGCACTGACCCCGAAGCGAGGCTGATCTCCAGCTGGGAAGCTGCTCTGCTCTGCCAGGCACCCCTCCCGACCCTTCCCTCTGAGCCCCGTGGGGACACGCTAGTGCAGGACTGCAGTCAGGAGACAGAGACGGGGTGGCCCACTTGGCTCTGCCAGTGCTCAGGACATCCCAAGAGACATCATCCCAGGAACTGGAAGGCCCTCCCTCTCTGCAAACATAAAGGCTCCAGCCCTGGCCAGAGTTCCCGGGATTGTGGAGGCTGCAGGGAAACTTCGCAGTTTGACAAGTGCATTTCTAGTCCACCTCTGACTAGCCCTGGCCCTGACCCCTCAAGCTGACAAGGCCGTGGTCAGCAATGCTCTCATTTGGCAGAGAAGGAAACTGAGACCCAGAGAGGTGAGCGGGTTT
>NW_022103968.1:63090194-63091428 GCF_000313985.2 Echinops telfairi | reverse complement strand
CCGACCATCAGAAAGCAAGAGACACGAGAACTAGAAAGGCAAGGCTCACTGAGCTATTTATCCCTCCACCTTTCAATTAACCGCACACGTGTTTCTCGACCAGGTTGGCACAATAAACTTTATATAACACAGCACATGACACATGACACCCCACACACCACCCCACGCCACACATCACACCCCATACACACACATCACACACACCACACTACACATAGACCATACACACACTACACCACTCATTACACACCACATTACATACACTGCACCACACCATGCCCCACACACCATACCCACACCACACATAACACACTACAGACAGACCACACACACAACACAGCACACAACACATTATGTCACACTGCATACCACACCATCATCATGTGCCGCACGTCACACACCACAGCACACCACACACACCACATCTCACAAATGCCACTCCCCCCACACAGCTCATTGGCTGAAGCATTGAGAAGCTCCAGTCTTAGCTGATTGCAAAAGGAGAGTCGAAGCACAATATTCAAGAGTAGGCTGTGTGCTCCCCGCAGAGTGGGACCCAAATTACTGTGCTGAGACAGGCTACCACCCAACATAGGATGCACCACCACCACCACCCACCACCCACCACCCACCCCACCACCCACCACCACCACCACCACCGAGCTACTCAGGATGGAGCTGAGCCAGGACTCACAGCTAAGTCTCTCCAAGCCAGGCTGCTGAGCTACAACAGGGCTTTCGTTTCTAACCTGTCAGCCACCTGTTGGTGCCCGGAAACCCAAGGAGTAGTCCAATCTAGGAGTGTCGTGGGTCTGGGTGGCCCTCCTCCCCATGCTCAGCCACTCTGTCACCCTAAGGGACTGTCACTTGCCTTAGGGAAGTCCTTTCTCAGAACTCATAAGAATCTCTCTAATGGTGATGGAAAGGACTTCTAGACAAAAACATAGGGAAGCCCTGAATTTGGGTGGGTGGGGGACTGGGCAGTGAGCAAAGGAGGTGAGACCTGCCACAGGCTTCTAGAAGGCTGGACATGGGAACTGTTTCTGTAGGGTGGTTTAGATATGTGAAAATATAGGCATGTGTGTGCATGTAGATGCATGTACACATATCCCTCACTGCCACTGAGTTGATGACGGTTCAGTGTCAACTCGATGACAGCGAATGGTGTGTGTGTGTGTGTGTGTCTGTGAACACACACACACACACACACACACAATCATATGTCATTGATTTT
>NW_022103968.1:63065952-63086975 GCF_000313985.2 Echinops telfairi | reverse complement strand
CCATTTCTTGGGCATCCAGGGCAATCCTGCCTTCTACATCACTTGCTTGTGACTTGGAAACCTCCTTGGACCTGGTCAGCTGAACGCCAGGGTTTCAAGCAGAGAAATGACGGTCAGAGTCAAAGATCAAGGGGCCCGAGCCCCACGGAGCCCCGAACAGTGCGTTCCCTGGACGAGCCCCTTCCTCTCCTTGGCTTCCGGGGCCACTTGACAGGTCTTTGTTGGGTGGGAGTGGGAGTCTGTCAGGCAGAAGGAAGCCTGATGCTTCTCAGCCTCCAGCCCCACCCGCGGCTTCACCCACCTCCCACCTCAGTGAGAATGATAAAGGAGTCAGCTGACCGACCAGGCTTAATGTAGCTGGAGCAGGTTAATAATTGATGCACAAAGAGACGGCTCTGTCTCACAGGGAGATGGGGAGGGGAGGGGAGGGCAGGAAGAAGGACCAGGGCACGTGAAGGGAAAGTGGCCTCTTGGTGACATGTGGCATGGCCCAGTCATTTGGCGGGGTGGCTTTCTAGGGACCCCTTGTCAGGATCAGCCTCATAAGACCGGACGACGTGGCCCTGGGGGCAGGAGAAGGTGTTAGGGGTTTAGTCCAGAACGTTTTTCAGCTTCGGGGCCACAAGGTCTTGAGTGGGTGATACCTGCCCTGGGCCCTTGGGTTCTTCAGGTTGGGCAATCCTGGCCTAATATCATCAGAGCATGGAGCAGTGAAGAATAAACGGGCGCAGGGGATGACTGGGATGGGACCAGCCTGCAGCAGTCGGGTGCTCCTTGAATGTATCCATCTGCCTTTCTTCTGTTAGAGGCCTGGGGTCTAGGAATCCTGGGCTAGCCTAATCTCTGGCCTTGTAGTATGTCTCCAGACCAATCCTTGATCTCTCAAGTCCTCGGCAACATTGGGCCTTAGGGACAATGATGGTAAATCCCTTAAGGTTGTTAGGAGCTCAGTTCTGACCCCAGGATACAGCTGCCAACCCCAGAGATTGAGGTTGTGGGTAGGGGTAGCAGAGCCTGGGCCATCTCACAGCTCTTGGGGCTGGAGGACCCTAGCTCAGCCAACACTCAAGCTGACTTGTCTCTGAGGTTTCCCTGAGCTGAGAAGCCCTCAAAGGCCATTGTCCCCGGGAGTCCAAGAGTAAAGGGGTCGTCAGGATGCCTCAGCTGCCAGCCCAGGACTGTCACTGCCAGACACCGCAGCACAGCACAGTCCCTGCAGTCTGCTCCACCTCATTGCATGGGCGGCTCTTGGAATGGCAGCTAGGCTTTGGGAGGACAATTACCCTGTCCGCCCCAGGCCCCATACCCTTCTATGTGAAGTCTTCCCTGTTGCTGGGGCATTTTTATCACTTTCACAGGTGAAATTCGGTGATCACATGTACATTCCCCATGATGTACAACCATCATCACTAACCATTTACAAATGTTTCATCATCCTAAATAGGAACTCAGAATTTCTTAAGGAATATCTCCAATTTCTCCCTCTTCCCCCTCCCCCTGATGACCACTAATAAACTCTGGTCTCTCAGCATTTGTCTATTCCAGATAGTTCATTGGGTTAGTCTGCGTTGACTAGAGAAATAAATCCAGAGACTCACAGACGTGTATAAGAAAGAGTAGTTGTATGTTAAGAAAACATCCCTGCCCAGTCCAGCTCAAGTCTGCAAGCCCGCTATTAGCCCATGTGTCTGATATACCAGTCTATAAATCCCTCTTCAGACTCACGCAACACATGCAATGACACCAAATGCAGGACGATCACAAGCCAGTGGGTGGAAAGTCTTGTGGATCCAGTGGTGGTGGAAGCATTTAAGCACTGGTGTGGGTCTTCACGTGGCTTCTCCACCTCCAGGGCTCTGGCGCCATCAACATAGCTCCATGTGGCTTGTCAACAGGAATGTATATCACAGTGTATCTGGCCTCCAGTGAGCGATTTATCTTTGTGATGCCTCCAGAGATGGTCATCACACTGCAACCTGATTGATGGTTACACTCCACCCCTTTGCTAGTCGACAAATTCATCATACGTGGTTCATCGGCGTAGTCCCACGTATCATCATCCGTTTGATGGTGTCATGATATTCCATTATTTTCAGATGTTCACAGACACCAAGACAGTTCCTGTGGGTGGGGGCCAGCTCACAAGCATCCTCCCTGCTGCCAGACTGCTGTCTCCCCACATCACAAGGGACATAGTGTCTCCCCACTTCCTGCTGCTGGAGAGAATGGACAGGCTCCAGTAGGAGGAGTGCACATCCTACTGATAATGGTCTCAATCAGTGGAACTAGGAACAAGTCAAAGGGCTCTGTGATATTCAAAGTTAGGCTGCCATCCTGTATCTAGGACCCACCCATCTTGCCGCGTGTATTCCCCCAATCCCTCCTCTTCCTATTACATGGATACCCCTAGATCACCCCCTCCCATTACTGTATTACCTATAGCGCAACCCTTTCCTGTGACGTGTGTCTTCACCTGTAATTAGGGAGCTTACATGTCCCCAGAGAATATAAAACTTGGGAGCATTAAAGATTGGGCTCTCTCCCTCTACGTGGACCACCAAGCGGGGCTGAGGTGAGCAATGCTACCATAAAATGTGTCTGACGGCATTTATTTCTATATATCTCCTCTATCTCTCATGCTCTCTATAACTTTAATATTTACTTATTATCGCTGTACAATTGCACCTACTGAACCCGTAATGATGTGCTAGGAGCTGGCTTCTCCTGGCAAGTTCCAACGGATTAGTGACCCTGTAGCTCGGAGTGGAACTGCTCCTTAGGGTTTTCAATATGATCAATCTTCATGGAAGCACACAACCCCATTTTCTCCCGTGGAGTGGCTGGTGGATTTGAACCACTGACCTTGTAGTTCGTAGTCCAATACTCAATCACTGCACCACCAGGCTTCCAATTTTATTTAGCCATTCACCTGCTGGTGGATACTGGGCTCGTTGCTCTCTTTGGGCTATTGTGAGCAGAGCTTCAATGGACATTTGTGTTTAAGTATCTGCTTGAGCCCTTTCTTTCAACGCTGGAGGGCGAGCAGCTACAAGTGGAATCGTTAGGTCTTACGAGATTTCTATTTTTATCATTTTGAGGAACCATCTCTTTTGCACAGTGACCACACCATTTCACATTCTCACCAGCCAAGGATAAGGGCTTCAATTTCTTCCCGTCCTCTCAACTCTAGCTGTTTTCCTGATAATAGCCATCCTCCTGGGGATGCAGGGTATTTCACCGGGACTTTTCTTTGCAGCTCCCTAATGATGAATGATATTCAGCATCTCATCACGGGTTGTCCATCTTTGTTGTAGTGGTTGTTGAGCTGTAAAAATGCCTTATATATTCTGGATATTAAATCTGGATCAGATATACTGTAGCAGATATGTAGGCTGCTGCTTCACTTGGTGTCCTGCAGCCTGTGTTACACGAAAGCGTCTAGTCTTGGTGAGATTCAGTTTGTCTGTCTTGGTTTTGGTTACTTGTGCTTTGGGCGTCATATCTAAGAACTCCGTGTTGGAAACTGAGTTCCGAAACATGACTTACTGAGGTGCTCTAAGAGGTCTATCGTTTCACTTCTTACACTTAGGTCTTTGGTCCATTTTGAGTTAATTTTTACAGATAGGATGAAGTATGGGTCCAAGTTCACACCTTTACCTATGAAGACTCAGTTGTGCCAGTGCCACTATGGCAGAAGCTACTTTTCTCTCCACTGGAGGGACTCGGCACCTTTGTCAAAAATCAATTGACCATAGAGGGGGCGGGCATAGGAGGGAGGGGGTGCTAAGGGAGATGGAGAACGAGTAATGATGAGTGCAAGAATGAGGGAAATGTCCTAAAACTGATTGTGTTGACGATGGTACAACTCTTCTCAATGGGATTGAATTATTGAATTACATGATGTGTGAATTATATGCCAATAAAACTGAGGCAGCTAGTTTATTGTGCCAACCTGGCCGATAAACACATGTGGTTTTAATTGAAGGATGGTGGGATAAATGGCTCGGTGAGCCTCGCCTCACCTCGCCTTTCTAGTTCTCAGGTCTCTTGTTTTGTGATGATCGGACCAGGATGCAGCTGCCTTAGCCAGGTCCCTGCTTCAGCTGGCAAGGCTCACTTCCTGCAAGACATCCCTTAGCAGAAGCCACATGGACCAGCCCTGGGTGCTGTGGAGAGCCCTGCCAGCGCTGAGGTGCTTACACGTTCACTGATTTGGCTTTCCTCCTGCAGTCGGCATCAGAGTGTGTGTTTTGTGAGATGGAGGTGGACTTTGTGGATTGGTGTTGGACATATGGGTTAATGTTGGACTTGTGGGCTTGGGCAGCACTGGGTTGGGTTTTTTTTTTTTTTTTAATGTGTACTTACCCTTTATATAGAACTCTCCCTTATACATATGAGTTTCTACAGATTTGTTTCTCTAATGTACCCAGACTAACACAAAAACTGTTAAAAAAGCAGTTGGCCATAGATATGTGGGCTTATTTCTAAGCTCCCAGTTCCATTTTACTGGTCTTTGTGCCTCCTTTTCACACACATTCCAAATATATTATGACTGGAATTTTGTAATATGCTATGAATGGTATGTATGAATCTGTCTATTTAGTTTTTCTTTTTCAAGTTTTTTTTTTTTTTGCCTATTTGGGGCACCTTGCAATTCCATATATATCTGACCATTTGCTTTTCCACTTCTGTAGTAGACAAGTCTTTTAGAATTTTGATAGGAATTACATTAAATGTCTAGGTAATTTGGGGTAATATTGACATCTCAACGGTATTAAATTTTCTAATCATAAACACGAAATGTCATTCCATTTCTTTAGGTATTTAATTTCTATCAGTCATGCCTCATAGTTCTCAGTGTGTAAGTCTTCCACCTTTCTGCTTAAACTTATCCCTACAGATTTTCATCTTTTAGATACTATTGTAAATGGAATTTTTGGTTTTCCATTTCTTTTTCAGATTGTTCATTGCTGCTAAGTAGAAAACTCACTGATTTTTGTGTGTTGGCTCTGTACGCTGCCATTTGCCTGATTCCTTTGTTAGCTTGTCTCTTTCTTGTGGATCCTTTGGCATTTTCTGTGCATGGGATCATGTCAGCTGGAAACATATACCATAAGAACAGATGCAATTTTACTTCTCCTTTCCTAACCCGAAGGAGGCCTGGTGGCGTAGTGGGTTACGTGTTGGGCTGCTAACCACAAGGTCAGCAGTTTGAGACCACCAGCACTTCTCAGGAGAAAGATGAGACTTTCTACTCGCATGGAGTTACCATCTCAGAAACCTGCAGGAGCCATTCTACCCTGTCCTGGAGGGTCTCTGTATTAGTCTAGGTACTTTGGAGAAACAAATCCACAGCAACTCATGTATAAGAGAGAGTTTTATGTAAAGAAAATGTGCATCACGAAAACATCCCAACCCAATGCTGCCCAAGCCCAAGTCCAACATTAACCCATTAACCCAACACCAGTCCACAAAGTCCTCCACCTCACAAAACAGAGGCAATGATGCCGGGCAATGATGCCGACTGCAGGAGGAAAGCTGAGTCAGTGAACGAACAAGCATCTCAGCACTAGCAGGGGTCTCCACACGGCTGCTCCAGCACCCAGGGCTTCATCAGGATAGGTCCATGTAGCTTCTCTTTGGGGATGTCTTGTAGGAAGTCAATCTTGCAAGCTGAAGCAGGGAACTGCTAAGGCAGCTGCACGCGGTGCAACCATCACAAAGCAAGAGACCCGAGAACTAGAAAGGCGAGGCTCACCACCCACTTATCCCTCCGCCTTTCAATTAGCCCCACATGTGATTATCGGCCAGGCTGGCACAATTAACTAACTCAGTCTCTGAGTCAGAATCCACTTGATGGCGGTGAGAGAGTAAGAGATTCCCAACTCAGACCTTGTCTCAGCTTCTGGTCTTGTCTGGTGCTGAGAAATGCCACAAATGGGTGGCTTTAACAAACAGAAATTCATTTCCTCACAGTTTACCAGGATGGAAGTCCAAACTTGGGGTGCTGGCTCTAGGGTGTTATGAGTCAGAATCAATGCGAAGGCCGTGAGTTTGTTTGTGATTTTGTTTTGTTCTGGCTCTGAGGGAAGGCTTTCTGTGGCCTCCGGAGGAAGGTCTTTGTTGTTGTTGTTGTTGTTGTTGTTGTTGTTTGACCTTCTGTTCCTGGGGGATCTTCACATGCTTAGTATCTCTCTTCTCCCACTTCTGCTTGCTCACTTGCTTGTTTTCTGTCTTACTCTTCAAGAGAGACGGACTTGGGTGATGGACTAATTTCACTGAGCTTAGTCCTCCAGGCCCATCCATGTTCTGAGGTGTTTCCCAGGCTCATCTTATTCATAAATGTTGTGTACTGTTCTGTTGCCACCACTCGTCTGTCTCATGCAAGCCTGACTCAAGGTGCACCTGACCTAACGATTATTTTCAATTGCGCCCTATGTGTATGACAGTTGGACAGGGAATATGGAGGAAAGCAGGAGAATCGGTGAATTTGAATTGCGGGGTGAGCAAGGGATATTAAAAGTTCTGTGGACTGCCAGAGAAGCAAACAAATCTGTCTGGGAAGAAATACAGCCAGCAGGCTTTTTAGAGGCAAGAAGGCGAGACTTGGGCGCACACACTTTGGACATGTTATCAGGAGACACCAGCCGCTGGGAAAAGACATCGGACTTAGTAAAGGAGAGGTCAGAAGAAAAGGGCAAGGGCGCTGACACAGTGGGCTCAAGCACGACATCACGGGGCTGGGGCAGCCGGGTGGCATTTTGCTCTGCTTTACGTCGGTCACTAAGGCACTGCAGGAACGGGCGGCATTTTGCTCTGCTTTACGTCGGTCACTAAGGCACTGCAGGACTGAGCAGTGTTTTGCTCTGGTTTACGTCGGGTCACTATCAATGGGAACCGGCCAGAGGGCAACTAGCACTCACAACCCAGTTTGGCCAGCACTGTTGGTTAAAGAGCCTACCTTGTCCCGATTGAATGCATTTCAGTTCTTTGTCAAAGCTCGGCTCACCACAGGGGGATAGATTTATTCCGGGTTCTCAGTTCTGGCCTGGTCTGTGTAGCTAATGTGGTGTACCAGTCCCAGGGTGTTCTGACTACCGTGGCCGGCTTTGTGAAGGGCTTTATTTTTCTTACGTCGTCCTTTGCTGATCTGGGGTCTTTTTCCTTTCTATACTAAGTTGAAGATCAGTTTCTTCATCTCTTGAAAGAAGGATGTTGGGATTTGGACAGGGGTTGCGTTATAGCTATTGACCACTTTGGGGAGAATTGGCCTAGGACACAGTACAATGTGAAAGGAAGAGAGAACGGAAGTGAGGAGGAGGGCAGGCCTCTGACAGCAAAATTGTCGCCTTAGCTTAGCAAAGAAAGCCCGTGCCCACGCGAGATTACAATAGGTAGAAACCAGAACACACTGCCTTTGAGTAGATTCTGACTCACCGGGGCCTTCCGTAACTCTTTATGGGAGCACACAGCCTCATCTTTCTCCCACGGATTGGCTCGTGGCTTTGAACCACAGACCTGGTGGTTTGCAGTCTAATGCCTAGCCTACAGTGCCACTGGAAGATTTGCACCACATTTTTGGAGACATAATTCAATCCCTAACAGATGCCTTTTATTTCTTTTCCTTGTCTTGTTACTCTGGCTAAGACTTCCAGTACAATAGTAAATAGCAGTTGTGAGAGTGAACGGCTTTGTCTTCTTCCTGATGTGAAGGGGGGAACTCTCCGTCTTTCTCCACTGACTATTATGCTAGCTAGCTCTGAGTTTTTCAGAAATGCCCTCTATCATAGGGAGGACATTCCTGTTGATTCCTACTTTGTCAAGCTTTGGGGTTGTTGGTTTGTTTGTAAAACATAAAATCGTGTTAGAGTTTTTCCCACATGTCTTTTTTCCCTTGACTGAGATGCTCAGGCCACTCCTTCCCTCCTTTCTAGTCATGTGGTGCATTACAGAGTTGTGTTTCCAAGGTCTAACCATTTAGGAGCATCATTTCGTCTTCTCACCAGCCCTGTGAGAAGGCAGGCGGGATTCCCAGGGCAGCTGTGAATTCCCAAGGTTACGTACGAGACTGGAAACAAGGCCCCCTACTTCCCCTGATGTTCAGAGCTAAAGCCTTGCTAGGGAGTTCCTTCTAAAAACCTAGCCCCTAATCAGAGTCCTACTGTTAGGCACTGCCTCATTGTTCAAGGACCCTGGTCTCTGACAGGGCTTTCTACCTGAGGGAGCACAGACTCTGGGGGCGTCCAAGTCCACCACCCACCACAATATTGTTGTAGTTGTTATTCGGTGCCATGGAGTCATTTCCGACCCACAGGGACCCTGTGGGCAGCAGAAGGAAGCCCACCTGATCCTGCTCCATCCTCACAATGGTTCTTAGGTTTGAGCCCATTGTTACAGCCACGGGGCCAATCCACCTTGTCCAGGGCCTTCCTCTTTTCCCTTGTCCTCTGCTTCACCAGCATGTTGTCCTTCTCCAGAGACTGGTCTCTCCGGATGCCCAACGGGTGAGATGGAGAAGTCTCCCCCTCCTCCCCTCGGGCTGTACTCCTTCCAGATCAGGTTGGCTCGGTCCATGGTATACCTTCAATAGCCTTTGCCAGCCCCCTAATTCAAACACATGGATTCTTCCTCGACCTTCCTTAGCCAGTGTCCAGTATGTACACACATATATAGTTAATATTGTAGAGGGGTGGACGTGGGAGAAGTTAAAAGCCATGTCCATAATCCCAGCCCCCGGGTCACGTTGCTGGCTATGCAGGACTTGTCACCCTCTGCGCGTGGTGGAATGCTCATCTCCCGACCAATCCAAGTGAGTCACCAGGTGAGCCCTGAAACCTGGATTGGCACATGCACTCCTGCTCCATGCCCGACCTGACAATGGACACCCCCGGATCGCATTCATTCATTTGACAATTACGGTGATGATTGCACAGTGACCATGCCTATTGTCAGAAGGCTCTGAAGGAGTGATGTCGGTCTTCTGAGAATGCAGACTTGATCTAACCTGGAGAATTGGGGAAGGCTGACGTAACATGGATGCAACAACCCAAAGAACTTCTCAGCGTTCATTGGGAGAAGGGACGAGGAGTGAGGAAGACGTGGAGAGAACGTTCTCACTGAAGGGTCAGCCTGAACGAAGACTCGGGGTTGGGAGGAGCGTGGAATTTGAGTGTCCTGATTCTTTGGTCATAGCCAGAGGGCAGGGGTGAAGGGAGGTGGCCTCAGAGCTCTGCCAACAGAGCTACACTCTACTTCTCCCATCCCGTGTGGACAATTATTCAGGGGCCAATATCTGGACCGATCTGGGCCTGCCCACCAGGCTTCCTGCCAGTCCTGTAGACAATGCCCACATGCAGCCGGCACCCACTGCCAATCGCCCATGGGCTCTCAGCAGCTGCAGTAGCTGGTCTGCGTTCCCCTTGTGCCCAGAGCACGTGGGATGTGCACCCCTCACACCCCAATGGGAGAGGTGGGAATTGATACAAAAGCAGTTCTTATTCCTCTGGGAGGAAATGCCCAAGTGGATACTTCACACCTTCCAGAGCGCCCTCAGGGGTGGGCGTGAGTGACCCAGAGCCATAACCTGTTCTTCAATGTAAGGTTTAGTACCTTTTCTCCCATTTCTGCCCCCTCTCCTCCTTTCTCCCAGTGTGTTGGCTCCTAAGAAACCCACGAGCATGCAAATCTTTTCCCAGGTCTGTTGGGGGTGGTGGGTGGAGGGCAGGGCCCTGGGGCAGGATCTGAGCTCCATTCCTACTTAGGGCAACCCTGTCCACCCCGTCACCCCTTTTCCAAGAGCTCTCTGCTCCCCAACTTAGCCCCCTGTTCAGCTTCTCATCCTGTGCCTTGAGCTCGCTCTAGACCGCCAGGGGCTGAGCTCCACACCCCTCAGGTGGGGTGACTGGAGCGGGCTGGAATGGGGCGGGTGGTCACAATGCATTGTCTGTCCATCCACTACGATGTCCTTAATGTTGGCTGATTGCAGAGGCCAGCAAGCTGGGGAAGGAACAGCAATTAGCAGCGGGCACTGACAGCCCAGACAAGGCTGCTAAATGGGCCCATTAGAGGGCATTAGTGAAAGGACAGGACCGTGGCCTGAGCTGCTGAGTGGGGGCTGGGGCTGGAGGAGGTTTACCTGGGATTTTCCAAGTTTCAGGGAGGATGTGCCCCCAGGTGAGAGATGCGTTAAAAGGGGTGGCTCCCTCCTACAGCCGGGCCCCTGGGCCCATCTGCAGTCATTTGGAGTCCTTGCAAGGGAGGTCCTTCCAGCCAGCAGATAATGGCTTTAATGGGGCCTCACGCGTGTGGCACTTATCACGTGTGCCAGAGCCCTGTCCCCACCATCATCTCATTAGCTTTCTGTGGCTGGCCTCTGAGGCCCGTTTCCCAGACGGAGGGGAGAGGGGTTGAAGATGTGACCTGTGAAAGGTTAACCAGGGAATTGATTGATGCGGACAGGTTCCCACAAGGCTCCTTAACCACAAACAGACCCAGCAGGCCTCAAGACCCTGGCCCCTGGAGATTTGAGCCTTGGTTGCCTTCATCTTTGTATCTACGGGTGTGAGCCGGGCACAGTCCAACCCAAACCCAGTCCATGAGGTGGGGAAAGCTGCCCCACCGGGTTTTCCAGGCCCGGCAGCTTTATAGAGGTAGACTGCCGCCTCTCCCAGGAAGTGGCTGGTGGATTTGAACGACTAACTTTCAGGTTAGCAATCTCACGCTTGACCTCTGTACTCTCAGGGCCCCTGGCCGGGCACAGAGTCGGCGCATAAAACAGAACCAAATAAAACCAAATGCCTATGGAGGGAGAAGATGAGGACCTCGCTGTTGCAGCCCCTGCCGGGCTCCCGGTCCCTGGCTGCCTTGCTGTTGCCGTGAGAGGTTGTCCAGACTGCCCCAAATCTCGCCGTGACTCTGAAACACTGCCCGGTTCTGTGCCGCCCGCACCATCATCGCTGGTTGGAGCCCATCGCTGCAGCCACCGTGTCAATGCCTCCCGCTGTGCACCCAGGTGGGGCTGTGGCTAGGCGCTGGGCTGCTAACTGCAAGATGGGCAGTTTGAACCCACCAGTGCTGTGCGGAAGAAAGACGAGGCTGTCTGCTCCCAGGGGCGCCGTGAGTCAGAATCGGCTCCATGGCATGGGTGGCGGTGGGTGGCGCTGGGCTGGTTGTCGATCCATCTCTGGGAGGGTCTTCCCCTTTGGGGCTGACCCTCTACCAAGCATGATGTCCTGCTCCAGGGTCTGGGCGCCCCTGATGACCTGTCCTCGGCTAAGAGGGGCTGCGTGGGCTGGGAGGCAGGGAGCGTGTGCAGTCTTGCTGTAGGGGGGCTGGGGCTATCGCAAGAGCTCTTCTCCTCTGGGCAACTTGAAGAGAACAACCCCTTCCCCCTGCATAGCTCCGGGCGCTGCTGATAGGATGACCACCCTGTGGGCCCGCCAACCTCCCACGAATCTTCTCTTGCTTTCTGCCCAGGATGGGGCCTTCTCTGCACCCGTCACTTGCATTCAACTGAAATTCAATGCCAAGAGCAGGGGCCCAAAGATGAACAAGATGCTGCCCAGTCCGTGAGGGCCTGGGAAGTCCACTTCACCGCTCAGTCTGCTCTGTGCACTGCCTCCCATCCAACCGTTTCAGCAGCAGAAGAGAAGCTAGAAGCCCCTCATACAGCCGAGTCAGACCACCGAATACTTCAAATAACGCGTTATTTTCAATGAGACCCATGAGCCCAAAGTGAGAAAAACAACCTTCCTGAATAGCTGGGGGTTGACAGAAGGGTTGTGTTGGTGGTGGTATTTGACTGTCTTCCCAGACTGTGGACTTCCCAGGAAGCATCAGTACCAGGTCAAGCCCTGGGCAGGTCACTGCTAGATCCTGTGCCTTTCTGTTTTACTGTGGCTCTGGCAGCCCGGGCCTGTGGGGGGTCAGTCATGAAGTAAGTGGGGGGAGGGACCTTATTGTTGGCTACCACTCACTCTGCCTGCCTTCCTGCTGTCTGACCCCATGGCCATGGGGCCAGGACTGCATCTCCCCAGCCACTGGTCGGGCTGTGTTCCTCTCCCCACCGGAGCCCGTTAGTTCCCCCTTGACAGCTATTGGGCAGTGCCTCACCCAGAGAAACCCCACCTCCCTCCATGCCAGCTGCCCTCAGTTCAGGCCCAGGACAGGATCTGAACGGCTCTTCTGGAGAGGCCCTGCAGGGCCCTGCAGACCACCATCCACCCTGTTCTGCAGCACAGGAGTTCAAAGTGCCTGCAGAACCTCATCAGGTTCCACTCCTCACTGTCTGTCCTCCTGGAGCACCTAGCTCCTCCATCCTGGAAAACGGGCTGGGGAGGTGAGAGCCCCTACACGCAGGGCTGCGGTGAGAGCCATGGAAGCAATGGGTGCCCTGAACTCAGCTCAGTGCTAGACACAAGAAGCCCAGGTGTGGGGGTGGAGGGGCAGTCAAAAGCCAGTTTCCCTGAGGTTGGTTTCCACGTGTGGTGACCTGCTGTGTGTCAGGGTAGAGTTGTGCTCCATGTTGGGGTTTTTAATGGCTTGTTTTTCAGCAGTAGATCTCCAGGCCCTTCTTCTGAGCTACCTCCAGGTGGCTTTGAACCACTGACCTTTCAGTTCACAGCGGAGCATACTAACCATCTGTACCAGCCGGCCACTACCAGTATGGAGGGGCAGGTGTATTGCTATTTGCTGTTGATGGAGGGGCGAGAGGATGGTGGCCAGGGGTGCAGAGCCCACCCCATCACCCAGTCAGCCTGCCATCATCATCATTGTCGTCCCGTGGTCAGGTGTCACCCATCCCGCCCTGACTGCAGTGACCCTGCGAACAACAGAACCAGCCACTGGCTGGACCTGCAAACCCTCGCCATTGAACGCACGTGTCCACGTTCATTGTTGCAGCCCCTGTGTCCATTGGTATCCGCGAGGGCCTCCCTCTTTTTTGCTGCCTCTCTACGTCACCAAGCACGATGTCCTTCTGCAGTGTCTGGCCTCTCCTGAGAACAGGTCCAAAGTACATGAGATGAAGTCTCGCCGTCCTTGCCTCTAAGGAACATTCTGGCTGTATTTCTTCCAAGACAGATCTATGGGCCCTTCTGCAAGTCCATGGTACTTTCAGTAGGCTTCCCCAACACCACAATGCTTCAAATGCATCCATTCTGCTGGGGTCGTCCTTATTCGACTTTCAGACGCAAATGAGGCCATTGAATACTCATGCTTGGGTCAGGGGCACCTTAGTCCTCAAAGTCACATCTTTGCTCATCAACCAAAGTTGTCGGCTTCTCAGAAACTCAGTGTTTGAGTCAGTTCTGACTCCCAGAGACTGTGAGTTTTCAAGACTGTCATTCTTTACGGGAGGAGAAAGCCTCCTCTTTCTCCCTTGGAGCAGCTGGTGGTTTTGAACTGCTGACCTTGAGATCAGTAACCCGGCATAGCATCATGATACCACGAGGGCTCCAAAGTCAGCGTAGATATGGCCACATTCAGAAGACCCCCTCCACGCCGCTGCAGACCAGGTAAGACCAGAGTTCCAGCTCTCCGCACACTTGCACTGCTGCCCCTGGACCGGGGACACAGGGTGAAGCTGGAGCCTGCATGGGCCTGGTCTGCAGGCATCAGAGGGAAAACAACTGTTGTCCAGGTGCTGCCCCAGGCAGAGAGACCACGAGAGAGAACCCCAGCTTCCCTCTCCTGTCCCCTCTCCCATCAGTCTCCTACCAGGGCCCACCGTTGGTCCAATCTAATCAGAAGCCAGCTGAACTGGGACATGGGGGATGAAGCCTCTGGGGCCCAGTCCTTTGCCAATCCAAGCAAAGCCAGGTAAGGGCAGCTTGGGTGGCTCTTAGGACCACCAAGCCCAGGCCCTGGCCCCTGGGTCACACGGCTATGAGACAGGCCCTGCATCCAGGTCTGGGCCAGAGTCCACCTCCCTCAGAGGGGCCTGCCTCTGCTCTCCCCTGACTGGGGCCCTGCTGTTCTTGCTTGCCATGCTCCTTGGCTCCCAGAGGGCCAGCCCCGCCAGGGGCATGTTGGGAAACGGGGCTTGGGGACACTGGGATACCTGCTCCTCCGGCCTGGTGTCCCATCTGTGACAGGGGGGCTCTGAGCTCTGTCTGTTCTCTCCTGAGACTGAGTGCCTCCTGGGTGTGGGCTCTGCTGCTTGGGCTTCCCATTCCCACAGGCCAAGGTTCCTAACGGGAAGGGGACCAAGGCCCCCGGAAGCCCCTACATGGTGCACAGCATGGTGTCTGAGCCCTCACCCTGGGTGCACCATTACCCGGTGGTCAGGAGACTGGGTGACTCTTGTCTCCGAGCAAAGGCCTTGGTTTCCCAGAGCCCTGCAGGGGAGGAGGAAGGCGAGGAGAAGGAGCAAGAGAAAGAGAAGGACCAGGAGGGAGAGAGGAAGGGAAGGAGTGGACTACTTCCTTGTTTAAGGCAGACGCACAGACGCACAGACACGTCATGTCATGGGGGTCACGGGACGTGGGACTGACCAGATGGCGCCCAGCAGTAATGCACGTCTTGGATCCGTTTAAACTGTGGCCTCTGCTTCCAGGTGGGGGTGGGGGTCAGAGGAGAGCACGCGGGCCAGGGTGCAGTGGGAGGGCTCTGTGCCCCCTCCGTGCCTGTCTTGCTGTGTGACCTTAGTTTCTCCAACTTCAGAATGAGAGCTGTGGGCTCTGACAGCGGTCCCAGTTTTGAAACCGGAACCTCTCCTCTCCTGGTTTGACTCCATGCGGGTCTCAACGCTGTAAGGGACACAGGGTGCCTCTCCAACATGCCCCTGGCATGGGAGAGCCTCCGGAGGAATCCAGAGAGCCAGTAGGCAGGCATGGCCATCGTCCCTGGCCACAGAGACATCCCACAGACATCCCAATACCCTCGAACAGAACTCTTGACGTGCCATCCCCACTCAGACAATGAGCGTCCCCCTTCCTGACCTTCACCACGGCTCAGTTCAACACCCAGGGTCACCCCCCCTCCTCCCTCTGTACCCGATCCACTGTGCCTGTCAGTCAGATCCCTAAGCACCCCCTGCTCCCCACTGCCCTGCCCAGGCTGTGGCATCTTTGCTCCTCACTGTCACTCCATTTCCACTCTCCCCCCTTAGTCTGGTCGTGGCAGCCAGGGTTATCTTTGTAAAATTGCCATCAGGGCATGTGCCCCCCATTCTTAACCCTGAGAAGTCGCCTCCCACTGGATCTAGGATAAAAGCAAAACTCCTGTCGGAGGGCTATTCCATCCTGTCTCCTGGATCTGTCTCTATAAAGTGCCCACTTAACCCCTCACTCACAGAATCCCAGAATGTCCCCTTACCTTGCCACCCTTGTCCTGCCCAGGGCTTCCCTGTGCCAGGAGTGCTATACGCATGGCGTGGCAGGCCAGAAGCCTTCCTCAGTGCTTTGAGGAGGGAGCCTGCTCGCTGCCACAAGCTCACACAATGTAAGGGACGGGAGAGTAGAGCTGGGTCTCTCTGGTTTTCCAAGGATACCATCAGCCCAGACAGGAACTTGTTGTTGTTGCGTGGATGAATGATAACCCCATTGTACAAGGGAAGCTAGCAGTCCCAAGCAAAGGTCACCATTGGGGATGGTCACCAGACTGGCTCCAGGTCAGGACCCTGCTGGCTTGGTGAGCTGAGAGGGCGGGTGGGGACAGGAGCCTGGGAGCCCCTCCCTGCTGTGCCTGTGTGCTGGTGAGTGATGCCCAGCTCTGAGATGTCCCTGTGATTCCTCCTCCCATCCGTTCTCCCTCTAGGTCTTTTAAGGCAGTAATTACAGCCAAAGTGGACAATCTGTCTTTTTTATTTTTAGACTCTGATGCTCAAACACCAGGCTGTAGACAGTGGGTGCCTCCTAGAAATGGGTGGGTGTTGCCTGAGCAGGGTCTGGCTGGGGGTGAGGGTGAGTGGGGTGGAGGGAAGGCGTCGGGGTAGGTGTGAGTATGCATACCCTGCAAGGTGCTGGATCATGGGGAAAGCCTATAGCTCTGGGTTCCAGGAGACCTGGGCTCTGACGTTGGTGCTCTGTGACCTTGGGGAAAGTCCCTGGCCCGTTCTGAGCTGTACCCACCAGCCCAGGAACAATAAAGGGCAGGGCCAGATGAGCGCATGGTATCCTAAGGGTCCAGGGTGGAGGGACCCAGGGCTGGCCGGGAGGGTTTTCCTGGCGTCACCGTGCCGAGAGATCACGGGAAGGATGAGCCAGGTGCTGGCAGAGCCACCTGGACAGGCCTGTCCTGCCAATGAGTGATGGTCCTGCAGATTGTTAGACTTTTCCGCTCCCCTCTGCTCCTTCCTGTAGCCCTCGCTTGGTCATTGTCCCAAAGTTAAATGTGGCTTGTCCTTCCTCCTCAGGCTGCCCTCACCTCTTTCGCCTAGTCACCCAGGGCTCTGGGGACCAGACCACTGCCCGCACAGGCTAACAAACAGGAGGTAGCAGCCCAGGGGCTTCTGGCTCCAGCAGGCCCAGCTGTTTCCTCGGCTGGCTTGGCCTCAGCTCTGCAGGCCTGGCCTCTCCTGTGGGCAGCCTGGGTATTCATCTCCTGAGGGGCCCCACGGCATATCCGCTCGTTCACTCACCCACAGGTTCGTTCTCTGGTTCATTTAAAAGCATCCCCTGAGGGCCAGGGGCTAGTGATAGGGCAGAAACAAGTCACAAAAGCGTAAAGAGGGACAAGACTAGGGGCACTGATGAGTGTGGTGGAGACACCCTCCACTGCTGACAAAGGGGCCACCGACGATGAAGTGCACAGCTACGAGCCAAAAGGTGGGTGGTTCAAGTCCACGCAGCAGTGCTGCGGAAGAAAGACCTGCCCAAAGACAAAGACATACGAGTGAGCCACTGGAGATCCTGTGGGGCCCAGGTACGTACTCCGACACTCGGGGCCAGCTTGCTCTCAACTTTAAAAAAAATGAAGAAGATAAAATAAAAGGCCTAAGACGTGAAGAAGCAGACAGTAGGGGGCTGCTTTCGATGATGTCATCAGGTCTCTAAGAGGGGACATTTGAACTGAGATCGTCATATCGGGAGGTAACTCAGGCCCTTGTTGGCTGCTGGAGAGGGGTCTGCAAGTCCCCTCTGGGGGCTGGGGCTGGGTGAGAGGCTCTCAAAGGTGGTGTGGGCAGGCCAGCGGTCCAGGCCCCCAGCCACACCATCTCCTGTCTAGGCGAGGAGACCTTTGGGAACTTTAGGAGAAATCTGAGCCCACCTTCGAGACTCCTGGACCAGCTGGATCCCTTAGCCAACAGGCCAGGCCCTCCGTCTCTGCAGGTCCGTCTAGAATCCCAGCAGCTAGAGCTGATAGGTTGTGCATGGAGAAGGACCCAGTAGCTGGCACACGCGGCCAGCAGAACCACAGTCAGCTCCACACAGGCTGCAAGGATGCGCTGGTCTTTGAGGCCAGTGTGGTGGGAGCGACTGGGAGACGGGTGGGGACACAGTGCAAACAGCCCAGACTGGCTCCATCCCAGGAAGCCACAGCAAGAGCCTCAGTCCCCAGCTGCAGGGATCAGGCAGAATGCATCCCCCAGGCAGGCCCTGCCCTCCAGCCAGGACAGGACAGCTGCTTCACGTCCCAAAAGGAAAGGGTCTCTCCCGGCGGGAGGGGGGTCTGGGTACCCCGGGAGTGAGTCTCTTGTCTGCGCATGCTGAGGGGCGCTGAGCTGTCAGCCTGCACACTGGCCCAGGCAGGATGCTCTTTGGCTCTCGGCAAGACCTCCTTTCTACAACCATCAGTGCCCATGTTCTGCCAAACCCGAACCTTACCCTGCACTGCCATGTGGGTGCCTGTTCACGTTGGCTCCACACATCCAGAGAGCAGCCCCACGGGTTCCCGTGGCTGCAGTTCTTCATGGAAGCAGATCACCAGCCTTTTGTCCTGTAGCGCCACTAGCCTACAGGTGGGCAGCTGACCCTTAACTGCTCATGTCCCATCCCCTCCCCCTGGGGACCCCCACATTCTGCCTGGCAGGCCATCATGGAGTTAACAGTTACTGGGCATTCACCAGGCAGGCGGGGACAACCCTGCCAATTCCCAGAGCTTATTAAGGCTCCCATTTAGCAGATGAGTTAAGCAGAGGGTGGTAAAATAACACCCCCCCCCCAAGGTCGCATCACGTAACAGGAGAAGCCAGGGTTCAAATCCCGCCTGTCACCAGCATCTCCTTGTCAGCGGCTTGCTAAGAAGGTATTCATGTGGCACCCTACCAGGAACACAGCACATGTGTCACTCTTCCGGTGCCCTCATTCAGTGGGAGGGGCCAGGCCATGTCCCGGGGACGCACGTGCCCCTCGGCACAGGGAGAGGCGGTTGGCTGGGTCCTCTGGCCTCCTTTGCTGGGACAGGTTCTGGCTCCAACTACAAGCGTCCCAGCTTTTGGTCGGCTCCATTCCAAGTTCCTTTATTAATTCCCTCACTCTCCAGCAAGAGAACTTTAATTAGCTGGGCCGATTTATCTATATAAATACTAATGGATGGCGCTCCCCGGCAGGGTGGGGAAGTGGGAGGGAGTGGGGCCAGCGGGCTGCTGAGGGCAGAGGAAGCAACAACCGTGCCTTCCCAGAAACCAGAAATATGGCTTTAATATGGGGTGCGCGTGTGCAGTGGGGGCTGGGTCCTGGCTGGCAGGCCTGTGACAGTGACAGGGCGACAGGCGTGGTACACGTGGTCCCTCCAGGTGATGGGGAACATGCTTTCCAGAGCCGAGCTTGCTCTCAGCCTTCTCAGGGAAGGGCTTAGGCACCCTGCCCCCCCACCACCACCCACCCTCAGGAGGGGGGGTGGTACTCTTCTACCAGGGGGAACGCCCCTGCCTTTCAGGCTTACTCCTGCTAGAAAGAGAAGGCTGACAGAGAGGCCAAGTTCAGGAGCTCACTTCCAATGGGGCAGGGCATTGGGCCTGGTGACAAGCTTGCACGTAACGCACAAGAGGTCAGACTCCCCCTCCATGGGGTGAAACTCAGGGTGACCCCATGAGTGTCAGGGGAGAACTGCTCCACAGGGTTTTCCTGACTATCATCTTGATGGAAACAGATCCCCGGATGTGCCGGAGCTGCTGATTCTGAGCGGGCGACAATAAGTCACGGCACGCTGCTGTTAGCTAGAACATGGAGTCCGTCCTCATGTATAGCTGCCCTCAGTATAACAGACGGAGGCACAGCCTGGTGTGTCCTACCTCAACCTCACCATCGTCATATTTAAGCTCATTGATATATTTAAGCCCATTTTAGATTAAGCCCATTGTTGCAGTCGTTGTGTCCCCCCAACTCATTGAGGGGCTCCCCCTCCTTCGCTGCTCCTCCACTTTACCAAGCATACTATCCTTCTCCAGGGACTGGTCTCTTCTGATAGCATGTCCAAAATATGTATGAAGTCTTGCCTTCAGTGTTAGTCCGGTAGACTAGAGAAACAAATCCAGGGAGACTCTTATATCTATATATGAAAGAGCTTTATATAAAAGAGCAATTGTATATTGAGAAAACATTCCAGCCCAGTCCAGATCAAGTCCATAAGTCCAATATTAGTCCATATGCCTGATACCAATCTATAAATTCCTCTTCAGACACACAAACCACATGCAATAATGCCGAATGCAAGAAGATCACAGGCCAGTAGGTGGAAAGTCTTGTGGATCCAGTGGCAGTGGAAGCATCTCAGCACTGGTGTGGGTCTCCACATGGCTCCTCCAGCTCCAGGGCTCTGGCTCCACCAGCATAGCTCCATGTGGCTTATCCACAGGAAGAGGACGCAAAGAGAGTGTGTCTGGCCTTCAGTGAGCTACTTTTCTACTTCGAGCCTCCAAATGAGGTCATCAAGCTACAACCTGATTGACAGGCTAGACTCCACCCCCTCACTCAGGTTGACAGGAGATTATGTAACTGCCACACCATCCTTGTTTCCATAAAGTGTCTGGTCACTCTTCTTTCAAGACAGATCTATTTGTTCCTCTGGAAATCCATGGTACTTTCATAATTCAAATGCATTGATCTTTCTGTCTTCTTCCTCATTCACCCTTCACATGTGTATGAGGCAGCGATACCAAGCGCCAGTCTTTGGGGCACCTTAGCGACCAAAATGAGGTCTTGTGTAGCAGATTCACATCCTCTTCTGAATCTGACTTGAATTTTTGGTAGCTCTCTGTTGATGTATTGCAGCCGCCAACTTTGAATCATCTTCAGCAAAATGTTACTTCCATATGATAGTAACTATCGTGTTAGATAATGTCCTCATTCCGCTAGGTCATCTTCCTTTGGAATGGGCATAAATAATGGATCTCTTCTGGTCAGTTGGCCAGGTAGCTCTCTTCCAAATTTCTTGGCCTAGAGTAGTGAGTGCTTCCATTGCTGCATCCGTTTTTAAGACTGTTTCCGTTGGTACTCCATCCATTCCTGGAGGCCTGCCTCTGGCCTTCAGTGCAGTTTGGCCTTCTTCCTTCAGTGCCACTGGTTCTTGATCATATGCTACCTCTTATAATGATTGTTGATGCATGGATAGTTTGGATACAGTGAACTGTGCAGCCCTTCCAGCTTCTCTGGAAGCTTCCTGCATCTCTCACTGACTGG
This sequence comes from Echinops telfairi, assembly GCF_000313985.2. Classification (NCBI taxonomy): domain Eukaryota; kingdom Metazoa; phylum Chordata; class Mammalia; order Afrosoricida; family Tenrecidae; genus Echinops; species Echinops telfairi. Next base: position 63,066,414 of record NW_022103968.1, on the reverse strand, counting down.
CCCACGGAATCCTTCTAAATGACCACCTGGGGTTCGAATGGTTCCCTCCTCACTCACATGGTTGAGTTTCAAAGACCCGGCTGGTAATCAAAAATCAACATTCTGAGGAAATGGAACATGCCCACATCAGATCACAAAATGGAGCCTGTCTGTGTCATGACTGCCAAACTTCACCATTAGCTAGCTGCCAAACCACTGCGTATCATGGCCCAGCCAGGTTAACACCTGAATGACTTTCTTTATATATAATCATTTTATTAGGGGCTCATACAACTCTTATCACAATCTATACATCAATTGTGTAAAGCATATTTGTACATTCATTGCCCTCATCATTCTCAAAACATTTGCTCTCCACTTAAGCCCCTGGTATCAGGTCCTCTTTTTTCCCCCTCCCTCCCCGCTTCCCCCTCCCTCCTGAGCCCTTGATAATTTATAAATTATTATTTTGTCATATCTTGC
>NW_022103968.1:63062570-63064462 GCF_000313985.2 Echinops telfairi | reverse complement strand
AAAAAAACCCTAAACGTTCTAAGGCATCATTGTCACCATGATTTTCACTTGGCGCCCAGGAATTTGGTGATTGTTGCCAGCTGCAGGCCACTGAGGCCAAGGATAGTTGAAGAGCAGTTTTTTACTGTTTTCATGCATGTGCCATGTCAGATAACAAGATGGTTGATTCATGAGGAGTAAGGGTATTATAAATAATAGCACTTTTCTTCCATAGAGCATCCCAGACTTAATGTTTAGGGTGTTGAAAAGAAAACAGGCTTCTTCTTCATGAAGCTCAAGTGAAGTCTGGCTGGGCAGACATGACCAGAGGCCTGATGATAAGCAGAACTGTTAGAGAGTGCCGGATGCAGGAGGTGGATGGTGGGTTTCCTGCAGAGACTCTTCCAACCAGTGGTAGACTGGTAAAAAGAGGAGGGATGTGGAAGTTTGTCTTCATACTCAGGACTTCTTATAAGGCCACATACGGGCTGTCCTTGGCAGACTCGCTCTCCGGGGTCCCGGGAGGTGAGACCTGACTACAGGAAGGACATGCTATTCAGAACGGGGTGTGGCAGGAGGAGGGGCTAGAATAAGGTGTGGTCTGTGCTCATGCTCCGAGTCTGACTTGAGCCCACCTCCACCAGGCATGCACATCCTCACACACGTGCACCTACAGTCTCGTACATGTCCACATGCAGAGCGCTCACACTTGCACACGAACACACACCACCAACAACAACTCAGAGGATGCTTCTTTGCCCCTGTGCTTCCTTGTGGGGACCAAGGGCTGGCATTGGGGTGTATTGAGAAAGGGCAGTAAGTAGGCTGCCCCTGGAGTGGAGGGTGAGAGGAGGCAGCATGCCAGCCTGCAGACACAGGAATGGGTTTAGGTCCCATCCTGGCTCCTTGGCTTACCCTCTTTCCCCTCTTTGACATGATGGCTTCAACTGCAAAATGGGTTTGAGATCAAGACCGACCCCCAGAGGACAGCTGAGTGGACCTGGTGGTGTTCAGAGGGAGTCACAGCCCCAAGCATGTCTGGAGTTCCTGTTGCCTCCTCCACTGTGCCCAATATGGGCCTCAGAGAGTGCTAGCCAGTGCTGACCCTCAGCCCCACCAGGTTGGAGGGACAGAAGAGAAAGCTCCAGGGCCTGGAACCCTGGTGAGCGGCAGCGTTTCTGAGCAGAGCCCAGGGTTAGCAAACACTCATCTTAGCCTGCATCCGTGACATGGAAAAAGGTGTCTAATTAGTGAGGGAGGGGTAGCCGGATACAACCCTGGAGAAGACACCCACTGTACAGCTGAGGAGGGTCTCAGGATGAAAACATACTGGACAGGTCTAGCACCGAGGCCCTGAGAAGGACCTTCCGGGGAAGATAGTTGTCCCTCTAATAGGAGAGGGCTGCACCCCAATTGGCAGTGCGGGACATTACTTGGAAAAGACCTCTGAGAGAATATACAAGACCAAGTACAACAGGAGGGGGGTCAGAAAAGAAGGATGGAGGCTGGGGGTCACTGGGAGAAGTGCAAGGGTCAAGGTAAGAAAGGTGAGTACTGTTACAGTCACACTCCTGCAGTAACAGTCTCGTACGAGTGGGTGCATGGGCAATGGGGGTCTTGTAGCCTATGACTGGCCATCTCAGGTGCAGTGATTGGTAACTCCCTCCTGGTCTGGAGGAAAGAAGAGTGAGGCAAGTCAAAGTCACCTAGACTAATGGACCATTCAACCATCCTTCTCCATAACCCTGAGACCCGAACAACTAGATGGTGCCCGGTGACAACTACCAACTGCTCCGAAAGGGGTCATCCCAGGAGGTCCTAGACAGAGGGGGAGAAAGCTGTGAAATAAAGCTCAAAATCATCCAAGCGACTAGGCTGCCTGGCCAGATAGAAACTAGCATAACCCGAGAGTA
>NW_022103968.1:63060002-63061810 GCF_000313985.2 Echinops telfairi | reverse complement strand
GTAGAGGATCGTGGCGGGGAACAGGCAGACCCTCCAGGAGATGGACTGATGCCGTGCCTACAACCCTGGACTCAAGCCTAACAATTGTGGGCAGGGTCACCTTCTGTTTGTGCACAGAGTGGCGATGAACCGAACAACAAGCGCCTGTTACTCGGACCAGGTGCTTGTCCCACGCTCCCTCATTTAGGCCTGACACCACCTGCAGCAACTTCATATAATTTGTCAGTGAATATAGCCATCCCCTTGGGACTGAGGAGCTGGGACATGCCTTAGACTAGTGGTGGCTACGTGTCACTGTTGGGTGGGGCAGAGCTAATGAGACAGCCAAGAAAATGGTGTGGACTAGGCAGGCCAGGGAGGAGCTATGGGGCCAGGCTGCGCATCTGAGAGGGAGGGGGTCAGCAAGGGGACCTCTTCTATAGGGCACTCATGAGTTGAGGCGGGCCTGGGGGAGCCAGATACACAAGTCCCCTGAGTCTCTGGGTGCCTCCTGCTTCTCCCTCTCAGCCTGGTCCTCTGAGCCCCACTGCTTGGGGTGGGCCAGAATCTCCTCTGTCAGTTGGGATAAGCTCTCAGCTGCCTGCACACCCCCATCCCAGGATGGGTGGGTGGGTGGAGGGCTTAATCAGACAGGTGCACAGCACTGCTTCTCAGGGCTCAGCTCTCTGTCCTGCCCAGCTAGTCCCACTGCCCCCAGCCCAGGGTCTGCGGCTGCACTCGTTTCCTTTGTAATGAATCATCTCCAGCTCATTTGCCTAAAGAAATGAGTTGCTTTGTTGAGAAAAACAAATGCTTCTGAGCTTCACTTCCTCCCCTCCCCTCCCTTCCCCAGGGCTCTGAGACATGAGGCTAGCGTCCTCTCTGAGACTCTCCGGGACCCAGAGGCAGGGCCCTGGGTGGAAGGGAGAGAGCTCTGTGTCTCCCCCAAGTCAATCTGAAGAAGCCCTTCCGGACTGGAACAAGACACTGCTGGGAGACTGAGTCCCCCGTGAGTGGAGGCGGCGCGATTTGAACCCAGGCCTTCCAGCACATGAATTCTCTGGTCCCCCTTCATCTCCAACCCTCCAGAAGCATCTAGAGGAGGCCTATACTGGATTGTAATGCTAATGAGCTTTGGAGCCCCAGTTGGAGAAAAGAACTTGTCAGCTGGCCTCTCAAGAACAGACGTGAAAAACCCACGGCATCTGATGGGAAAATGACTCTGGTCCAGGGGTCGCCCCAGAGGCAGTGCTGAGGAGGGGGACTGGGCTCTGCCAAGGGGCTGTCAGAGGAACTCCCCTGCTTCCCTCCCTCCTTCTCTCAAGACCCGAGTGGAGTCCACCCTGACGTGGGCGACCAGGCCAGGGACAGGGCCTGGGTCTGTGGGCCTCCACCCAGCTACCTGAGAGGGCTCAGAGTGAGATTGACACCCTAATAGCTGCCGTGAGCCCCAACCCGCTGCCATCAAGTCAGTTCTCACCGGTAGCTACCCTATAGGACAGACCAGAGCTACACCTGTGGGTTTCTGGGATTTTTAACTCTTTCTAAGAGCAGAAAGCAGTTTTGAACTGCTGACCTTGTGGTTTGCAGCCCGAGTGACCCCTGCCACCAGGGCTCCCTTGCAGGAGCACAGGCCAGGATAATGTCCCTGAACCTTAGTCTCCCATTCCTCAAGAATGGGAATAACTTTAGCCCCTGCCTTTCAGCACTGGCAGAGGAGTAACAAAAGACCCAACACGCAGAGCACTCCTGACTGCGGAGCCCATAGCAAGTACCTTATAAACACTCCAAGCCCAAACCCAGCGGTGGGCCAGCAAGTCCATGCGCCT
>NW_022103968.1:63052380-63058776 GCF_000313985.2 Echinops telfairi | reverse complement strand
AGGCAGCCGAGATAAAACAGAGCCTAATCCGGGCCGGGGAGACGGTGCTCTGCCCGCGGGGCTGCGGGCACAAATTGGGTTGTCGTGTTGCATTACTTCCGCCAGGTTGGGCCCCACCATCTCACCTCCATGGAAGCCTGGCTAGTGGGACCGCGATGGACAGACAGTGCAGTGGGGGCAGAGGGCCTGTGCTGCCACCAGGCCCCCTGACTCCGCCATCAAAGGGGACAGGCGATGGAGCCCCCCGCCCCCACCCCGGCAGGATTTTTTAATGACCCCACATCCTGGCAACTCATTATGTCGCCGATAAGGCGATGGGGCTGTCACTCTGAGAGGCCGCCAAGCAGGCTCCCCAGAGAAATGTTGCTGCCTTCTCACTAATCTGCTTATAAACACTGTTATTTATTTTTCCTTATTTTATCCGACATGTGTCAAACAGCCCCTGCTAAGCCCATGACATCTCCGGTGGGGGGTGGGGGAGGGGAGGTAAAGGAGGGTAGAGGATGGCTTGCTCTTCCTCCCAGCCCTGCCCCCTCCTGGGCCCTCCGAGGAGGCCCCCTCAAGCCTGAAGCCTGGCCTGTCAGGGCTCTGCCCCAGGCTGGCAGCCTTGGCAGGCCCGCAGGAGCTAGGTCCTGGGCCACGAGATGCTGGGCATCCGGGATCTGGTCGTGGTTCACAGACCAGGCCAACTGGTGCCAGTTCCAGGAAGCACTAAAGACATGGGGCCATCACCGCGGAGGGTCCCCGAAGCTGTGCGGGCATTTGGTGAACACCATGGGATCATCCTGGTAGCTGGCCTTGGTGGAGACCTGCCCGCTCCAGGCACCGTGCCGTGCACTTCCTACCCACCAACTTTTATCCGTCCCCACAAGGAGCGCCAGGAGATGGGTACCAATGGCAGTCTCAATATAAGCAAGGGAGCTGAGCCCCAGAGAGGGTAAACGGCTGGCTCCAGGTGGCTCAGGCAAGAAGGGGCGTATGGGGCTTTGAACCTTGGCACAAAAACACAACCAAGGCAGTGCCTTCTGCACATGTCTGTGGGCAGCCTCCTTTGAGCACAGGCCACGCCCACCCTGCAGGAACCCGAGGAAAGGGGCAAAGTCAGGAGTCTTCCCCCCACATCACCTAGTGGTCGGCCTTGCACTGGGACCCAGGTCCCCTGGCTCCTGGTTCACAGTTCTTTCTGGAAGGCCTCCGGACAGCTCCCAGACATCGCCTTGGGTGTGTCTCGTGGGATGGGGTGCTGAGATCCTGCAGGCCTTCTGGGCCAATGCCCAGGTTGTGATGTAGAGGAAAGACCACCACCACTTGCTGCTCTCCCCCACCTTCCCCTGGCGGCGTAGGGGAAGATTCAGAATGTGGGAAAAACAGAAAGATTTCTCCCAAATCGTCTCCCCCAAATATATGTTAGACTTAGGACATTACTTGCAGCTAATGGTAAATGATTGTCAAGTTACTCCCCTGAAAGCAGTCCGATGCCAGACTACTGTCTAATCCCACCAGGTAGACCTGCTCCCTGCTGCTAAGCACAATGGGCTACTTCTCCCTAAAGGCTTGCGACCTTTAGCTTGATTCCTGTAGGTGGGGTTCACACCCTACTGATAATGGTTTCTATGGAGAGCCAGAAAACAGATCAAACGGCTCAGTGACATCCAAAGTTAGACTGCCAATCCCTCCTCTTCCTATTGCATGTATACCCCTAGACCACCCCTTCCATTACTGTATTACCTATAGCACAACCCTTTCCTGTGACGTATGTCTTCACCTGTATTTAGGGGGCTTGCATGTCCCCAAAGAATATAAAAGCCTTGGTTAGCATTCAATCTCTCCACGTGGACCACCAAGTGAGGCTGAGGTGAGCATTGCTACCAAGAATTGTGTCTGACTCCATTATTTCAATCTCTCTTCTATCTCTCATGCTCTCTGTGACTTTACTGTAATCTTCACTTATTACTGCTGTACAATTGCACCTACCAGACCTGTTGATGATGTGTTAGGGGCTAGATTTCCCCTCGCACCAGAAGGTTCTGGGAGACCCGTAGTTCTGTCATATGTTTGTGTTAGATCCTAGCGATCTCTCCTCAGGAACCAGGATTAACAAGAGCCACCTTTGCCGTCAGGCCCATTTTGCCTCATGGCAGTCCCGTGTCTTTCAGAGTACAACTGTGCTCCACACAGTCCTCTAAAGCAGGCTGCCAGGACTCTCGTCCGAGCACCTCCAGGGCAACCTGAACCAAGCGTGCCACCAGAGACTCCGTCACTAACAATACACGCGGCACAATACCATGCTGGTGAGCGGGGCTCCTGGGAGAAGAAAGGGCCTGGTGCCACCATGCAGTACCCCAATCGTGTGGGGAAGCCCCTTGGCCTTCTAAGTACAGCCTTACAGAATGGGAAGGAAGACAGAAACACAAACTGCAAGTATTTGCTGCTTTCAAAGTAGGCTTGCTTTTTGTTAATCCTCTCCTAATTTAATGTCAGCCTTTTAACCAACCATGGTGTTTTGGATCCTGAGCCTAAGACAAGGCAGACTTTTAAAAGAAGCTTTATTTTTTAATTATTTTAGGTCGGGAAACAAGATTTAAACGCATAAATAAGAACGGTTGCTGTCATGACAGTTTTGACTTACGGCGGCCCCGTGTGTTGAAGAGCAGAACTGCACTTTTCGGGTGTTCAACGTTATGGTCTTTTGGAAGCGGTGGCCAGGCTCTACTTCCAAGGCCCTCCCAGGGAGGTCTGGACCCCATCCTTTGAGTTAGTGGTTGAGGGCGTAAGCGTTTGCACCCCAATGAGTTCCCGAGTACACTCCACCCACCCCTAATGTATAACCAGTTGTCAAAGCTATGGAATTAGCCTTGGTACAATGCTAATAAACTAACTACAGACTCCTTTTGAAGTCCCGCAGTCCTGCCCACTTGTGAAAACTGGGGTTCACTGCGGAGCTGCAGCTCACCATTGTCAACAGTCAGTTCAGGGTTCCACACTGCACCTAGTTGCCCGGCTCCTTGTGGTTCTGCTCCTTGTGGTTCGTGGCTGTCGAGTTGTTCCTGGGTTCACAGTGACATCACGCACAATGGGAAAAAGCAATGTAGACCTGTGTTCTGAGAAGCACGGTAGTGATGAGTACATTTGGGGAGGAGATACTTTGAGTCTATGCAAGTGCCGTGTCCCTCCTGAAAATTTCACCCACACGTTCAGCAGCCCAAGGGGGTCCTGCCTGTAGCACTGTCCTCTGTGGCTCCGAATGGTGGTTTTTCCCTTCTCCCGTGCCTTCTACTTTACATCCAGGAGGATGCTGTATCCCTCCCTCTTATGCATTTTTTGCAAGCATTTGTATCACCACGGACTCATGAAGACTTATTTTAATTTGGAGTATAATTCAATACTTTCCTTATTTATTTTGTTGCTCATATTGCTCCAGCTTTGGTCCCTGGAGCACCTCAAGGGAACTCCCCTGTCCTTTGGCATGCCCTCTGTGTAGACTCACTTGTGCCCCTATCCCAAGAAACATGTCGAAGTGCTGAGGCCCGTTCTGTGGATGTGACCTTGTCTGGAAACAGTCTTTGAAGATGCTGTACTGGAGCAGGGCGGATCTTCATTCTACGTCAGTGCTGTCCTAAGACAGGGGTCCAGAGGAGCAAGCCATGTCCAGGGGACAACTGGAGCTATGAGTAGCTTGGGGAGATGTGGTAGTTACATAAACTTTGAGGATTAAGAGTGAAGGGGTGGAGTCTGGCCTGTGAATCAAGATATAGCCAGTGAGGCCTCTGTATGGGCATGGCCTTCTCCTGAGGATTCTGGGAACTCCTGTATTCCTCTTTGGAGGTCAGAGATGCTCTCTTTGGAGTAGACACATGGAGAGAAGCTGATGGAGCCAGACCTCTGGAGCTGGAGAAGCCACATGGAGACTCCTGCCAGCACTGAGATGCTTACAACACCACTGGATCCACAAGACTTCCCACCCACTGGTCTGTGATCTTCCTGCACTTGGCATCATTGCCTGTGTTTTGTGAGCCTGAATAGGACTTTGCAGATTGATGTAGGACATATGGGCTAATATCGGACTTATGGACTTGATCTGGACTGGGCTGGGATGTTTTCTCAATATTCAACTGTTCTTGTATATAAAGATCTTTCTTATGCACATGAGTGTCTATGGATTTGTTTCTCTAGTCTACCCAGACTAACACAGAGAGTCATGAGTTTCTCCCTCAGAGCCATCGGAGGGAGTCAACGTGGCCTGTACTCGGAATGTGAGTCAATACATTTCTGTGCTTATAAACCACACAGTTTGTAGGGTTGTGTTATGGCTGCCTGAGGAAACTTGTACCACTTCTCCCCTTGTCCCTCTTCCCTTTTTGTATACTCTATCATTAATCACAAGGTCAGCAGGTTGAAACCACTCTGGAGCCCTAGTTCTGAAGGAGAAAGATGAGGCTTTCTAGTCTCATAAAGATTGACGGGCTTGGAAACCCACAGGGTTGCTAGATTGGGAATCAACCCAATGGCAGCGGGTCTTTTGTTTCTTTGATCATGAAGGAGCCCTGGTGTTGGTGAAGGGGTTCATGTGCCTGGTTGCCAGTTCAAAGCCACTAGTTGCTCCATGGGAGAAAGATGAGGCAGTTTGCTTCTATAAAGGCCCATAGCCTTGGGAGCCCTCTGGCGCCATTCTACTGTGACCGATAGGGTTGCTGTGAGTTGAAATCAGCTCTAAGGCAACGTGTTGATTAGCAAAGATGTCACTCTGAGGACTAAGGTGCACCTGACCCAAGCCACGGTATTTTCTTTTATGTTTTTAACAGTTTTATTGGCACATAATGTACATGTCACAAAATTCAATAGTTCAAGCATATCAAGGAGAATCATACAATCATTACCATATCCATTTTAGAACACCCCCCCCCATGGTTAAATCGCCTTTAAAATGAGCTGTGCAAAATCATAATCAGTTCTAGTGCTCCCTCCTCCCTCCCGCCTTCACTTTTCATTCCTGATATCCCCTTTCCCTCCGTCACCCACTCCCACCCCTACATCCCCTATCAACCCTGTATCAGTTATTATCTCCATGCATCCACTCCTCCTGTGGGTCATACACTGAGAAACCCAACATAAACAATGAAAAAAAATCAAAATAAGGTGGTTAGGATAAAATAATAATAATATGAAGACAAAAATACAAATAATGAGTAAGAAAGAAAAGACCCCCCATCAACATTCAAAAAGCCAGGGAAATTTCTTTCCTGGAACTGGTAAGAGATACTTACACCTAGAAAAAATTCAGGTTGGGTCTATAGGGAGGTCAACTGGTCAAGAATCAAGTTTGATCCAGCATAATCAAGACTACAATGGTCTCTGCCTGATAGTAAGGCTGTTCGAGACTCTTGCCTGTGGCTAGAGTGGATCTGCCAGTGGCTCAGTCTGCTCAGATACTCTGCAGATGGGTTTGGGCTCCCACTGTCCACCATAGCCTTCTTCAAATTGAGTGTTCATAATCTTAGCTTTGATACTTTTCCCTTCACCGTATTCAAATTTTGGAATTGTTGTCTTTGGATTACACAAGGTGGTGTGCTTCTTCCATGTGGACTTAGTTGACGCCTGCTTAGATGGCTGTTTGTTTGAATGCAAGCCTTTAAGACCCCAGACCCTATTCTGATTGCTAGCTGGCACCATCTACTTTCTTCACCACTTTGCTGTAGCACCCTTATCTTCAGTGATCCTTTCATGAAAGTGAGTGTAGAGCAGGGCCATGTGATCAGAACTAACTGTCCTTACATTGGGGCTAGAGTCAGGTAGAAATCCAGAACCCATCTGCTTGCCCATGGGGTTTGCATGTCTCAGGTTTAATTTGGTGATCATAATATGACAAAATCACAACCCTATAAGACCAACTGCATCGATGGCAACTAGCAACTAAACAAACAGAATGCACACGCCCCAAAATAAATAAAGGGGGTAAAAAATAAATAAAGCAAGCTCCAAGCAGGAAAGCAAAAGCCGATATAAACAAAGAAGTACAGCATTGCCAATCACTCCCTGGGGTATAAGACGATTGCACTATTATCATCATCAGTTTTCCCAGTGACCCAGCACTCCAGACACTGTCGGAAAGAGGAGTCTGTGCGAGTACAGTTCCACCTTGAACCTCAACCCATGAGTTTTTGTCCTTCACAGCTTGATCTCTCATGCAATTGGGCTCTGTTGACTCTAAGTATGGGATTGGTGCCAGGGGGTAACTTCCTGGATCAATTATTCCAAGTGCAGATCCCTGACCAATGGATCACAAACTGTGGTGTCACTGCAAGGGGACTTTGAGGTACTAGATGTATAGTGATCCTGGGCCCCTTTCCATTGGACACTAGGTAGTTAGTTTATTGTGCCAACCTGGCCAATAAACAC
>NW_022103968.1:63042083-63052231 GCF_000313985.2 Echinops telfairi | reverse complement strand
CCTGGGTGCTGGAGCACCCGTGTGGAGACCACTGTCAGAGCTAAGATGTTTACACATTCACTGACTCAGCTTTCCTCCTGCAGTCGTCATCATTGCGTGTGTTTTTTGTGAGATGGAGGAGGACTTTGTGGATTGGTGTTGGACATATGGGTTAATGGGTTAATGTTGGACTTGCGGGCTTGGACAGCACTGGGTTGGGATATTTTCTTGATGCACACTTAACCTTTACATAAAACTCTCTCTTATACATGCGTTTCTGTGGATTTGTTTCTCTAAAGTACCCAGACTCATACAGACACCCACTGAGCAGAGGGTTCCCTCCAAGGTCTAATGACTGCCGCTTCTACAGTCGTGGAGTGGCACTGTCTGTTTTCTCTCCCACCCGAGTAACCCAGTCCTCAGTCCAAGGGTGTAGGCAGCTTCAAGGCAGGGTTCAGTTCATTCAGTGGGGCCTCTATGTTCAGTCCTTCTGGTGTAGCCCCTGAGTTATGACATGCTGCCTGCCAGGGCAGTTTCTTTGGTCATCATGGTGCTTAGTCCATGGTGTGCCTCGCCGAAGGTTGAGTAGAAATGAATTTGGAGTGTCTACCCAGGAACCTAAAATAGGGCCCATTGTCCCCCTAGGTTCCCTACACTCATTGTTTAGCATCCCTTCCCGCTGTGAGATTACTTCTCCCCATCACCCACCATCCTCACCAACAGAGCTATCAGTCTCCTCCACAAAGCAGATGTCTCCTCTCCTGGTCTTGGCTTGAATTTCTCGAACGAGTCTCCTTCCATTCCCGTGTGTGTGTTGGGGGGGGCATTGATTTGCCCCAGCCTTGTTTCGATGTTGTATGGTCATAAGTGGCTTATCATCTCCCAATTCCCCCCTCTGGAAAGAGTGACTCCAGGCGAGGGGTCTCCTCCTTCACATCTCCTTACACACATATTAGTGTCTATGGATTTGTTTCTCTAGTCTACCAAGACTAACACAAGAGTAGTGTGTTATTATTCTTTACTTTTCACTTGGATATGTTGTAATTTCACCATTTTCATATCTTATTTGGGGTATTTGCATCTTTCCTTTTTTTCCCCTTTTGTTAAGTTTGCCAGTGGTCTGTCTATTTTGTTAATCTTTTCAAAGAACCAGTTTCTAGTCTGTTATTTTTTTCAATTTTGTTTATGTTTTCCATATCATTTATTTCTGCTGTGATCCTTATGATATCTTTCCTTCCTTTATTGGAGGATTGTTGTGTCCTTGTTCCAGTTCTTGGAGGTGTTGTGTGGGGTTTGATTTTAGCTTTCTCCTCTTTTTGTATGTGTGTGTTGACAGCTATCAATTGGCCTCTAATAAATGCTCATGCTGCGTCCCAAAGGTTTTGATATGTTGTGTTATCATTCTCATTGATCTCAAGGAATTTTTTAATCCCCTTTATTATCCAGTTGTTTTTTCAGTATTATGTCATTCAAACTCATTAATTTCTAATTTTATGGTTTGGTGGTTTGAGATTGATTGATTGTAAGATCTCAAATTTAAAAAAATTTTTTTTGAGGCATGATTTGTGGCCTAGTAAGTGGTCTATTCTTGGAATGTTTGATGTGTGTTAGAGAAGACCGTATATTGTTGTTTTGTTGAATGAAGCATTCAGTATATGTTTATGAGGGTTTTTTTATTGATTGTGTTTGTTATTGAGCTTTTTTGTGTCTTTATTGAACTTTTCTCTCTTTTTTCATGCAAATGTTAGAACTGGGTTAGTTTTATTATTATTTTTTAATTTTTTAATCATTTTTTTCTTGACACCGTATTTCCTTGAGAGTGGTGTATTAACATCTCCTGTTATTATTGCGGATGTGTCTATACTCTTTTTCAATTCGGTGAGTACTTGATTGACGTATATAGAATGTCTTACCCTGGGTGCATTATAGTTTATTCTAGTTATGGGTTCCTGAGATACTGTTTCCTAAGTCACTCTGCAGTGATCGTTCCTATCGCTTATTAAATTGTTTGCTTTGAAGTCTATCTTCTCAGAGGTAAATAATGCTATCCTCGCTTTCTTTTGGTTGCTGTTGGATTGGTTTGCTTTTGTGCAGCCTCTGGTTTTTAATCAGTTCATGTCTTTGTGAGGTGTGTTTCTTGTAGGCAGCATATGTTTTATTTTGGTATGTTATCCATCCTGCTACGCTCTGTCTTTACTGGTGCATTCAGTCCATTAGCATCCAGGAACATATTGATATGTATTTTACTGCCATTTTGCTTTATATGTGTGTGTTGTGTATTTAGGTTCTTTGTTTTTCCTGTGTTATGTCCTTGCTTTGGGTGTTGGTTTCTGTGTGTTGGTTTCTGTGAGGCATTGTCTTGTATGTTGGTTTCAGGTTGTATGTTGTGGAATGTTGCTTTTGGTTTTTTGGTCATAGTACTTCGTCGAGTATTTTTTGTCGTGTGGTCTTGTTTCTGTGAATTCTTTCAGTTATTTCTTGTCTTGTAATACTTTTATTTCTCCATCATATTTAATTAATAATTTTGCTGGATACAGGATTCTAGGTTGACAATTTTCCCCCTCCTCCAGTACTCTGGGGGCTTGGGGGTGTACCCCCCCCCAAAATAACGGAATTGGGCTGGGCAGAGTGGAGCTTTCAGAGAATGTATTTTTCCCACTAGGCAAGCATTGGGAAACTTGCTCTGAGTTAGTACATCAGTGGCATAACCTGGGAAGGTTCTCTCTGGTCACAGAGAATTTTTTTGTAAAAGAAGTTTCGTTCGAATCATGTTGTTTGTTTGTTGGGGTTTTTTGTGTGTATGATGGCTGATTTAAAACAACAGTGTGCAGCTGGGAGATTTTGTTGCCTGCTCAGGAAAAATGCCATAGAAGCTGCTATGGTGTTGAACACAGCTTACAAAGACAGTGCTATGGGAAGAACTCAAGTGTATGAGTGGTTTTCTTGTTTCAAAAAAGATGAAGGATTGATTGATGCACAGACCTCATTATGGACTCCATCAACTTCCCGAATGGATGAAAATGTCAACTTGTTGTGCATTTAGAGTTTGTTCCAGCAGGTCAGACTGTTAATCCAGCTTTATATTTGGAGATTCTGAAAAGATAGAGTAACAGTGTGTGACCAAAAAAGCCTGATTTGTGGCAGACCCAGGGATTGGTTTTGCCACCATGACAGTGCACCTGCTCACGCAGCCATCTCAGTGTGCCAGCTTTTGGCAAAAAACAGCATGATTCTCTTGCCCCATGCACCTTACTCACTTGGCATCGCTCTGTACGACTTCTTTTTGTTTCCTCGAATTAAGATGGACATGAAAGAATGGTGAGTTGATGATGTAGAAGAGGTGAGGAAAAATTGAGGGAGATGCTGTCAACCATCCAGATGAGTTTGAAAATGTTTCTAAGAATGGAATCGCAGATTTGACAAATGTATTAAGTACTGGGTACTTTGAAGGTGATATGATTGTTTTGTGAACACATTTAAATACATACCTTTCGGGAAAAAATGCACTTTTGGGGGGTTATCCTCTCGTATGTCACTCCATTGTCTTCTTGCCTGCATGGATTCTGCTGAGAAGTCTGAGGTTATTCTAATTGCTGACCTTTGTATGTACTTGACCTTTTTTCTCTGGGTGCTCTTAGAATTTTTTCTTGTTCTTGCTGCTAGACATCTTGATTACAATATGCCGGGGATTTTCCTTTTCGCATCTTTACTGGCCAGGGTTCTCTTGGCGGCCTGAATAAGTCTCTTTTCCTCCTTTAGACATAGAGGAAAGTTCTCTTGCAGGAGCTCTTGGACTGTTCTCTGCGTAGATTTCTCTGCTTTCCCCCCTTCTGGAATCCCTATAAGACACAGGTTGTTCCTTGTAATTGTTTTCCACAATGTTCTCTTGTTTTCTCGGTCTCTTTTGTATTTTGTAGTATCTGTTCCTCTGTCTTCTAGCTCCCTAGGCTGGCTTCCATCTCTTCCACTCTGTTTCTCTGTTCTTGTATAGTGTCACTCCGGTGTCTCATAGTGTCGTTTAATTCTGCTATTGTGGTGTTTGATTTTTGTGTTTCTCTTTGGAGTTTCTCTGGTGAATGTATTAGCTTTTCTATTGTTTCACTTCAGCTGTTTCATGAGTGTCACCATCACTCTTTAAATTCTAATCCATAGTCTTCAATTTTAGGCGTTATATTTAGGTCTGGTTAGTATTTGCTTATTTGTTTCTCTCTGTGTGTGTGTGTGTGTGTGTGTGTGTGTGTGTATGTGTCCATTCACCAATATCTTCTGTTGGTTCCTTGAAATCTTGGAGTGGCTATTAGGGATGTTAGGAAGGTGGTGTCATGTGGAGTGGTTAACTCTGTCAGGTGGTGCAGTAGAGGGGTGACGGACAGTTTGTATTCAGTATCTGGGGAGAATATGAGATTAGGTATTAGAGGAGCACTCAGAGAATGGGGTGGGGGGTGTTATGGGATGGGGGGAAGTGGGGAGGGAACGAAGTAGTAGGTAATATTAAAAATGGGATGGATAGGGTAGTGTTATTTGGTAGGTTAAAGGAAGGGATAGTAGGCCCCCAAAATGCCTGCTTACAGCAATGAAGGGATGGGTACTAATATTTGATAGGCAAACAGTTGTTGTTGTTTAAAGTAGAATTAGTGTCATCTTTTGGTTTCATGAGAGTGAGGGCAGCACAGGTTTAATGATAAGAAAGGTGAAAGTAAAGGATAAGTTAATGATGGCATAGAGTAAACTTCAGATCTTCAGATTAAAGAAAGGAAAGTTAAAGGAGAGGCCAAGAGAATGAAGTTTTAAGAAGACTAGTAGGAAGAACAATACTAGTGAAAGACAAAGCAGAGTTGTTAATGTGTGTTTGTTTGGGATCTGAGCTTTGCCCAGGAGCTTAGTGTCTGTGTGGCTGCCAACTTCTGGGTAGATGGTGTGTTAAGGGACTAGAAAGTAAACAAGTTAATGTGGGTCCCATATCTTGTCCTGGTGTGGGGAGAAGGGATAACAAGACTGCTTGGAGCAGAGATCCCTTGAACAGTTGGGAGCAGTGTTTGGTGGTGTGTTGTTTTCCTACCTTGTGTTCTTGTAGGGTGTCAGGCTAGGTTTGAGGTTCAGGCTAGTGGAATGCTTTTGGTGTCTGATATGGCTCTGAGACCTGTATTCTTGTGATTATCTTGGGAGAAAATAGACCTCTGGTGAGTCAGGTCAGAGGGGATGGTGGGGGTAGCCTAACGGGGGAGAGGGAGCGGGGATTTTCCTGTCACCTACCTAGGTAGACTAGGAGGACAGAATAAAGCAATGGGCTACTCAGAGGGCAGGTATCTTATGTGAGAGGCTTGGTGTACTGACTAGCTAGATATGTGGGCTGTGAGCAGCCTCTGGGGCCCTAGGACTCTGTCCAGCCTAACCTTGTAGAACCTGCTGCTAGTAGAAGCTGCTGCTCATAAGACATGGTGGTTCCCCCCTGGTTCATGTTAAAACTTCACGAAGCAGGTGTGTGAGGATGGCAATCCAGAGGAGTTTATGAAGCAAACAAAGAAAGCCCCAGAGTGGCCGAGGTTTTTAAGGTCTTGGACTTTTTTGGTGTCTTCGTATTAGGGGCTGCACACACTTTTCTTCCAGGGAAGGGGGGTTAGATTTGCTGAGTGGGGCTGGGGCTCACTGGGCCTGCTTTGTCCACTATGCCTGCTCTTGGCTGCCCTGTTGACTCACCCCAACATGGCTCCATAGGCTGTGTTGTCCCTGTTATTGGGGATCCAGGTCTGTGGGGTCTCCAACCTGGGTTCTTATGGTCTGGGCTGAGGGCCAAAGCCAAAGCTATTTCTGTTTTTACCTGCTGATCCCTTAGAACTACATCCCTGTCAGTCTGCCTCCCCTCACCCCCAGGTAGGTCCTCTCCACAGACTTGGGAATCTGTGCTCCGCTGCCTGCATGCCTCAGGGAAATGACCTTGAGGATTCCAATAGGCAGGCGTCTCTGTTCTCTGGGTTTAGTACATTTGTGTCTACTTATCTTTTATTATACCAAGCTGGCCGGCGGCGGCAGAACTAGGATGAGGGGGGGTGAGGAGGGTGGCTGACACTGTCCCTCTGGTCTAAAGCTCACAAATGGGCACACACAGAGGTAAATGCAGGGGTGAGCTCTAGGGGCTAGCTTTGGGGGGGCTCTCTGTGAGGTGTGGCATTATGACCCCCTCTTTGGCAACAGTCTGTCTGGGGATATTACACCACGCTTGTGGGTCGTGGATCTAGGGTGAAGTGGAGGGGGTGGCTGGCAGAAGCCGTAGGGGATGGGGAAAGCTGATGGGAGGGGTGGTGAAGTTAAAGCAGCACACTGTGGGCAAAAATCCGAAGGTGGAGATCAGAACCATGAACCCTAGGATACTGGGATCCCAGTTCTAACACCTGATTTCCCAAAGTTGGCCTCCTTACCCTTGACTTCCTGGTCTCACGACCAGAGTGCACAGTGAACGATTCTACAGGGGCGCCCTCTTCCTGGAAGTCAGCCATGGTCTTTTCATCCTCATATGCGTGTGGAAGCTGGACATTGAATAAAGAAGACAGAAGAGGATGGGTGCATTTGAATCATCGTGCTGTCAAAGAATATTGAAGGTGCCATAAACTGCTAAAAGAGTAGACCTATCTGTCTTGGAAGAAGTACAAGCAGAATGTTCCTTGGAAACAAGCATGTCAAGACTTCGTCGGGTACTTTAGACTCAGGATCAGGAGAGACCACTTCCTGGAGAAGAGCATTGTGCTCGATCAAGCAGACCATCAACAGCATAGAGGAAGACCCTGTGGAGATGAAATGACACAGTGGCTGCGGCAATGAGTTCAAACGGACCAATTGTAAGGATGGGGGCGGGACCAGCCTAGTGCTCCCTTCTCTTGTGCACAGTCCCCTATGGCTTGAGGGCCCTTGACAACAAGCGAAAGCAATGGTGTTTGTTTATACTTCTACCACTGAGCGATTCGACACTAACAAAACACACTTTCTCCTGGCCCCTCCCTAGAGTCAACCATTTCCCTGGAACCCCTGGTTCCTTTTATGAGAGAAAGATGTTTCGAAACCCAGACCCAGGTGCAAGGAAGACACACATCTGAAGTCCATTTTTAACTTAGAAAGTATGTGGAACTGGATACCTGAAACTGCATTGGCACCCGGCACCATCAGGTGCACTGACATTTGCAATTGTGTGTATTAATGCAAACACCTCTGGGATTCACTCAAGCCTTACCAGTCTTCTTTCGTAGCAGGACCACACAAGCCCATCACAGGGATGACGGTTGTCTCTACGCGTTCAAGTCCGTACCATGGGGCTTATGTTACCCTGGAGCTCACTCTCCAGTTGTTTTCTGGTTCAAACCTCCAACGTCTCCTCCCCAAAGTCAGGTTGTACAAGCCAAAGAATTTGACTTGTCTTCAAAATGTCAACGAGCCAATTGGGAAATATTGCATCATGATTTAACGATTCTTCTCAGATTGGACTCAATTATAAATTTTAATAAGCTCAACATTTTCCTCCTTTTACACGGAGCCACTGAGACTGCACAGACTGGTGAGAGCTCGCCAGGGACAGGGGGCAATCAGACAGTGGGGAAAAGGGCCTGGGCAAGTTGCCTCACCTTGCTGACGAGCTGCCTCTGCTATCGAATGGGAACAGTCAGAACAAGCAAGAGAATGAGGACCGTGGGGTCGTGGCTGTTACTCGTTGTTACTGCTGTTTCTAGGGCATGAACTGGTCTTCATGAAGAGTTGAGGCTGGGGCCCCAGAGGGACTTTGCTTCAAACCCTGGCTCCACCCCTTCTCTCCAGTGTGACCTTGGGCAGGTGACTAACTTCTCTGCACCTCAAGTTGCGTCATCTGTCAGATGGGGTGGGTGGGTGGGGAGGGTACCAGTGATTACTACCTCACGGAGTGGTAATGGGGATCCAATGGGCTCCTTAGAGCAAAGTCCTCAGCACAGCGCCTGGCAAATACTTACCATTTGGCAAATACTTACCAATGGCAAATAACTACCATTCGAATACGGAATGGTAATAGGAGCAATACTAACCATAATCATAATGCAGACACCGTCATCAGTCAGGAGGCTCTGGTGGAGTGGACAGTTAATCACTTGACTACTAGCTGAAAGGCTGGCAGTTTGAACCCACCCACAGGCTCTTCAGAATTCAGGCCTGGTGACCTGCTTCTAAAAGGCCGATTGGAACTCCATTCTGTGCTGCACACATGGGGTTAGGATGAGTCGGCATTCACACAACAAGGAGCACTGACCACCATCCATCGTGGGAACGCTATCAGGGCCACGGTCAAGGCTGTAAGAGCAAAATGGGGCAAATTTAAGTTTTGTCACCCACTGATATTGCCATTGGGGGCTTTCCAAAAAACCCTGTGAGGAGTTTCCCCAGGCCTGAGTATGCTCCACAACGCTTCCCTGGGAGGGAAAGGTCCCGAGTAGAGAGGCCAGGTGTTTGGTCAGCATAGTCCTAACTGGGGAGGAGAATTCAACCAGGGGGTTGCCAAGGTCCAGGACCAGGGCTGCATGCCAGGCCAGAAGAAAGGGTGGGGGCTTTCAGACTTGGAAGTATGATGCCTCAGTGTGAGTCTCCAGGGCTGAAGGAGAGGCCTGACCCAGGGTCCTCATGTGTGGAGGGGCGGCAGCCCCAGGCCTCTGCAGAGATTAGAAGCAGCGCCCTGGGTGGGCACCCTGCACTCAGATGCTGACCACACTCTCACACTCACTCCCACAGTCACACGCTCACTCCCACTGTCCCACACACTCCCACAGTCACACAATAAGTCTCACGGTACCCCACCCTCACAGTCACTTTCAGTCACACACTCACTCAAACTGTCCTCACACAGTCGTGCACACTCACACACTCATTCACCGCCGCAGACTCACACACTCCTCGTTGTCACAAGTCACACACACTCAAACTCTCTCATACACACTCATGATCTCACTCACTCGCTTACACATACACACGCCCTCCAACACTCACACATTGTCATGCACTCGTACACAGTCTCTCTCTCTCTCTCTCTCACACATACACACACTCTCCCACATTCTCATCCTCACCCTTCCTCCCCAGGAGCACCCACAGCCACTTCTCAGGCTGCCCCAGCCTGCCAATTAAGCTCTGCCCTTGCAGATGCCCCCATGGGGTTTCACTGGGAGCTCCCACGTCCTCAGTCACCCAGAAGCAGAAATGGACGACCTGACTGCTTGGTGCCATTTCAGGAAGTGCCTCCTACGCAGCTGCTTCTCCAGACCCCTGGAGTTGCTCTCCCCATCTGTGAAACCTGACTCCTCCTTTGAGTCACAGTCTAGGCTTCAAGAATAAGGCTGGGATGGAGCAGGCCTCCAATAACCAGGCCCCGGGAGATGCCCCAGGCCTGTCTCTTCCCCGGCAGGGCCTGTCTGGTGTCCAGAGGGCCACTCAGGGCACTCACCATCAGCCCCAGGCTACGCTGGTGCCGCCCAGTCACCAAGTCTCGTTTCAGCCCAGGGCAGCCCTAAGAGCTGGTGTCGCTGCGCTCCTTTCCAGATGTAGCCTAGTCACCCAAGTCACACGCCTGATGCCTGGCCAGGAGGGCAGTTCAGCAGGCGGGCTGGGCTGCTTGCCAGCTTGGAAATCGAGAATTCTGAACCTTAGTTTGCTCACCTGTAAAATGGGACTCGCGCCGGGGGTGGGAGGACCAGGAGTGAGAGGATGGACACACTGGGCACCCCTGCAGTGCGGAGCGAGTACCAGAGAGGTGTCCCTTTGAGTACCCTATTTCTGACTTATACCCTATAAGTCATCGCGGGAGCCCTGATGGTGCCGTGGAAGGGCAGGGGTGCAAAAGCACCCATCGCTGGAGGGAGAAAGATGGGGCAGTCTGCTCATCGACCTCAGCAGTCCCCGAAGCTCCATGGGCACTTCTACACTGGTTGTGGGGTCGTTATGAGTTGGATTGGACTTGACAGCAGTGGGTTTTTAATGGCTCACTAAGTGGTAGGTTTGAGCCAGGAGTGCCTGACTCTGAAGTTCAAGGTCTTTCTTTACCCATTCTCCGCCACCTGCAGTAGACTGCTAGAGCAAGTGCGTCAAGCGGGCGGGGTTCTGGACATCACTCCTGCTGCCTGTGGGGGCTGGTGCACCTTGCAGGAGGAAGTGGAGGCTGTGGGCCT
>NW_022103968.1:63032106-63041327 GCF_000313985.2 Echinops telfairi | reverse complement strand
ATTCACATGCACCCTCCTGGCCTCACACATTCACACTCATTCGTTGCCACTCATAGGCATCCACACACTCACATATGCTCTTATAGCTACATACACGCACATGCTCATGCCATCACTCACAATCGTGCACGCTTGCATGTATCCACACGGTCACACCATATACTCTCAGCCACACATTCACACACACCAGTCACCCACGTCACTCATACTAGCTCACGTACGCTCCCTCCATCTCACATCCACACACTCATCGTCTGTGCAACACACAGACACGCACTCCCACCCACCATGACTCAATATCACACACACACCCTTGCTCATGTTCACACGTGCTCTCACATTATCATAAAATGTATATACATACAAAAGATCACAAACTCACAAGCACTCACATTGCAACCACACACAGTCATGCCTGTACACCCTGTCACCACCCGTTTACACCCCCTCACTCACATACGCATTCTCACGTGCTCACACCCTCACCTGGGACTGCTCCTTCTGCTAACCCCGGGATGCTTTCTCCAGCCCACAACCAACCGAGAGGAAGCGTCTGTCCATCCTTCTCTCCCAAAGCTCATCCTTTGCTCACTCCTTCCAAGCCTAGCTGCACACTCACCTCCCCCAGGTAGCCCTCCTGATCTCGCGGTGCCCAGTCTGCTGCGGGCTCCCACAGTGTGAACCACATCAAATACGCCCTGCTCCTGCCCGGCAGCTAGTGTCTGCATGCTAAGTCTGGTCCCCTGGAAGGCCGGCCAGTGTGGAGACCCCGGTGCCCAATTGCTGAGGGCCCGACGCAGGGTCTCTATTCTAAAGCCCTTTGCAAGCACCCTATCATTTGACCTTCTTTATGATCCATTTAAATTTGTTCTAGTTTTTAATATTTTCTGCCTTATTTTTAATTGAGTGTTTTACTTTGTTACTGTGGTTAGTTGGGTTTTTTTTCTTCCTATTTAATGTTTTTTTTTTAGATGAACTCCAGGATAGGTGAATCCATAGAGACAGTAACTGGATTAATACTTCCTTAGGGAGCCCTGGTGGCATTGGGCTGCCATCTGCATGGTCAGCAGTTCAAAACCACCAGCAACTCTTTGGGAGGCAGACTGGGCCTTCTCTCCCTGTCAACAGCTATGGCCTCAGAAGCCCACAGGCTCTGGGTCAGCACTGACTCCACGGCAGGGAGTGCAGGGACAACAGGAGGACTTGGGGGGATGGGGGCTAATCACCATGAGCACAAGAATGAGAAGACAGCCTCAAACGGACTGTAGTGGTGATTGTTCAACTCTCCGTGGTGGGACTCAACTGCTGCATTGCATGAAATGTGGACTCCTTGCCAATGTGAGCCGGGGAAAGCGCAGCGTCTGCAGCCCTGCCGGCTGGTGGCCTTCCAGTGAGCACACACCTCCCGCTCACACAGCTTCCCCGACTGGGTCACCCTGCCCTCCTGCCTATCTCCTCCCTCACAGCCCTGCAGCCCTGTCTCACCGGTATCTCCTGGAAGGCCACTCACAGGACAGGCTGGCCTGGCTCTGCCTAGCCGGCCTCACTGGCCGGGACTGCGGATGCCCAGGCTGCGTACCAGAGGCTGACCCCCAGGGGTCTTCCTCGGGGTTTGAGTCAAGCACGAACACGCCATGGCATGTCCTTCTGCGGACAAGCCTTTCTCTCTAAAGCAGATGGAGGTAAGAGCCTGTTGGCTGAAGCCACATCCCTCGGGACATCCTGGAGAGTGGAGGCTACAGAGAAACCTCCCTTCAGCAGAATTTCCCACAGTGCTGTTCGGCGAGGGCCCTTGCTTCATCCATTGAGAGGAAGCATTGCAGGCAGGGACAGCAGCAAAGGTCTGTGGGAAGTGGAGAGAGGCCAGGCTGGGCCTGGGCCTCTGGCACAAAGCTAAGGATGGAGAGGAGGCCCAGGGCAGTGGCTGAGATGCCCCTGAAGCCAGCGATGGAGGAAGGTAGAGGAAGCCGTGGAAGCATGCCACCCATGGCCATCAAGTTGATTCTGACTCGAAGCAACCTTACAGCCAGAGGCTAATATGGTCTTTTTCTCCAGAGGAGCAGCTGGAAGGCTTGAACTGCCGACCTTGAGGTAACCCATGGTACCACAGGGCTCTAGCTGTGGAAGACCAGCTTACTAAAGAAGGCAGATGTCGCACTGTGCTGTCAATATTTACAATATCAGAAGCCCCCTGAATCAATCCTCCTCTGTCCTATAAGCTGGGTGGGTATGTGTTGGAATGGATTCTGTGGCCCTGGGCTTTTAGTTTCTTAGTTGATGGACTTGGCTGTTAACCAAAATCTTGGAGATTTG
This sequence comes from Echinops telfairi, assembly GCF_000313985.2. Classification (NCBI taxonomy): domain Eukaryota; kingdom Metazoa; phylum Chordata; class Mammalia; order Afrosoricida; family Tenrecidae; genus Echinops; species Echinops telfairi. The sequence continues at coordinate 63,039,014 of NW_022103968.1, read as the reverse complement.
ATGGCTAAGAAACACCATGAAGAAAGGCTCCCAAATCACCACTAGCCATCAGGGGGGTGTAAATTAAAACCACAATGGGATTCTACTTTATACCCACAATGCTAGCCCAATTCAAAGAGACAGAAAGCAACAAATGCTGGTGAGGATTGTGGAAAGATCAGAACTTGTATACACCTGTTAGTGGACTTGTAAATAGAACCACTCGGAAAAAACGATATGGCGATACTTAGGGCAACTGGGAATTGAAAGCCCAAATGCCCACCCGTGGAAGAATGGATAAAGAAAGTATGGTCCATACACACAATGGAATACTAGGCGTCCCTGAAAACAGTGATGGAAGCATGAAGCACCGCATGACACGGAAGGGCCTGGAAACCAGTATGCCCAGTGAAGTCAGTCAATCACAAAAGGACAAATGTTGCATGAGACCACTGCTATAAGGAGAAACACCAAATAAACAAATCTTAGAGATGAATTCCCAAACAACGGGGTACAATACCTTCCTACTGGCCATAAATCATACATTGAGACAAAGCTGGGCAATCCACAGGCCTCCCCGGGAATGAGAGGAGACCCTCACTGGGAAATCAAGTTGAGACCAGGGGAGGGGAGCAGCTGCATTTCAGAAGAGCACGGGCATTTCTGTTGTGGCATGGTAGGTTAAATCCTTCCGCACATCAGGAAAGGATGCTTAGCCATGATTGTCGGGAACCTAAGGGGAGAACAAAACCAGTGCTGTGGTCCTGGGAGGACACTTTGAACACGGTTCTCCCCAACCCGTGGTGAACCGCCCCATGGACTCAGCACTATGATGACCTTAGATGCTGCACTTACAGGGAACATGGCATCCCCCAAGGGCCATACCAGAGGGACTCAACATGGAAGCCCAAATGAACCAAGTAGACCCTACCTCAAAACTACCTGTGCTCTTGGACTTAGGGCTGAAACTCTCTCATGTGAGAGGAAGCAACGTTTGGCCATGTTGGGTAGGACCTTGGGTGGGACCCCAAGCTTAGTGGGTGTTCAATGGTGGGGGACTCAGAACCACCAGATATGTCGTCCCTCAATGCTTCCCATGCATTATATGACAGTTTTCATCTGATAGGCAAGGATCTACCCTCGTAAGAAATGATACTATAACATTTCCCCTAGTACCAACCCCCATGTTTAATGTAAACAGAGCTCTATCAATTAAGAAATGCATCTGTACAAAGCAACACCTCATGGATGGCAGCTCGCAATTGGACTTTACCTGCACACAGTATCAACAGGGCTCATATCAACAGAACCTTAAATATTGGATCAATTAGTGATGTGATCAATGCAATCGCCTTATACCCCAGGGGGAGGTTGATAATATTTTTCTTTTTTGTTCTTCCTGCCCGCACCCCCACCCCCACCACACACACACACACACACACACTTTTGTTTCTGTCTTTGTTTTCTTTGGTTGTTGTTCTTGTCAAAATATGACGCCAAAGTAAACCAGAGTTGCTCATATCCCATGGACAAGCAGATGGATTCTGGGCTCCCACTTAACTCTAGCCCCAATCCAAGAACTTATAACATGGCCCTGCTCGATATGCGCCTTCATGAAGTGATCACTGAAGATAAGGGTGCTACAGCACAGTGTGGTGAAGAGAGCAGATGGTGGCTGGCTATCAATTGGGATGGTGCCTGGGGTCTTAAAAGCTTGTATTCAAGCAAGCAGCCATCTAAGAGAGTGTCAATTACGTCCACACGGGAGAAGCACACGAGCCTGTGTGATCCATTGATGACAATAACAAACTCCAAATATGACGAAGGGGAAAGTAGCAGGGCTTCTATTGTGAACACCCAGTTTGCAGAAGGCCAGTGGGAGCCCCGAGTGCATCTTCAGACTCGAGTCAGCTGCAGCCTCTGGCTGTCCCCCTGGCCACATGTCAGGGAGCGAACAGCGTTACAATCACACAGAGACGGTTTAAACTCGAGGAGGTGGATCCACTATGGTACAGTGTGATACCTGACCAGTCGACATCCCTCTGGACCCAACCAAAATTTGAAAATGTGCTTTCATCTTAAATATTGCTTGCTTGTTCCATATCAGAAATCTCTTTTCTGGTTTTTAAATGTTTATTAGTGGTCTTTTATTTTGCTCTTTATTATTATTATATTACTTTCTTCTTTCTGCTTCATTTTGTTTTATTACTGTTTATGTTAGGTTTGCCAATTTATGAAACACAGAGGAATGGATGGGCAGAGACAATAATCGATGCAAGGGTTTTTCTAGACAGCGGGTGAGGAAGGTGAGGGGAATTGGGGAGCAAACAGTGAATCCGGGAGACTGGAGGGAGCACTAGAGCTGATTGTGTTAATGTATGTACAACTTTTTAAAAAATTACTTAATAGTGGATGTGTATTATATGTGAATTTTATACTAAGAAAAAGAAAGAAATGCAGGTTGACCCATGGCTATCATGGGTGAATAGGGCACTGAGCGCATGTCAATGGTGGTGTGGTATGTGGAAAACAATATCAGTCATGGTTGCATAACAGAGTATAATCAATGGCGTTGAACATACACATAGAAGGTGTTGAACTGGAGAACGTCTTGTGTCTATTTTTGCGACAGTTAGGAAAAAATAGGTACACTAACGAGTACAAGGAAGAAGAAAATGTGCCAAAATTGATTGTGATAATGTTGTACAGCTCTTCTTGATATGATTGAATTCTTGAATTTTATGAGATGTGGAAGAAGTGCCAATGACTGTCCAAACATGCAGCAATCGGGGCTCAGCAGGGGGGTTGGGGGAGGGAGGGGATAGAGGGGAGCTGATATCAAGGAGTTCGAGAAGAATGAAAATGTTTTGAAATGGATGGTGGCAGCAATTGTATACTCATGCGTGATCTAATTGAATTACAGATTGTTACAACATCTGTAAGTGCTCCCAATAAAATGGTTTTTTAGAAATAGTAAAAGAAAAAAAAAGTCTTGGAGATTTGTGTCATCCCAGAGGTCCTTCTGAAGGAAACCCTGGTGACCTGCTTCCCCCGAAAGCCAGCTACAAAACCAGGCGGGGGCACAGGATGACTTTGGCAGCGTGGGGTCTCTGTGATCATAACTGGGTCTCCCAGGAGGAGGAGTTTGCCTTGCCTGTGGCTGGGGGCAGCCTCTGAGTAGCCTAGCCTACGGCACGCATAACCAAACAGGTGCAGTCGGGTCTGTGAAGGTGCTTGGGGTGGAGGAGAGCTGAGGAGGCAATGAGGGCAAACTACAGGCTCCTGAGAAGAGACCAGCCTCACAGAGGTCTAGGGAGGTACCATGTGGATGCTCAGGAGGTACAATGATACCTCGTTTGTCCCGGTTGATTCATTCCAAAGTCGGGTTCCAACACCAAAATGTTTGAGAACGGAACATGTTTTTCCCGTGAGAAATCATGGAAAAACCAATCATTGGCTCTGAGCTCCCAAAGTTCACTCATAAACTCATTTTCCCAAGACTTTAACACAAAATGAACAGACCTAGTTTGTGGAAATGTTCCCTAAAACATCTAAACACAATTTTCAAAAGCAGTGCATTAAAAATCAAAACACAACACAGTAAATAAAAGTATAGCTTTTTCAATGCAAATAAAGCACAAAAAAGGCACGAGGAGGAAATGTTTTGACACCCTAACACAAGCACTCATGTTGTCTGAGTAGAGCGGCCCTTAGACTGAAGCGGCACCCCTTTGTGTCCGAGGCCATGCGACAGGGACAGGGACTCACTGGCAGCCCGTACAGCTGTTCTCAAATTGCATTTTTGTTCAACTGTGGAGCAGTTACGAACACCGAGCAGGTTTGTTTGTGTTTTTGAACTTCACTGTTTGAATAGGGAACGTTTGAGGGTGGAGCTCGTTTTGCCTGATGCCCGTACCCTTGTGCTAATGGCCCCCCCTGAACTTGTGCGGTGCCTAACCTGGGCAGCCGTTCACAGCAACCCGCCTGCCGCCTGCCTGTCAGGGCGACTCCAGCATCCCGTGGGATCATTACAATATCTGTGCCCAGGAAGATGAGTGATGCTGGACACGTCCATGAAGCTTTTCCGGGACTCCGGGCTCAGCGGGGCAGGTGAAGCCGGGGTCCCTCTCTTCTGCTTGGCTGGCTCTCCTTCCCCAAGCCCGCCCGCTCCTCCGCTGCTCCGGGCCCAGGCAGGAGCCTTCAGGTAGCAGTTCTCAGATGATGAGTGTCTCCACTGCGCGTCTGGAGCCCTAACCTCTGCCCCGAGCTCCAGACTCATCTATTCCCTGCCTTCAGGGCCTCTCCACTTAGAGGTTTCACAGCATTTCCAATTGAGTACAACCTAAATCGATCTCTTTCATTTCCCTACTCCCTTTTCCCCGTCCTCTCAATTTCAGGAAACTTGAACCCTGGGGCGAAAGACCTCAGCCGGCAGCCCGGGCGCCTTCATCAGCCTGCCCTGTTGCTCAGCTTGTGAACCACCCCCTCTCCCATTCCCTAGCCCATGGTGCCTCCAAACCACCACGTGGCCTCTCTCTTCCTTAGGGGTTCCTCCGAGTCACTCTGGCCGGAGAGGAGGCGTGTGGAGAGGCTGTTTATTTGGGAAGTGATCTCGGGACGCATACGGCAGCACGAGTCAGACAGCCAAGGGGATGTGTTCCTGAGATGCCGAGACAGCTGGGGCAACTGTCGAATAGACCCCACAGAGCCACCTAGCATACCCCTCGCAATGGTCCCACCAATGCACAGCAGGCGCCACGCCCTATCAACTCTCCCCCTTCGTTGACAGCAGGTTGTCCCCAAGGCTTGAGCCCTCTGCGCTCCAGACCAGAAAAGCCAAGAGGAGAAGTCGCCTGTAGAGATTGTTCATGGCACCTCAGAGCTGCCCACCTGGCTGCAGTGGGAACTGCACCTCCGACCATGACCTGTCCAAAGAGGAAGCCTCTCTGGCCTCAATTCGAAGGCGTCTTCCGGCTGTACTTCTTCAGACAGCTCTGTGTGTTCTTCTGGCAGTCCGTTGTGTAGTTTATAGGCTCCACCCATGCCATCATTCGAAGACATCATTCTTATTCCGTTGTGAACGTCTTCACTGTCCAGCACTTATGTACACACGAGGCAATGGCAAATACCATCATTTGGGTCAGATGCACCTTCATCTTCAAAGTGACATCTTTGCTGCCTTACAAGTTAAAGAGATTGTCCGTAACGTAGTCTACTAATGCACTACACCTTTGATTTCTTGACTGCTGCTTTCATGATGTTGATTGCTGAGGTCGTTAGTTTATTGTGCCAACCTGGCCGATAAACACAGGTGGGGTTAATTGAAGGGTGGAGGGATAAATGGCTTGGTGAGCCTCGCCTTTCGAGTTCTCGGGTCTCTTGCTTTCTGGTGGTCGGACCAGGGTGTAGCTGCCTTAGCCAGTTCCCTGCTTCAGCTTGCAAGGCTGACTTCCTGCAAGACATCCCCAAGGAGAAGCCGCATGGACCTACCCCAAGGAAGCCCTGGGTGCTGGAGCAGCCGTGTGGACACTCCTGCCAGCGCTGAGATGTTTACACATTCACTGACTCAGCTTTCCTCCTGCAGTCAGCATCATTGCCTCTGTTTTGTAGATGGAGGACTTTGTGGATTGGTGTTGGACATAGGGGTTGATGTTGGGCTTGTGGGCTTGGGCAGCACTGGGTTGGGATGTTTTCTTGATGTGCACTTAACTTTTATATAAAACTCTCTCTTAGACATGCGTTTCTGTGGATTTGTTTCTCTAAAGGACCCAGACCGACACACTTGTGAATCCTCGACAGTTTCCATGTTGGCTTCATTGTACCGCCATCTATCCGTCCAGTAGTGAGGATTTTTGTGTTCTCTATCTTGTCTTCTTCTTTTTGGGATGGACACAATGTGGATCTCTTCCAGTCAGCTGGCCAGAAGGTGTTGTCCAAGTTTCTGTGCAGAGATGAGTGATCGCCTCCTGTGCTGCACCCATTCCTTGAAACCTTCTCCGTCTGTATTCCTTCCATTTCTGGAGCCTTGCTTTTGCCAATGCCTTCAGTGCAGCTGGACTTTTTTCAATACATTGGTTGTTATTCACGTGTTACCTCCTCCAATGGCTGAACATTGGACAAGTACTCTTGGTTTCGTGACTATATTATATAGTCCTTCTATTTTCTTTGGATGCTTCCTTCATCAGTCAATAGGAGCCCTGGCAGTTGTAGTGGTTCTGCATTGGGCTGCTAACTGCAAGGTCAGTTCAAATTCCCCAGGTGTGCCATGGGAGAAAGACGGGGCTTTCTGGCGTCATGGTTAGTGATTATGCTTTGGGCTGTGATCCCCAATATCTGTAATTGGAAACCACCAGGCACTGGTCCAGAGAAAGTTGAGGGTGGTGGTGGTTCTACTGCCATAAACTGTTACAGTCTTGGAAATCCACAGGGTGGTCACTATGAGTCTACATGGGCTTGATGACAGTGACTTTGTTTGTTTGTTTGCTTGTTTTTCTACTTGTGTAGAGAGTTACAGTCTCAGAAACTCACAGGGGCAATTTACCCTGTCTTGTAGGGTTGCCATGAGTCAGTATCGACACACAATAGCAGTGAGGTTTTTTGGGTCTTTTTAAATCATTCGATATTTTGTTGATAGAACCCTTCAGTATTACAACTCAAGGTTTGAGAAATGCCAAGTATATTCCTCCCTTCTGGTTTTCTAACTGTGGTAGTTACATAATGTTGTCAATTTGAGACTTAAGAGTGAAAGGGTAGAGTTTAGCCTGTCAATCAGGTTGCAGCTTGATGACCTCATTTGGAAGCACTAAGGAGATAAATAGCTCTCTTCAGGCGGGACGCAGTTTCACTGCCTGCAAGACATTACTGACAAAGAGCCTGATGGAGCTACACTGATGCAGCCAGAGCCCTGGGAGCTGGAGGAGCCACATGGA
>NW_022103968.1:63029513-63031382 GCF_000313985.2 Echinops telfairi | reverse complement strand
GACTGAGGATGATACGGAGTTTCTCCATCGTCTCTTTCACAGATGTGGTCATTTTGATTGCCATGCATTCCACTTGGTGAGGGCTCTGTATGGTCTACTAGGCCAGGAATGACAAGTTGAAAAGAAATGGTGTCGCAGTCACCATTACGAGGAATAGGTTAAGAGCTAGCTGAAGTAAGTGCAACACGACTGGTGATAGGACAATGTTCACGTGCCTACAAGGAAGACCAGTTAATTTCCATGATCCACATTTATGCACCAACCATGAATGCCAAAGATGAGAGAACTGAGGATTTTCCACTAACTTCTGCAGTCTCCAATTGATCAAATATTTGATCAATATGCATTGATAATTACTGGTGATTGAAATGCAAAATTTGGAAGCAAAGAAGGATGGGAAATATGGCCTTAGTGTTAGAAGCAATACTAGATGGAGGTCACATGATCGGATCTTGCAAGACTAAGAGGCCTATTCACTGCTGGTGCCATGATGGAGAAGGCTCACCATGCAGGCACGCCTATCAACTTCCAGACCTGATGGGGTTTGGTCCACAGTAGATGTCCAGCACATCGTTGCCGGATGAGTGCTTTCACGCAGATCGGCATCTCCAGAGGAGCCACCAGAGATGCGTGCACACCTGCAGGACTAGGAAATGCTTTCAGTGGAGCCCCACAAGGACTGAGGGAAGCGGAAGAAGTCAGGGCAGGGGAAGAGCTGGGCAAAGATAGTGCTCACCTAAAGTCTAGCTGCAATCTGACCTTGAGTTAGGGGAACATAAGCACCACCACCCATTCTGCCATCTGGAGTCAAGGGCACCAGCTTCCCTACCCCAGACCCCAGACCCCCCTGCTAAGTCCTTCCCACCAGCAGTGAGTGACCATGGATCAACCTACCCAGAGTGCAGGAAGAGGACAGTATCTTTATGAAATGAACTGGGGATTTACAACTGCTCATTCTGTGAAAAATTACAGTCTGGGAAACAGTGCCCCCAAGGCCAAAACTCCCAAGGAAGGCACTGCTGCCCCCTGGTCCCCTCTGAGAGATGCATTGTGAAGAAGCAGAGAGCAGGCAGCAGGAGGTGATGTTGACAGACGGACAGCCCACTGACCTCACACTCCCCCTTGCTTTGACAGCTATTGGCGGCCAAGGCCCTTGAGTTTTTCCCTTTCTTCTGTCTGCTCTTATAATTGAAAAATATAAAGAAAACACTTATTGATTCCATGTAACTGATAAGCTACCCACTCCTGGGCTTTTTTAATCAGAAGCCTGAACCTAGTGTGAAGCCCAAGAGAGGAAGGGCAGGGGGAGGGGAAATGAGTAGCCTCTCAGGATTGGAGACAGGGTAGATGGAGGTCCCAGCCCCTCCCAAAAAACTTGTACGCAAGTCTATTGGACTGGTAATAAAAGGACAATTGAGAATTCCTTCCCCTTCTAAGGACATTTTCCGGCTCCTCATTTGTGAAGTATGTAATTATCCCTAACATTTAGACAATGCTGTGCATTTAGAAAGCAATTTGCATTTGCAAAGCCCTTCCACATTCATTGTCTGAATTGACCAGGTTGTTTACTGCATGGAACAACCCACTAGGAAGCAATGGGGTGGAAATCCAGTCCTCCTCCACTGACTGCGTTCCTGCGACGGAGGCCCTGATGAGATTCCTGTCCCCATTGTCTGGATGAGGAGATCAAATTTCAGAGACATTGTCACTTCCCCAAGGTCACACAGGAGACTGGGAGCCAGAACCTGGTCAGGGTGAGACTTCCAAAGCCGTCCAGGTATTCTGCTCACTGGGAATAAGGGTTGGAGGCTGCTGGGGCTCATCTACTAGGGTCCTACTTGAGTGGATCAAAGTCAGACTGGAACTAAC
>NW_022103968.1:63027392-63028991 GCF_000313985.2 Echinops telfairi | reverse complement strand
TGGCCAAGGGTCCAGCAGAGCTGAGGGCCAGGGGACCATGCTTGAGATCTCTGGTTATATTGCAATATTGTATGTGAGTGTTGGGTGTTTGGTCACGCTGTGTGGTGATCTGGGCTACTGGACTCTGATGTCACCAGAGAAAGTATAGCAGGTGGCAGAAAGACATAAGGTCAAGCAAGAGTTAATACGTGCCTGCATGTCACTCTACTGAGTCACCAGGCTCTTCTTTATCAGACAGGTGAGTGGACCGTCCATCTCTGTGAAAGGGGAGTTCTGATCTCTGCCTCGCAGATGTGGCATGAGCATTGGAATGAGGCTGACATATGCTTACCCCAGAACTGGCCTGATCCACCAGCAGCCCCCCCACCCCCTAAGCCCTGGGCTTAGAGGCCCAGGCATGCTGGGGCAGGAATGAATGTGGGGACCAGGATATAAGCGAAAGGGAAGGACGGGGATGAGAATTTAGCCTGCATGGTGCTTCTGGCCCAGTGGGGCCTCTTGTTTGATCCCCATCATCTGTAGGATGAGAGAACAAGGCTCGAGGGCTAAGTGATATGTGCAAGCTCCTAGCAGTCAAGTTGGCTTCGGCTTATGATGACCCTGTGCGTGACAGAAGGACACGCGGCCTGGTCCTGAGCCAGGGCATGTGTGAGTCCAGAGCGGTGAATGTGCACTGCCTGCCAACCTCGGGGCTCCTTTCCCAGCACTGCATTGGGTAGCACTCTGGACCCGTGAGGTTTCCCGTTTGTTCGCGGTGCGTTGTAAAAGAAGTGAGGCTGACACCGCTCGCTCGTCAACAGCTCCTGTGCATCTCGCCTCCTCGCATCGTTTCAGCTCCCTCTTCCTCTCACAGCCTCCCTGTGCTTCCTCTTTCTGTGCCCCCTTCTTGGCTAGCCCTCAAGCTCTCCCTTGGGTCGATGGTGCCCTTGGGAGCTGAGCTCTCCTATGCTTTAGTGTGCGGTGCCCTGTTTGTCCTCTCGCGGTCTCCAGACCTCTCTAACATGATCCTTTTCGGAGCAGTGGGCCGTTGGCAGCTGGGCACCTTCTACTACTTCTGGTCTCAGGGTTGCAGGGTAGGGTGTTCCCAGGCTCCCTTCGTCCCTTGGACTCATTGTTCCCATCTGCCTTTTGATTTTCAACACTCTTCTTTTCTCCGGGGGTGGGGGTGGGGGATCAAGAGTGGCCCCTTGGCTGCTCATGAGCGGTACACTCCCATGTAGTTAGGAGCTGTGCCGTAATTGCATAGGCTGGTGTGCTTCTTCCATGTGGGCTTTGTTGCTTCTGAGCTAGATGGCCGCTTGATTTGCTCATGAGCTTTAAGACCCCGGTCGCTACTCACCAAAGTAGGATGCAGATCATTGGCTCTGGGAACCCCACGGTGCGTTTACACTCTCCGTTGGCTAGTTTTCAAGAGCAGATGACCCTTGGCTGTCCCTTCGTTGCAGTGTGCTGGTTTGCGTGTTGCTGTGATCCTGGAAGCTGTGCCATCGGCATGTCAAATCATAGCCGGGCCGCCCACGGTGGACCAGTGCCAAAGGGAGCTTCCAACTAAGACAAACTAAGAAGCCAATTGAGTCGTGGAACCAAAATTGGCACCTC
>NW_022103968.1:63014529-63027253 GCF_000313985.2 Echinops telfairi | reverse complement strand
TCATTAGGAGCCAAGCCTCTCACCGCAGCCCTGAGGACTGACCCTGAGGAGCCCGTAGCGGTGGGGTCAGGAAGTGCTGAACTGCGTTAGGCTGGGTTCTCTAGAGAATCCAAACCGGTAGCACTTGTATGTTTCCAGAAAGAGAAAGATGTCCATGTCAAGACACGGCTGCCACCATGGTAGTCGGAAAGTTTAGTCCGGTTCAAGCCTGTCCGTCAGATGTGCGCTGAAGGCTTCTCTGGCTCCTGCAGCTGTGGACACGGATGGACAGTTTGACAATCAGGATGACGGAGCAGGAGGGCCACAGGCTGGTGGATACAGAGGTAAATGAATCTGAGGTCGGCCGTGAATGAACCCAAGGTCAGCAGTCTCCTGACCGATGAGGCGGACACAGGATGCAGCTCCAGCAGAAGGAGAAGGGGCAAAAGAGAGTTCAGTTCTGCTTAGGCTCTCTCTCTTACACAAGAGACCACACTCCCAAGGTAGGGTCACCAGACTGCAACCTGATTGACAGGTGGGGTTCCCTTGGCCCCCCTACTCTGCCCCTGCCCACCCCCACCCCCCACCGTTACCTTCACCCAACTAGCTGTGTCTAATGGGCATTACTCTAACCTTCCCAGCTACCTAGGAAGTGACTTTCTGAGCACAACTCCGACCTACTTTGGGAGACAAGAGGACCATTTCCAGGTGCTGTTTCAACAGGACCAGGACCTTGGCCTTACATGATTCTGCCCTATGGACCTCAGTTTCCCACATCTTCAAGGAAAGAGTGGGGCTGAATTGTCACAGAGAGCTTTTACATGATCTTTCCTGGGCAGCACAGCATGGTCTCTACTCACAAATAGCCGCATCCACTGGCAGAGAGTCTCAAATAACTGACTGTGACGAGGCGGTAGGCTGGTGGGTTCACCCAAATGAGGGGGCCTGAGCTCAGCCTGCAGAGCCAGGCTGGGTCAGTGGGGCAGGGCAACTGCTGGTGAAGACATGGGCAGCTTGGGCATTGCCAGGAGAGAAAGGGGAGAGAAGAGACACACAGGGTGGCCAAGGGTATACATGGCATTGTCTAGGGCACTCAGCAGTAGTCCGGGTCCCTGGAATACAGCCCCCAAGGTGGGAGGGTCAGGTAGTGAGTGAGGCTGGGCACAGTTGGAAGGAGAGTTGGAAGCAAAGGGAGCTAGCTGACAAGGGATGTGAGTTCCAGGTCTGGAGCGAGGGTGGCGCGGTTTAAGCTTGAGGACAAGAAAGGCTGTCTTGGCCTGGAGAGGGCGGTTCACACTGTGCACAGAAGAGAGCTAGCAGAGGTGAGACCCAGGCAGGAAAGATGGACCTTCTGCTGAGACAGGCTGCTGGCTGCAGACAGGGCATGACAACTGGCTGGGATGACAGGTGGAAACCACATGTGGAAGCCATCTCAATCCCTCGGGGCGCCCTTTCAGCAAGAAACGTCTCCCCTCATATGGCTGTTGGTCTGTGTACATGCATCTGAGCAAGGGGCCACGTGAAACTGAAAAGTGTGGAACTCCTCCCACAGAGCGGGCAGGAACAATGGTAAACCCAGGATTAGATGCCTTGCCTGCCACCCTGTGTGACCTTGGGCGTGGTGGCGTGGCCTTCCCTTTTAGAGCAGTGCATCCCCATTTCTGACCCCAGGGCTGGGTCTAGGTGAGCTCTATGGACCCTTGCCTAGGGGAAAGGCTGCTCCCCAGATCAATGAGTCAGCCCCAGGGGAGCTCTCATTCTCCCTCCCCCTGGTCCCACCCCTGGAGATGCCCCCATGTTTGGGAGCAGCTGGCCCCTGTGAACCCTGCCCCCAGCCGAAAGGCCCCACCCACACAGCCACGATCATTGTTCCACTTTTAGAGGGAAGGCAGGGTTTCTGGAACGGTGACAGTGACTCAGACAAGGCACAGGGGGAGGACTTGAAAGGTGACAAGCAGGGATGGAAATCGTGCTTCTCCTAGCAACCCTGAGTCTGTGGCTGTTGGTCCTGGGGCCAGATGCAAGATGGCAGCCCCAGTCCACAAGGTGCCAACTCTACCCACCCTCGGCCTGCACATCCTGGAGCCCTCCTGGGGCAGAGCTGGGGCCACAGAGAGCAAAGAGTACCCTGGGACACCCATACTCTTATCTCCCCAGGGACTCACATGGCTCCCACAAGGCTGGAGGGGGTCCTACCCTCTGCCTCCTTAGCCAGATCTGAGGCAAGGTGGGTTAGCCACCTCCCAGAGCCAGCAGCCACTTGGTTCTGAGTCCCATGGGTACCCACACAGTCATGCTCCCTCCGCGTGATGTAGACAACGACTTGTGTTCCTACCCATGCTCACGGGAGTCCATGGCATGATAGCCATGAAGTCCCCCCGAGCCTGAGTTCCCCATGGTTGGCGTGGCACAGGAGGAGGACACAGGTCTCATCTACCACCCCCCACCCCACACCCCCCACTGCTGGGAGATGGAGGCTGCTACAGGCTTCTCTCAGCTCAGGACAGTTTCGCAGTCAGTTGCCTTCAGAGAGGGCTTGTTTCTCGACCTTCCCTGGCCCCTAACCCTGTGCAAGGACACCAATAGGACCCATGGACATTTTGGTTGTTTGTTGTTGCCGTTGTTAGGTGCTGTCCAGGCAGTCTGACTCATGGCGACCCGGTGCGCAACCGAACAAAGCAGCGCTCGGGCGTGTGTGTGCCACGCTCCAATCCGTTGCTACGTTAGAGCCCACTGCTGCAGCCGCTGTGTCAGTCCGGCCTCCCTGAGGACCTGCCGCTCTGCTTGACGCAGCCTGATGCCGTTTTCCAGGGCCTCGTCTCCCTGAGAACATGTCCAAAGGCGATGCACCGGCACTGCCATCCTGGCTCCTAAGGGCGTCTGGGCTGTGCTTCCAAGATGGCTTTGTTGTTCTTTGGGCGTCCGCGGTACGTTCAATCTTCTTTGCATGCACCATAGGTCAAGTGCATTGCTTCTCTCCAGCCTTCCTATCCTTTGCCCCACTTGCACGGGCATATGAAGAGATTGCAAACACCACGCCTTGGCTCAGCCGCACCTGAGTCTCCAAGTGACGTCTTTGCTCCAAAGGCGTTTGGGACAGCAGATTTGCCACTGCAGTATGCTGTCTGATTTCTTAATTGCCGCTTTGTTGAATCTTCTTGTGGATCCAAGGAAAATGAAATCCTTGACAGCTTCGATCCTTTCTTTGTTTAACGTACTGCTGTCTACGGGTACCCTTGTGAGGAGTTTTGTTTTCTTCACATCCCATTGTAATCCACACTGCAGACCGCAGTCTTGACCATCATCAATAAGCACTTCGACTCTGCTCTGCGCTAGAAGCCGAGTTGTGGTTCCGGCATATTGCGGGCTATTGGTGAGTCGTCCTCCCATCCTGATGCCATTCTTCTGCCCAGGGTCCAGCTTCGGGGAGTCTTTGCTCAGCCTGCAGATGAATAGTGTGGTGAAAGGAGCCACCCCTTTCCTGATTTCAGGCCATGCACGTTTCCCTTGTTCGGCTCAAACAACCGTCTATGCACAGGTGCCACAGGAGCACAATGGAGTGTTCTGGATTTCTCAATCTAGGCTGGATTTCTGGCAGCTCCCTATGCATGCACTGCTACAACCACTGTGGAATTGTCACCAGCAAAACTCATGCTTGCATGTGATATTAATAAATACCGTTTGATAATGTCCACATTCTGTTAGGTAACCTTTCTTTGAAAGGAACAAAAATATGCATCTCTTTTAGTCAGTTGGCCAGATAGCTGTATTCCAAATTTCTTGATGTAGACTAGCTAGTGCTACACCGGTTTGTTGAAACATTCCAGCTAGCATATCATCAATGCCTGGAGCCTTGTTGTACACTAGAGCCTTCAGCGTAGCTTGGACTTCTTTCAGCACCATTCCTTCTTGATTTTCTACTGACTCACAGTGGTTGCATTTGATGCTTCCTTCATCATTCAATATTTTGCACATGGAATCCTTGAATAATGCACATCAAGGCTTGGGTGTTTTCTTCAGTTCTTTCAGCTTGAGAAATACTGAGCATGTTCTTGACTTTGAGTATTCTAACTCCAAGTTTTTGCATGTTTCTTTATAATGTTTCATAAAGCTCTTCTTGAGCTGCCCTTTAAAATCTTCTGTTCCACTCTTTTACTTTATTGCTTCTTCCATTGGTGTTAGCAATTCTACAATCAAGAGCAAGTTTCCAAGTCTCTCCTCACATCCATTTTGGTCTTTTCTTTCTTTTGAATAGCCTTCTGTCTTCTTCCTGGATGATGTCCTTGTTCCCATCCAACAAATCATTAATCTTTGGTCGTTAGTGTTCGATGTGCCAAAACTGTTCTTGAGATAGTCTCTACATTCAAATCTGTATACACAAGCTTATATTTTGGCTTTCATGGACTTATTTTCATTTTCTTCAGTTTCAACCTGAACTTGTATAATAGAAGCAGATGGTCTTTTTCACACTCAGTCCCTAGCCTTGTTTGGGCTGGTAACATTGAGCTTCCTCATTGTCTGTTTCCACAGACTTTGTAATTGAGTTTATTCTTGTATTTTCTGCCTGGCGAGGTCTACGTATGTAGTTGCCATTATGTTGTTGAAAAAGAGGAAGTTACAATGAATAAGTCATTAACCTTGCAAAGTTCTATCATGTGATCTCCAGTTTCATTTCTATCACCAAGGCTGCATTTCCCAACTGCAGCTCTTTCCTCGTTGTTTCCAACTTTCACGTTCCAATCACCCATAAGCGTCAACACATCTTGATTGTTGGTAGAAGTTGGTAGAATTCTTCCGCTTCTTTTTCGTAGACATCAGTGGTTGGTGTGTAAATTTGAATAATGGATGTATTCACTGGTCTCCTTGGAGGTTGATGATTTTATCCTATGACAGGCAGTATTGTGCTTCATGATATGTATTGAAATATTCCTGTTGATAATGTGTGTGATGCTGTTTGTTTTCCATTTGTTGCTCCTGGCACAGTAAACAAAAGGATTTTCTGGTTCAAAATGGCCAATACCGTTCATACCCATTCACGAACATACCCATTCACGAAGGTCTTGGGTGTCAATCTTTATGTGCTCGATTTCATTTTTGACAACTTCCAATTTTCCCACACCCATACCTTGCACATTCCACCCTGATTCTGAATGGCTTGTGGATAGCTGTTTGTTCTCGTTTTGAGTTAGCAAACAAAGATCCCAGCAAGCCTTGCTCCTTTCGTGTCAGTGAGGTTGCCTCCACTTCAAGGAGGAGGTGTGGTGGTTACGTGTTGGGCTGCTCACTGCAAGGCCAGCAGTTTGAAATCTGCAGCTGGTCTGTGGGCGAGAGATGGGCCTTTCTACTTCTGTAGAGAGTTACAGTCTTGGAAACACTCAGGGACAGTTCTACATGGTCCTATCCGTGATTTGGGGGTTTTCTAGCCTGAAGGGCTCATCTTCTGCCACTAGATCAGACAGTGTTCCCCCTTATAAGTGAAAACCATTCATAAGGTTTCCAGTGGCTACTTTTTCAGAAATGAGCCCCCCCCTTCTTTCATTCCAGACTGGCTTGATCTGGAACCTGCATTGCAACCTGGCCCTGATCAAGACTCTGCTGCTGTTTGCAGACAGTGGTGCGCTGTCAGCACCGTAGCAACATACCAGCCACCAAAGTATGGCAAACTCACAGACTGGTTTCGGACCGGTTTAGGGACCCATAAGAGCAGCCCTGAGGTAAGAATTTGGATGCCAGTTGTTTATTTGAGAGGCGATGCCAGGAAATCTGGTAAGGAAGCGAAGATTGAGGTATGAGGGAAGGAGCTGCAGGAAAGCTACGTGATCTATTCATGGGGTGGGGGTGGGGGGGAGCCTCTTGTTGGGAGCTGAGGTTCTTCTGGAAGGCTGGTTGGTCCACAGGGCTGACCGCTCCCCTCCTCCAGGAGCAAAGGTCTTAGGAGTTTACCTATAATTTTCATTCTTCATTACTCGAGGATTAGTAACTCCCTAGAAGACCTGCCCTACTTCCCCCAAGAGCCCAGCACGTCCTCAGGAAGAGGCCTGGGGCAGGTGCTGGAGGTGGAAGCCATTGGCATGGATGGGGACTCTCTGCGAGGGCTGCAGGTGACCCCTGGGGTGGACTGAGGGAACCATCCAACTGCCCTTCTGCCCCCATCCCCACCCTACCCATGGACATAGATCTAAGTATAAACTACATAGACACATTCATACGTACTCATACCCACACGCTCGGGCACTAAACACACACACACACACACACACACATACATACACTTCCCCATCGTGTGGCCCTGGGGAAGCCAAAAACCCAGGCCTTCCATCTCCCAGGAGCACCCAATTCTCCTGGTAGGAAGGAAGACCTGTCTCCAACGCCAGACCCTGCTGGGCCCATCCGCCCTTGTCCATCACTGGCTCTCTGGTTGCAGGCCTGGCTTCAGCCCAAGTTATCACCAGCCACAATCTGAGGCTTTGAAGCTACACACTCCTGGCAGACAAAGGGGCAGCTGCAAAGGGGGCATGGAGGGGGTGCCAGCCCAGGTGTGTAGCGATTATCTTGGGGGCCTAATCAAGGTGCCTTGTCCCCAGCTCGGTTTGTGAATGGCGGCTGCCCCTGCCCCTCCCACCACATCCCCCACAATGGTTGCCAGGATTGGGACAGACACCTGCTAGATCCCAGAGCCCTTCCCTCCCAGCCTGGCCTCCTTTTATTCCAGCACAAAGGGGACAAAGCCAAGACCCACCTGGTACGGGGGAGGCCCCGTGGTTCCCTGCTTCTCAGCTGTGACCAGGCACCCCCGCCCCCCAGGTGCAAGACCGAAAGTGTCTGTGAATGGGGAAATGGTGATTGGTGCAGAGGGTGCTCACAGGAAGACAGACAGACAGACGGATGGCAGCTCAGGATGGCCATTAAGATAAGGGAGGAGCCACGTTCTCTGAGCAGCTATCCAGAGGAGGTGCCCCGAGCGAGGGCAGGTGGATAATCCAAGGGTCATGTTGATTGCTCAAGAGAAAGATGGAATTTCCTCCTCCTGAACAGGGTTGCAGTCTCAGAAACCTAGAGGGGCAGGTCCACCCTGTCCTATAGGGTCACCATGACTCGATGGCAGTGAGTTTGTCTCTTGGTTTGCTGCTGACTGCTAAGCTGGGTGTAGCCCCGCCTTTCCAAAGGACTGTGTTCAGATCTCTTTTGTCCCCAAAGCCCATTTGGGAAGCGGGGTCAGAGCAAGCACCCATCTTTCACAGAAGGATTTGGGGGGAAACAATTCCCAAAGACGTTGAGGGAGCCAGCCAGCGCCAGGCCCCCAAACCTCACTGGATGGGCCCCTAAACCTCACTGCTCATGACTGGCTTGGATACCTCACTCAGACCACTGTCTTAGTGTCCACAGCTGGCTGCCCTCTGTAGGTGGGCACGGAGGATGCCACGGGTGGGGCCAGGATGTCAAAGTGTCCCCTCAACAGCCTCTTGCTCTCTTCTAGCCAGCCTCCTCTCCTTCCCTCTGTTCCCCTCTTTTCAAACAGTGGCTACCGTTACCCAGCAGGGCTGCTGACTCCCCACACCAGGTGAACTGTGCATGGGGTGTGGGCAGCTCAGTGGCCTGAAACAAAGGAGAGAGAAAGGAATGCATGCAGGGAGGTGGGGGTGGTGGTGGGGGGGCGAGAAGAGACTATTCCCTGAGCTCAAATCTTCCCTGGAAAAGAGTTAGAGACCACAAGTGAGAGAGAAGTTGAAGAGGAAAACAATGACTTCTAGCGGGAGCCCAGCCAGCCAGGCCCCTCGGTGTCCAGGCCATTAAGATGAGACATGAGCTTCTCCGGGACCATCTTTCAGAGTTGGGGTGGAGGGGAGGGTGGCTGGTGGGAGGAGCAAACTCATTATTCACAGCTAAAGGAAGACTCATTACTTTGCACCAACCTTTGCCTGGTATTGAATATACCATCGCTCCCCTCTTAACAAATGGTTTCTTGAGGGTTTAATTAACTTCTTAGTACCCTTGGGCAGACTGCCTGGCCCCCGCCACTGGGCAGAGCCTGAGTCAGCTGTGCTGAGGGTCGCGAGGGCCTTCAGGAGAGGCAGCCCTTTGGCTGGGAGGGTAGGGGAGTGTGGTGTCTATGCTTGATCTGCCCGTGTTACAGGTGGGAAGACTGGCAGTGAGGAGTCGATACGTTGGGCAGCATGCTCAGAGTCCCGTGCCGCTGAAAGGAAGCCGAGAATCTAAGCCAGGGGTCCTCAAACTTTTTAAACAGGGGGCCAGTTCACTGTCCCTCAGACCCGTTGGAGGGCCGGACTATAGTTCAAAAAAAATGATGAATAAATTCCTATGCCCACTGCACATATCTTATTTTGAAGTTAAAAAAACCAGGCTAAAACACCCGGCGGGCTGGATAAATGTCCTCAGCTAGCTGCGTGTGGCCCGCGGGCCGTAGTTTGAGGATGCCTGATAAGCTGTGGGCAACCAGAAGGACATTCTGGGGCCTTGGACCCAAGGTCATTCTCTCCGTGTGCGCATGGCACAGCGTGAGGCCGCCATGACGGAGGCACGTGAGCAAAACTGACGTGAATGAAGACCCATTCAAGCGATCCCCATCGCCGTACGTTGCAAGTCTTCTCAATGTGTCAGACACTGTGCCCAGGCCTGTCCACGCATGGTCTCAATTCATCCTCACGCCGAGTCTGGAATCCCCGTTACTCTCCCCGTGTTTCTGATGCGGAAATGACATAGCTTTCCGAAAGTCACTGGTGTAGATGATCTCTCCATAGAAGAAGTCATCACGCCAGACCCAATCTTTCCATTGAAGGGAAGCGGAGGACTCACTCAAGATCCGAAACCGACTCAGATGCATGACTTCCGAGTCCGTGCCCAATGAGGGCCCTTTCAACTGGGTCTGTGGCCTCGCTTCACACCCTTTCTGGGACCTCCGTTTTCTCAGTGGGCCCATGCCCACAGCTTCATGCATGTCATGGATTGAGTTGTGCCCCTCAAAAAATACGGGTCAAGTTGAGTAGGCTTGGATTCCCAGCATTCTGTGGTTGTCTTCCAGTTTGTGATCTGGTGTGATTATCCTCCATTCCATGATGTGTAATAAATGCCAACCTCCACATGTTGATAAGGCAGGGGAAGGCATGACGCAAGTCACACCTCTGCTTGAGTCACACCCTTCCGCTTTCAAGAGTCACACCTTTCAAAGAGATCAGAGGCAAGAGAAGCAGATCTCGCTAATAGCAAGAAAGAAGAGCCAGGAACAGAAGGTGTCCTTCGGACCTTTGGACAGGGGTTCCCATGCTGAGAACCTCCTAGACCCAAGGGAATATTGAAGTCAAGATACATGGACCTCCCCCGTGAACGGCAGCCCTACGGATGTTGAAAGGAGACAAGGATCTCCCTTCCCCTCGGGGAACTGTGAGAAAAGAAATTGCTGTTTGTGAAAGCCACCCTCTTTGGTATTTCTGATGCAGCAGCACCGGATAATGGAGACGGCGAGCCACACTGAAAAGCTCTATTGAGCAGAGGCACCAAGAGCCTGGACTCAGAAGTCCGGCCCAGGCTCAAATCCTACTCTGTTGTTTTGTAGCTGTGGTCCTTGGGCAAGTCACTGCTCCTGACAGAGCTTTCATGTCTTTATGTGGCAAATAAAACATCTGCCTCATAGGACACTTGTGAGAATTAAATATGTGCTTAAAGCACTTAGTGCCGTGCCTGATGTGCCCTAGAATGCACTCCATAACAGTACCATCAGGATACCTCCCTCGTGCATCTAGTTTATGCAGTTGCCCCCAGGAAGGCTCGTGCAATACCCCTTCTCCCCTTAGAACTGGGGCAAAAGCCCTGGGGGACGCGAGATGCCAGAACAGAGCCTTCCCCACCCAGGGGGAGCACCGGAGCTGCCTCTCGGGCTGCAGGCTAATTAATTGTGCCGGGCTGACAGCAGAGAGGAGCTGTGCTTTTTGCTGGCTCGTCCAGAACAATGATGGAATAATGGGCTCTAATGCACTGGTCTTCTCCTGGGACCTGTCTTTCATCCCCAACAAAACTAATTAATGACAGCAATAAATAAACCAATCCAGTCCTCCCTGCTGGAGCAGCCAGGCCCAAGGAAGAAAGCCTGTTGCTGACTAGGCCAGAGAGCAGAGTGGTCCAGGATCATCTGCCTGAGTGGGGTGGGTGGGGGCCTATGGTGACATGCAGGATGGAGGAGGAAGAATTGGGCCCTGAAAAGCTACTTGGTCCCAGATGAGAGCTATGGGACTATGAATTCTAGTCCCAAATCAGCCACCAAGTTGTCTTAGGACCCTGCCCTCCCATGCTCTGAAGTTGGGACCTTAAGCCCATTTGATAAAACGCACATACAGTAGTCTATTCATGCAAACTAGGAAAGAGCTCATTTTCTTTCATTACTTAGAAAATAGAATGCTACCGTGAACTTCATAGGAAGAATGTTCCGTCCACAGGGGGTAACACCAAAAAACACTAGGCGATGGACTCTCAACTTTTAGCATGCAACAGAATCCCCTGAAGGATTGTGGAAGCCCGGACTGTGGGCCTCACTGAGTCAGAGGGCCTGTGAATTTGTCTTTCCGATGGGCTCCCAAGCAATGCTGCTGCTGCTGCTTGGGGATCCCACTTTGAGAGCCTGCTCTAACCTGAGTATCAAAGATAGGGGCGTTTATCCCACCTCTGCTTCTGATGTCCCTCACCCCCATCTTCTGGTCCCTATGTCTCCTGGCCTACCTCCATTAAGGATGCTCACTCCCTCCCAAGGCAGAGTGCTTGAGTTCAAGGTCCTAAAGATGGGTCTTGGTTGGTTTTTAATGCATCTTCACTCCCTCACTCCCCCTCTCTGGCCTCAGTTTCTCCATCCATAAAATGGAATGTGTATACGTTGGATGCATTTGAATTCCGGCGCTGGTGAAGAACACTGAAAGTATCCTGGACTTGGAAGAAGTGCTGTCAGAATGCTCCTTAGAGGCAAGGATGATGAGACTTTGTTTCGCATTCTTGGGACATGTTATCAGGAGAACCCCGTCCCTGGGGAAAAGGCATCATGCTTGCTAAAGTTGAGAGTCACCGTAAAAGAGGAAGACCCTTGACGAGATGGCTCGGCACAGTGGCTGCGACAGTGGGCTTGACCATAAGAACGATTCGAGGATGGCACAGGACTGGGCACTCTGAGCGAGAACCCACTTGGCAGTACCGAACCACGTGTTAGGAGGAGGCAAGATTCCTTGTGTTTCTGGGGCTCTGGTGGACCTCTCAAGGCAGAGGGTCCCTCTCAGTCCTATTGGCTGAACTAACTCTAGGTAGAAGGACAACTGGATCACAAAAAACCCCCATCCCCATGTTTCAGATGGCAACCTTTAGCCAGTGTGGGCATCCTAGCCCCCCCACTACACCCCCATCTTCTGGTCCCTATATCTCCTGAGCTACCTCCATTAAGGATGCTAAGTCCCTCCCAAGGCAGAGTGCTTGAGTTCAAGGTCCTAAAGATGGGTCTTGGTTGGTTTTTAATGCATCTTCAAAAGCGACACACACGCTCTTCCTCTGATGAGCTGCCCTGGCCACAGTCTCTGTGGGTCTCAGTTTCCTCAAAGGTCCCTTGGAGCCTTAACCTTGGGACACCTAGATTGGAGACTGGTCTCTACCACTCATTGCTGGGAGACTTAGGGAAGCCAGAGGGAGGTCCTGAGGCTTCATAGCCCCTCTGTGGATAGGATGGAAATGAGCCAATGAGGTGAGCAGAGAGAGTCAGGTGCCCGTGTAAAAGCCTCTTGGCTGGAGTTCCTTTTATTTACTAACCTCCCTGCTGTTTCGCTCACAGAACACAGAGGCTGCCATGGTCCTGCTTCTCACAGGAAGCAGACCCTGGATTTGAACTCGGCAGTCTGGGTCCTGGGCCCAAGGAACAAGTGCTCTGCTCCTTGTTCGCTCTTAG
Source organism: Echinops telfairi (assembly GCF_000313985.2). Lineage (NCBI taxonomy): Eukaryota > Metazoa > Chordata > Mammalia > Afrosoricida > Tenrecidae > Echinops > Echinops telfairi. Next base: position 63,015,345 of record NW_022103968.1, on the reverse strand, counting down.
GCACTTGGAAGACCCAGCCACTGCGCTGAGGTCGCAGGGGAACACAGGGCTAGGATACAAGGTACTGATGCTCAGAGCCATCAGCAACCTAAGACTTGGGTGTAGAGGCTCATGTGGAGTGGCCAGAGGGACAGCTAGGTAGGGGTCATTCTTCTTGAGCCCATCATACTGGTCACTGGTTTTCTGGGTTCAGGTTCAGCCTGACTTCAGAGACAGGTGGCATGTCCACGGGCAGGATGCTGATGGTGAGGCGATTGTTTGACCTTGGGAAATAAGGGGAACCTTCCTTACATGGTTCCCCTACTGCAAGACTGAGCAGCTCTGCTCAGCCCATTCCAGCTGGCTCCCATCAGCCAGGGACGTGCTCCGAAGATCGTTGTGAACAAAAGGAATCCAGGGTTGGCCTGGGGTACAATTCCCGGTGGTTTCTAACCCCGATCAACAAGCAAATCACCTGGGCATTAAACATACGCTTATCCTGGGCCCCACTCACAGGTACCACGGTTTGATAAATTGGCCTAAAGTAGGTCTGGGCACCATGCTTTGGAATGTTCCCCGGGTGATTCTAATGGCCTGCCGTGGTGGAGAACACCTACCCCTGGGAAGTTCCACGTCTCTGGGCCCATGAGGAGGCTGCGGAGGGCTCTTGGCTGTGCTCTGCCCACTGTGGCATCTCCACCTCCAGTCTCCCAGCATCCCTGATGCCACAGTCAAGGAAGCTCCCCTGGGCCCTTTTCGTAGCGTGGGTGGTTGTGTGAGCCTGTGGTAGATACATAATTGTGGGAAACAGAAGGATTTCTCCCAAGTTGTCTCCCC
>NW_022103968.1:63011903-63013385 GCF_000313985.2 Echinops telfairi | reverse complement strand
TATGAGTATCTATGAATTTGTTTCTCTAGTCCACCCGGACAGACACGGAGCCCCTTGTACCAATGTCCAGCGCAGCAGACATTCCCTGGTGTCCTCACTTCCCTTCTACCAACGTTTTCAGTGCACTAGTCTCTGCTCACCTAGCACCCTGCCAATGTCCCTTGACCTACCCTCAACTTCTTAGAGCAGCTGTCTTTTCTCAAGTTCTTCCCTGGGCCCCTTCAGTTCACCCACTCCTATCTCCCTGGGCCCCATTCTCAACCTTAGTGCTCCCTAACCTTCCATCCACACTGCAGTGCCTCTCCTGTCTTAGCTGCTGGGGCAGATCTGGGGTTGCGTCTGGGTTCTGTTGCTTTCCAACTGTGTGCCCTTGGATGAGTCATTGCCATTGGGGGGTGGATAGGTCTAAGGCATCTCCCCATCCACAGAATGTGTAGGTGTGCGCATAGATGGTGTCTTGGTCCCTTTCTGCTGCAGGCATCCCAAAGCTCAGCCCGAGAGCCGGGTCAGGCCTCCCTCACCTACCTCTGAGCTGGCGAGTGCTGTGTGGTTGATGGAGGTGTCCTTGAACATGGCTGCACACACGTCTCCTTCCCACCCAGAGAGGAGGCAGCAGGCTCTCCTCTGTCCTGGATGGGTGAGCTGGGCTGGGGACTAGGCAAGGCCCATGGAGGCATGCTTGTCCCCCTTCCACTGGAGAGGCTCAAAGCAAGGAGCTCCCAGCAATGCTGCCCTCAGCTGAGAGGCGCTGAGCTCTAGGGCCCGAGGGGAGAGATATTTACGGTTTAATAACTGGCCTATTGATTCTCATTTATATGCTGCCAATGGGGTGCACTGAGGAAGTGAAGGCGAAAAGCCTATATTTGTAAATAAGTCTCGAGCTGGCTCCATCCCTCAGCTTGCCAGGCTTGCTTCTGAGCAGGAGGCGAGCTGGGCTGAGAGACCCCGCAGAGCCTCTGCTTGACCAAGCCCTGAAATGCAGCCATGAGGACACCAACTCCAGGCCCATTCCTGTGGCCCTCCTGAGTGCACAGCCCTTCACAGTGCACAAAGCATTTCCATATCAATGATCTCTTTGGACTGTGTCCTTGGAGAGAGGCACAGCAGGGGTTATTCGCAACTTCACAGATGAGCAAAGGAAGGCTTACAGAGATCATCTAACTCATTAGAGGTCACCCTGCCAGGATAGGGTAAGGCAGGGCTGGACCGTTGGCAGTTTTGATTGACTGAAATAGTTAGCTCTGGCTTTGTAACAAACCGAACTCAGTAGCTCCAAACCATACTATTCCCCATGGATCTGTAGGTCCACAGTGTGGCTCTGCTCCTCTAGATTGGGCTGAGCAGGCCAGGTCCACTTGGGCATCAGATGTTAGTTAGGAGATCACAGGGGGTGGCACCCGTAGGGTGACCTTGGCCACAATACCTGGGTCCATGTATCTGTTGGATCCCTCTATTAGGCGCAGAACCTCAAACCAAATTCCA
>NW_022103968.1:63009496-63011327 GCF_000313985.2 Echinops telfairi | reverse complement strand
CGAGGCTCACCACCCATTTATCCCTCCGCCTTTCAATTAGCCCCACATGTGTTTATCGGCCAGGTTGACACAATAAGCTGACTAACTCAGGCTCCTTCTCTCGAGGTGGCAGGGGTCCAAGCGAGGAAGTAGAAACACCCACGTGTCTTTACAGCCTCTTCTTGCATCAGGTTTGCTACGATCCCATTGGCTGTGGACAAGCCAACGTCGGGACACTGTTTAAAGCCCTAGACACATTAAGGCATGAAAATGTGAATGCGATCAGAGCACCACAGTGACCCGGAGCCTGATGCTTCCTGTGCTTTTCCAGCCGCTCCGACTCTCCACAGAGGACTGATGCGTTGAACACAGAGGAGATGAAAGGGAGAATCAGCGTGTGTGTGTGTGTGTGTGTGTGTGTGTGTGTGTGTGTGTGTGCTATTCTTTTCTTAGTGACAGTCGATAAAAGAAGAGCTGATGTAAAAATCCACATTCTCACACAGTCTTGCTGCCTTTGGCTTCTTGGCCCTGCCTCTGCCCTGGCTATGCAGAGGGTACCAACTCAGGCTTCTGGGTGTGAGTGGGAGACATTGGGTTCCCAAGGAGGGCCAGGGGCCAGGTCAGGGAAAAGGGGGTTCCTGGTGAAGACCTCCTTCCTCCCCCTCCTTCGTGACCAGAGCACCGGATGGCTGACCAGACAGGTCCAGGACTAAGTGGAACAATTCTTCAACCTTCTGCCCACTCCCCTAATTCTGGCCTCCGGAAAGTGCCCCTTCTCTGCGACAGGCACTTTGTTGATGGAGAGAGAGGTTGAGAGTGGGAGGAGAGACACTTGTTGATGGCCTTTTCTGCTTGCTGGAGCCTTGGGGGGGTTCTCGGATAATAATATAGGCCTTGTAACAGGGCCTTGAGACTGCCCCCAAGTCTGCATGGCTTTGAATGGATTCCGCGCCGTGAAGAGAGATGGAACTGTCCGTGTGACTGCCTGTCTGGCGTGCTGCCGGACTCACCAACGGACTGACCGACGGACGGCATGCCTCATACTGTGAATGTCTGACTGGCAAGAGTATCTTTGCCACTGACCATCTCCCTGACTGACAACGGACTAACTGTTGGGCACAGCAAGCGTCCGACAGAGAGACTCATGGGCGAGCTAACGGACTGATTGTCTTGTTGATTTAGGATTGAAAAACTCACTGCGTGGCATAGTGTCTGCCAGAGAGACTCGTGGGCAGTCTAAGCAGAGATTGTCTCATCAACTAACTGACAGATTCAAGGCATGTCTACTTGCCGGACTCTGGTTGCTTGGCTACCTCGTCACTGACTACCTGATGTACCAATTGACGTGCTCATGACTGACCCCCAGCCATGGACAGACAGGCCTTGCAGACGAACCTTCACAGCAATGGACAGCAGGCTCACTGATCAGTTGACAGCTTGGCTGGCTTAGCAGGAACTGACAACCGTGCCTGACAACATGACCCAAACACCAACCGACCGACTGATTGAAAGCCGACAGGCCTGATCAGTGATGTCCAGACTGATGTGCTGGCCGATGGACTGACTCACTGCTTCCACCACTGTGCTGCAGACCCCAGCAGCCGCCTGCTGAGCTGACGGACAGGTCCGAAGGGCTGACTGGCATCCTGGACGATGGATGGAGGCAGGTGAGGACTGCTCCCTGGCTCCTAGCTCCTCCCCTTCCTGCCGCCTCATCTCCCAGCTTGACTTTCTCACCTCACGTCTTAGTCCTTTTGTGTCACATGCACTTTGGGTGCCTCCGACATACAGAGAATCACAGTGGTGCACACGCATGCACAGTCTGAAGAATGAATATGAAACGGGCACTGTG
>NW_022103968.1:63002049-63008725 GCF_000313985.2 Echinops telfairi | reverse complement strand
GAGATGCGTTTGTGGAGAGGTCTGTCCGCATTGTCCTGGCTCCACTCCGGCTCCAGGCCAAGGCATTGCAGAGGGCGGGAGGCCAGCAGATGATCCTCCTCAGGCCGAGAACTCACAGCCCCTGGCAGGCTTAGGGTGGATCTAACATGAGTCCACGCCCTGCCAACCCTTGTTGGCATCGTGTGCAGACAGTTTACAACGGGCAGGATGCACAGTAGGCAGGCCTCTGAGCCCTAAGCATCCACTCTGCACGGAGCACTATGCTGATTACTGGATGTCCTGACACACAGCCCTGGCCTCCATCTGGTAGGGGAGAGAGACGCCTAGACAGATAATTTACCAGAATAATAATAGCGCCCCGTGTCAGACCCGATTCTAATCGTTTTGATGTATTATTTCCTTCAATCTTCAAAAGAGTAGAGCCGCTCATTACCATACCCACTTAACAGTGAGGGCACTGAAGAGAGGCCAGGTAAGTGGCCCAGTGACCACGCCAGGAAAGGGTAGCCTGGTTGTGAAGCCTCGCTCTTCCGCCTCTGCATTAATTGGACAGTCTGTTTCCCTCGCCACTTGCTTCCTACCTACCCGTGCCATTCTATTTTCATTGAGTTGTGTGGAAACCTCACAGAGATGGGGCTAGTTTGTAAATCCATTCTGGCAATTTCTGTCTTGGGTGTGCTTGGACTCTTTTCATCGAATGTAATCACTGATAAGTTCAGTTTAGGTCTGCCCTGTCATGATCTTCTTTTCTGTCCCTCTGCGATCTTCCATCTGCTGCTCCTGGCTTATCTTCTAGCATAACCTGGAGCAACTGAATAATCAAATAATTGAATGACTTGTCCTATCCTAGGAGCCCGGTGGTGCAGTGCGTTATGCTTTGAGCTGCTAACCAGAAGTTTGAAGCCAGCAGCCGCTCCTTGGGAGAAAGATGGTGCTGTCTACTCCTGGGAAGAGCTCCCATCTCAGAAACCCCCGGGGCGGCTCCACTTGGTCCCCTAGGGTCCCCGTGAGTTAGAATCCACACGATGGCAGGGAGCTGGGTCTGGGCTTTTGTCTTCACCAGCTGCTGTGATTTCAACCGTGTCTTCTTGTACAGCCTGCTTTCCTCCAGCGGTGGCCTTAGAGATGACACTACAGGAGTCATTATTTAACTTTTACAAGTAAGTAACTCCTACTTACTTAACTTTTCCCAGTCTCCAAGAAAAAGCCTCCCATTTGCAGCCATCAAGAGGATTCTGCCTGCCAGCAACCCTGTGGGAGACAGTAGAACTGCCCCTGTGGATTTCTGAGACGGCAGTTTTTTGCAGGAGTAGAAAGCCTCATCTTTCCCTGAGAATCGGCTGGTGGTTTCAAACAGCTGACCTTGCGGTTAGCAGCCCAACGCAAAACCACTATGCCACAGGGCTCCTTTTCAGTCTGCTTAGGTTTAATATTTTATCGCTTCAGGTGGAATGTAGGAAACATTACTAGCAAGGTCCCTGGACTCTCCTTTATCCTGCAGTTGTCTTGTGTGTGACATAGGTCTACAATAAAAACCCATCAGATAACGTTATGATTTTCCCTTTTAGCGGTAAAATGCATTTTAAATAATTCACAAGGAGAAGAATGGTCCGTTCTAGTTACTCAGAGACGATCACTTGTGCTTTTCTTTCTTCCTTCCCAGGGCTTGGCTTCTGGTCTCTTTCCCTTCTGTCTGAAGAACTGTCTTTAAAAACTCTTTAGAGCAGGCCTGCTGGCTGCAGATTCTCCACAAACATGTCTCAATTGTACCCTTATTCCTGAAGGGTCTTAGTGCGAGGTTTAGAAGTCTGGGTAGGCAGTTCTTTGCTTTCAACACTTAAAAAAATGTGCTGCCCTTTTCTCCTGGCCTTGCTGGCTTTCGAGGAGAAATCCACGGTCCGCCCGAGACTCGCGGCTCCTCACAGGAACGCGCATTTGTCCCTGGCTGCTCTCCACCAGGGTTTCTTGTGTCTTGGCATCTGTCTGGGCAGGGGTTTCTGCAGGTGCTCCTTGTTGGAGTCCTCTGAGCTTTTAAAACTCGTCGGTGTATGTCCTGCACCAGACAGGGGGAACCGTGGGCTTGTCTCTCCTTCGATAACTTTTCAGCACTCCATCTGTTCGCCCCGCCGTCCAGACTCCGATGCCACTGGGCTGGACCTTTCCTTGCAATACACAGGCCTGAGGTCTGATTCTTCTCTCCGAGCCACGGTTTTCTCTGTGGTTCAGACGTCAGTCATCACTCCTGTTGTCCGGTCTTCGAGGTCTCTGATCCGCCCCCGGCATCTCCAGCCTGCGGCTAAGTACATAAGTGATTTGTTTTCTCGGACTTACGAGGCTTTTCAGTCCTAAAATTTCCATCTTCTTTTCCTTTACAGAATCTATTTCAGTAGGACTCAACTGGGGGTGATTTTGTTTCCTGGGAAACAAATATTTGGCAGTGTCTGGAGGCATTGTTGGCTGTCGAAACTTAGAGGGGAGAACGAGGCTGTTCTTGGCACCGAGGGAGGAAGGACCAGAATCGCCCCGGCTCCTGAGCATAAGGTGCCAGGCAGCCTCCCCACCAAGAGCCATTCCACCCGAAACATCCATCGTATCTCTTGTAAGAAACCCTGTTCTGTTTGCTCTTCGCTGCGGCGGTTGCTTGTTCTTTTTATTTCAAGAGGGTTTGCAGTTGATGATGGCTGGTTTGAGCATTTGTAAAACAACTACTTCAAGTCTGTAGTCAGAGAAGTCCCGAACCCGTGTCCCGTCAGCATTCGCTCCGGTTGATGGCTTTCCCCCATGGGAGCTGCGACTTGCCTGGTCCTTTGAATCTGGGCTGCGTCTTGGGTATTTTGAATATCGTGCTCTAAGACTCTGGAACCTGTTGAAATCGGCTGGGTTGATGAAGCTCCAAACCTGTCCCACACCCGTCCCTGTCCAGCGGCTACTGCCTTTCAGAGCCCTCACCCAGCTGCGCCACGGGTGCCCGGGTGCCTGCTGTGGGAGGGCGGGGGAAGCACGCTCGATCCGTCTCACCCAGAACCCAAGCCCCCACCTGCAGTGGGTTTTTTGTTTGTTTTCGTTTTTAACCAGTCAGTCCTGGTGTGGGGACCTTACCCCGTGGTGACTCGGGTGGGCTTGCCTGGGCTTTTCAGTTGGCTGCCATGCATGTGAAAGCCGGACACAGACCGAGAGGACCGCAGAACAGGGGATGCGTTAGAATGGAGGTATTGGGTGGAGAATGCCGAATAGACCAGGGACTTCAGAAGAACGAACTGATGTGTCTGAGAAGAAATACAACGGACATGCTCCATCAAAGCAAAAGTTGCGAGGCTTCAGCGTGCTAACTTTAGACCCACCGTTGGGAAGGAGCATCTACCCTCTAGAAGGGCCATCTGCTTGGTGAGATAGAGGGTCAGCCTCCGTGAGATGGGCTCACAGACCAGGCTCAGCAATGGGCTCCAGCCTGCAGCTCATGTGGGTGACTCGGCTCTGGATGGAAACTAACAACAGGAGTATCCCTAAGTGGGTGCCGAGGATTCTGAATTCCCACGAGCTCCCGGGCATTCTCAGATACCTCAAATGTCCGAACCCATCATTTCAGAGTTTTAGAGCCGTGTGAGTGTGATTGACTCTTTCTCCATGCCGTACGTGCATGTCTTCTTCGGCTATCTAGCCAGGTGGTGGCCTGCTTCCGTGGGATGTCTCACACAGTGGGTTGATCAGTAGTTCTCCTCCAGGAACACATCCCTAATCATTCTTACTGCTTTTGCATTGACGTTTGCCTTCCTGAATCTTCCAACCACAGGTCTGGGTTCTGATGTCTCCCTCCAAAGACCTTTCGGGCAGTGGGAACCATTCAGGGCTACAGCCAGCGCCCCTGTGGGGTTTGACCAGTATAAGATCTCCTAGTGCCCCACACAGGCCTCCATCTCCACTTTTAACACACCCCAGTCTTCTCTTAAGTTGCCCGTGCTGGTGTCTCTTTCCAGGTACAATGGATGAGAAGGAACCTTAGCGTGACCTCTACAATGACAACAAAAGCAAACATGAATTGAGCATTTACTATAGAACAGACTCTAGGCTAAGCATCAGCTCCACAATACGCATGCATAGCTATTTATACACAAAAGGGAAGGTATCATGCATGCTGTTCTGTGCACTGCTTTATTTTTAATCGCTATACTTTGGAAATTAGTCCGTCTCATCGCTTACAGGATGCCCTGGTGTGTAGTTGAACCACAATTAACCAACAACCCTTCCTTGATAGACATTTAGGGTTTTTCCAATATTCCTTTTATTGCCTTAGTTTGGGGGAAACGTTCTAAAGGTCGCGTCCCAGCATCCCTGGTCGGGTTCAGATTGGAAAGCAGCTCTCACTGTGGCGCTTGTAGACGTAGACGGGAGAGATGAGAAGGAAGGGAGACGCTGGGAGCGAAAAGGGGGCGGGAGGGAAAAGAGGGGTGGGAAGAGTACTCAGTTCTGGAGGAATCATGGGGGGTGGGGCTGGAGCTGGGCAGAGCTATGGGCGCTGAATCCCCTCAGACAGCTTTAGATGTAGGTACCTGCCCAGGTGGGCAGGGCTGAGTAGGGAACAGGAGAAGGCATCAGCCTGTGTGTCTTTGTGTTTCCATCCTTCCCAAAGCCTTTCCCTGTGCCTTCCCTGCTCCTCCCTCCTCTTTCTCCCTCCCTTTCGGGGCCTGGGAAAACCTAGTCAGAATTAATAAAAGTAGCAGATTGCTTAGAGACAGAGGACGAGGAGTGGAGACAGTTTGGGGGCCTGATATTTCCCTCATGTGCAATAATCTGGTGGTGAGATCTGGAATTATAACCCCTTTATTAATATTAGCTTCTAATGCATAATTACCTGGCAAGCCCAGGAGACCGATGTCTATGCCGCCCCCCATCTTCATGTCAGGTGACCTGTTTCCCAGCCCTCGGGAGGGCAGAGATGCTGGTCCTTCTAACACAGGGGGGCAGGAGGCATTCGAGTGGTCCAAGGTACCAGCCACTCGCTTCCTAGTGACCTTGAGCTTGTTGCTGCGCCCTATAGCCCTGGAGGATCTGAGCCTGCTGAGACCTGGAGGACTCAGGTGTAGGCTGGGCTCTGATGGAGCAGTCACGGTCAACACGGTGGGCTTGCCCAGCCCTTTCCAGCTTTGTGGCTGTTGAACTGATCCCCGTGGTGGTTGCGGGGCTGTGACTGGCACAGGGAGTTCCCACTGGCCCATCTTCCTCCAGGGAACCCTCTACCATATCCTCTGGCCCTTAGAAACTTCGCCGGCCCTCTCACGTCTTGAAAAGGTCTGGCAAATGGCTGTGGCCTGCCTTCCTCTGTGGGGTCAGGAGGCCGGTAGCCTAAAAGCCAGGGTTTCCCACTTTACAGTGGGTTCCTGATTCGTGGAACAGGTGCACCTTGGGTAAGTGGTCGCATCCTCTGCCATCGGCTTCCCCTGAAGAACAAGGGTGTGGCCTGGAGACCCTTCCCTGCTGTTTATACTGAACCCATGGAGAGATCAGGAATCTCCAGTTAGGATAGTAATGTCTGACCAGATGGAAGATCAAGAGAGGGACCACTGAGAGTCCTTCTTCCATGAGCCCCACACACATTTCCAGGAGTTGACTGGCTGCAGTCCTGGCTGGAGACAGTTGAAACTAGCAGTCAACAAACAGCAGGAGGAGACATCTAGTGGTGCCCAACCCCATCAAACTCTCTGTGGGCACAGGATCTTTCTAGTTGTCCTGGCTGGACTGTCCCTCCCACCCCGCTTATGACGGTGAATCAAAAAAGCATTGCTACAGAACCATAGAAAGCTTTATGAAAGTAAAAGATCCAAATGTGTCTTCTGTGTCTTAGCTCATTCTCCTCCTGGGTCTCCACACATCTGGAGAGTGTTTTCACCCTCCGACCCTCTGCCAGAGAAGCCCGTGTGCCTCGTCCGTCCGTCTACACCACACCAAGCAGCAGTTTCGGGATCCCTGGGGGGCTCCAATCGCATTCCAGTGAAATGTTCTTGGAGGGTGGACAACAAAAAGCAGTCTGAAGAGGCAAGATCAGGGCTGCAGGGGAGGTGGGGGGAAGTTTTCCAGTGAAGCTCTCACAGCCCTTGTTACCCTCAAAAAATGAGCAAATACATTGTCGTGACAGAAAAAACAATTTACACAGCGCAGCTGACCTGGCCTTCTCACCGATAAGTTTTTGATTTTCTTAAAACCTCTTCCGAATAAGCCCATGATGACCCTGTGTCTTCTGAATAAACCCATGATGATCCCGTGTCTTCTGAATAACCCCATGATGACCCTGTGTCATCTGAATAACCCCATGATGACCCCGTGTCTTCTGAATAAGCCCATGATGACCCTGTGTCATCTGAATAACCCCATGATGACCCCGTGTCTTCTGAATAAGCCCATGATGACCCTGTGTCATCTGAATAAACCCCATGATGACTCCGTGTCTTCTGAATAAGCCCATGATGACCCCGTGTCTTCTGAATAAGGCCATGATGACCCCGTGTCATCTGAATAACCCCATGATGACCCCGTGTCTTCTGAATAAACCCATGATGACCCCGTGTCTTCTGAATGACCCCATGATGACCCTGTGTCTTCTGAATAAGCCCATGATGACCCCGTGTCTTCTGAATAAACCCCATGATGACCCTGTGTCTTCTGAATAACCCCATGATGACCC
>NW_022103968.1:62966585-63001166 GCF_000313985.2 Echinops telfairi | reverse complement strand
CCCATGATGACCCTGTGTCTTCTGAATAACCCCATGATGACCCTGTGTCTTCTGAATAACCCCATGATGACCCTGTGTCTTCTGAATAACCCTATGATGACCCTGTGTCTTCTGAATCAGCCCATGATGACCCCGTGTCTTCTGACTAAGCCCATGATGACCCTGTGTCTTCTGAATCAGCCCATGATGACCCTGTGTCCGTTGAGAAGATCTTTCAAGATGACCCTTTTGCAGTTCCCCCAAAGTGTCACTGTAACTTTCTGAGCTGCCCTCTCTGTCTTGAATGCAACTGGCCCAGCAGGAACCCTCAGAAGCACTGTTTTGATTGGACCGATGTGTTACTGAGAGAGCTCGTCTGCAGTCATCCACCAATCTCAGAGCCACATTTAAACACGTTTGTTTGAAATAATCCCATGCGTGTAGGAGCTAGGACCCTGTTGTGGTGTTGTTGTTGTAGTGGTTGTGTTGTGTTGTTGTTGTTAGATGGCACGGAGTTGCTTTGAACTCATAGCAGCCCCGTGGGCAGCAGACCACACACCACTGGGTCCTGTGCCATCCTCACAATTTTTCTTATGTTTGGACCCACCGTTACACCTGCAGTGCCAACCCATCTTGTCGAGGAACTTCCCTCTTGTTTGCTGCCCCTGCACTTTCCCAAGCATGATGTCCTTCTCCAGGGACTGGACTCTCCGGACAGCATGTCCAAAGTGCATCAGATAAAGTTTTGTCATCTTTGCCTCTAAGGAGTCTTTGGCTGTACTTCTTCCAAGACAGATCTGTTAGCCCTTTTGGCAGTCCACGGTACTTTCAAGATTCTTTGCCAGCGTCACAGCTCAAAGGCATCAACTGTTCTTTGGTCTTCTTTATTCGATGCCCAACTTTCACACGCACAGGAGGTAATTGGAAATACATGGCTTGAGTCAGGTGTACTTGGTCCTTGGGTTAGGATGGGTTCTCTAAAGCAACAAAGCCAGGACACACACACACACACACACACATATGGATAGGTTTATATAGCAAGAAGAAATACACAGCTAATCGGTCCACACAGCAGTACAGAGGGCTCAGTTCAACTCACTTTCATGGAACAGTTAATAGACTGAAGGTCCTTCAACTCACATAGGTACCGGTCCAAGGCCAAGGAAGCAGGCAGTGGAATCTGCCCTCGGGCAAGATGAACAGTCAGCCTACAGGCAGCCAGCCCTGCAGGGTGGGATGGCAACAGCAGGAAGAGGACAAGTTGAGGTCCAACAGAGGCCAGGAGCACCGGAGCATAGCGAAGAGGTCCCTGTGGAGCCACAGGCTCTAGTGGATGCACACACAGCAGCATAGCCTACAGGTGGGCTTGGTCCAGAGTTAGCAGAACACATGGGTGAGGCAAAGGACTAACTCAGGGCAGCAGCACTGAGAGAGAGAGAGACAGAGGCCGGCTTCAGAAAGCCATTTATCTCATTGCCCTCCAATCAAGCTGTGACCTGATTAAACTCCACCCACATGTTCCTTCGGGACCCAGTTGGCAAAATAAATCAAACTATCACAGTTCTCAAAGTAACCTCCTCCTTGCTTTTCAGCACTCTAAAGAGGTCTGTGCAGCAGATTTACCCAATGCCAATCCTCACAACACATCATAGGTCCTTTGATCTCTTGACTGCTGCGGCCATTGTGCTTGATTGTGGAGTCAAGGAAGACCAAATCCTTGACGATGTCAATCTTTTCTCCGTTTATCAGCTGTTACCTATTGGCCTCGGTGTGAGGATTTTTGTTTCTTTACCCTGAACTGTATCTCATACTGAAGGTGGCAATTCTTGATCTTCCTTGAAGTCCTCACTTTCAGCAAGTGAGGTTGTGTCTTCCGCACATTGCAGATTGTTAATAAGCCTTTCTCCAAACCTGATGCTGCCTTCTTCTTCCTGTAACCCGGCTTCCATAATGATGTGTTCAGCAGACAGACCGAGTAAGTATGGTGAGAGGATACAACCCTGACACACCCCTTTCCTGATTTAATACCATGCAGCATTCCCTTGTTCTAGTCCGGCAATTGCCTCATCATCCATGTACAGGTTACGCATGAAGACAATGAGGTGTTCTGGAATTCTCACTCTCCTCAATCTTAGTACCCATAAATCCAGACCTACTGCCATCAAATTGGTCCCAGCTCATGGCACCCCTCTGTGCGTTTTCAGGAGCTGTGAATCTATACAGAAGCAGACAGCTTCATCATGCTCTGGGACACTTGCTAGTGGCCATCCTGCTGTTACTTACCCTCATAGTGCCTCCTCTTCCTTCAGATCTTGGCCCAACATCACTGCCTCCAGAAAGCCTTCCCTAATCTCTTCTGATGAGACCAGATTCACAGCGCCCCAATGTCTCCTCACAATGATCCCGAGTCAATAAAATTAGGGCACACACACAAAAAAGTGACTTAATTTTTCCGTAACTGAATTTAATGCCCACATCAGCCCTCAACCTACTAGGTGATTGAAATATAATCGAAAGTAATTCAGGGCCCTCCTGCTTTCCCAGGAGTCTCCTCTGCATTCCTGGCAGGGCTTGGGTTTGGAGGTGGTGGAGGGGAAGGTCCCACCGTGCGAGTGTTCGCAGACAGGCTGTCATCTGTCCACCTGACACTCTCTGACATGGTGTCCGTCCAGTCCCATCTTCAGCCCGACATTGCCCTCTGTATCTTCATCATCAGCCCAACTGGCAAGGGCCCGCGCACAGGGAACTCTAGATGCTGCCCAGGTAACTTAGGGCATGGTGCAAATCCTCTGCTCACAGGTTGGGGTTGAAGGAGGCAGGGAAATATCTGAAGGGCCCCAAGTGGGGCTCATCAACTTCTCGCTCTTGCCAAGTCTCTGCCGGGCACTGTGAATCTTCACATCTCTGTGGTGGCTGGAGGAAGGGTGGGATGCAATTTAAAAATGCCCCCAGTTACACTTGCACATCTATTGCTTCTGCCTGGAGCGGAACAGGATCCAACCTTGTCTGCTGTGTCATCCCCTTCTGAAGTCCGGTGGTCAGTCGAGGGTATGGAGGAGACGGGAAACAGCATGCCAGGAAGAGCACCACCTAGGGGAGCCATGATAGCTGTACACCCTTGGGCAGGTGAAGTGATGTCCCTGGTTCTGTTTCTTCTTCCATCAATTGGACGTGAGTGCCTGAGTCGGCCTGAATGAAGCAGTATGCATAATATGCTTGGCATGGAGAAAACATTCATCATCAGATCACCACTGTTCTCACAAAGAAATTACCGTTTCAAATTATTGGGGATGTGTTTGATTGGCACCCGTCTCCCCCACTAGACTATAAGCTCCTGGAGGGCAGGACGGGGCTGCTTTATTGGGTGGCGGCCAGTTGACTGGTCATGAGGGTGTAGCTCTGTTGCCAGTATATTGTGCAAGAGGGCTTGAAAATTTCACCCACACAAGTGGGTACCCCCCAAACATTTAGAACATTTTCTTTATTCTTGTACCCACTGTTATTAGCTCCCCATTCCCCCTCCAACCTCCCCTGCCAGACCCCCAAGAAGCCATCAAGGCAGTCACTGCAGAGCTTTACCTATTCTAGATTTCATACACAGGTTACATGCCCAAACAAGATGCACACAAAAACCCAGTAACAATACCAAAGTAAAACTGAGAAAACCCCAATCAAAAAGAAATCAGAAAAACATTATAACCTGAGCCAATTTAAAAGGAGTCAGAACGGGAGAGCATATGATAAAGTATTCGGTTTTTAGCCTAATTGCATCTTCAATTGGTTGGTTTTATTACACGCTGCACATAGCAAGGCTATTCATATCCCTGGTCTTTAGTCAGAGGGGATTCTCCAGAGGCTTAACCCATGCATGGTCCCTGCAAATGGAGTGTGGGCTTCCACTGTCATCCACAGCCTTCTGCAAATCAGCTGTTTGCAATTTAAGCTCATATACCATTCCCTCCTTCGGATTTGGATTTTATTATTTACAATCCTTGGATCACACAGAGTCGTGTGCTTCTTCTATGTGGATTTAGTTGATGCCTCGCTTGGATGGCTGCTTGTTTGAAGACAAGCCTTTAAGACCCCAGACACTATTGTTTCTGACAGCTGGGAACTATCTACTTTCTCCACCACACTTTGCTATAGCACCCAAATCTTCAGTGATCTCTGCATGAGTGTGAGCATCAAGCAGGGCCATGTCATAAGAACTGATTGCTCTTAGAGTGGAAGCCTATCATCCTTTGATCCCATTTCTCCCAGAAACTTTTTGAAACCTCCTTGCATGTACTGTGGCTCTTTTTCACATCCCTGCATACACCTGGCCTGCTCACAGGACACTGTCCCCCACCTCCTCGTTTAGAGCACCCTCAGCCCCCCAGTAAGCCTCCATCTTCTCCACCTTGGGACCAGGAGCTACGGCCATCCTATCTCTGTGGTCCAGCTGAGTGCCTCCAGACAAAGTTGGCCTCAACCTTCTGTAGTTTGTTTGAGCCTCACAAACACCCAGGAAAGAAAGAAAAGCAAATCTTAACTCCATGCTGAGACTCAGAGAGGTTAAGTCACTAATCCAGCATGTTAGGCAGGTTTCTCTAGAGAAAGGAAACCAGGACACATATGATTATATAAAGGAATATAACAACTAATTCATGCACACCTCTGTCCACACAGAGGACTCAGTTCAGCTCACTTCCATGGAACCATTAATATACTGGAAGTCACTCAACTCACATGGGCAGCTGGGTCCAAGGTCAAGGAGCAGGCAGCGGAATCCTCCCTCAGGCAAGGCAGGCAGAGTCTGCTCACAGGAAACAAACAGTTGGGCAGGTCAGCAACAGTCATAGCTCAAGAGCTTAGGGAAGCAGGCCCGAATGGGATATTGAGCTCAAGCAATGCAAGGTGACAGGATCCACCAGCCTCAAGCTCAAGCGATGTACGCACCAGCAGCATCGCAAAGCAGGTCTCAAAGGAGCCTCAAGCTCTAGCGACAAGATCCACGGGTTGGCTTGGCCCACAGGTAGTGTAGCTCTCAGGTTGATGCAGAGAACTAGCTAACACAGCAGCATTCTGGTCCAGTCACCAGAGAGCAAGAGAGAGGGGGCGGGCCTTGGAGAGCCATTTATCTCTTTGCCATCCAATCAAATTGTGACCTGATTAATCCCACATGTTCCTACTGGCCAGGTTGGCACAATCAACCTATCACACTCAATGTCACACAGTTGCTGAGGAGAGGAGTTAGGACTGAGATCCAGGTCTCAGGACCCCCAGGACCTGCTCCCTGTCTTTGCCCCAAGGGGCTTGCACTCAAGTTGAGGGTCATAGGAGGAGACGCAAGAATCTCTCTAGATTACGTAAGAGAGAGTGACAGATAAGAACTAGGCCACTGTGGGCAGGGGTGATCCTGGGCACCTCTTGGGAAGGTGAATGAGGAAAGCATAGATGAAGACAGCAACCCAGGTGGACAAGGGGTGGCAGAGCGTTGGGCAATGGGGTGCTAGATGAGGCAACATTTGGAGCCCCAGAGCCCTGACAGTCACCTGCTTTCCTACTTACCTGCCCATAACTGTAGCCAAGGAAATGGACCACAGGCCCCCCAGAGCTGGGCCAAGTCCCTTTCCCTGTGAGTTCCTGAGGCCTTTCTGTGTGCCAACTCCATCACCCCAACCCGTCCCTACAACCTCCACCATGATAGTAATTAGTCACGTAAGGCCTAACAATGTGGGTGCCTCCCCAAGCCCACTGTCAGAGCCCTCGGAATTGTCCATAGGGACAGTCAGGAGCCCCAGCAGGCTGCCCTCGGCTTTGAGACCACCACCTCAGGGCTCCCATCTGGACCACCCCGCTCTGAGCGGCAGGAAGCCAGGATCCAAAGTTTCAAGCCAGCGCCTCCAGGCCAGGCAGGCATCCAAGTCCTCCGTGGCAGTACAGCGGGCCACCTGCTTTTTGCAGCTGGATTGAAAAGCGGCTCACGCTGCCCCCTGGCTGGGCTGACCTAGATCAGCAGAAAATAATTTGACGCCAGTAAAAATAGCCCCATGTACCACCCGCTCCTCGCCAAGGTCCAGCCCCAGAGCCGCCGCCCTGCAGGAGCTGGGAGGATAGCAGGCACCGCCTGGGCAGGGACACAGGGCCTGAGGTGGGAGCCTCAGCCTCCTGCCTCTAATTTCATTCTCTCAGGAGCCATGGGGTGGGCAAGACTGGCCCGTTTTTTCAGAGGAGAAACCTTAGGCTCAGAGAGGGGCCGTTCAAGTTTGAGCTCACACAGCAAGTAAGGGGCAGGGGTCATGCTGAGCCTGTTGACCCCAGCAGCAGTGCTGGCCCCACCCTCCCCTCCATAGGCACCTCCAGCCTGCTTTGGTCTCCTGGGCTCCGCCAAGCTCACCTTGCCTGTCAGGTTGAGCAGTGGCTGAGGGTGCCAGCTCTGAACTCCAGCCGCCTGGTGCTGGAGGTCGATTTGGACCCTTGGCTTAGCCTATCTCAGCCTCTGTCTCCTCAACTGTCCAATGGAGCATCCCGGGGGCGATGTGCGGGGTCCCTCGGGTGACCGGCAGCACTGAGGAAGGGCTCGCTGGCACTTGCAGTGGCATCTGTGGCTGGCTTTCAAGCAAGGTGGTGCTTAGCTGGTGATCTCCCAATCTTTGCCTCTTCTTGGCCCCTGCCAGCTGGACTGGGAGGCACACATCAGGGCTGTGTCCCCTCCCCCAGTGTCCACACTGGCCTTCTGTCACGGCTCTGTTGGCAGGGGTGGCAGAAGTCAGTGGCCTGAGCAGGAGGGGAGAGGAGCTGTGTGCAGAGAAACTCCTTCCCTGAGTCTGCTGAGTGAGGAAGGAGCCGGCAGGTAGGGGACTGGCAGGTGAGGGGTGGGGACTCTGCGTCCCAGGGGAGGATGGAGGGATTCAGGAGGGCAGTGGACCCTGCTGAAAGAGCAAATCTACAAGCTCACACCCTCCTCTCGGCCGAAAGGACCATGGGACCACATTCATGAGCAGAGACCATGACCACTGGCCTGTTCTCTGTAGACGCCACCAGCAAGACCTCCCATTGGGTTTGGATGAGCAGGCTACGGGTGTCAGAGCAGAGGGCCTCCAAGGACACTTCTAGCAGATGACCAACAGGAGTCCACTTGCTTATCTTCAGTGACGGGGAGCTCCTTCCCACCCCTTCAAAAGCAGTCCTTTCCCTGCTAGACCGCTCAGACAGTATGGGAGTTCTTACAGCAATGGACCCGAGCTTGGCCTTCTTATAATCCTATCCCTTCAGCCAGGCCCTGCCCTTGGTGCCACCCTACACACAGCTGTCCCCTCTCCCCTCTTCCCACTGGCTTAAAACCTGGGCTTTTAGCTCAAGGACGTGGTGGCCCTTGACCCTGACATTCTTAGCTGTGTGGCCGTGGCAAGATTACCTATCCTGTCCTCATTCCTCACAAAGTCTTCTAGACACAGGAGCTCCTCAATATCAGATTTCCCTATATGCGGCGACAGGAGGAGCCCTGGTAACACAGTGCCTTAGATGTTGGGCTGCCAACCACAAGGTCAGCAGTTCGAAACCACCAGCTGCTCTGTGGGAGAAAGAAGAGGCTTTCTACTCTGGTAAAAAGCTACAGCCTTGGAAACCCACAGGGGAAGTTCTACCGTGCCCAAAGGGTCATTATGGGTCGGGGTCGACTTGGTGGCAGTGGGTTTGGCTGGCTTGGTGCTTGGCTGTGTGGCAGGGAGTGGGGAGCACTGCCTCCAGCTACTAGGGTCCCACTGCTTCTTTCACAAAGGCTGGGGAACGAGAGGCCACCCAGGACTTTAGAGCAGGGACAGGCCGTGATCTCACCTGCGATGTCATTAAACTGGAGGAGACTAGCCAGGGCAAGAGTCCTGTGCACGGGAGCTGGGAGGAGGCGCCAGCACTTCCTCAGGATGGCACAGCTCCTAGGATGG
Source organism: Echinops telfairi (assembly GCF_000313985.2). Lineage (NCBI taxonomy): Eukaryota > Metazoa > Chordata > Mammalia > Afrosoricida > Tenrecidae > Echinops > Echinops telfairi. Next base: position 62,993,262 of record NW_022103968.1, on the reverse strand, counting down.
CAGCTCTGACTGTGCCCCAGAGCAGCTCTGTCTGTGACGTCAAACCACCTGTGCTTAGTGGCTTTGCTAGTCCGGGTAGACTAGAGAAGCAAATCCAGGGACACTCATAGGCATGTAAGAGAGAACTTCATATCAAAGAGCAATTATACCTTAAGAAAACATCCCAGCCTAGTCCAAGTCAAGCCCATAAATCTGATATTCGCCCATATGTCCGTTACCCGTCTATAAATGCCTCTTCAGACTCACACAACACATGCAATGATGCCGAATGCAGGAAGACCAAAGGCCAGTGGGTGGAAAGTCTGGCAGTAGAAGCCTCTCAGCGTTGACCTGGGTCTCCATGTGGCTCCTCCAGCTCCAGGGCTCTGGCTCTATCAGCGCAGCTCCCTGTAGCTTGTCATCAGGAATGTCTCTCAGTGAGCTATTTATCTCCATCGTGCCTCCAAATGAGGTCATCAAGTTGCAACCTGATTGACAGGCTAGACTCCACCCCATTCACTCTTAATAGTCTCAAGTTGACACCAGATTATATAACCACCACAGTGCCTAATAAGAGACAGGCTCATCTCCAATTCCAGCCTCCAAACTGGAGGTGTCCTCCTGGTGTCCCCCGATGAGCCACTTCTCCTGGGAGCCTGGAGTCACCAGCTGAGGTCCAGCAGGGATCAGGGAGGGCAGGAACCCCTTCCAGCCTCACACGCTAAGGTACAAGCCAGCCCCCAAGAGAGTTGAGCCCAGCCCCCCACAGACCCCGTTGGCTCCTAAAAGAGCCGAAGGAAAAAGAAGATCCCGGTGCATGTGGGCCCTGCATTTCCTCACCCAACTAAGCCTTGGGCAGGAGGAAGGAGACCAGGGTCCCAAGCTCAGCCTGCTCACCTGGTAACCTTGTGGTGTCCAGTGGGTCACTTCATTTGTATGGGGTTTAGTTCAACTACCCACCCACCCAGGGGGCTTCAACGAGTTCATGGAAAACTGAATGAGAACGTAATGGACTCCACCCCCCTTCACCCCGCTGGAACTTGTCAAAGCCCCTCTGGTTTCTAAGTGATTAAACTGCTTTGGGTCTTGAAGGGGTTGGTGTGAGCATCAAGGGGAGCCTACATACAAGCCATACAGTCTTGACCTTATAAATGGGGCTCTTGCCACCTTCTCAGATGCAGAGTGCTGGGTACCTGCTAGTTGAGCTGTGGGGCCTTGGGCCCGGGCTTTCTCGCAGGGACCCTCCTTCATCCAGCTCTGATCCACCGGGTAGTGGATTCCTCCCTCAGGCAGGGACTGTCCTCCATGGGGAAGTGGGCGTGCTGATGGGCCCTCTGTGTTGGCAACATGATCGCCTCTTTGTCTCAGGAGACTTGGGCTCCTGGCCAGCCTGGCTGGTGATTAATAGACCCTGAGTGGGGCTCCTGACCCGCTGTCAGGGACATCAAGGTAAGTGCCCGTCCACAGGCGGAGGGCTCTGTCAATGAATAAATAATAACCATAGAGAAGTAATGGGATCCGGGGAGGCCGCTTAGGATAATGGAGTGACAGGCGTGGCATCCAAGCCCCAGGGACCAGGGCCGCCAGAAGGGCCACCGGGCAGCGCGTGCACGTCCTGCCCGGTGTTCCGTCTGCTGGCCACGGCGACAGGGAGCCTCCACCATCCTGGGTGACTCTGTAGCAAAGCGGTTCCTATTCAGCCGACCTCCTGCCACTTAGCCTGGCTGAGCCTCGGTTTCCACGTGCAAAATGGGCATGAGCCCAGTCACCCATGGGGTGAGGAGCGGAGCAGATGTGAATGGTTTAGTCTGTTCAGGGTGAGTTGCTGGCTAGTGCTGGTTGCTGGCTTGATTTTATCTCTCAGCCCAGTGAGCTCCCCTGGGAGCCACGCAGGGCAGAGAGATGTCCATTGTCTAGAGGCTCAGAAAGATACTTCTCTCCAGACTAGTCTAGCTCTTCTCCTGACCAGGGTTGCCCCACACTGACCCACATCCTGCGTGATGCCCACCTTGCAGGTTCTGAGGTGTCTCTCGTGAGTCAAGCCACGTCCTGGGAAAACTCGTGCTAGAGAGGGGGACTGGAGAGGCAAACGAGACTGGAAAGTAGAGCCCAGAAGAAAAGCCACTGCGAACATCTACACATACGGGGCAGCCAGCAAAAGGGCTGACACTACCCCACAGTCAGGGCCATGTGGGCCAACTGGAAGTCACACATGCAGGTGGAAGGTGTCAAACGGCACAGCCGCTTAGAGGAAAAGTGTGATCGTTTCTTAGAGACCTGAAAATACAACCGTCCTCCAGCTGGTAATTCATTCCCCTGCTCGGTGTGAGGAGACAAGTACCTACACCCACAGGGTCCAGCTGACACATTGTCCAGCTTAATGTAATCTCATTCCCGACAAAGAGTTGGGCATTGAATAAGGAAGACCAAAGAAGGATCGATGCATTTGGATCGTGGTGCTGGGCATGAATATTGAAGGTACCCTGGACCGCCCAAAAGACCAACCGATCTGTGTTGGACGAAGTATGACCAGGCTGCTCTTTAAAAGCAAGGGGGGCAAGACTTTGTCTCACAGACTTTGCACATGCTGTCAGAAGAAACCGGTCCCCGGGGAGGGGCATTATGCTTGGTCAAGTGCAGGAGCAGGGAAGAGGGGAAGAGCTGGAGGGACACCGTGGCTGCGTCCAAGGGCTCTGGTGAGGAAGGCACTGCGCACGGGGTTTAGTTCCGTTGCGTGCAGGGTGGCTAGCAGTTGGAGCTGGCTCACAGTGACCCCCTGGGCTGCAGAGTGGCTCCGTGCTCCCTAGAACAGTCAAGGCCGTGACCTGGCAGAAGCTACTTGGCAGGACGTCCTTCAGAGCTGGCTCTGGGAGAGCCCAGACACTAACCTTTCCATGAAGCTGTGCTTAACCATGAAAGCCAGCATAGAAACCCACAGAAATGCACTGCCTTGTCAAGGGTGCATCTCACTGTATCCGGATTTTACTTCAGTAAACTCCACGGAAAAACAAGACACGAGCACCAAGAAGAAACTTTCCCACCAGAGCAATCTTCCTATCAGGCCATTCCCAAAGAGTTTATCACCCAACAGAATGGCCAATTGGGATACCGTTCTAAACAGCTGTGAATGGGGCTAGTGGCTTGGAGGGCAGGAGATGCTTTGCCATCTCTGGGGGCCCCAAGGCCATGGGCCCTGCCCTGAACACTCATGGGGAGGCTAGCCCACTCCTGGGGCCCTTCTCCTTCCCCCGCCTCTCTAGGGCACCCCTCCAGCTGCAGAACACCAGCTCCGGGCATCAGTCACCCACAGCTTCTTCCTGAGAATCCCAAAAAGTCCCCTGGAGTTGGCCTCTCAGCTTAGCAAGAGGCCATGGGCTTTGGGCAAAGGGAGAGACCCTCTTCCTCCAACCAGATCTAGCTCCGTGTGACCAGGTGCGCAGAGCTTGGCTTGGGTTTCAGTCCCACCAGGCCCTCGGCTCAGACCTCTGTGCACGACTCACCTGGCGTCCATCTTCAGGCTCAGCCTCCACCCAGGAAACAGGCCCTGTCCTGAGTGCCCCTCCGCGGGCCCCATTTGTTATAAATTAAACCAGATAGTGTAATACTTCATGAGTCAACAGAAAGATGTTCTGTAAGTTTTATATTCTCGATAAATGCCAATTTCTCCCTAGCTTATTGGGTGGATGGATAAAAGGATGTGTGGTTGGATAGCTGGATGTATATCTTGCTGAATGAGTGGGTGGATGAGTGAATGGATGGGTGGGTGGGTGGATGGATGGATGCCATTCTTCAATTTAGATATTTAGATAGCCTCTAAATTTCTCTACAACTCTCACAGTCTCCGGTTCTCTGTTCCCTGTTCTCTCTGGGCCTGTGAAAGGCTCCCCAGCCAAGCCCAAGTGCATCCATCCTCCCCCTCCTGAGCATGGAAGCCCTGAGGGCTGTAGAAATGAGCTCGCAGCCCCTCCCTCCATAGGGTGAAGGGTCCTGGTGGAGAAGTTTGCCTGGCTAGGCCCTGATTTGTAATGAGATAACCGATTGTCCTCACCTCTTAGTCTCTTTCCTGATAAAGGGACGGACAGGGATGAGACAATTAAAAGGCGGGCTCTCAGCCGCCCTGGAGAGATTCAATGAATAATAACAGACTTCCAGCTGCCGCCTGGCTGTGGCCTTGGGAACAGTCAGCTCCAAAAAGGCTTAAGGGGCCCGCTGGGATGGCTTAATCTCCTGGAGAACAATGGGCAGGAGAGAACAGAGAGTGGTCCTCACCCCACCCTCCCCTGTCAGGCTGATTGCTGAGAATCCCCTTCAGGAGGGGCTGCTACTCGCCAGCTTGCTCCCGAGGGAGGTCTGGGCGCCTGGGAGAGGTGGGAGCAGCGATGTGGAGAGGGCTGCTCAGCCCAGGTCTCCTCACTGCTCAAGCCCTCATCCAGGTGGAACCCTTCTACCCAAAGGATGCTGGGACCCTGTTTCACCTGTACCGAGCGTTTTCCAATGTCCTGTGGTCCCAGAAGACAGCTAGTCCTCCTTCTATTATTATTTTTTAAACATTTTTGTGGGCTTTTAATTCACATATCACACAATTCTGTCATTCAATCATAATAAAAAGAGGTGTATAATCATTATCACCATCAATTTTAGAACATTTTCTGTCCCGCCCCTATGGCTAACTCACTTTTAAAATGGGTTGTGTAATCACCATCTGTTCTAGAGAGAGCTCCTCCCCACTCCCACGTATATTACTTGCTCCCTCAACCCCCTCAGCCCTCCCAATCCCATCACCCCCCCTTCCTCCCCATATAGATCTTTGTATCAGTGCTTATCTCTATACCTCTACTCCTGTGCTTTGCAAACTGGAAAACCCAGCAGACACAGTAAAAAACAGAAAAAAAATAATAAAGTGATAAGGATAAAAAAAATAATAATACAGAGATTAAAAAATATAGTGGGTAAGAAAGAAAAGACCACTGTGAATATTTAAAAAGTCAGGGAAGAAATTTTTGTCATGGAACGAGCAAGAAATCCTTGCACCTAGAAGAATCCCGTGGGGATCTTCCAGCGGCTGAATCAGGCTAGACTCTCTGCTGGTGGGTTTGGGCTCCCATTTCCCTCCATAGCCTTCTGCGAATTGGGTGTTCACCATTGAGGCTCTGACACTTTTCCGCTCCTCATCTTTGAACTTTGTTCTTGTCATCCTTGAATCGCACAAGCTGGTGTGCTTCTTCCATGTGGACTTAGTTGACACCTCGCGTAGATAGCTGCTTGTTTGAATACAAGCCTTTAAGACCCCCGACACTATTCCGATTGATAGCCAGGCACCATCTGCTCTCTTCAACACACTTTAGACAGCCATTCCTCTCAAAGACGCTGTTGGTGACCAACACACGGAACTGTTCTCTTCACTGCCCTTGGCCCCCAGAGTCCATCGGCACCCATGGGTGTGGGTAGAACGTCCAGGGATGAAGGGGACAAAGGCAGTGGCAAGGAGAAGGGAGGGTCGACTGGCTCCCGGGTGACAGCAATCAAGCTTGAGCCCTCATTCTGCCTTCATTGCCAGTACGTGCTTCCTGGGAAGTGCAACACTGACTCCATAATGGAACTGGTTACAGCGGAGGCGGGAACCACAGGGTGAGCGATGGGCTCAGCAGAGAAGGTAAGGAAGGGGCAAACGTGCAGGGGCTTGGGGGCCGTGGACAGGCCTGCGATCAGTGCCAGGCTGGAACGTGTTTGGTTTCAGGCCTGTAGAGACCTCCAGGGGCCAGCTCCACCCACCCTGCGAGGCTCTTTGCTGAGGCCTCTCGGGACACAGAACGACCTTGGGCCCTCGCAGGAGGTGGCTCAGCCCAGGGCTTGTGTAGCCATGCACACCTCCTTCCTCATCTCCTGAACCTCGGCCCCTAACCCAGCCAAGGCCTCCCGTCTAGATAGAGAAGGAGTGAGTGCAGCCCTGGACGGCTTGCCAAGACTGAGCAAACCAAAGCTCATCCCACCCTGGGCTTCCCACAGTTAGCTGACTAGAGGCACTTGCTCCACCGAGCCTGTTGTTGTGAGTGGCAGTGAGTCTTTCAACTCGCAGCCCCCCTACACACAGCTGAAGGAAACACTGCCTAGGCAGTGCCCTCCTGGCAACTGTTATGTCTGAACCCATGGTCGCAGCCATTGTTGGGACTTCCTCTCGTTCCCTGTCCCTTTACCAAGCATGATGTCCCTCTCCAGGGACCTGTCCCTCCTGATGGCATGCCCATAGTGCGTGAGATAAAGTCTCATCACCCTTGCTTCTAAGGAGCATTCTGGATGTACTTCATCCACAAAAGATGTGTTTGTTCTCTTGGCAGTGCCTGGTGCTGCCAATATTCTTGGCATAGTCGATACAACAGGAGTAAGCATCTTTCTGGTGTGCTCTGCTTTCAGGTAAGATCCACCTGGCTGAAATGGTACCCCTATTCCATGTCCTATTCTGAATCTGGGTTGAATCTCTGGCAGCTCCCTGTCAACGTTCACTGCAACCATTGTTGAATGACTTCCAGAAAAATTGTACCTGCATGTGATAGTAATGGTATTGTTCTATAATTTCCCCATTCTGTGGAATCACTGTTCTTTGGAATGGGTGTAAATGTGGATCGCTTCCAGTTGGTTGGCCAAGTAGCGGTCTTTCCGATTTCTTGGCACAGGTGAGGGAGTGCTTCCAGTGCTTCATCCGCTTGCTGAAACATTTCTGTTGGTAACCCATCAATTCCTGGAGACTTGTTTTTGGCTAATGCCTTCAGTCAGTACAGCTTGGACTTCTTCCTTTAGTACAGTTTGTTTCTGCACATATGCCACCTCTTGAAATGGTTGAATGTCAACTAATTCTTTTTGATACAGTGTGTATCCTTTCCATTTTCTTGTGACGCTTCCTGCATCGTTCAACATTTTCCCATAGTCCAACTCGAGGCTTGAATTTTTCTTCAGCTAGGTTGAGCATGTTTTTCCATTTTTGGTTTTCTAATTCTAGGTCTTCTCACATTTCATTATAATACTTTACTTTGTCTTCTCGAGCTGACCTTTGAAAATTACTGTTCAGCTCTTTGACTTCATTTCTTCCAATTATTTTCGCTGCTGACGCTTAAAAACAATGTCAGCGTCTCATCTGACATCCACTTTAACCTTTGCTTTCTCCTGGTCATCTGAATGGTCTTCCGTCCTCTTCGTGTGTGGTGATCTGGGGGTCCTCCCGCAGCACTTCAGGTCTTCTGTCATTAGTGGTCAATGAGTCATAGCTATTCTTGAGAAGTTTCTGGAATTTAATGGGATGTACCCAAAGTTGTATTTGGGCTCTCGTGGACTTGTTTTAATTTTCTTCAGCTTCAACCTGAATTTGCATATGAGCAATTGCTGGTCTGTTCCACAGCTGGCCCGAGGCCTGGTTTCAGCTGCCGGTAACGAGCTTCTCCATCATCTCTTCCCACAGATATAGCCAATTTGATTTTTGTGTATTCAGTCTGGCGAGGTCCATGGTATAGCTGTTGTTTATGTTGCTGTAAAAGGAATTTGCAATGAAGATGGCGGTGTTCTGGCAAAACTTTTCACGTAATTTCCAGCTTCCTTCCTAACACAAGGGCCATATTCCAACTACTATTCCTTCCTCCTGGTTTCCAATTTGTGCATTCCAGTTGCCACCAATTGTCCGTGCATCTTGATTGCATGTTTAATCAACTTCAGGTGGAAGAAACTGGTAACATTCTTCAATTTCTCCTACATTAGCTTTAGTGGTTAGGGTGTAAATTTGGATAACAGTGGTACTGGCCGGATTTTCCTGTGTTTTTGTAGACATTGTCCTATCCCAGACAGCATTGCAGGGCAGCATTGATCTTGGAGTACCCCTTTTGTCAATGCAGGGCCCATCCCTCCCGAGGTTGCCATTCCCGGCACAGTAAACCATAGGCTTGTCTAACTGAAAACGGCCAAGGACAGTCCACTTCAGCTCCCTCGTACCTGGGATGTGTCTCTTTTTGCATTCTACTTCATTTGGGGCGACTTTCCATTTTTCTAGACTCGTCCTTCGCACAGTCTACATTTCTCGTATTAGCAGATGGTTTGCAGCTGTTCCTTCTCACGTTGTCAAGCCCCATCAGTTAACTAGGGTCCGGAAAGCTCCACGCTCTTCGCGTCGTTATGCTCGACCCAGAGGAAGGCAGCTTTTCCGCGGTCATATTTCGAGTGCATGTGTGAGTGGCAATATTCCCCTGCTCCATGTGTGGCTTTGCAGTGGCGAATTCCTCCTACTGGGCAGTGTATTCCTCCTTCCTACTCTGCTCTGAGTTTGAAAGTTCCGTTAGCGTGTCCTACGCTGAGTGTTGCGGTGCTGCCGGAAGCTAGGTCACGGGTATTTCCAACACCAGCAGAGCTGCCCAAGGTGGTCAACTTGCCGCAGAGCCTCCAGGCTACGGACGGACTATGAAGCGGGAAGAGCCGCCATGAAGGAGAAGGGGAAATCGAGGCCCAGCACACACATCATGAAGCTGGAGCGCAAGCCCAGGACTCCTCCTCAGCCCATCTCTGCTGCCACGTCACTGTGGAGTCATTTTGCCCGCTCAGGAATTCCATTTCCTCAGGGGTTTGAATAAGTGCTTCCTAAAGTAGCACTGGCTTTTCTGCCTGTTACGCAAGGACATTTTTCTCTTTTTCATAAAGATGCCTCTCCTATCAGATCAGGACCCAGCATACTGCAGGACGACGTCCTGGTCCTCCATCCGCAAAGACCCTGTTTCCAAATAGGGCACATTGACAGGGATGGAGAGCTTCCCATTTCTTTGGGGAGAACACAATGAAATCGTAAGCACGCCTTATCCAATTGCTACAGGTAATTGTCGCTCAGACTTCCTGCGAAGCCTTTGAAAGATGTTCTAGAACCTTCACTGAGGGCAGGAACCAGGAAAGATCTGTCCACCTGCTCCCGTGCTCCACTGGCCAAGGGTTGCCCTGTGACAGTAACTGCCCCTGCACATTACAAATCCTCAGTGAGATGGAGCAGCACAGTAACTGCAAGGCCAGCACAGTGGGCTCCAGAGTGCCAAGGATCATGAAGCTGGCACAAGAGCTCCCTCTCAAACCCACGGCAGTAACCGTAACAACAGTCCCTGCAGGTGCTCCCCACCATGGCGAGTGGGGATCACTCCCACCTGAAGTAAGGTGACCAGATTTTAACATCGGTAAAGCGGGACAAAAACAGGACACCATTGATAAAACTCATATCCTGGCAAAATAGCCACATGGCAGTTGAAAACCGTGTACCCTACCTTGTCATGCATTCTTTCCAAACATCGGAACTTTTAAAAAATGCCGCGGGATGCGGGAAACATTGTTAAAAATTGGGGCTGTCCCGCCAAAAGCAGGACATCTGGTCACCTTAACCTGGAGCCCAGTGAGTCCCTCATCAGGTGGCACCTGAGGGAAGAGGCTGCGTGAGAAGTGTGACTGAGGGACTTGTCCAAGCTAGTTGTCTGCCACAAAGTGTGGAAGCCAATTTCAAACTAGAGACTTTCAGAGGGGTGCTGTGCCACCTCTGGGCAAAGCCCTGGGGATTAGGGGGAGATGGGGGCAAGTAGTTAGAGACAGAATAGAGGGGTCTGAGCTGGATCCTGAGGTGGAAATAGGGGCAATGTGAAGTGTCTGCCTTTGAAAAATGGACTCTTTCTACCTGTCTGAACATAATAAATGGAGTCTCATCTAGAGACACCCACGAGCCACAGCACCCCAATGTCAGCCTGAGGCCAGGAAATGCCCAGAAAGGCCGCAGCCTGCCTGTCCTCCATGGTCATTAACTCTGTGTTAATGGAGCAAGACCAGTGGAGGCAGCTTCCTGAGAGCTGGGCTCCTAAGGACAGCACTGACCTAACAGCGATACCGTGGGCTGCCGCCAGCCTCCCACCTGCCCCACCTGCTCCCCCTTCCTCCACCCAGGCCTTCGTGGACATCACCCAGGCCGGCACCCATTAGGAGTTCCAAGGGTGGGAGGTGTGTAAATTCTGGACAGCGCCTTAGATGTGACCCAGAAAGCCCAGGGGGGGCCTCCCTCAAATCTGGCAAGTCATTAATGGGGACATATCTTGTTTTTGAGCTTAAATGTGCCTGAGACATCCCTGCCCCAGAGCCCAGATGGCCTGAGTTTTGTCTTCAGGGAGGTTAGGGTCTAGTAAGTTTCAGTCTAACACCCTTCACGCCTGGTTCGCCTGTGAAATGAGGAGCTTGGAGGCCAGCACCCAGTTTCTGGAGGACCCCAATATAAGCCAGCTGCCGAGCCACCTCAAAACGCAGCTACCTACCGCGCCTAGAGGGTTTCACGGGGCCTGGGCCATAGAGGTGGGCAGCTTGGGTGCAAGGCCTGGTTTGGGTGGCCTGAAGCGGTGGCTGCACCTCCTCAAGTCCTCCAGGTTCCCAGCTGTAAATGGGGGTGGAGCACGTCTGTGTCGCAAGGCTGTCCCCAGCACAGGGCTCAGGTCTGAACGGTGCCTGGAACTCCAAAAGCAGAGGTCCTAGCGTAAGGTGGCCAGATTTTAACATTGGTAAAGCGGGACACCATTGATAAAACTCATATCCTGGCGAAATAGCCACATGGCACCCGGAAACCGTATACCTTAGCTTGTCGTGCATTCTTTCCAAAAATCAGGACTTTTTAAAAATGTCACGGGACATGGGAAAAATTGTTAAAAATCGGGACTGTCCTGCCAAAACCGGGACATCTGGTCACCTTAGCAAAACATCGTCAGGAGCCTTCAGAATGGTGGTTTGAGAGGGGAGTCCCCCCGACCCTCCTCTTTTCTTTGAAAAAAGGAGGACCGATCATGCAGGAAGTTCAACAATGAGCTGCTAACCAAAAGGTTGGCAGTACTAATCCATCCACTAATTCAAGGGAGAAAGATGAGACTTTCTACTCCCATAAAGACTTACAGGCTCTGAGACCGCAGGGAGCCCTGGTGCTCTCTCGGACAGGGCCACTGTGATGCGGAGTGGGCTTGAGGGCAGTGGTCTCTTTGAAAAGACCCTAACAATCACTCAAGTGATAGAAAGACTTTTGGCATAAAGGAGAAAATTAAAATAACCTTACAGGTCTATTACCCAGAGAGATCTGTTCTGAGTTCCAGGTGAAATTTCAAAGACAAGACCCGAGTCTCAAGCTGAGTTCTCTAGAGAAGCAGACCCAGTCCGTGGTGTCAAAGGGTCATGAAAAAATGCCACCCTCTTTCCATTGCATTTTCCCAAAAATGTTCTGAAGCCCCCCACCCTTCCTGGATATATAGGGATTTATCTCAAAGGGCTGGCTCCCACCATGGACGAGGCAGGCAAGTTCCAGGTCTGTGGTCAGGTGTTAGGCTGGAGGTGTCTCCTGACTCGTGTGGTTTGGGCAGGTCGGATGCTAGGCTGTTGACTCACGGGGCTGTGAATCCCAGAATCAGCAGCCAGATGGCCAGCTCAAGTCCCAAGGACTGGAGGTCAGGCGGCCAGCCAGATAGACAACTCAGAGCAGAGGACAGCCTTGCAGAGATGTATAGGAGCCACTCACACCCCCAAGGAAGGCCTGCCCCCCCCCATCAGAATATGAGTGGGAAGCATGAGGGTTGATCTTGAGTCCCACCACTGTCAGGCTGGGATTCCAGATTCACCCACAATGATTCTGTCTCATTAACCTCTAGAGCAGTGGTTCTCAACCTTCCTAATGCTGCCACCCTTTAATACAGTTCCTTTTTCATTGCTTTTCATCCCTGTAATGTTGCTACTGTTATGAATTGGGCAACACCTCTGAAAGGGTCGTTGGACCCCCAAAGGGGTCGCCACCCACAGGTTGAGAACTGCTGCTCTAGAGGGTGGAATTTCCAACATATAAAATGCAGGACAACTACAAAAGATCACCCAAACGGAGTGTCACTACATCCCAGGACAGCCGCATCATGCTGGAGTCATGGCCGAACCAACTTGACACATCGGATTAGCCGCCACAACCCCAGACCTGCTGTCAGGCTGACTCTGGCTCACAGCGACCCTACAGCCCCAACCACTAGAACAAAGCAGAAACACAAAGTCAGCACCATGGGCTCGATGATGAAGACTCACAGCGACCCGCTCCCGGCTCTGAGCCTGTCAGCCTTGATGGGAGCCCTGTGCTTTCCTTCCTCCTACAGAGCAGCTGGTGGGTCCCCCCCACCCCCACCCCGTCCCCGCAACCTCTTGGCTAGCAGTCCACGAGGCTCCTTCCACACAGTCAGGGCTCCTTCCGTCAGGACAACCCCAGACTTTCCCAGAGCCAGCGTCCCCATCCCAATGCTGATTCAAGGCGTTCCTTTATTAGTACATTTGTCAGTCAATACAAGATCCTGTTAAGAACAAAGTTGGAGAACTTGACTCTTGAAAGTCTTCCTGTCCTTTCCCCACCTAACCAAATGGCTGCCTCTCCAGGGAGGACCCAGCCTGCCTCCTGCAACCAGGGCCGGGCCCGGAGGAAGCGGGACCAAGGAGCTCGCGAGGGGCTCGCGGCTCTTCAGTGCCAGTGGAGATGGTCCCGGGACATCCTGGGCTTGGCCCGTTCTGGGTAGAATTGCCTCCTCCCTTACAGAGTGGCAGAGAGTGAGGGACGGGGAACGGTTAGCATTCTGGTGGATGCCCACCCCACCCCCATTCTATTTTAATTATTTTTTTTTTCTGCTAAGAATATGTTTCCACAGGATTGTGTCCTTTACATTGTAACTGGTTTTATTTTGAATGATTAATATGATAAATAATTGTACCAGTTAACTGAAAATAATGCCTCCCTTATCCCTGCCCCACACCCACCTCCCGCCCCTCGTTCTCCTCCAAAGAAGCCCCACTGCCTCTGTGTTCTCGAGTCTCTCTGAAGACGGTCTGTGTTTGGGCGACCAGGTTGTGTGTGCTTTGTTCTTCACGACCCATGGCATCCTTTCATGGTCCCTCTGCTGTTAGGCAACCAGGCGATAGTTCCTAAGATCGGATCAACATCAGCAAAACATCCTTGAGGCATCTCTTAGGGTAAATGTTTAGGGGGTAGTCACGGGGTTACAGAGGACACATGGTTTCCAGACTTGCAGCCTCACCCCACCCCCCCGCCCTGTTTCACGGCCTCCCTAACAAATGGCGATGCTTCCCCAATGTGCCCACATGGACCAGCTGACGCTGTTTCCTTTTATCTTAAAAAAATCTTTGCCGCTTTGCATCTGATTATTCTACTTCTCACCTGCTTTACCACTTTCTGATTAAACAAGGCTCCTTCAAGTGCACATGGCCATTGGGATCTGTGACTTCCTAGTTTTTCCATGCCCAGTGGCTTTATGTGCTCTTTACAGGGTGGTGTAGCGGTTACACGTTGGGCTGCGATGCACGTGGTCAGCAGTTCGAAACCTCCAGCAGCTCCTTGGGAGAAAGCCTGGGCTTTATACTCCGGTCAACAGTTACATCTTGGCGGTCACTATGATCAGCCTTGACTTCGTGGCAAGGAGGTGTTCCCCCACTGGTGAATGTGAAGATGGGGAGAACGGGAGTGGATATAGAAGTTGCTCACGTAAAGCGATCCTTTCTCCCTCCACTGAGAGCGCTCTTCAAGAGGACAAATACAACAGCAGCAGGACTCGTGAGATTTGGTGGTGTATGAAAGAAGGACCGCAGGGTCAGAACCTTCCAGATCCTGAAGGGAATGACGGTGGGCCACAGTGAGAGGTGGGGAGCGGTAAGGAGTGAGGCCTAGAACCCACCCGCCCAGGCCCTCCCTCCTCATGCCTTGTCTTAGGCTCATCCAGCCCAGGATCTCACCCGCAAATGAGGCTTAGTAGATGGCAGCTGTTATCGCCACCACCTGTGACAGTAATCATGACCACATTTTTACAGTGACTGTTTGATTGTGCTTCTGGTAAAGGCTCCTATCACGGCTCCTGTCCTGTACAAGCTTTTCCTGTTCAGCGATACCTGGTCTGTTTTTCATCCTGCAGGAATGTTTTCAGCATTTCCATCCCGGGCATCCTGCTAGGATAAGGTGACCAGACGTCCGCTTTTGGCAGGAAGTCCCGATTTTTAACAATGTTTCCTGTGTCCCGCAGCATTTTTTAAAAGCCCCGATTTTTGCAAAGAATGCACGACAAGCTAGGGTACACGGTTTTTGGCTGCCATGTGGCTATTTCGCCAGGATATGAGTTTTATCAATGGTGTCCCGCTTTACCAATGTTAAAATCTGGTCACCTTATTTTGCACGAGAGAGACCTGCCTTCACAACTTTCTTTTTAACCAGGTCAGTGACGTCTCCTAAGAAGTCTTTTGTGGACATCAAATTGCCTGGGTGCTCTGAGGGGATTAAGAAATGGCAGTTTCTATCTCAGGGGATTGGTTTTCGGAAGGGCTATGACTTCCGAAGACCAGGGGGCTGTGAGAGAGGGCATCCACGCCAACACGTACTCATGCCTGACATTTGTACAATATCCTGCGGTTTACAAAGCGAATCCTCATCCACAATCCCCTTTGATCCTTTCAGAAACCCTGTGAGGGACAGGCGTTCCTCCTGGGAAAGGGAAAGGAGCTATTAGCAGGCCCCTTTGACTCAAGGGGAAATTGAGGCACAGAGAGGTTAATTGTCCAAGGTGGTAAAGCCAGACTATAAATGCAAGCTGCCTGAGTTCACACCCCATACCCCCACCCTCTGGTCTCCCAGCAAATGTGAGTGGGGAAAAGTACTTACCCTCTTTGAACTTCAGTTCCCCCATCTGAAAAAGAGGGCAGAGCCATGCCACTAACTGAAGTGTGCAGAGTGAGCTAACAGAGATGGCCCATTACTGGCCACAGTAAGAATGCCAAGCCCTTCCTGACCCAGCACAAACAGGAGGCAAATCACGGCTAGGGAGAGTCCCTTCCTGGGGCCACTTCCGCCTTACAAATCAGGTGGTCAGACCAGGTGTGCTGATGTAACACCTATGAGGTCAGTTAGAGAGAAAGGGGAAAGGGAGCCTTTTCTGACCAGCTCACCCTTCCCTGCCCAGAGGGCTTTCCAGAGTCAGGGCTACCCTCTGGGGCACTGGGGCTGAGGGTGAAGCATCTCAATGCCAAGGGAGAAGGCTGCCTCTCCTGCTCATGTGCTGCCATCCTCACCGTGGGCATCATTCTGCACCTCACTTTTCCAGAATTGACTCTCGGGTCCCTGGGAGCTCAGTGCCCCTTTGAGGAAGTGCCCACAGCTCTTGTACGTGACTGCTGAGGAGTCTTCAAAGCCAAGGGCAGGCGCAACCGGCCTTTCACTGCCCCCAAGGAAGCCTTCTGTTGGCTCACAGCTGTGGGACCTCCAACAGGCCAGCTGACCTCTCCAGATCGCACACACTCATCGGCAGGGTGCTGGGGCAGTTGACTCCTGCTGTCACGCTATGACGAGTGGTCCCGGTCAGTCTCCAAGCTGCCCCAGTGCGCCTGAGAAAGGGGCGGACGCAGAGGTGGCTCCATCTCATGGCCACTTTGGGAAACTAGAACTAAATGTTGCTCTGCCCAGTGCCGCTCCATCCTCATGACCAACAGCATGTTCCAATCCATGGACAAAGGATTATGACAAGTCATCCCCCAAGGGTCACCCTTGTCCTCGTTGGCCCTCTACTTCACCAAACATGGTGCCCTCCACTAGGGAACGATCCCCACTGAAGGTGTGTCCAGAGTGACCGTGTGAGACAATGTTCTGATGTGATTTCCAGAAGGGAGTCCTGACTGTGTCATGGGACACAGGCTTCTAACCCCAAGATGCGCAGTTCAAACTTCCTGTCCACCCTGATGGAGAAGGTTGAGGCTGTCTCCTCCTTAAAGATTTAGAGTCTCATATACACTGTTCTGTCCTTTTGGGTTAGTGTGAGCTGGAATTGCTTTGACGGCAGTGGGGAGGGGAGTCATTTTCAGAGTAGATCCCCAGGCCTTCCTTCCTAGCTTGTTGTAGTCTGGAAGTTCCACTGAAACTTTCTGACCAAATCGTTGTGGCATATCACAGCAACATGCAAGCCACCACAGTAGATGAGCTCAAAGACGAGTCGTGACGTAAAGGGCATGGCCTCACTATATTACCTGTGAAATGGGAATAACTGTGGTCTAGTGTTCCCCTCGTGGCACTGTCAGTTAAACATTGGACCACGAGGTCGTTAGTTCAAATCCATCAGGCACTGCTCTGGACTAAAAGAAGGCTAGTTGCTCCCGAATTAGATAGATCTGATGTCCAAGACCTCTTTAACGTTTTGAAAAGCAAGGGTGTTACTTTGAGGACTAAGGTGGGCATGGTATTTTCAACTGTTTCATATGCATGTGGAAGTTCAACATCCAAGGCAAAATAAACATTGATGCGTTTGAACTGTGGTGTTGGTGAGGAATGTTGAAAACAGCATGGACTTCCAAGGGAACAAACAAACAAACAAACACGTCTTGGAGGAAGTACTGGCAGAATGATCCTAAGAGGCAAGGATGGTGAGACTTGGTCTCACGTCCTGGGCCATGTCGTCAGGAGAGACCAGTCCCTGGAGAAGGACAGCATGCTTGGTGAAGGAGAGGGGCAGCGAAAAAGATGGCCTCGACAAGACGGACTGACACAGTGGCTGCAGCACTGGGCTCAACATAAGAGCCATTGAGAATACAGCGCAGGACTGGGAGATGCGTCCTTCTGTCAGACGTGGACTGGGAGATGCTTCCTTCTGTCAGACGTGGACTGGGAGATGCGTCCTTCTGTTAAACATACTGGGAGGTGTGTCCTGTCATATGTGGACTGGGAGATGCATCCTTCTGTTAGACGTGGACTGGGAGATGCATCCTTCTGTTAGACGTGGACTGGGAGATGCATCCTTCTGTCAGACATGGACCAGGAGATGCATCCATCTGTCAGACGTGGACCGGGCGATGCATCCTTCTGTCAGACGTGGACTGGGAGATGTTATATGTGGGGTCACTATGAGGTAGTACCTAGGCGGTGGCACTGAACAACGACAACCAGAACATCTGTCCCTGGAATATTTCTGGCCTCCAAGACCCCCTGAGTTGGAAGCCACACCATGCACTGGGTTTGGGCTTGAGTGCGTCATTGGGGGATCCAGTGAGACTGTCTATGGGCAAGCACAAAGTGCTTTGTCAACTGGGATATGTTCTGTAATGGAAGGGTTTATGATCAATGTTAGTCTTTAAAATCACAGTTTTCATTTAAATCTGTTCAAAAGGGACGCCTTTGACGTGAGGATGTCTAAAGTTGTGTTGTTCTCTTATTCTGCTGACACTTTTTCTGAACAAGTTCCCTCGTGGAAACCCCTTCACACAGCAGGCAGAACGAGCCAAGATGCCTGAGGAGAGAAAGGGGGCCGTCACACACCCTCAAACTCCCGCTGTGGAGTCGACTGCAACTCATAGCGACCCTACAGGGCAGGGCACAAGTGCCGCTGTAGGCTTCTGCGGCTACACATTTTTACCAAAGCAGAAAGCCTCATTGTTCTCCCTTGGAGTGGCTGGTGGTTTTGAACTGCTGACCTTGTGGTTAGCAGCCCATGTGGAACCCATTACACTACCAGGGCTCCTGCACGTGCTCTAGAACCTACGAAAATACCATCTTGCTTTGGAGACAGATTCTACCACCTGTTGGCTCATGGAATGTTCAAAGCCTGGTTAGCCTGCCCAGGGCCTCCTGCCGGAGCCTGCTCATACCTGTGCGACACGGTTTAATTTGGGGAAGGTTGAGAGCCAGTTGATGTCAGGTTAGTAGCTTGAAACTGGTGGAAGGTCGGAGTGTTTACACTACAGAAATTGGCCATCTTTACAAAGTACGACTTGGATAAAGTATTGTTTTAATTCCATGGAGAATGAGCAGCACATCACACCTTAGAGATCAGTGGCGAGGGGTCAGGAGGAAGAAGAAGACCTCATTTTAATCCCCAGGTTAATGTGCGTGAGCTACCTCATTTCATTTCTTCTGATTTTTTCCAGCCCTGGGCCCATGAAGTCCGGGTGCCAGGTCACTGCCAGCACTTGAACGTGGTACATAATCTTTGCCTGCAGAGTGGGAAGATTATTCATTCGGGACTTGGGGGTCTGACTGAAGGGGCCAGGCATCTGGGAGCCCTGGGTGTGCAGGGACGCCTTCCTCCGGCTCCCTTGCCTGCCCCTGTGCCCGCCCTCGCTGCGTGCCTGTCTCGGGCTCAGCTCTTCAAACAGATCGGGCCTGCAGGATGCTGAGCATTTCCTGACCAATGCACCTCCTGGCCCATGTGCAAATTCTTCGAGGGAAGCAAATAACCCTGGCCCACCACTCTGGCCCCGCCCACCCTGCCCCAGAAGAGAAGCCACCCGAGTGCAGCACAAGGAGGGCCCACTAGGGTCCCATCGCTGCCAGTGTGGTGGCAGCGTGCGCTCTCTTTGGGCCTCAGTTTCACGACCGGTAGAACATGGGAACGAGAAGGAAACACTTGTACTCTCTCAGCCGCTGCCCTGGGACAGTCCTGTGTTTATTTGGAACAACAACAAACATCCTGGCCGCTCTCTTGGCATAAGGCGGGAACCCTCTAAACAAGTTTACGGCAAAAAGTATGGTCTGTGAACAGCCTCCGCAGGGGAGTTGCGTGAGGCTGGGGGGCAGGAGCTGCAGTGGGGCTAAGGGGCTCTGTGCATCTACTGGGCGGGACATGGCGGCTTCCAGGGGCGACCTGGAGGACCGGACGGATCGTGATGAAGAAGCGCAAGGGCTGAGTCTGCAGGAACACCGCGAAGCAAACTCGCTGTGGCCGAGCCGAGGCCGATGCCTGTGCCTGGCCAGAGTTACGGTCTTGGAGACTCATGGGGCAGTGCCACCCACCCGGTGCAGAGGGGTTGCTATGAGTCTGGAAGGAAAAGAGAAGATGGACATGGTGGTGTCAGGCCGGAGACCCGACTGTGGGCAGAGAAGACTCCACCCAGGGGGATTTTCTTCTAACTTTTCTTTGGCAGGACAACAGCTGAAGAGAAGGTGCCCCATCACACGACTGTGCTTCATGGAGCGTCATCAAGATGAGACGCGGTCCAGCAAGCTTCCAGAACATACCAACGCCCCACAAACTCTCAGGCGTCCCTCCCCACAGTAAACCGCCCGTTGCCATGAAGGGATGGGGCCCGAGGCGTGTCAGAGAACAGCGATGGACGCAGACTTGTTCGGTCGTCGGCCACCAGGCCTTGCCCCCCAGGTGACCCTGTGCAGGCTCCAACCTTCAGCATCCAGTTGGGAGTGATGTTTTGCCTGTTTGCGGTACCACCTAAACTTGAGTCACACAGCCTGTACCCTTCTGTGTCCAGCTTTTTCGATCATTATGGGAGCCAGGCATGGTGACACAGGCAATTATGACTCCGTCACTCTCAAACGGCGCCGTGTTCTCCAAACCAAACCGGACTCGCTGTCACTGAGTGGGAGCCGACACACAGGAAAGGGAAGAAGTGCCCCTCGGAGTTTCCAAGACCGCACCTCTTTAGGAGAGGAGAAGCCCCATCTTTCTCCCTCGGAGCGGCTGGTGGTTTCGAACCGTTGCCCTTGCAGGCAGCAGCCCAATGGGTAACCACTACCCACCCCACCGGGGCAGCCTGCCATTCACTCCCCTCCGTGGGAGGACTGTGGGTACTTACCATCTCAGACTACGAGGTAGTACTGTGCTCAGTGGTCTGTCTTTTGAACTCTATTTTTATTGCTACTGGGTTTGTTGACAGCAGCAACAACACAACCCAAGTTAGAGAGACCGACTCCAGTTTCCAGTGGACACGGGTGGCCTTCTGCAAGCTGGGCAGCCATGTCTGCATGGTCCTCCCTCATGAGCATCCATTCCTGTCCCCAAAAGTTCTTCCCTCATCTTTCAAATTGCTCTTGTCAATAGGACCCCATAGAGATGGTTCTTAAAAGAGTATAATGCTTTTTTTCACTAAGTGAGCTAAAATTTGTTTTATTCAAAGAAGACTTTGGGGAGTATTTTTGGTTTCAGGTTGAAAGATTCCAGGGAAATAGTTTCAAGGGGTTGACTAACCTTATAAGGAAATCTGGATCCCCAGAAAAATGTACAATTCTTCTGTGTTGTCCCCCTTTTGATCAGGATTCTTCTATAGTCTTTGGTCAAAATGCTCAGTGAAACAGTAGTCAGAAACCGTCCATTCTTCTGGTCCCGTGGCACAAGAGGCAGCTGTTGACGGAGACAATTACCTCAGCAGTCCTTATTGGCCTCCTCTTACTGATGCTCCTTCCTCTATTGCTCCAGGCAAATAGAAACCAGCCGTCCTGGTGTAGATGGATGACTGCAAGCTCTTAAAATATCAAGAACTACGCAAGAGAACAGAAGCAGGTAGAACAGAAGCACTAAAGATGTGTGCAAACCAAGTAACTGGGATGTTCCTGGAAACCATGACCCTAACCCTCCCACCCAAGACACCACGCCCCATGACGTTTTCAGTTGCACGCCTACAGCCCCCACAGTTACGCTTTCATTTTGTTGTTGTTGGAAATATCTGTATCATGCAACATTGGCCAACTTTTTACAAGTATATAACGTATTGCCAAGTGTATAAGCAATTATACTAATTGGCTGTGCAACCATACCTGTAATCAATGTGAAATTTCTATTACCATTAATCACACCTGATTTTTATTACCACGCCCACCCCTGATAACACCAGTCAACTTTGTTTTTACATATTTGCCTTTCTTGTCTTTTTCTATCAACGAAGTCAGACAATACTTGTCCTTTTGTGCCTATTTCGCTCAATGTAATGTCTTCCAGCTCCAGTCAGACAAAGTATTGCATCCGGCAAAGCTGCTACAAAAGACCTCCATCAAGGTTAAAAAGCAATTGTCCGGTGATGGAAGCGAAGATACGAAATCCACCACAGAATCCCGATTGTAGACTTCTGACTGGGGAGGGGGGCGGTGGGGGGGGGAGCACTTGGTGCCCCACCTGAACTGGTTGGAGATTGCTCACAATGGGGCCACACTGAAAGTCTATAGGCATAACGGGGGTGGGGGTGCGATTGGAACCTTCCATCGGTGACGGCAGGACTAGCCATGTGGTCTTATAGGATGCTCGCCTTTCAGACACAAGGAGGCTGTTTAAAGGGGCGTATGTATTGTGAGACAAGGAGGACCCGGGATAGATACACCTGAAAGAGGACAAAACAATGTCACTTTGAAGACTTTACGACGTGCTGGACCCAAGACATTGCATTTTTAGTTGCCTCCTGTTCCTGGGGAAAGGTGGAGACTGGCTCAGTGAATAAAGAGACTGAAGAAGAATTGAATACATGTCAATTATGGTCTCGGCCAAGATGACTGGATCTGCCACGGACTGCCCGGAGAAACAACACGTCTGTCCTGACAGAAGTACAACCGGAGTGCTCCCTGGAAACAGAGAGAGTCAGACTATAACTCACATACTTTGGGCACGTTATCAGGAGGGACTTCTCCCTAAAGGACATCATGCTTGGGAGAGGGTCCGCACACACAAAGGAGGACCCTCAACAAGATGGATGGACCCATGGGCTCAGGCCCAGCAGCAGTTGTGAGGATGGCCCAGGACCAGCAGTGCTCTTTGCCCCTTTGTGCTGAGGGCTGCTACGAGTCCCATGGTGCCCACCACGACTCCTCCTACTGTCTGAATAGTATCCCATTGACTCCATGTAAGGTACTTTACTTACCCATTCACCGGTTACGGGGCATTTGGGGTTTCCACTTTGGGCTATTGTGAACAGTGGTGAACAAGTCTCTTCTTGAGTTTCTGCTGCCGGGTCTTTGGGGTTCATGTCTTGGAGCAGAGTTACTGGGTCATGAGCGAGTTGTGCTTGTTCGCAGCACACCGCAGCTTCCCACAAGAGCTGTCCTGTCTCAAATCCCCGCCGACAGTGGATGAGGGTTCCAGTGCCCAGTGTTCGTTATGTTGGGTCTGGGTTTCCATCTTATTCATCCTAGGGACAGTCAACTGGCCTTCCGTTGTGGTGTCGATGTGCCCTCTTTGATGCCTAATGACACGAAGCGTCTGCTTGGGTGTTTCGTGACCACTTCAGTATCCTCTTTGGTGAAATGTCTATCCAACTCCATTGCTCCTTTTACGACGGCTTTACTTTTCTTTTGGGTAAGTTGTCAAAGACATGTACATAGACAAGTTGGCTATTAAAATCTCGTCACCTGTATGATTTCTGCAGATACTCTCCCAGTCCATACCTTGTCTTCTCACTTTTTTTTTTTGCCCAAGACTTTTGATGAACAAAAATAAAATAAAAGGTTTTAAGTGTTTAGCAGTTCTATTGGGACATAATCCACATATCATACAATTCAATAGTTCTGTCATGGTACAATCATTTCCACCATTAATCTTAGAGCATTTCTTCCTCCTTGTACTTCCTGTTATTAGCTCCCCATCTCCTCCCAACTTTCCCTGCCCCAGCCCCGAGGAACCACTAATTCCATTACTACTTACAGATTCACCCAACCTGGGTTTAATATACTGGGGGGGGGGAGCAACAAAAAAGCTGGCAACAATAACAAAATAAGACAGGGAAAACCCTATATCAAAAAGAAGGCAGAAAATCTTAAAAATTGGAGCAACACGTTTTTATTTTTATGAGGTCTCATTTATTTTGTCTTTAGTGGTCTGTGTTTTTGTTATTAGATAATTCACTATTGAAAGTTAAATCTGATAGCACTGACCCTGTTTTCTCTTCTAAGAATTGTGTGGCTTTAACTTGCCCCTTTCGGTTCATTCATTCTGAGTTGTGTTGTGCCTGGTGTGAGGCATGGGTCCAGTTACATTCTTGTACATGTAGAAAGCCAGTTTTCCCAGAATCCCCTACTGGGGGTTACCTCATCAAATAGATTTAACACCCTGGTCAAAAATCAGTTGACCTGAGATGTGTAAATTTCTTCCTGGACTCTCAATTCTATTTCCTTGGGCTATTCACCTATTGTTAAGCCTGTACTAGGCTTTTCGATTACTGTAGCTGTACAGTGTATTTTAAAATCAAAGGATGGGTTCTCCTACTTTGTTCTTCTCTTTCAAAATTGCTTTAGCTATTTGAGGTCTCTAACCATTCCATATAGAGTTGAAGATTGGTGTTTCTATGTCTGTAAAAGCAGCTGTTGGGATTTCGATCAAGATTGCTTTGACTCAGTCGATTGCTTTGGGAAGTGTTGCTGCTTCAACAGCAGTCTTCTAATCCATGAGCATGTTATTGACTATGCTGTAGCATTTGACTGTGTGGAGCACAGCAAACGACAGATAGCCTGAGAAGAATGGGAATCCCAGAACATGTCCTTGTGCTCATGCAGAACCTGTATGGATCAAGAGGCAGCTGTGGGAACAGAACAAGGGAATACTGGGTAGCTTAAAATCAGGAAAGGCGTGCCTCGGGGTTGTAGCCTCTCACCATAGATATTCAATCTGTATGCTGAGCAGATCATCAGCAAAGCTGAATTTTATGAAGAATGCAGCATCAGGCTTGCAGGAAGGCTTATTAACAACCTATGGTATGCAAATGACACACCCTTGCTTGCTGAAAGTGAGAAGGATTTGAGGCACTTGCTGATGATGATCAAGAATTGTAGTCTTCAATATAGATTACAATTCAAGATGTGAAAAAGACCAAAATCCTCACAACTAGCCCAATAGGTACCATCATGATAAATGGAGAAAAGGTTGGCGTTGTCAAGGATTTTTTTGTCTTGCTTAGATCTGCAATCAATGCTGATGAAAACAGCAGTCCAGAAATCGAACACCTAGTTACACTGGGAAAAATCTAACACATAAAATCTCTTTAGAGTGTTGAAAAGCAGTGTGTTAGACCAGTACTTGAGAAACAAATCTAGTGACACTCATATGTGTATAAAAGAGAGCTTTATATCAAAGAGCAATTATGTATTGAGAAAACATCCCAACCCAGTCCAGATCAAGTCCATAAGTCTGATATTAGCCCATATGTCTGATACCAATCTATAAAGTCCTCTGTAGACTCATGCAACACATGCAATGGTGCTGAATGCAGAAAGATCACAGGCCAGTGGGTGGCAAGTCCTGTGGATCCAGTGGCGGTAGAAAGCATCTCAGCACTGGCGTGGATCTCCACATGGCTCCTCCAACTCCAGGGCTCTGCCTGCCATCAGCATAGCTCCATGTGGCTTGTCAACAGGAATGTCGAGCAGAGAGAGTAGATCCCACCTCCAGGGAGGAACACAGGAGTTCCCAGAATCCTCAGGAGAAGGCCCTGCCCACACACAGTCATCATTGGCAGGCTAGACTCCACCCCTTTGCTCAAGTTGACAGGAGATTATGTAACTGCCACAAGCAGGGAGGTTCCTTTAGGGACTAAGGTGCACCTGAACCAAGCCAGTGTTTTCAACTGCGTCACATGCATGTGCAAGTAGGACATTGAATAAGGAGGACTGAAGAAAAACCAATGCTTTCGAATTGTGGTGCTGGTGAAAAATATTGGAAGTACCACCGATGGCCAAAAGGACAAACCAATCTGTCGTGGAAGAAGTACATCCATCCAGAGCACTCCTTCTAGAGGCAAGGATGGAAAGACTTCATCACATGTTCTTTGGACATGCCAGGAGAGACCAGTCCCTGGAGAAGGTCATCATGCTTGGGAAAGTAGAAGGGCAGGGAAAAGGGGAGGGCCCTCCAGGAGATGGATTGCACAGTGGTCGCAACAATGGGCTGAGGCATAGGGACTATTGTGAGGATGGTGCAGGACCAGGCAGTGTTTCCTCTGCTGTGCACGGGGCCAGATGGACTCTGTGGCACTAACAACAGCAATGCGTGAACGTGGGATGTCTTTCACATACTTACGGCTTCTTTCTTACCCTTCTGAACATGACCATTTGAATTGTTATTTAGATGGGCAGGGTTTACATTTCTATCCCACCCCTTGTGTTGTGGCCAATTCATATGGCCCTTCTAGCCATAATTCCTTAGATAATGGATTATCATGTGGGACCCTTTGCCTGGGCCTAGGATCCCAGGGTGGAGGGTGTCCTCTGCTCTGCTCGTGGACAATGGCATAAAAACTTGGCTTTAGTCACCATGGAGCCTTAGTGGCGTAGTGGGTTACAAGTTGGGCTGGTCACCATGAGGTCAATGATTCGAAACCGCCACCCACTCTACAGGAGAAAGACTTTGTCCTCCTGTGGAAAGTTCATCTCAGAAACCCACGGAGCAGGTCTACCCTGACCTACCGGGTCACTGTGGGTGGGAAACGACGCCATGGCAGTGAGTTTGTGTTTTGGGGTGGTTTTTTGGTTTTGGTTTGGTTTTCAGTAGAGCAAGTGAACCAACTCTCACCCGTCATTTCCTTTGGGACATCTTTAAAACGATTTTGCTAGAAGGAGTGACTTCAGATGCCATCCTTGGTTTTCCTTGGGTGGGGTACGAATGCTGGCACCACTATGCAGTTCTGCCCTGCATCACCTAAAACCCCCTAACTCCGCCTCCTCACTGAGCTTTGGTAAAGCAAGACGTGCTGTGACTTGGGGATGGTCGGGGCTTCTGGCTCTGGACTCTGCATTGGGCGCACCTGTTCCTGGCCTTCGGAGTTGAGATTCAGCAGCACCTCCAACCACGTGATCGTGCGTTTCCGTGAGACGTTGCAGAGCTCAGGAACATGAGGACATATTTTCAAGGGAGGAATGTGGAGGTGGAGTGGAGAGAAATAGCAGCTTGGAAGAATTGGACATTCGGGCATCTTTAATCTCCAACTCCTTGGGACTAGTTTGATATTAATTCTTCTAGAAGAAATGATTACAACACTCTCCCCACCCCACCCACACTCTCCCATGTCTCTTCTCCCCCGTACGGATCTCTGTCTCTCCCTCCCTTTGTGCTTCCCTTTGAAAAGCAGATCCTGGTCCGACTGTTGATCTTGGTAGCACTGGTCTCATAGACCTGTGTCCTTTGGTGGTGGACTCCCGTCACTCAGCAGAGTGTTCTCCAGGCCCATGGACATCACGAGGTGCCACCCCTCTCTGACTGGACATCTGTGCGCAGTTCTGAGTCATGGGAATCACAAGATGATACCATGCAGATGTTGTGTGAGTAGATGCTGAAAAACCGTTTTCCAAACGTTGTACATATTTGCACCCCCACTAATGGGGGAGGGGAGGGAGATCCAGTTGCTCCACATTCCAACCCATGTGAAGGATTGAAGGATCGCTTGCCTCTTTCTTTCCCTCCACTTGTGACTGTGAATTCGGTGGGGGGTGACATTTCACACTGTCATGTTGCTGGTGTCTCCCCTTGCAGTCATTCTGTTGGGGGGGGGGTTGGGGTTGCTGCTGTGGGGAGACTCCTGTGACCCACAGAACATCCACGGGGAAGTCCATGTCACTCACCAAGGTCCTGACACGAGGGATTTTTTGGAGGAAGTCGAAGGGGTTCTGAGTTCTGCCATTGAGTGGACAGGCTGTCCTCAGGGAGACAGGAGCAGAGACTGAGGAGGGGGTTGAAAGGCAGAGGGGCGGCCATTCCCAGGAGGGGGTGGCCATTCCTACTCTCCCAGGACCCTGGAACTTCCTGTCACTCGCTCACTCACTCACTCACCACTCTCTCACTCACTCACTCTCTCGCTCACTCACTACTCACTCACTCGCTCACTCACTCACTCACTCACACTCACTCACTCACCACTCTCTCACTCACTCACACTCACTCACTCACTCTCTCGCTCACTCACTACT
>NW_022103968.1:62947901-62964201 GCF_000313985.2 Echinops telfairi | reverse complement strand
ACTCACTCACCCATTCACTCACTCACCCATTCACTCACTCACTCACTCACCCATTCACTCACTCACTCACCCACTCACTCACTCACTCACCCACTCACTCACTCACTCACTCACTCACTCACTCACTCACTCACCCACTCACTCACTCACTCACTCACTCACTCACTCACTCACTCATTCACTCACTCTCTCACTCACTCACTCACTCACTCTCTCACTCACTCACTCATTCACTCACTCACTCTCTCACTCACTCACTCACTCATTCACTCACTCTCTCACTCACTCACTCACTCTCTCATTCACTCACTCACTCACTCACTCACACCCCCTTGGTTCTCAGAAAATGGCCCATGTTCCACTTTCTCCCCAGTCAGGCTGTGGGATCCTGGAGACCAAACAGGCTGCCCTTACCTCTGGGTTTCCTGCCCTCCCCTCATCATCTTTGGTCATTGCAACCCTAGTACCCACCCCAGAGTCTCACTACCAGGACATTGACCTGACAATCCAGTGGGGCCTCGGGCTATATAAATGGAAGTCTGGTGCACAAAACATGAAGGAGGCAGATGAAATCCCCCTCAGGCTTGCTTCCAGGCTGCCCTCCTCTGGGAGGCACACACAGGCTACCCAGAAGATGGCCAGACCTTCTGAGAGCCAGGAGCCACTGTAGGACACCTCTGAACCACAGGGAGCAGGGTCCTGTCCTCTGTGGGGCTTACGGCCTAGGGATGAGACCACAGGAAAATAAAGAGCCAATTTCAGGAACTAACAAGATCTGTGAAGAAAATAAAGGTAAATAATATGAAAGATAGTGCCAGGAGGGGGTGTGTCTATGTAGTGACCAAGTCCCTGATGGTGCAAACTATTGATCTGCTGAGGTGCTGATTGTAAGGATGGACATTGAAGTTCACCAGAGACCCCTTTCTTTAAAGGTCCGACGAACTCTTTGTAAAACCTCCACCTCTACAAACCCTGTGGAGCACAGGTGTTCTCCAACACGAGTGGGGTTGGGGTCGTCTCAAAAACCACTGGAGATGTTTGGGGCAGGGACGCAGAAGAGTTTCTTGAAATAGGGAGATCGGGGAAGCCCTCCGGGAGGAGGTGTCAGGTGGGCGGAGCCCTGAAGAAGGCGATGGAGCCAGGTCTGAGAAGCAGGATCTGGCTAACAAGCACCCAGGCAGAAGGGGATGATGGGCACAAAGGTCTTGAGTCAGGAAAGCGCTTGGAATGTTCTACAAGCTGACAGAAGCCTAAGAGGGTTTCCGCTAGAGGAGGTGGTTAGGGTGAGATCAGGCAGAGCCTCGAGGGCCCCCCGGAAGAGGTGGACCTGTATTCAACAGAACACCTGTGAATCGCTGAGAAAGGCTGGAGCAGACACGGCGGGCGCTGGCGGGCCTTACGGCAAGGCCTTTCCTTCTCCCCTTTCCCCCTACAGCTTTCTCTGGCACCACGGGAGCAGCTGACCCTTCACCTGAGCCTGGCCAGAAGGGCAAGGGTGCCCTCTCGCACAAGCCGCCGCTCAAGCCCCTGACACAGTGGAGAAACGCCTAGGAGGGGTTCCCAGAATCTCGTGGAGCCGTGCCCCCCCTGCTGACAGCAACCACCTCAGGAACAGACCTTCCTGTTTCTCACGTTGCGCATCTTTCAAAGATTCTCCTCGGAGTCATCTCCCAGCACAACCACCTGTCGCCCCTCAAATCCCGGGCACAACCTCAGTCTGGGAGACAACCTAAATCAGGCGTCCTCAAACTACGGCCCGCGGGCCACATGCGGCCCGCCGAGGACATGTATCCGGCCCCCCGGGTGTTTTTGCCCCGTTTTGTATTTCACTTCAAAATAAGATAGGTGCAGTGTGCAGAGGAATTTGTTCATAATTTTTAGTCCGGCCCTCCACTGGGTCTGAGGGACAGTGAACTGGCCCCCTGTTAAAAAGTTTGAGGACCCCTGACCTAAATGAAGAGACTCAAACCAAAAACACAGACTCACTGCCACAATCAGTGCCGACTCGCAGCGGCCCTGTAGGGCCAGGTAGAAGTCCCCCTGTGGGTTTCCCAGACGTAGAACAAAGGACCCAGCCTTCTCCCAGGGAGCAGCTAGCTGGTGGTTTCAAACTTTGGGCCGCGCGCTGAGAAGCCCAACGCCTAATCCCCACCCCACGAGGACTCCTCCAAATGAAGAGACTCTTCAGATGCCTAATCGGATGTTTTTGAGGACCTGGGGCACTGTCAGCTCAAGATTGAACTGTTGGTGGTTCGAACCCACCAGCTGCTCCACAGGGGATAGTGAGCTACCTGCTCCCATAAGATGTGCCGCCTTAGAAACCATGCGGAGGCTTCCTCGGCATCCGAGGCAACTCAATGGCAGGAGGTTGTTATTCCTGCTGTTTGGAGCATGGGCTGTAGGAGGGAAGAGCCAAGAAGGGTGGTCAGGAGGCTCTCAGGGCCACTGGGGGAGAGGACGATGGCACGTGTCACGGAGGGGGAAGCGGTTGGAGGGGGAAGGAGGTGTCTCGAAAGTTGGAAGAAGGGATTTGATGACAGTTTGGATACACTCAACTGACAAGGCTTTGAGGGCCAAGAAGGTCTCCCTTGGCAAAGTGGAAACATGAAGACTACCATCACACACACACACCCCCACCCCCACCCCCCGTGAACGGTTATCCCAGAGAAAAGGGAAGAGCACGATGTGCCGGGGGGCTGGGGAAAATGAAAGAGAAGCGGAGGTCAGCCACTATGAGAATGAATGCCATAGCCCGGCAGGGAGGGCCAGCAGTGAGGGCGGGGGCTAAGGGCTTGGTGCGCAGCACACACGTTCACCCATGTGTCCAGGAGCCTAACCAGAAGGCCCATGTAGCTAGAAAGCATTTGAAATGGGATGTGCTTAACCCCAAACCAAGCCAGCGGCACAGTGGAGTCGGACCGTGTGCCGCTGAGCGGAAGGCGCTCTGTGTGATGCTCAGGGCCTGGACTTTGCAGAAGCAGGTCCCCAGAGCCTTCTTCCAAGGACCCTCTCCGTGGGTTCAGAACTCTGACATTTCAACTAGGCGTTGAGGGTGTGTGCTAGTCTGGGTACTTTAGAGAAACAAATCCACAGAAACTTATATATAAGAGAGAGTTTGATGGAAAGGTTAAGTACGCATCAAGAAAATATCCCAACCCAGTGCTGCCCAAGCCCACAAGTCCAACATTAACCCATTAACCCATGTGTCCAACACCAGTCCACAAAGTCCTCCTCCATCTCACAAAACACACGCAATGATGCCAACTGCAGGAGGAAAGCCAAGTCAGTGAATGTATAAGCATCTCAGCGCTGGCAGGGGTCTCCACACGGCTGCTCCAGCACCCAGGGCTGCATCAGGGTAGGTCCATGTGGCTTTTCCTTTGGGATGTCTTGCAGGAAGTGAGCCTTGCCAGCTGAATCAGGGGACTGGCTAAGGCAGCTGCACCCTGGTCTGACCATCACAAAGCAAGAGACCCGAGAACTAGAAAGGCGAGGCTCACTGAGCCATTTACCCCTCCACCCTTCAATTAACCCCACATGTGTTTATCGGCCAGGTGGGCACAATCAACTAACTAAATCGGGGTGTAACGGTTACACCACCAAGAAGAACCCTGACACGTGCTACAAACTCTCTCGAAGCCATCAGGTTGATTGTGACTCACGATGTCCCTAGGGGTCAATGTAGAACTGCCTCTGTACGTTCCCAAGACTGTACCTCTTTATGGGCGTAGACAGCCCCATCTTTCCTCCCATGGAGAAACTGATGATTCTGAACTGTCGGCCTGGCTGTTAGCAGCCCAATGTGCAACCACTATGCCCCCAGGGCTCCTTCGTAAATCTAAAGTACCCATTGGGTTTTGAAGACTTCGTATAAAAAGAGAAGGTTTTATTGTCAGCTTGAACGGGTGGGATAATTTGGTCGACTCCATGATGAGATCACCTGTGAAACAGCCAAGCAGTTTGGGGGACGATACGGTGGAGTGCCACCTCCTTTACCCAGCCACATCATGGTACGAGGGAGGGAGGGTTCATTCAGGGCGTGGCCCACTCCGTACAGACTGGCACTGTGAACGCTAACTCACTCCTGCTGGCTCTTGATCTTGCATCTGGTTTGCTGGCCTCTTGACTTGTTTGCTGAATTCGGAGCCACGACCTTGAATTCCTTCATCCAACAGCCTGTGGTCCTTTTGCTTCCTGTCCATCAGCCCCTGAAGCAGCAGAAGTTAGGAGAAGCTTCCAGCTTACATCTGACAATTGGACTTGAACTGGATTGGGTTTGCCCTCTCTACAACTGTGGGAGGCATTCTTGATATAAATCTATTTCTATATACATGCACATACAAGCATCATTGGTTTTGCCTTTGTAGAGAACTCAGCCTAACACAGCTTATCAATACTGTTTAAAATTTAGTAGACTTTACAGAAAAACTGCACAGAAAGTACAGAGAATTCCCATGTTCCCTTCTCGCCACCCATTTCCCTATTACTAACACCTTGTATTCATAGTACAATTTATTCCAGTTGATGAACCAATATTAGTACATTTTGGTTAACTAAAACCCATAGTTTACATTAGGATTTGCTCTCGGTGTTTACAGTCCAATGGGCTTTGACGAGTGCATAATGTCATGTATGCACCATTCCAGTATCGTGATGATGAACGTCACCACCCTAAGCTCCCCGGCACCTCACCTAGTCGCCCCTCCCCCCCTGCCTTTTCAATGTCGATTACACTGGGAAATAATGATATTGTGGATATACTGGGCTCAACCAGATGCGTCATTAAAATTAATCTTTCATTTTGCTTTTCGAATGTGGCTGCTAGAAAACATAAAATGATGTATATGGCTCACACCCAGGGGTGGGCCAGAGGCTATTCATTTATACCCCATGACACCATACCAGGGAGGCTGACCTTGCCCGTGGTCCCAAGGTGAAGGCTGCAGCCCAGGGAAGTCGGGCGCCTTGGCCGGCCCTCCGAAGCCCGTGTTCCTTCCTAGGCCAAATCCTGCTGCCTTAAGAGGCGGTGATATTACCTTTGCATGTTAGAGTTATCCAAATGGACACTTGAATCTCAATGTAAGGGTGCAAGCACAGGAGAGAGTGGCCAGACCGAGGTAGCTGACCTTGACAGTCACCTCAGCCTTGGCACTTTGAGTTGGGGGTCAGCCACGTGGGCTGTGACAGGCTGGCCTGATCCCAGGGCTACTTGCCAGCCTCTCAGTCCCACCTTCTCACCCACTCCTTCCAGCTTCGCCTACCAGCCTCTCAGTCCCACCTTCTCACCCACTCCTTCCCCATCAGATCAGTTCCTCACATAATTTATGGGAGCCATCAAAGTTAATTAATGCCGTAGTTACACAGCCATCCCAATGTAATTATTGTGTAATTGGATTATAACTTAGGTAATTTCTATCAAAGTGCTTCTTGCTTATGTAAGAAAGCCAGGAATTTTACCCAGTGATTAATGGAGGTGCTGGGCCCGGACCGGGAGGTTGGGAGACAGTGTGGGAGGCTGGGGCTGATTTTTGTAAGGAGCTGTCACCTTTCTGGCCTGTGGCATTGTCTGGAGAACCAAGGTGGTGAAAAGGTTTACACTAGACTACTAACCGAAAGATTGGTGGTTGAAACCTGCCTAGAAGGACCACAGAGGAACGGCCTGGCGACCTGTTTCAGAAAAGAAGACAGCCGCGGGATGTCTGTGGAGGAGCCTGGCTTGTAACACACGGGGCGGGTGGGGAGGCGTTAGCACCGGCTCAACAACGCTATATGGTTGGGCTTGGGGTTGTTGTTTGCGGTTTTATTTCGTCTTGCCCTCTCTGAGCCCCAGAACTGGGAAAGATGGCCCTATGAGGTGCTTCCTGGTCTTCTGAGCCTCAGGCACCCATCGTAGGCAGGACTGCTTGGGCCATCCACAGTCTCCTCCCCTTCCTCAGAGAATTCCTAGCATGAACCCCACCCAGACCATTGTGACCCCTCTGTTACTCTGTCTGGCCTGTCCCAGTCACTTATCCCTGCGCCAGCCTGTTTCACAAGCTGGGGTTGGCCATCATTTATCTAAAGTGATTTGTCCCCAGCCACTTGCTATCATTAGCTGGACAGTCAGTCAGTATGAAGAAAACCAGCAGGTGCAGAGGGAAGGTAGACACTCCTGGTCTTCATATTTGTCTTAGGCTAGGTTCTCTAGGGAAGCAAATGCAGTGAAGCATCAAGAAAATGGTTCACACAGTTTTAGAAGTGGGCAAGGCAGGTCCACGTCTGTGGTCAGGTGTTAGCCTGGAGGCTTCTCCTGACTCATGTAGGTACAGGGGATGATGAACTGAAGATGTAGGAAGGCCACAGGCTGGTACTGAAGAGGTGAATGAATCCAAGATCGGCAGGTTAGGCCTATGGCTAAGGAGGTGAATGAATCCAAGATTGGCAGGTCAGGGCTGTGGCTGCAGAGGCAAAGGGACCCAAAGTCAGCACATTAGGGGACAGGCCTCTGAAGACTGCCCAGATTGTAGGCAGTCTGGCAGGCTGTTGACTCAAGTCCAGAGAACAGGAGGCTGATGAGCCAAAGGTAGGATATGGACCCCGGTGGAAGTTGGGGGGAGGTGGGAGGGGGAGACAAGCTTTCCCACAGCATCCACAGGCCATAACCCTGAGGCAATCAATTGCATCAGGACTGTGATATGAGTGTTGTATTCCACCTTTATCTTATCCGATTATGGAGGCTTACACCTGATTGGCAGTGATTACATTGTATTAAGTCAGGCCATGGGACGCTGCTAGGTGTTAACTACAAAACCACTAAGATTCATACCGCAGCCAAGTTGACACAGAACCGTAATGATCACCATACTCCTGACTGAAGGGGCGATGAGACAAGCAGCCTCTCCACTGCCTGCACCCCGGATCACCAGCTGCTCTAAGCTTACCAGCCGTCAGGAGCAGAGCCAGAACCAGCCTTCACAGCACAACTCATAGAAGCCACTCCTGGCCCGTATGATCTGAACTTGGGCAGATTAAATCTTTTCAGCGACTTAGTTTCCTTACTGTTAAAAGGAGGTAATGAGAGCATTATACCTGTTCCAATTGTGGTGGCTGTAAGCAATAGAAACAAGCTCCAGATGATTAAGCAAAATAGCATTTCCTGGAAGGCTGTGTAGTGTACAGGAGCTTACAGAATTGGCAGGTTTGGGGACAGGCTTCCAAGGGAATGCAGCCAATAACAATGTCTTTGTGCTAGATACGGTTCATTCATGCCCTTGGAGGTAGTGGCGGGAGAGAGAGCTGGTAAGGATCTGCACTCCCTTGGCTGGAACCCTTTACCAAGATGAAGCTCCAATTAGGGAGCTCACCCCATAGCTACCATCTACAAGTTGATGAAGAAGCCCATGTCGTGTAAAGAGTTAAAGTGCTCAATTGCTAACAGAAAGGTTGATGGATTGAAACAGGGCTTCAAGCCAGTTTATGGTTAGGCACACACCCAGGGATCTTGTTAGACTGTGGATTTTGATCCCATCTATCTGGGGTGGAAATGCGGCTCCTTGGCCGGTAGAACCAGAATCCAGCAGAAGTTCCTAGAGAGAAAGACCTGGTTCTTTGCATCCACAAAACGACAACCTCGCAAGCTGAGGGAGGTTCCACTCTGTAACACAGGGGGCTGCTTTCAATCAACATCAACTCAGCAGTGCCTAATGTCGACAGAAGGGTGACCCAACCGAACAACACCATCCACATCACCTGCAAGTACAATTTTGCAGACGGTCATCCAACAATGGTTGCAGCAACACATTGACAGGGAGCTGCCAGAGGTTCAGGCCCGATTCAGAAGAGAATGTGGAACAAGGGATATCATTGCTGGTGTCAGATGGCTCTTGGCGAAAAGCAGAGAATCCCAGGAAGGTGTTTACTTGTGTGCTATTGACTTTGCTAAGGCCTTCCATTGTGTGGATCATAACCAACTGTGCCTAGCCTGGAGGAGAATGGGAATGTAGGGTACCACATTGTGCACATGCGGAACCCGTACATGGATCGAGAAGCCGTTGTGGGAGCAGAACAAGGGAATTCTCTGTGGTTTGAAATCAGGAAAGACATGCCTGGGGGTTGTGTGCTCCCACTGTACGTATTCCATCTGCGGGCTGTGCAAATCACCGGAGAAGCCGGATTACGCAAAGAAGCATGTGGCATCAGGGTTGGAGGGAGGACTTGAAACATTTTCTGATGAAAATCAAGAACTGCAGCCTTCATCATGGATTAAAATCAGCAAAGATGAGCATCAAATTGTGTCCTTCATCATACTTACGCATCATACATACATTCATAAGCTGAGCTATAGGAAGCTACAAAACCTAATTTAAAATTCACGTGGACTTAGACTTTCTGGAGCCCCGGAGGGTAGATGTACCCCTGACCTGAAACGATTGCCCAAGATAATCTTTAACCTTAAGCCAAAAATTATCCTTCAAAGTCTTCTTAAAACCGAACAATCATTTAGCCTAACTAGGAAAAAATGATCCCTGTTGAGCATTAAGCTCAAGGAAAGAGTCTCAAAAAGTTGGTAGAAAAATGGAATGTGAATTTCCCTTTCATTCTTTTAGATCCCCCTAGATACATGGGACCAAATTAATAACAGAACTCAAAAGATTAGATAGGAAGCTTAGGCGGCATTGAGTTTGTGTCAAGGAGGGAAAAAAGGAGGGGGAGCAGGTTGCCCAACCAGAGGAGGAGCGGAACCGGTGTGGCGACTTTGTGCAGCTGGAAAGTGCTGAGTTGGTGTAGGTTTTGTCGTGTATATTCTCACTAGGAACAAAACAAGTCACACTTAAAGAAAAAAAGAGACTCAAGAGATGTATTCCTCGCAAACAATGATTACAGCCTTCAGTAGGGATTCCACTTCCACTTAAAGAAAACAAAAATCCTCACAAGTAGACCAATAGGCAACATCCAGCCAAACAGACATTACGAAAGTTGCCAAGGATTTCATTTCGCTAGAATGCACAATCGATGTGTGTGGAATTAGCGGGCAGGAAAGAAAACCAGTGCTGCCCACTTGGCACAGTCCCGAAGGCGTGGAAGAGACAGGAGAGTGGAGACCGAGGTGGGGTGCGTGGTGTTCCATTGAGGGAACGCCGTGAATGACAGGAAGCAGACATCCATGGATTGTTGCAAGGAAAACGGATTATCTACCCTGTAAACATTCACCCAGTTCACAATAACAAGGTGGTTTTGGTTTGTTTTTCTAAGTGATTGTACTGGGCAAATCGAGCACAGAAGACCTCTTTAAAGTATTAGAAAGAAAAGATGTCCACTTGACCCAAGCCATGTTGTTTTCAGTCACCTCACCTGCATGTGAAAGGTGCACCGTGAGGCAGGAGCGTGCAGAACTGACGCAGGCATGGAGGATGGGGCTGGGAAAACCATCAAGGCGCCCAGGACTCCCAGCAGAAGGACTCAGCATATGCAGAAGACTTCTTGGAATGAAGGATGGAGAGGTTTGACCTCTTGGTTACTTTGCACGTGTCCTGAGGCAGGACCAGCCCCTGGGGCAGGGCAGCACCGTGTCTGTGAAGGAGCGGATCCTTGAGAATGACCGTCAGATGAGAGGGGCTCAATTGGGAAGACGGCGAGGCCCGCGCAGTGCCTTGTTCTGTGTACATGAGGTCACAGGGGCCGGGACCACCCAAAAACAATGAGACTTGACACCATGAAACAAGTTGATCCCCAAAGGGGCTGTTGGGGAGGGAAGTTAAAAGGTGCCTCCTCCTGTGCTGCTACAGAGGTGAAAGCACCTGTAGGAGATGCTCGGCCTAGTGCTTGGGGGCGCAGTCTAAGTGGCGGGATGGTGGTGTGACTGGGGTCATGTGGGTGGAATCTCTCCTCCCTCGTGGCCACATATCAGCTCAAATAAACCTCAACCCTGAGACAGCCTGCGAATGTCTCTGTCCCTTACCGCCCTGCAGTCGGCTATGCTGCAGCAGACTTGTTTGAGGAGCCGGGTCTGCACTTAGTGCATGCAGACCCGGGCCCTGCCTGCCCAGAGCACCCGTCCTGTGACTCAAGGTGGTCCACCTCCCACTGCTCTCTTCCCATGGCATCGCTTGAGCAACTTGCACATGCCAGGCTCTATGCTGGGCTCTCGGGATGGAGCAGAAATGAAGACCGTGAGTACAACCAGACCTCAGATCAACCTCTCTGAACCTGCGGGCTGAGGGAGGACCGGGAGTTGGAAGGATGTCTGGAGCATTAGATACTGCACCAGTGCCCTGTCCTTCCGATGCTTCTGCTCCCAGCTGTTCATAAAGTGCTCGTAACTCAGCCATGGTACTGGACCAGAAGCTCAGGGGAGGAGGCATCCCCTGTGGGTTTCCTGGAGAAGGCTGAGGTTTGAATGCTGAGGAGATGTGACCAGATCCGAAGTATTTTGTCTCTACCACCAGGCATTCATTCTCCAAAACACCGAGGATCCCCCGTGGGCTGCCTTTCTTCTAGAATCACGAGCTCAGGGAGCCCTGGGGAGCCAGTGGATGGAGGGCTGCAGGCACTCCCTAGCCCCAGGCTGCAGTCCCGCAGGGCCCGGAGAGCGCCCCCATGCAGTTTTTGGTTCACACTTTCTCTCTCTGTTGCAAGGACCAGACCCCATCCTCTCACACAGGCATCCGGGTGACCCTGACTGTGTGGAGGCTCTGCCTGGCTCACGGTCAAAGCATGTGTAGGTTTGCTTTCAATTCAACCTTGAATCAGCTTTCAGGTATGTAAAATCCTTTCCCCGTCTCCCAAAAATAATATGCTTGCAAACAACTCCATCTCCGCCCAGAGCCTCCACAGGCTGTGTTTATGGGTTATATTTAGATAAGGCCCATCAGGGGTCCCAGTCTGCCCCCTGACAGGTTCCCTTGAAGCAGAGGCCGGGCGGGGGATTCAGGAGGGTGAGCGTTTCCAGGGAGGGCTGCTTCGGAAAAACCTGAGGAGACAGGCAGGGAGGCAGGATCAGAAGTGGGAAAGGGGAGGAGCCCGGCAGGGCCTCAGGGAAGTCTGAGTGGGGTTGCTCCCCAGAGTCAGCTACCACTCAGCTAAGTTGCCCCCAAGAGGCCAGGTGCCAGGATCTCACACCCTCCGCCAGTGAGTCGGGTCCCTGGTGGTGCAACGGCCAACGTGCCAACAGAGGGTCCCGACCACCCCAAGGTGCTACAGGAAGGGAAGTCTGGGGATGGGCTTCTGAGCCTCAGCCACTGAAGTCCCTGGGGAGGACATCCCCCACCACACCCCCTGCCGCCTCCTCCTTCCAGCGCCTCGGAAGGCCTTCCCACGTGATGCCCACAGCCCTCCTCACTAGAGCATCAGCCCCAGGAGAAGAGAGCTGGCGGGAGGCTTCCCCGGCCCTGGAGCCCAGCACTCCCTCGCTAATCTAAAGCCATGGAGGCCACATGGAGCCCGAGGGGGCAGGGCAGAACTCCTGGGGTGGGTTTCTGAGGCTGGAACTAAAGGAGCACGTGAAAGTTAGGTAATTTCACGCCAACTTAAAGATCAAACGTGTAGGGGTGGAGTCTAGCCCATCACTCAGGTCACAGCCTGACGGTGCCACCTTATGGGCATGACCTTCTCATAAGGACCTCCTCCTTCTCGCTGCCTCCACCTTCACGAGCCACGAGCCTGCATGGTCCCTGTGATGCGGCCACTGCCTTTGGCTCCACAGGGCTCTGCACCCACCGGCCTGTGACCTTCCTGCACTCTGCCTTATGGCATGTGGCTATGTGAGTCTGGAGAAGGACCTATGGACTAGTATCAGACCTATGGACCTGAGTTGGACAGGGCTTTGATGTTTTATTGAGTACTTCTTGATATAAAGCTCTTTCTTATCCACAGATGGGTGTCTCTGGATTTGTTTCTCTAACCAACTCGGCCTAACACAGAACAGAAAGCTCCCCTTCTCCCATGGAGCAGCTAGTCATTTCACATGTCTGAGCTCCTGTCAGCGACAGCCCCGCCAGGACCCACTCACTCTGTATTGGATCAGTGAGTCCCAGCCTCCCATGGTTCTCCGGGCCATTCATCATCACACCTCGACCTTTGGGATCCTTTCACCATTCTCCACACAGAGGACTTATCCCCATTCCACAGCTAGGGAAAGTGAGGCTCGACGCCCCAAGGTCACCAGCTAGTACATAGTGGAGACAAAAGGTCACTGATTGGTGAGTGGTAGAGACTAGACACAAAGTCAGGCTTCCTGATATTAAATTCCTCTATTCTCCACTGAGCCACGCCGGCATAGGAATTAATGAGGCTGGTGCTTTGACGGCCGTGAAACAGTATCGTAAATAACCACAGGGATGCTGGGCTTTCTTTTTTAATAATTGTTTTAGCAATGTTAGAGTCCTACGGAGCATACTGTTTTGCAAGCTGCTTTTTTTCCTTGACAAACATTTCCTTATGTTGTTAAATATTCTTTTATTGGGCCATCATTTTTAATGGCTGCGTGGTATTCCATGCCGTGGATGCACCGTAATTTATCTAACCAATCTCAGGGTTGGACCTGCAAGCTATTTCCAGCTTTTTTCCCCTCATAAACAAGACTGTAATGAGCATCCTTGCACATAAATCTTTACGCTCATTTCAAATTACATCCTTGGGGTCAAAAGGATGCATTCGCCTTTTTAAAAAAGCTTTTGAGTCACATTTTCATTTCCCCCCATTCTCTAAGATAGTGAAACAAACAAGCAAATATAAATTAAAATTTTGTTTTCTTTGAATCACCCAAATCAGCTGTGACATTGGCAAGTTACCTCCCCTCTCTGGTCCTCTGTAAATTCAACTGTCCCTGTTTCCTTCTGGTGCTAACACGCTCATCGGGTAAAATGCTCCTGCCTTAGGATCTCAGAGGACATGCATCCTGTGGGTTTCCTGGAGGAAGTAGAAGCTGAGCCCCCTGCCCCCCACCCCCAATTGAGAGATACTGCTGTAGGCTTGGGAAGTGAGCAGAGGGCTTAGAGGAAGGCCAGGTGGAAGCCCAGCATCTCTGTTCCGCTGAGCTGAGGTGTAAGCTTGGATCTCGCCATCCAGGGCCCAGCCGGAATTCCTGCTGCACAGTCTGCCCCAGACAGCACACAGCAGGTTTCAGCATGTTGGCTCAGGGGATGGACGAGGCTTTGGGGGCACCCAGATCTCAAAGAATGATGTCAGGAACCACATGGGGCTCCCCTGGCTTCCCCTCCTGCCCCTTAAGTGGGCAAAATTCCTGTCCTTAGAAGCATGAATGCAGAGATGGGCTATATGAGTTGGGAGTCCTGGCCCTGGGTCAGGCTGGAACTGAACACTGATGTGGGTTTCTAATGGGCCAAATGACATTGTCACTTGATGTCTCAGTACCCAGGCTGATTACAGGAGTAATTAAGTCACTCATTACGTGGCCAACTTTGGTCAAACACCAAACTGACTGCTATCTAGTCCATACTGACCCCCCGTAGTGACCCACTAGGACAAGATCGAGCTCCCTGTGCGTTTCTGGAAGTTTAAGGAAGCAGAAAGCTCTCTCTGCCACACAGAGTGGCAGGTCTCAAACTGCTGACCTTGTAGTTAGAGCCCCATGAGCCACCACTATGCCACCAGAGCTCCCGATGAACCAAATAAGCGTCGGAATGTGCTAGCCCCTGTGCTGAAGGCCGAGTATGCAACTGAGAGCAAGAAAATGAGCTGTCCCGCGATCGAGGGGAAGGGTGGCTGTGGGGTTACAGAGAGACTTTCCCCAGCCTTGTCTTCCCCAAAGACATGCCAAACATTAGGGGCTTTTTACTAGCATATGGTGGGGGCGGTTTCAGATGCTCACAGACATCCTCCCTGAGGACTGTCAGTCACCAGGCTACATAGACACCCCCCCTCCCTGCTGTTAAGGACAATAGGCTATTCTCTCTAGAGCCTGCAGTCATTGATTGGTTCCTGCAGGTGGAGTTCACGCCCTACTGATAATGGTGCCAGGGAACAGGTCAAACCGGCTCAGTGACATCCAAGTTAAGCTACCATCCTGAATCTAGGGTCTGCCCAACTTGCCACATGTATACCCCCAATCCCTCCTCATCCTATTGCGTGTGTACCCCTAGACCACCCCCTCCCATTACTGTATTACCTATAGCACAATCCTTTCCTGTGACGTATGTCTTCACCTGTAATTAGGGGGCTTGCATGTCCCCAGAGAACACAAAAGCCTTGGTTAGCATTAAATATATCTCTCTCTCCACGTGGACCACCAAGTGAGGCTGAGGTGAGCATTGCTACCAAGGATTGTGTCTGACTCCATTATTTCAATCTCTCTTCTATCTCTCATGCTCTTTATGACTTTACTATAATCTTTACTTATTATTGCTGTACAATT
Organism: Echinops telfairi; assembly: GCF_000313985.2. Lineage (NCBI taxonomy): Eukaryota > Metazoa > Chordata > Mammalia > Afrosoricida > Tenrecidae > Echinops > Echinops telfairi. Next base: position 62,949,851 of record NW_022103968.1, on the reverse strand, counting down.
GTGCCTACCAGACCCATGATGATGTGTTAGGGCAGGTACCCTGACAGGAAGCATTTGAGAAGCAATCACTAAATACTAAGAGAAATAAGCACAGACCCACAGAGGGGAAGACAAATATCGAGTTAATACACACCTACATGCAGCCAAGGAACCCCAAGGAACTCCCAGGCTGCAGAAGTGTAAAGAGATATGGATCTCCCCCTAGAACCCAGACAGAGAGAGAGAGACTAGCCTGCCAATGCCCTGAATTCGGGCTCCTACCCTCCAAGTCAGTGAAATAATACACAAGCCACTACCAGCAGTATATTTTGTTATTGCAGCTCTATGTATCTAAGATAGGCTCTAAAGAACAAGGTGAACTATAAGTACATGGAATGGAGCCTCATCCAGCCTGGGAGGGTGGCTGGGAGGGCAGAAAGGAAAAGTTTCCCAGAATTGACATTGGGGTTGAGAACGAGTAAACGGATACAATGTGGGAAGGGGGAGAGGCATTGCAGACAGAGGGAATGGCATATGAAAGGTGCAGAGGCAGGAGGGAACATGGGTCACCCAGAACTTCCCGGGCATGTATGGCTGGTGCAGACCAAGAATGGGAAAGGAGAGCCGAGTTTTTCGAGAGGCTGGCGGGGCTAGACAGACAAGGCGTCAATCCGAATATGGGAAGCCACCACTGCTGTGCTGTGCTACATGCAAAGTGACTACTTCGATATGTCAACTTGGCTACCCTATGATGTGTACTTGTTTGATCAAACACCAAGTCTAAATTTTGCTGTGAGGGTATTTAGCTGTGATTAGCTTGTTGACTTTAAGTAAAGCATATTACCCTTTGTGGTAGTTACATAATTTCATGTCAACTTGATAAATTAAGTCTACGGGGTAGAGTCTAGCTTGTCAATCAGGTCACGGCCTAATGTCGCCTCCTTGACAGTGTGCACTTCTTGTGAGAATGCTGGGAACTTCTTTTCTTCCTCCCCAGAGGCGGGATGCTCTCTCTCTCTCTCTCTCTCTCTCTCTCTCTCTCTCTCTCTCTCTCTCTCTCTCTGCTTTGCCTTCCTGTTGACAAGTCACATGGAACCACTCTGATGGCAGCCAGAACCCTGGAGATGCGTCCACTGCCATTGAGCCCACAGGGTATTTCCACCCACTGGCCTGTGATCTTCCTGCATTCACCATTATTGCATGTGCTGCATGAGTCTAAAGAGGAATGTATGAACTAATATCGGACATATGGGCTAATATCAGGCTGATGGACTTGCTCTGGACTGGGCTGGGATGTTTTCTTAAAATACAATTACTCTGTGATATAAAACTCTTTCCTATGCATGAGTGTGTCTGGATTTGTTTCTCTAGTCAACCCAGCCTGACACACCCTTCATACTCTTGGTGGGCCTCACAATCAGGTGAAGGCTATAAGAACAAAAACTCAGGTTTCCTGAAAGGAGAAGGATTCTGCCTCAAGACTGTAACAGATCTCCTGCCTGCATTCCCAGCTGGATAGCTGGCCCGTGGATTTCTATGTGCCAACTACCACCATGGTGCAAGTCAATTTCTTAAATAGATCTCTCTCCATACACACACATGCACATGCTTGAGAAGGTTCATGGGAAAATGTCATTATCTTTCCATTCCATTGTTCCATGCACTTTTGAAGTCACCTCACAGATGGACAGGTAATGCATTAACTCATTGTGAAATATGTACATATTCATAAATACATAGCCCAAACCCATTGCTATGAAGTTGATTCAAACGCATATCAACCCTATAGATGGAGTAGCAGTGTCCTACTGGGTTTCCAGGGATGTACATCTTTACAGAATGTGTCAGTCTGGGTAGACTAGAGAAACAAATCCATGGACACACATATGTCTATAAGGAAGAGGCTTATATACAAGAGGAATTGAACATTGAGAAAGCATCCCAACCCAGTCCAGCCCAAGCCCATAGTCC
>NW_022103968.1:62944031-62945400 GCF_000313985.2 Echinops telfairi | reverse complement strand
GGTAAGAATCCCATCACACTGGCACTCTCTGCCTTGGTTTACCTCCCCTGCACACGCCTTCGAAGCTGGGGCTCCCTGACCCAAACTGTGGTACTTTCAATGGCCTCATACGCATGGGAACGTTTGACACTGAATATGGAGTACTGAAGAAGAATCGGTGCCTTTGAAGTGGTCCTGATGAAGAATATAGACAGCACCATGGACCACCATCCTGGAAAAAGTATCGCCCCTCACAGATGAGGAGGGGGAGACTTTGTCTCGCATACTGTGGACATGTCAGGAGAGACCAGGCCCTGGAGATGGGCGTCATGCTCAGTAGAGTGGAGGGGCAGAGAAAGACAGGAAGGCCTTCAAAGAGACGGGTTGGCACAGTGGCTGCCGCAATGGGCTCTGGCATGGGAACAGTTGTGAGGGTGGCGCAGGGTGCAGTTTTGTTCTGTTGCGCCTAGGGTGGCTGTGGGTCAGAATTGGCTTGAGGGCACCCACGAACATACTGTGTGCACATGAATGGATAATTGCTGCATGCACCTGGGGCACATTTCACAGACTGAATGCCGAGCAAAAGAAGGCAGGTACTGAAAAGAACGTGCTAGTTGAGTCATGAGATGAGGCTGTTAATCTACCTGAGCTAATCTGTGAGGGGAGACGTCAGAACAGGGTTTACTGAGTGGGGAGAGAAATGCCAGGGCGCAGACGGCAGAGCAACTCCAGGTGGGGGAGGAGTAGGGACTGTATTCTTTCTCCAGTGGGCGACAATTTAAACATTGTTTAGCTGATGCCCCTGTGTGATGTCAGAAGAAACCTGTGAGGTATTCGTTTGCTAACTGTTCAAACAGTGGCCGGCTCATCGACTCGGATTCAGGTGACATCAAGCATCAGCGTCTCACCACAGCTGCACGGGCTGCTTGTTGGGAAGTGCATCGCCAGATCTTTCTTCCAAGGTGCCTCGGGGTGAACTCCAATCCTTAACATTTTATTTTATTTTTAAATAATTGTACTGGGGGCTCGTACAATTCTTATCACAATCCATCCATCCATCCATTGTGTCAAGTACATTTGTACATTTGTTGCCATCAGCTTTCTTCACCACATTTGCTTTTGCACCCACTTTGTCTTCAGTGATCGTGTGGAGAAGATGAGCATCATGGAATGCCAGTTTAATAGAACAAAGTGTTCTTACATTGAGGGAGTACTTGAGTGGAGGCCCAATGTCCATCTGCTACCTTAATACTAAACCTATAAATCAATGTACATAGATCTATTTCCCTATTGTCATATGTAAATATATTTACACATGTACATACCTGTATTTAGACCTCTATAAATGCCCCTTTCCTCCTAGTTCTTTCCTCTATTTCCTTTTACTTTC
>NW_022103968.1:62940085-62943931 GCF_000313985.2 Echinops telfairi | reverse complement strand
GAAGCAGAGAGAGAGTGCATCCCGCTTCCAGGGAGGGAGAGAGGAAGTTCCTAGAATCCTCACGAGAAGGCCACACCCACAAGGAGGCATCATCAGGCTGTGATGTGACCTGACTGACAGGCTAGACTCCACCCCTTCACTCTTAATATCCTCAAGTTGACAGGAGATGATGTGACTCCTGGAGAACTGACCGGTGCAGGCTGCACACAGGGACACTCACTGCCACTGAGTCGATTCTGACTTGCCGCCACCCTGCAGCACAGAGTAGAACTGCCCTGGGGGTTTCTGAGACTGTAACTCTTTACAGGAGTAGAAAGCCTCCTCTTTCTCCTGCAGAGCAGCTGGTGGTTTCGAACTGCTGACCATGCGTGAACCCACGATGCCACTAAAGCTCAAAGTAGAGACAGCATGGAAGGGCATGCGGCCACGATCCTGGATTCTTCAGTGCTCACATGGGTGATGCAGAGGGTGGGCCCGCAGCTGCTCCTCCTCCCTGGGATCCCCGGGGAGCTGGAACCCGCTCAGCACCGGCTGGGAGCCACGGAGGTGGCAGATGAGAGGGTCGACATTTGGTTTTGTCATCACTCAGCAGTGACAGGAGCGAAGCAGAGCCCCGGGACTTTCCATGAACGAGACTTTGCAGCTGGCTTTGGCCACGTGCACACACATGCACTTCTGCCGGCGTGCAAAAGGCAGCTTCCAGGAAATTGCTGCTGGAGGCAGCAGGTGGCTTTTCCACTCAGCCTGAGTGGAAGTAGCCTTCCTCTCACGCTGCCTGCTGAGCCCCGGCCCGGGACAGGCACGTGGCTGTAGCTGAAACACACAGACAAGGTGCCCTACCCTCCATGCCTTAGCCCTTTGCCACACACTGGAGGGATCAGGTGCCCTGATGTGGCAAGTGGGGACAGTGAGGCTCTGGAGGGTGACATGTGGCCAGTAAGTGGAGAAGGTGGTTTCAACTCCAGCCTGTCAGGTGCGTTGTGCCGAGCTCCTTTGGCTAAACCTGGAGAACTACAATGGCCTGAGAGTGGGTAAGAATCCCATCACACTGGCACTCTCTGCCTTGGTTTACCTCCCCTGCACACGCCTTCGAAGCTGGGGCTCCCAGAGAGAGGAGGGGATCCTGGGGGGAGTGTGTCTTGCATGAAAAGAAAAGTGTGGTCGAGGCAGCAGCTGGCGTGTGGGCACCATCAGTGATGTCATTCATAACAGTGCCTGGAATAAATGGTAAGGCTGCTGGGCACAGGCTCCACGGGTGACTGGCTGGGCATCCCCCTCCCTGGCCCTAAGGGCCTGCCCTCCATCCTGCCTCTGATCACCCTCAGGAGGGGACAGGGCCCTCTGAGGAAGCAAGGCTCTCAGGGCAGCTAGTGCTGCCTCCCACATATACCCCAATGTAAATAGAAGGGAATCAAACCCCCACCCCTACCGGGAGGGCTGGCATTCACTCACTCACCCAGGACTGCCAGCAAGGGGGAGGAGCTGGAACTCCCACCCCCACCCAGCCAGGAGAATCGAACCTTCAACCTCCGTTCTCCTAGAGACAAGATTGTGCTGAACACCTACGGCTGGGGCAGAGCAACAGGTAGGGATGCGGGGTGGGGGTGTGGGAGGGGTAGGGGTGGTGGAGAGGGTTGTCTGGGCCCTTTACAAAATCACCTAGGGCAGTGGTTCTCCACCTTCCTAATGCCTTGACCCTTTCACAGTTCCTCAACCATACAATTATTTTCGTTGCTACCTCATAACTGTCATTTTGCTACTGTTATGAATCGGGCAACCCCGGTGCAAGGGTCATTCAATCCCCAAAGGGGTCTCGACCCACAGGTTGCAAACCACTGACCTAGGAGGACTTTGGGGACTGACCACTCAGTCCCCTTTGCCACTGGTGTCTGCTTCTCCGGGGGAAGAGGCCGTGCACGTGGTGGGAAGGTTGAATAGAATTGGGATCTAACCTCAGACTGCAGGAGAAATTCCTCAGAGATACTGTGGTCTCTGCCTCGGTTTACCTAATTCTAAAATGGGCCTGGAGACCTTGCTTCCTCAGAGATGGGCAACCATCAAAGAAATCTCAGACTGGCTGCTGAGTGGGCATCAAGGAAGCTTGAGTGCCACCCACAGTCCCTCCCTCCTCCTGCCCTGTAAGGACCACACACCCTAGGTCAGCTCCTCTGCCCAAGGTCCAGCCTCCTGGGACCATTCAGTCCTATAGGCTCAGGGGTCCCCTGCAGAGGAGTAGCTTTGGAGAGGGAAGCCTGGACAGAGGTGCCCCCTCCGCAGAGTGTCCCCTCCCGTGGGCTATCCTGTAAGATGCCAGGTTTGTCGAAGTTCCCATTGTCCACTCTTGTTCTCCACTCTGCTCCCAACCCCACCTACTCCTGATCTCTGACCTTGGGAGTGTCTGTATCTGAATCCAGGCTCAGAGAGAGAGGGAGAGAGAGAGAGAGAGATGCTTCCCAGCCAGAGGCCCCTATTGGACACTATAGGTGGTTTCCTAGGGCCTGAAGGGCAGAAGTTCAAAATCAAGATCTTTGCGAGCCGTGCTCCATCTCTCCAGTACCAACAGCTGCATATCCCACCCCACCCCAGATCTCCAGCCCAAGGGAGATCCCTCTTCTCCAACACACTGTCGACTTACCTCCATACCTCTGCCCCTACGGTCCCCTGTCTAGAAGCCCCTTCCTCCATCACTGTGGACAGCTCTTCCCTAAGCCTGCCGCATACCACTTGCTCATTTTCCTGAGCAGACAGACCCTCTCCCACTCTGCGATCCTCCCAAGACCTCGCTCTTTTCTCAGTGTCCACATCTCTGTGGTCATCCTGCTGTTCCTGAATGTGGCCGCTCCCACTCTATGCCACAGGCTCCGAGCTCCTGGAAGGAGGAGGGAAGTTCTATCCAGCACAGGGAATTTTATCCAGGAAAGCACGCATCACAGGGACTCAACAAGTATCTAAAGCATCAACATTCCATTCGATGATGCCACGGCCCAGCAATGCCACTCCTAGGTTTATGTCCATATAGTCTCAGAAAGACGTGTACTAGAATAGCCATGCCAACACTATGCCTGAAATAGAACACCCAGGGCGTGACAGTTACGTAATCTCCTGTCAACCTGAGCGAAGCGGTGGGTCTAGTCTGTCATTCAGGGTACAAGGCCACACCCACCAGGAGGATTCTGGGAACTTCTTTTTCTCCTGGTAAGAGGCTCATGCTCTCTCTCTGCTTCACATCCCTGTTGACAAGCCACATGGAGTCATACTGATGGTAGCCAGAGCCCTGAGCAGCAGTAGCCATGTGGAGACCCACACAGGGCTGAGGTGTTTTCACCAGCATTGGATCCACCACTGGCCTGTGATCTTGCTGCATTCAGCATCATTGCATGTGCTGCATGAGTGTAAAAAGGAATTTGGGGACTAGAATCAGACATAGTTTCTCAATATGCAATTGCTCTTGGATATAAAGCTCTCACTTACACACTTACACAATATGAGTGTCACTGGATTTGTTAATCTAGCCAACTGCATCTAACACATGGGGCCATACTATGCCTGTACTAGAATAGTTGGGGTAACTATGCCTAGACTAGAAGAGCTGGGGTAATACTGTGCCTGTACTAGAATAGCCAGGGTAACCCTTTGCCTGTACTACAATAGCCGGGACAACACTCTGCTTGTACTAGAATAGCTGGGGTAACACTCTGCCTGTACTAGAATAGCTGGGGTAACACTCTGCCTGTACTAGAATAGCTGGGGTAACACATTCTTGTGCTAGAATAGCCGGGGTAACATCTGCCTGTAGCCGGGGTAACATTCTGCCTGTACTAGAATAGCTGGGGTAACACTCTGCCT
>NW_022103968.1:62937754-62939985 GCF_000313985.2 Echinops telfairi | reverse complement strand
TCTGCCTGTAGCCGGGGTAACATTCTGCCTGTACTAGAATAGCTGGGGTAATACTCCGCCTGTACTAGAATAGCCGGGGTAACACTCTGCTTGTACTAGAATAGCTGGGCTAACACTCTGCCTGTACTAGAATAGCCGGGGTAATACTCCGCCTGTACTAGAATAGTCAGGGTAATACTCCGCCTGTACTAGAATAGTTGGGGTAACACTGTGCTTGTACTAGAATAGCTGGGGTAACACTCTGCCTGTACTAGAATAGTTGGGGTAACACTGTGCCTGTACTAGAATAGTTGGGGTAACACTGTGCCTGTACTAGAATAGCCGGGGTAACATTGTGCCTGTACTAGAATAGCCAGGTTAACACTCTGCCTGTACTAGAATAACTGGGGTAACACTCTGCCTGTACTAGAATAGTGGGGTAACACTCTGCCTGTACTAGAATAACTGGGGTAACACTCTGCCTGTACTAGAATGGCTGGGGTAACATTCTGCCTGTACTAGAATAGCCAGGGTAACACTCTGCCAAACTAGAATAGTGGGGTAACACTCTGCCTGTACTAGAATGGCTGGGGTAACATTCTGCCTGTACTAGAATAGCTGGGGTAACACTCTGCCTGTACTAGAACAGCTGGGGTACTAGAGTAGCTGGGGTAACATTCTGCCTGTACTAGAATAGCCGGGGTACTAGAATAGCTGGGGTAACACTCTGCCTGTACTAGAATGGCTGGGGTAACATTCTGCCTGTACTTGAATAGCTGGGGTAACACTCTGCCTGTACTAGAATAGATGGGGTAACATTCTGCCTGTACTAGAATAGCCGGGGTACTAGAATAGCTGGGGTAACACTCTGCCTGTACTAGAATAGCTGGGGTAACACTCTGCCTGTACTAGAATAGATGGGGTAACATTCTGCCTGTACTAGAGTAGCCGGGGTAACACTCTGCCTGGACTAGAATAGCCAGGGTAACACTCTGCCTGGACTAGAATAGCCGAGGTAACATTCTGCCTGTACTAGAATAGCCGGGGTAACATTCTGCCTTTAGTAGAATAGCCGGGGTACTAGAATAGCTGGGGTAATACTCTGCCTGTACTAGAATAGCTGGGGTAACAGACTCCCTGTACTAGAATAGCTGGGGTAATACTCTGCCAGTACTTGAATAGCTGGGGCAACACTCTGCCTCTACTAGAATAGTGGGGTAACACTGTGCCTGTACTAGAATAGCCAGGGTAACACTCTGCCTGTACTAGAATAGCTGGGGTAACACTGTGCCTGTACTAGAATAGCCAGGGTAACACTCTGCCTGTACTAGAATAGGTGGGATAACACACTCCCTGTACTAGAATAGCTGGGGTAGTACTCTGCCTGTACTAGAATAGCCGGGGTAACACTCTGCCTGCACTAGAATAGCTGGGGTAGTACTCTGCCTGTACTAGGATAGCCCGGGCAACACTGCATGTTAGCTAAAAACCAGAATCCAGTCAAAAGCCCAGGACCTGAAAAGTGAGTCGATTGTAGATCACACTTAGGAAAGGTGTGCATGCTCTCACCATGCTTGTTCAACCTGTCTGCTCAGCAAACATTCAGAGCACCTGGATTATGTGAAGGAGAATGTGGCCGCAGGAGTGGAGGAAGGCTTGTTAACCACCAGATGACACAAACTTGCTTGCTGAAAAGGAGGACGAGTTGAGTTACCTGCTGATGAAGATCAAGGATTGCAGCCTCAGTCTGGATTACAGCTCAATGCAAACCAACATAAGTCCTCCCAACTGGACCAATAGGGAACATCCTGATAAATGGAGAAAAGATTGACGTTGTCAAGGGTCTGGTCTTAATCGGATCCATGATCAATGCTCATGGAAGTACCAGTCAAGAGTTCAAAAGACGTGTGGCATTGAGTAATCAGCCACACAGATCTCTTTAGAGTATTGAAAAACAGGGATGTTGCTTTGAGGATGCCTGACCCAAGCTGTGGTACTTTCAATGGCCTCATACGCATGGGAACGTTTGACACTGAATATGGAGTACTGAAGAAGAATCGGTGCTTTTGAAGTGGTCCTGATGAAGAATATAGACAACACCATGGACCACCGTCCTGGAAAAAGTATCGCCCCTCACGGACGAGGAGGGGGAGACTTTGTCTCGCATACTGTGGACATGTCAGGAGAGACCAGGCCCTGGAGACGGGCGTCATGCTCAGTAGAGTGGAGGGGCAGAGAAAGACAGGAAGGCC
>NW_022103968.1:62929492-62932434 GCF_000313985.2 Echinops telfairi | reverse complement strand
AGACTTGATTGCTCTGCTCCCCTTGCTGTTCTGTTGCATGACCTTAGATATTTATGGTAGCCAAGTAAAAAGGCAGGGTTGGGGGGGGAGGCATGGGTATCAAGGGAACAGGGCATTAATCCACCCACCCACCCAAGGGGAGGGTGTTGTTTATATCTCCACAGGAGAAGGCAATACCTCAACCTGGTGCTCCAAGACATCAAGGCAACATACCGGCATGAAGCAGAGAGCCAATAGAGAGGCCTGAGGGGCTGGTCCCAATCCCAACTATGTGGACAGCCCCCACTTTCCCCGGAAGAATGCACTTCAGAGGACAGCACTGAAGCTACAGCTCAGGGAGAGGGACACGTCTGATCAGAGCACAGAGGAGCAAATGAAGGGGAAGGAGAGAGAGTGGAGCACATCCTGGCCCACCAACCCCCGAGGATGATATTCCTGCTCAGAGCAGCCAATGCACAGAGAGGACCATAGGGCCAGGCTCACCACAAGGCACGAAGTCCCTCACTGACCCATAGTGCCCTGGGGGACAACACTGGAGACACAGTGAGGGAATGGTGCCTGATCTGATCCCAACCCTTAACATTTTAGTCAGCAGCCAAGCGCATGGGCCATCTGCATCACCCCAGAACTCCCTTCCAAATGCGAAAGAGATAGAATGCGCTCACTCTCGCTAGTCGTCCAAAAGCAATGTGAGAATCCTTGCGGGAAGTCCCCAAACCTGAAGAGATGCCAGGAAAACTCAGACCTTCCCCTGACCAGTGATGGCTCCCAGCACACAATCCAGTCTACCCTGAGGTGGTTTGTTCTGGGCAGGCAGCCAGTGGGGCTCTGTCCTGCTCGGGGCAGGCAGATGTTTGCCTGCCAAATTACCTGGTGGCTGGAGCTAGCACACAGCTGCTCCTGCCTCTGGGTTCAGCGGCAGACGGATAAATGTTTAACAACCAGTACTTGTAGTGGGCTGGGGAGGGGGGGCGACGGGGAGCCCTCATCTGTAGTGCTGGCCAATTTCCATGGTGTAAATACTCACACCATGGCTGATTTCAAGCTGCCAATGTGAAGCCACTGAATACCAAGTAGGGACGAGATGTGCACAATTGGCTCTTGGGGCTTGCCACGAGCCAGCTCCAGCACAACCTTGGCTCATTCTCCCCTGGCCGGTGTAGGAAGTGGGAGGTGAAGGTGTGAGGGCTCTAGGAAGGGAGCCTGGCTCATGAGAAACTCTTCTTAGTGCCTTCCCCCTTCTCTGGCAGGCTTGTTAGAGGGCCTCCTCTGATCTGTGTTTTCCCCCCTCCATCCCTTGACCAACCCAAACAGCCTCCTCATGATCTCCTAGCCTCCACCTGCCCGGCATCCTCAGCCCCGTCTCCTGCTCCCAGCAGCCTCTCCTCTGAACAGTTAACAGCAAGCTCATAAAAGACAGGCTCTGTTGTCGAAAACCTCCCACAGCCACCCATTCTCACAGCCTCCTCCTGCCAGCCTTGTCCTGTAGCCCAGGTCTGAGAAACAGAAGCCGACTCCAGAGAAGAGGGTCCCTCTCCTCCTCCCTGCTGCTCCTCCTTTGCCTCAAGGACCAAGAACCGAACTCACTGCCATGGAGTGAGTGCTGACTCAGAGGGACCCCTGTGGGGTCTGAGCCTGTCACTGTTTCCAGAGTAGACAGCCCCGTCTTTCTCTCGCAGAGCTGCTAGTGGTTTCAAACTGCCGACCACGCTACTCACATCTCAACGTGTAACCCCCATGCCACCCGGGCTCCTTCGCCTCCAGTGCTGTATCCAAGAAGGAGGCGGAGGAAGACAGTAGAGGCCAAGCAAGAGAGGAGATGAGGACCTAAGCTATGGCCAGAGAGTCAGGATAGAGAACGGCACCTTCAAACAAAGAAGCTGAGTCCCAGAGAGAAACAGGGGCTTACCCCAGGTCCCACAGGAAATCTGTTATCTGCTTCCTGGTCCCATGCCAAAGACCTCATCCTGTCTCCCTGTCTGCCATGTTGATGTCGCTGCTGGGCATGCCGTAGATGCTGGGGATGATAACACCGTCGCTCCCATTTATGCATCAAGGTGAAAATCAAACCTAAAATTCTCTCCCCTCTCTGCCCCTCTCTCTCCAAGCAAGGATGCTTTTGAGTTTGAATAACAAGCGTGATGAATAGAGGCAGGCTCCTTTTGTGAGCGTGAGCTTCCGTTTCCGCTCTGCCACTTCCAGCTTTGTGACCTTGGGCAAGCCACCCAAACTCTCTGGGCCTCCATGTGCCTCCATTGTAAAAAGATGCTGGGAGCTTCAATGAGGCTGCATGTGGAAGCACCTTGCAAAGAGCCTTGCGCAGGACAGCTGCTCAGCCACCCCATTCTCTTTCCTCTGTGTTAAGTGGCTTTGTTGACGTAGGTTTGGCCTCCCATGAAGGGCATTCGTGTGAAGTGAGCAGTGTGTGAGTGTGACAAAGATCAACATCCCTGTCAATGCAGAGCATTTCCCCCCAGCCCCAAATGCCCTTTGCCTTCGGCTCTTTGCTTGCCCTCGGGAAAGCCCTGCTCATGCCCTATGCCCTCGCATCCCCACCCCAACCCTGGGAGCAATGAGGAGGGAGGAGGGCGATGACGCTGGCAGACAGTCCTCCCCAACAGCCCCATGCCTAGTGCCGTCGCCGGGGCTTCACGCAGACACTGGGCTCACCTGTCCGTGAGCCTCTGGGCCCAGCTTGGTTCATGCCATTGCAGCTCTCACATGCCCCCTTGTCTCACCTAGAGCCTAGGGGAGGGTTTTGTGAGGGTGTGAGAACACAGCAGGGCCTGCAGTTGAGAATCAATGGATTCCTGGAGCCGCAGGAATCCCCGGGGACCACGGCCTGCAGAGCCCACCGCCTGCTCCTGGAACTTGCAGCAAAGAAAATTGTCAGCGAACCCAGGGCAGAGGGCGACTCAATTCACCCGCTGCACGGGGGGCGG
>NW_022103968.1:62926585-62929392 GCF_000313985.2 Echinops telfairi | reverse complement strand
GCGGGCTGGTTCCAGAACTGATGTGTTCTAAGCCTGGAGAGCCAGGAACATGAAGTGGAGCCCCTCTTTCTCATGCTCGCTGGTCTCTTCCCCTGGGACTCTCGCCCTTTCCCTAGCCGGGGCCAGGGAAGTAGGACAGAATGAGACAGGGACAGGGACAGGAGTAGAATCTCCGAGTCTGTGCTTCCAATTCAGGGCACCAAACCTGCAATCAACCCAGAAATGCATAGCCCATGTAGGAAATATAGGAATCGTCCCTCTCACTTGGGTAATATTTTAACCTTGTTGGTGCTGCAGTCACCTTGGCTCTGACTCGTGGTGACCTTGTCTATGATGGGGAAACAACCGCCCGTCCTACGCCGTCTTCCCGGTGGACCCAGTGCGTGAGTCCCAACCCAGGTGGCTCCTCTCTGTTCGAGCCACAGGTTTTCACAGACAAACTTTCAGAAGATCCCCAGGCCTCTTTCTTAGTCTGTCTTACTCTGGGCTTTGCTGAAACTTGTCCCCTATGGTGACCTGCACCATTTCTTCCCACAGCACAGCCGCACGCAACTCAGCACGGCACGACAGACTGACAGGTGGTTGAATACTAATAAGTAGTCACTAACTACGTAGTTGTTGTTGTTGTTAGATGCCATGGAGTTGGTCCCAACTTAGAGTTAACCTATGGACAGCACACACAGGGCCCCTGGTAGTGTCGTGGGTTACAAGTTGGGCTGCTAACCACAAGGCTGGCAGTTCAAAGCCACCAGCCATGCTGAGGAAGAAAGATGAGACTTTCTCGTCACATAAAGGGTTATAGTCTCATAAGCACTGCTCTGTCCTAAAGGGTCGCTCTGAGTCGAGATCGATGCAATGGCAAAACAAAACACAGCCCCGTCCTGGGCCATGTCCCCAATTGCTTACGCCCAATATGGCGACCAGTGAGGCAATCCATCACAACCCTCTCCATTACCGAGCAGGATGTCTTTCTCTGGGGACTGGTCCCTCCTCATCACATGTCCAGAGTATGTGAGATGGGGTCTCCCCATCCTTGCTCTCATAGAGCATTCCTTCTCTGCTTGTTCCAACACAGATTCATCTGTTCTTCTGGCAGTCCAGGGTGTATCAAATATTCTTCACCACCGCCATAACGCAAAGGCATCAATTCTTCCACATTTCATATTCATTTTCATCTCTCAGATGCGTGTGAGGCAATTGAAAACATTATGCTTTGGGCCAGGCACCCTTTGGGCCAGGCACCCTTTACTCCTCAAAGTGATATCCTTGCTTTTTAACGCTTTAAAGAGATCCTTTGACACAAGTGTGTCCACTGCAATGTGTTGCTTGATTTCCGGAATGCTGTTTCCATGGGGACTGATGGCGGATCCAAATTAAACGGTATCTTCGAGAACTTCAGTCTCGTCTCTGTTTATCATGGCATTGTCTGTTGGTCCAGTTGTGAGGATTTTTTGCTTTCCTTATATTGAAGTGTAACCCATCCTGAGGCTGTAGTCTTTGATCTACACCAAGAGGTGCTTCAAGCCCTCTTTGCTTTCAGCAAGCAAGGTTGGCATCTGCATACAGCATGTGGTTGATGTGTCTTTTTCCCAGCTTGCTGGCGAGTTCTGCTTCCTACAGTCCAGCTTCTCAGATGACAGGCTCCCCACACGGTGTGAACAGGTCTGGTGAAAGGGTGGCGGTTGAGTCCTGACTAGAGGCCACGTTATTCACCGACTTTACCACTAACTGGTCATAGCCTTTAGGGTCAATAGTACAATGTCGTTTGGCCAAAGAGTAAACTGAGCAGCTAGGTCACCAGGGAAAGCAACGCTGGGTTCCAACCCCATGATCCCTGGCTGGGGCTCCTTGTGTGTGCACCTCCATCACAGGACCCTGTGAAAGAGGCATGCCCTCTGACAGATGGAGAAACCGAGGCACCTGTCCCAAAGGGGCCCAGCAGGCCAGGAAAAGGACTAGGACCACAGCTTGCATCTGAGAGTGGCATCTGTGCCCTGCGTACATGAACAGATGACGTCGTGTTGTTTCCATAGAAACTTGACCATCGTTAAGAAAGCTGGGATTTACAGGTCATGGAATCTTCTAATCCGATCTCCCAAGCAACAAGACAGAGAGCCTGCCTAGTGTCCATCCATAAACCATAGATACAAACAACAGAGGAGCCCTCTCCTCGGCTGAGCTCAGCTTTTCAAGATGTGGGGAGAAGGAGAAGACCAATCAGTTGCTGCCACACAAAATTGTGCTTAAGGTCACCCTAAATCAACAGACACTCTTACCTGGGTGATCAACGAAACTTACTGGAGATTCAAGTTAAGATGGGGTGAGGGGGCATGTGTGACTCAGAGAAGGCGAGTACACTTCTTTAGGTAGGGAAATGGGGAGGAGCAACCTAGCATCGAGGAAAATACTTAACAATCCTTATGTAGAACCCAAAGGTTCTTCCCAAAGGAAGAACATGCCCGGTACTGTGTTCCTATTTCTATCCAGCCCTTGGTGAGCCAGGCCCTGTGCTATAGACTACTGGGACCTTAGACTCTGTCCTTTTGAGACATACAACATCCTTCATAGGCCACACCACAAGGACAAGATGTGGAAACCCCACCAAGCAAACGGGGCTTTACCTGAAACTCACCTGTAGCCTTGGACTTCAGGCTAACACTCCCAAGTGGGAGAAGAAGCGATGACTGCTATCCCAAGTGTATAGAACTGGCCGTTGTTGGACTTTGGTTCAAATCTCTTGCCTTGAGGGTGCCCAAGGAATGGTGGCTAAGGACCATATACTTATACCATATACTTATACCATATAC
>NW_022103968.1:62918406-62925998 GCF_000313985.2 Echinops telfairi | reverse complement strand
GTCCTCCTTGCTTTATTATAACATGTATTAATTTGGTTCTGCCATTGCTAATGAATATTATTGAAAGTTTTGCCCTATCACCAACCCCCCTAATTGTGTAAATGGTGCCAAGTAACTTAAGAGTTTAATCTGTTCCAGTCAACAATTCATGTATTGCTGTTTGTATTGTTCTACAGTGCTTTAAATTCTATGCCATTGGCTAAATTAATGACATTATCAGTAGTATTACCATATGCCCCAGGGGATGTGGTGGGGAGGGTAACTGACCAGGTTCTCTAACATAAAATGATAATGATGTCTCTAAAATGAACCAAAGACATATAGTAACCACAGATATATGAATGGATTTGGGGCTCACACTTCATTCTAGCCCCAGTCTAAGTACAATTAGTTCTTATGACATGGCCCTGCTTGATGCTTACCCTCATGAAGAGATCACTGAAGATATGGGTGTCATAGCAAGGTGTGGTGAAGAACCTAGATGGTGCTTGGCTGTCAGAAAGAATAGCATCTGGGTTCTTAAAGGTTCATCTTTAAACAAGCAGCCATTTAAGTGAGGCATCAACTAAGTCTACATGGAAGAAGCACACCAGCCTGAGAGATTCAAAAATTGTGGATAATAAAATCAAGATCCAAGGAAGGATGTTATCAGAGCTTAAAACTCTTGATATGACAACTCTTCTTGATATGACTGAATGAATGAACTGTATAATGTGTGAATTATATGCCAATAGAAACCAGTACCTTTTCTGTTGTATAGCTCACAGACATCTGCACTAGGAATCTCTCAGTAGGATTACCTCTCACAAGGTGCACATCCCTCTGGGTTTATCAAGCCCTTTCTCACATGCAAGCCCAGCAGGGGTTCTCGTGCCCATTTCAGAGAAAGGGAGTGTGAGGCTTAGGGGCGTGGAGTGTGTGAGTCATGGGAGGTGGCTCATGGACACCCATCAGGGGAAGCATTTTCGTAGATGGTCAGATTACGAATTGTCATAGGCCAGCACACACCTGAACCTCCTTGGTCCAAAATGTGCTAATGAGCAGGACAAGGTGGCGGGCAACGCTGGTTCAAGACCGACACCAGAGCCTGAAAGGAGCGGGGTTTGTGGGAAGGTCCAGGAAGTCACTGCCAGGCCTTTCTTCTCAGGCCCTAATGGAGACTGAGTTGGGTCAGAGGGACCTCAGTGTCCCCCTGGGGCTGGTATCTGGAGCAGGCAGGGACAGATGAGCTCCATCTCTTCTTTCACCCTTTTCTTCCCAACCTCAGAACACAAGCTGGCAGGAAGCTGCCCTTGGGGCAATGGGCTCTCAGAGCTAAAGAGGAGCTTCTAGGTCCAGCCCAGAGTCGCTAGGACGGCAGCACTCCCTCCAGCTCCAGCTCCCGTGGCACAGCTAAGCCCAGAACCCCAAGTCCCTCCTAAGAGGAGTTCACCAAGTGTCTGCTTCTGTGCGCCTTTAATAATTGTGCCAGGATGGCAGGTCTAAGCAAGGACTGTCCCCCCAAATCGAGATGCATGGCCACCGTGCCTGCTCAGAAGCATTATCAACCTTTTGTAAAAGATAAAGCCTGGGATCTCAAGATGGTGAGCTGCGAGGGACACCACTGGGAAGAAGCAGCCCCAGATTGGCATCGGCTCTGAGCCCAGGTTCCTTCCCTCCACCGCTGCTGTGACAGTAATAACGCCGCTCATTAACTGAGCACTCACCCCAGACCAGACCTTGTGCTCAGCAGTCTCCATCGATGGCCTCATTCAGTGCTCATCATCAGCCGCAAAACAGCATCACTCTGGCCTCCTGTTAGAGATAAAGAAAGGCCAAGGTGCTTACTTAGAGTCGCACAGAGCTTACTTAGAGTCGCATAGAGCTGGGGCAACAACCAGGGTGAGGCTGAGGTTGATGTGGGAAGGCCCAGAGACAGGAAGGCTATGAGGTGGTGGTGGAGGTAGAAAAGTGGCAGTAGCACAGGGAAGTGTTAATCCTGGCTTCCTAGAGAAGGTGATCTAACACCTTCTAAAGAAGGGCATGTAGGGAAGCCCTTAGTACATCCTGTGAGCTTGGCCGCTTCTCTCCCTCCAGCCCTCCCACAGCTTCCAGAAGAATGTATGTTCCAGGTGTGGCAGCCAAACCTGGAGGGTTGAGCTCCTGTGTTTCCACGGCAACCATATTCTTCATGCCTCCAATAAGGACATGATTTGGGTGCAGTGAGCACATACCATCTTTTGATTTCTGCAGAAAGTATTGAGAGGCAGCCCTCCCCTCTCCAGCCCCTTTTGCGGGTGGAGACGGGAGAGAGGAAAAGTCCTCACACAAGGGAGGAGGAAATGGGGGGAAAAATCAATGTTTGCATTAATGGAGTTGCCTGTTCAGCGTTTCTCCGCTTTTATAGATTTAGATAACATACTCGTCGGGGATATCTTCATTTCCCAGAGCAAAGAAATTAATTACTCATTAATGGCGCCATTCAGAAATGAATTCGCACTACCATCTCAAAGATGTCGTTATTAATCAATTGGCAGGTGGGGGTGGGATGTGAGGTGTCCATAGGGCCTTGGGTGCTCGGGGCTGAGCTGTGGTTAGAGGAGAGTTCTGGAGAGCTGAGCTGGAGCCACATGTTGGGGTTGAGGCCAAGGTTCAGAAAGGTGCCCTGGGAGAGCTCGGGATGCCATGGGAGGGCACTAGGCTGGCAGTCAGGTGGCCTGAAATCCAGCAGGTGGCTTTTGGATGTTGACGGTGCCAGCCATCCCCTGTGGTGGTAGGGGCTTGAGCGTGCTTCCCAGGCCTTCTGTCCCTGCAGTGCACACTCAGTGGGACATTGTGTAGAGGCCAGTTAAGAACCCGATGGGCCGGAGCAGGGGGTGGGCACCCTGGGGCCCTTCTGTGCTGTGATGGCCCCAGGGGTGTGCAGATCACAGCTGGGCCCCTTGAAAGGGCTCGTTGCTGTAGCTTTCCCATTCCCTGGGGTGACAACCACAGGCAGGTGCCCCTTGTTTCTGGCTCCTCCTGTGCCCAGACGCACCCCCATGTTCAGCTCCAGCTCAAACTCCCAGTGCTTGGCAGTCAGCTCCAAGAGGGTGAGATGTACCCTCCGTGCCTACAACAGGCCTTGGCACCAATAAGGGCTCAATGAATGCGTCGTGTATGAGTAACGGTCTTGCAGCACATCTATCAGGCCAGGCAGGAGTTCCCAGGGAGGAAGCCCCGCATGAAAACAGATGCAGACTTTGGTTGAGTTTGGCTGGTGTCTGGTCCCACTTGGCCCTTTCCTGGGGCTGCGATCACAGAATATCATAATGTTGGGCGGCATAAACACGGGTATTTATTCTCTCACAGCTCTGAGTCAAGAGTCTGAAACCAGAGCATTAGCAGAGCCACACTCACCCTGTCTGCTCCAGGGGCAGGACCTTCCTGGCCCCATTCACCTCTGCACGTCCCCGGGTTCCCTGACCTACAGGACCTGCATGCGGTGTCTGTCTGCCCTCTGTGTGCTGTGGCTTTTCTCAGACCGAGGGACTAGAACTCACTTTGCTCCGGGATGACTTCGTGAATGTAACTGACAGCATCCTCAAGGAAAAGCCCCGTTTTCAACCAAGGTTGACTCCACAGACCCCGGGATGAGGGTTTCGATCGATAGACGTGGTGGGGGTGTTAGGTGCTGTTGAGCTGGTTCCCCTCACGGCCACCCTATGTACGAGGGCAGGAAGCACCGCCTGGTCCTGCACCAGCCTCCCGACTCCCTGCGCCGATCCGTCTTTCGGAGGGTCTTCCTCCTTTCGCTCCCCTTCTGCTTTACCGAGCAAGTGGCCTTTCCCAGGGAGTGGTTGCTTCAACGACATGCCACGTCCAACGTCTCACCTGCATCACTTATCCTCTAAGGGGACATATCTGACTCGTAGCAGCCTGGAAGAGGAACGAGGGAGTGACAGGGGTAGGGGGGATAGGACGGGGTGGGGGATGGGCACTGAAGGCAGGAGAGTGCAGAGGGGAGTCTGGGTGAAAGTGACCAGTTTTAGGGGCCCAAGCAGGGCTGCCATGGGGAAATGCATGGGTAGTGACTGCTTGTACTGGGTCAGGCCCCACCCAGTTACTCCTCGCCTTGGGAGGCAGGCTACTATTTCCTCCCCAGTGGCCGTCTTTCATTGTCTTACTTTGCTGGATACTGCGGGGTGGGGTGTTAGGCTGGGCAATCTGAGAAGAAAACATCAGTGAGATCAATGATTGATAGCTAGATCTAAAAACCAAACTCACTGCCATCAAGTCTATGCCAACCCCTAGTGACCCTGTAGGGCAGAGGTGAACTGCCTGGATGAGTTTCTGGGCCTACAACTGTTTGTGGGAATAGAAAGCCCTCTTTCTCCCTTGGAAGGACTGGTGGTTTCAAACTGCTGACCTTGCAGTTAACAACCCAATACATAACCACTATGCAACAAGGACTCCGGATAGAGCAATCTACAGCAAGATAACGGCTCACATCGTTGTAGAAGCTATAAAGTGTACTCTAGTTTCAAGTCCATGAGTGGGGGTTAAGCTGGAGTAGTCTCCTGACTCATGTAGTTTTAGGAGCAGATAAATCTAGGATCAGCAAGAGCACCACAAGTGGCAGAGGTGGGTGAGTCGAAGGTCAGCACATCAGATGGCGAGTCAGATGGCTCCTGGAATTGGCAGGCAATATGGCAGGCCCTTGGCACACGTCCAAAGAACCAGAAGTCGATGAGCCAGATGCAGGGCCCAGACTCAGCAAAAAGCCAGTAAGCTTTCCACAGCATCTATTGATGTAGGAAGTAGGCCACACTCCTGAAGAAATGTCTTTTCACTTGCATCAGGTTTGCGGCCTGAGGAGGGGTTGCACTCCACCTAAATCATCGTACAACTGCTGACTGCTCACAGCAGACCCCGTCGTGGACTTGATGACATGGCGTTAGGTCACATCACTGGGTATTACTACCTGGTTCCCTGAAAATAAGACAGTGTCTTCTATTAATTTTTGCTCCCAAAGATGCACTAGGTCTTATTTTCAGGGGATGTCTTATTTTTCCATGAAGAATACAGTACACATTTATTGTTGAACAACAAAAAAGGAAATTTATTACCTGTATACGGTACGGTAGTAGTTGTCATCACAAACCAGCATAACCAGACAAACTGTGAATCCTACAGTATCAAGAGTTTCTTGTTACTACCATTATTTCCATGTACAACAATCTATGGTACATTTACTCATTTATTCAATGACAGTCATATCATCATCTTTTGGAATATCATCATAACAATCCAAACCTTTATTTTTAGGGAGGTCTTGTTTTGGGGGGGGAAGCCTTATATTTCAGGAAGAGGCAAAACTGTAAGTAGGTCTTATTTTCGGGGGATGTCTTACTTTCGGGGAAACAGGGGAGGCCTCAACTTCCAAACCACTGAGAGTCCAAGTTAACACAAAACCTAACTGTTTTAGGTAGACAGAATATAAATGAGATGCTTAGTAAGCCTAAGAGCCCAAACTAACACAGAGAAGACTGTTGTTAGACCCATACTCAGGCCTTCTGACCACCAATCTTGTGCTGACATGGATGATCTGACCCAAGAGAGGGATGGCTAAATGGCAAGACCAAAAAATATGAACTGACTGCAGGCATGGAATGTTCCAGTAGGCAGTGGTGTTCTGGGAGAGCCACCAGGACGCATCTGATCAGAGTGCAAGAGAAAGCAAACCCGCCGCTTTACAGGTAGGGGTGCTGCATGCCAAGACCAGCCAGAAAAGGAAGACAGAGCCCCCTACCATGAGATCCTGGGTGACAGCAAACATATTTCTGCAGGACAGGCAGCTCTGCCTAGTTGCCTCGAGGTCAATGGACATTGGAGCAGTGGTTCTCAACCTGTGGGTCACAACCCCGTTGGGAGTCAAACAACCCTTTCACAGGGGTCGCCCAATTCATAACAGTAGTGGAATGACAGCGATGAAGTAGCAATGAAAATCATTGTATGGCTGGGGGTCACCACCACATGAGGAGCTGTCTGATAGGGTCCCGACCTGAGGCGGGTGGAGAATTGCTGCATTGGAGGAGGATGGTCCTGTGTGAGGTGGACGAGCTGACCCTCAGCTCTGGTGATCCCTGAGGACGTTGCAAGGCAGTACATGAAGCAGCGGGTGGAATGGCTGGAGAGAGAAGGTTCGGGGATGACTTCCCCGGTGACGTGGGAGACTGACGTGGGAGACGCAGCCACACGTTGTCAGGAGGGTCAGAGCCTGCAGAAGGGGGTGACCTTGGGCTCCTCCTCTAAGCCAGCACTTATTAAAGCACCTGCAGTGCACTAGTCTCGCATCTGCTATTACACCTGCCTCCAGCACCACCCCCTTCACAGATGAGGAAACTGAGGCCCAGAGAGGGAAGGCATTTGGTCCGGGGCACCACACTGGGCACAGGACCTAGATAGAATGGGGAAGCCAGGGAGCCACAGCCCAGGTGAGAACAGGATTGGAGGCGAGAGGGGTCCTTCATGTGGGTCCCCTAGTGACAGCAGCTGCCCGCATCGCTCTTCCTGAAGACCACTAATAATGACCATCCACAGGGGTCGCGGGCTCTCAAAGGCAGGCGGGTAGGGTTGGGGCAGGCTGTGGAGCCAGGAGGTCTCAGTCATGCCCTGGTCTCAGTCTGCCCTAAGCCCCTCCCATTTGGCAAAAGATTGAAACAGGCAGGCCAGGGGAAGGACTTGGTGAACTGGAAAATGCCCTATGAGAGTCCCTCCTGCTTCCTGGGGGCGTCTCCTGACTTTGGAGGCCTCCCACCCCACTGACCGCCACCATCAGTTACTGACCCCACAAACCCAGGAAGGCGGACTACTGTGTGCCCTTCTCTGTCGCTCAGGGGGCCTCCCTGCCTCTAACTTTTGCAGCTCATGCACACGCGTGGGTCTGCACATGCGGGCCCATACCCCATTGTAATACATGTACAAGAGTCTGCACATGCAAGCCCAGACTCCATCATTATACACACACACACACACACAAGTCTGCACATGCAGGCCCACACCCCATCATCATACATACACACACAGGTCTGCACATGCAGGTCCATACCCCATCATCACACATACACACGGTCTGCACATGCAAGCCCACACCTCCATCATCATACATACACATACAGGTCTGCACATGCAGGTCCACACCCCATCATCATACATACACACGGTCTGCACATGCAGGCCCACACCCCCATCATCATACATACACATACAGGTGTGCACATGTGCTGCACATGCTGGCCCACACCCCATCATAATACATACATGCACAAGTCTGCACATGCAGGCCCACACCCCATTGTCATACATACACACATAGATCTATACATGCAGGTCCATACCCCATCGTCACACATACACACGGTCTGCACATGCAGACCCACACCCCTTCACCATGCACACATACACACACACACACACACACACACACACACACCCACACCTAACTGACCACAGTCACACAAACACACACACACACACTCGCTCTCTCCCCCAACACTCCTGGCCACAAGATAACCAGGCACACCTACATCAGCACATGAGCAAGACACACACACACACACACACACACACAC
>NW_022103968.1:62914615-62918306 GCF_000313985.2 Echinops telfairi | reverse complement strand
CTCATCCACATCCTGACCATAGAAGTGAATTGAAACTGCAGGTGGGAAGTAGCTTAATTGGGCTCCTTTCAAAGAGAGAAAGAGACCCTGGGAGTCAGCAAAATCCCTCCATCTCAGCACGCCCTCCCTTCCTCGGCCTCTTCTGTAACTTCCCAGAGGCCCTGGAGAAGCAGTGGCCTGCAGGGGCTGCCCGGCCCACAGGGACCACCAGGGCATTCTCTCTGTCTGGAGGGTGGTGTGAGCCCCCTAACCCCTCTGCTCTGACTTAGCCTTCAACCGCCTCTTCTCCCAGTTGGTCCTTTCCCCGCCCACCTCTCTGTCTCTCTTCCCCTGGCTCATCGGATCTGTCTCTCCTTGTGCCTCTATAATTCTCTCTCTCTCTCTCTCTCTCTCTCCTCACCTCTCTCCTTTCCAGGGCTCCTCTGCCTCCCTCCCTGGGTAGACATGGAAGGGCGCTGGTCTTCTGAATGTGCTACTCACAGTCCCCTCACCTTTCAGCCAGGTGGAGGTGAGAAGACGGCACCCATGGATCCCGCACCCCAAGGAGCGGCCCGATGATGCGGAGACCTGAGGGAGGTGTGCTGGGCATGCCTTGAGGGTAGAGGTGTCGTCAAGGCTGTGGGCTTCCTCAGCACTGACCATGGTGCCTGAGGAGAAGCTCTCTCCACTGCTCGCAGCCACAGCCGGGCCACACTCCGGCTAGAGGACCAGGTCTGGCCTCCTCTGAAGCTCCTGCTCCCCATCACACCAAGCTCTGAGGGGGGTGCCTGGGTGGGGGTTGGGATTTCTCTCCCCTTTGTAGCCACATGGAGATTGAATCAGGGGCTAGGCTCCCCGGGCAGAGGTGGGCAGTTGAGGAGTGCTTTAGGTCTTGTCTGCACCTTTCGTCATTCTAGGGCACCCCATGCTGTGGGTGATGGACCCCTCACAGCTCTCCAATTTGCTAAAGTTGTTGAATCCAAACAATTAGTCCCTGCTCAGTGAGAGTCCCTGTGTGTGGTCCACCGCAGGAAGAAGTGGCTTTGTCACTGGCGCTATTCAGTGTGATGTTCTAACCCCAAGATGTGAACTGTATGGCAACACTACTTGGTAGTCTAGGGCAGGGGTCAAGGTGCATTTTGAAAATCCACCCATCCACCCATCAGGTCACAGGTGAAAGACACTGGTCATTTCCTCTCAACCAGTGTTTTCCAAAGTGGGCAATAATGCCCCAGTGGAGCAGGGGGTCATGCTGGACCATCCCCCTTCGCCCCTACGGGAACTGAGAAAGCAAACACCTACACCCTATCCTGGATTATGGCTGTGGTATGAAAGTTGTTCATTGCCAGGGGGTGCTGAGTAATTCCTTCTGAAAAGGGGGCTGTAGGCCAAATGCATTTGGAAATCTATGTTCTAAACCACAGGTCAGCAAACTTGAGATGGAAGCGCCAATTCTGCCCCTCACAACAATTCAAAAATTATTATTATTTTTTTTAAATCATTTTATTAGGGGCTCATACAACTCTTATCACAATCCATACACACATCAATTGTGTAAAGCGCATTTGTACATTCATTGCCCTCATCATTCTCAAAACATTTCCTCTCCACTTGAACCCCCGACATTAGGTCCTCATTTTCCCCTCCCTCCCCGCTCCCCATCCCTCATGAGCCCTTGATAGTTTATAAATTGTTATTTTGTCATATCTTGCCCTGTCCGAGGTCTCCCTTCACCCACTTTTCTGTTGTCCGTCTCCCATGGAGGAGGTCACATATAGTTCCTTGTAATCAGTTCCCTCTTTCCTACCCACTCTCCCTCTACCCTCCCTGTTTTGCCACTCACACCACTGGTCCTGTCGGGCTCATCCGCCCTGGATTCCCTGGATTTTCAGTTCCTATCTGTACCAGTGTACATCCTCTGGTCTAGCCAGACTTGCAAGGTTGAATTCGAGTCATGATAGTGGGAGCGGGGAGGAAACATTTAGGAACTAGAGGAAAGTTGTGTTTTTCATCATTGCTACATCACACCCTGACTAGCTCGTCTCCTCCCCGAGACCCCTCTGCAAGGGGATCTCCAGTGGCCTACTCATGGGCTTTGGGTTTGAGAGCCATAACGCTATGTTTACAAAACAAATGAAATCACCGTTACCTAAGTAACGTCATCTTTTTTTTTTTAATTTTACTTCAGAGTCACATGTATGTGACATGAAAGAGCAGCACATGGCTCATGAGAGTGGCAGTCTACAGAGCCCTGCTCTAAACCAAGACCAGCCTCACGTTGGGGACATGCCGCCAACCTCACACCCCTGGTCATGAAATCATAACCTTGGTCTACACACACTTTCCTCATCTGGGACAGCAGAGGAGGGCGAAGTGGATCATCCCGACAGCTCCTTCCAGGTATCAACAATCCCAGCAGTTGGCTCCTCCTTGGCGCCCATCATAGAATGAAGGCCAGTGTTGCCACGGCAGGTAGGACCACTGCCTCCAAGCCTCCGTGGGTTTACACAGTAAAAAGTTATTTCTCATTTTTGCATAACCTGATCCATGCCAGGATGTCTCTCCTCCAAGCAGTTCCTCCCTCTCGGACTTCCCCATCTCGAGTATCCTAAAGCCACCCTCACCGGCAGATAGGAGATGAAGGCTGAGGGGGCAGCAGCCCCAGAGACTGGCCTCCTGGCCTTACAAGGAGCGTGAGTTCCACTCACATTCCTGGCAGCCACACTGTATGGGAGGCGATGGGAGACTACAAAGGCCTAGTCGGGTGTTGTCACTGACTGTCCAACCAATGCTGACTGGTGACAACCCCACCTGCTCCAGCTACAGAGCAGAGCTGTCCCACCTGGTTTCTCTTGGCTGCAACCCTAACAGGAGCAGCTCCATGGACCTTTTCTTCTGTGATAAACTCAAAAAACAAAACAAAACTCACTGCCATCGAGTCAATGCTGACTCATAGCGACCCCTTGTGGGTTTCCAAGACTGTAAGCATTTACAACAGTACGAAGCCCAGTCTTCCTGGTGACGCTGAACTGTCGGCCTTGTGGATTGCGGCCTATGCATAACCACTACACCACCACGCTCCTATGGTACCACTAGATAGGTTCCAACTGCCAGCCCTTCAGTCCGTGCTGTAGGACTTCGCAAACTAGTGGGGCAGCCATTAACCACTCAATAAATCGTCTACGTATTCTGCTCAAAGGCAGTCTCTGGGCTGGACACTGTTGTCTCTGGGGAGACCAGCACCAAAGAAGAAGTCCCAAGTCTTCCTCCTCAAAGGCCATCCGTCATGCGGGATGTGTTGGGTTAGGTTGTCTAGAGAAACAAAATCCATGACACTCAAATCTATATATGAAGGAGCTTCATATCAAGAGGTAACTGTATAGCAGAAAGGCAGCCCAGCCCAGTCCCACTCACATCCATCAGTCTCCTGCTAGTCGAGCCCCCTTCAGACTCACGGAGCTGCAGCCACTGAGACAGAAAGGTGAAGCGGACAGCAGGAAGCCCACACGCTGGTGGAGCAGAGTCCCGTGGATCCACGGTCAGTGGAAACATGCCCAACAGCTCTCAGAGTCGGGCAGCCCACGGGGGGCCACCCCTGGAGGCAGACAGAGTCCCAGCAAGCAGGAAGGTGAAGGGGCAGAGAGAGAGAGAGAGAGGGAAGTTCCCAGTTTTCCCTTACAAAAGGCCACCCACTCAAGGAGGTGTGATTGAC
>NW_022103968.1:62909582-62913486 GCF_000313985.2 Echinops telfairi | reverse complement strand
GGGGCCTTTCATCCCCAACCCTGGGAGACCTTGATCCAAGGTTGGTTGGCTGTCTCATTGTATGTACCTGGGGCAACAGTCTCTACTCCCTACCTTCTCATCCAAGCCACTGTTGGCCCCAGACATTCTCTCTGTAGTTCAATGTCATTATCTGGTAATAAGGAATGGTGGGTAAGAAAGAGGCACTAGCTAGTGTGGAGCTCAGGACTAGGATGCGGTTGATGGACGTCCGAGGAGACGGAAGGCAGTGGCGCCCTAAAGGATGCTGCTGGCTTGTTTCAAGGGAAGCTCCATGATCAGGAGGAGAACTTCTGAGATAGGAATCCAGATAAAGAGCTTCCAGGGTGGACCCTGGGGTGGGGGTGGGGGCTCCACTAAATGACCCCCCTCTGGAAACCCAGTGGTTTGGGAACCTGGGCTCTGTGAGAGGCCCCTGAAGGTCAACTTGCTCACCTTCATATTCCCAGTATCTAGCCTAGTGTATGGCCATAGTCGGCACTTAACAAATATTTATTGATCTTATTAAGGGAATATATGCCACTAACCCACGTACTTACTCACCTTAGGTTAGATATTTCCTTCTGGATCTCAGTGTCCCCTTCTGGGAAAGAGTCAATAATTTCAAAATCTCCTTCCAAGATGGTGATCAGATGAGCTCATAACCACTAGAGATTTTGTTTAGAAGTCACGGGCTTGCCCTCTCCCCTGCCTCCTCACCCAAAGCCCATCTCAGGCCAGACGGACCACGTGGAGCTGTGGGAAATGAGTATCTCCATGGCTAGGGTGGCCAAGGCTGCTCCAGGCTTGGCAGCGGAGCCAAGGACCCACTCATCCTCTTCTCCCTCAAGTCCGCTGCCCCTCATTTGCTCCTCGCATACCAGGAACATGACGTCCACCACATCCACTGACTGCAGGAACGGCCACCACAGAGGGAAGGCTCTTTGCAGAGAGTGCCCCCTACGTAATGGTGGGGTTGGCATCCTCCTGCAGTCAAAGTGCTCAGCTGCTAACTGAAAGGTCAGAGGTACCAATCCACCCAGGGGTGGCTCAGAAGAAAGGGCTGGCAGTCTCCTTCTTAAAAGTCAACCACTGAGCACACTCCGGAGCACAGTTCTGCTCTGACACACAAAATCACCAGGAGTCAAATCAGACTTGGTGACAAACAGTGGTTGAGATTGTTGCATAATTTTATGTTCATTTCGTAAATAAGTGTAGGGGTAGAATCTAGCCTGTCAGTCAGGTCAGCCTGATGGGTGCCTTCTGGTGGGCGTGGTCTTCTCATGGGGACTCTGGGAATGTCTCTTTCTCTCCGGAGGCAGGACATACCTCTCTCTCTGCTTCACTTTCCTGCTGCAGGAGCCACTTGGAGACCCGTGCCAGCAATGAGATGCTTCCATCACTGTTGAATCCACAAGCCTTTTTATCCACTGGTCTGTTACCTCCCTGCATTCAGCATGACTGCATGTGCTGTGTGAGTCTGAAGAGGAATTTATGGACTAGCATCAGACTTATGGGCTAATATTGGACTTATGGACTTGATCTAGACTGGGCTGGGATGTTTTATTAATAACCAATTACTCTTTGATATAAAGCGCTCTCTTACACCTATATGAGTGTCCTTGGAGTTGTTTCCTCTAGTCACCCAGACTAACACAGTGGTGATGAGAAGACTGTGTGGTGCTGTAAGAGGACGCACCCTGGTGGGAATCCAGAAGGCCAAGAGTGACAGACACTTGGGCAGATGCCTCCCAGAGATTGGCAGAAGGGTGGATGGAGGGACTTCAGAAAGCAGCCTGCCTCTGCTCAGAGGCTGAGACATGCATTTGGGCACAGAGGGGTGGGAGATAGGCAGATGGCAGGGCTACAGGGGGAGGGGGAGGAAGAGAACTTGTGGGCAGATCATTAGAGCCTCCAGCACCAGGCAATAACCTAGGCTATGGCCCTCTCTCATGCCTCTCTCTCAGGGGAGACACAGCGATACACAGGTCCTGGACCACCTTGGACCTGCTCAGGAATCTGTGCTCCTAAATTGCTCTGTGAGCCCAGGTCATCCATTGGCCCTCTGTGGGCCTCTATGTCTCTGCTTGGACAGGAAGAAGGCTGAATTACATGGTTCCTATAGGGCCTTTACCATCAATATCTGTCAGCCTGTTACACAAAGGAGGCAATTGCTCTCCGGGAGATCCACCTTACTACCCCCAGGAGGCCATCCCCTCCCTCCCTCAGAACATAGTCATCCTTGTGGCCCCCAGTGACATTGAGAGACGTGCTGTTCTCCACCCTGCCCAATGGGCCATGTGCTAACACCTGCCTTCTTCCCAGGAGCCATCTGTCATTGTCTCAATATGTTGGTGAGAAAACAGCTTCATTAGCTCCTCCTCAGCCATCCATCCCCTGGTTCAGAGACAAACGCACCCAGTCAGGGATGGCTCAAAGCTCTGAGGGAAGCTTCTAAAAATCTTCCCAGGCATGTCTGCTTCCCATACCATTCTTCCACGTGCAGTCAGAGGGTTGCTCCGCAGGGCAGGGGAAGCGGCCTGAAGTGGCATCCCAACGACCCCTCCCACTGTCACTGGGCCTGAAGTCCCTACTGATGTTCTCCAGTCTCCGGGGTCCATATGTGCAAATACTCCTCAAAGGAAGAGAGCACTTGACTGGGAGCCACAAGACCTAGATCTGCTTCCTTTGCTGTATGAACTTGACAACTGAACCCCACCCCCAATCCTGGAACCCATAATTAAATTTAAAAGTTGGTCTATGTGTTCATTCAGGTAAACTATAGAAACATATCCATAGACACTCATATGTATACAAGCACATTTAATATTGTGGGAACATCCCAGCCCAGTCCAGTCCAAGCCCTTAAGTCCAATATTAGCCCATATGTTCGATACCGATCTATAAAGTGCTCTTCAGACTCATGAAACACATGCAATGACACTGAATGCAGGATGATTACAGGCCAGTGGGCAGAAAGTCTTTGGATCCAGTGGAGGTGTAAGCAACTTAGCGCTGTCAGGGGTCTTGACGTGGCTTCTCCAGCTAAGGGCACTAGCATAGTTCCATGTGTCTTGTCAGTAGAGCGTCTCCAAGGGAGTGAGTACAGAGAGAAGTCTTCTGCCTCCAAGGAGGAAAAACCAGATTTCCCAGAATTCTCAGGAGAAGGCCATGCCCTCACGCAGAGGCCTCATTGGCTATGATCCAATTGACACACTAGACTCTACCCCTTCACTCTTAATCCTCTCAAGTCCCAAATTGACACCAGATTATGTAACTACCAGTCTAGCATCTAGATGATCACCAAGCCCTGAGCAGGGGAAGCTCTGGGATTCTGAGTGCCGACGTTTCTAGGAGAAAGGAAACACATTTTGATGCCCTCTTCTTGCCACCAAGCAGGTGGCTCAGGTTTGTCACCACAGACAGATTGGCTGGCAAACAGGGTTTTCCTCTAAACCACACCTTCTTGAACGTGGGCTTAATTTGGAACTTCTCGTTACCACTGGCTGTGGCCTCAGGAGTTCTACCAAGCAGTAGGCTTTGTGCAGAGCTGAGACCAACCCCTGCCCCAGGGCCTTCATGGACGATGGGACCACAAGGTGGGGAGAAGCTTCCTCCCAAGTATTCTGCTACACCCCGCAAAACCACCGTGCCTCCCAGTCGATGGAGAGAAGTGTGTGATGAGAGACATAGGTGGTGACTCCTGATAGGCTCCACTGGAGCTCAAGAGTCATCACCTTCCTGCCACCCAACAGATGGAAACGCTCAGTGTTTTCAAAACACACTGAGAAAGGAAGTTTCCCCATATTGGAACACTATCTAGGGAACTCAATTAGTAAAGCCAAGTTGGATCTCCCAGTGTGGAGCTCCAGAGAAACAGCCTCTCCATGGATCAGCCCATGGGCTG
>NW_022103968.1:62884196-62908921 GCF_000313985.2 Echinops telfairi | reverse complement strand
GCCTTTAGTAGCAAAAAGGGCTAGACCTCGGGGTGGGGGGACTCAGAGAGCATCTTACCCAACCTTTTGTCTTATAGGTGGGAGCCCTGAGATCCGGAGGTGGGGAGGGATATGTTAAAGTCACTGTGGTGTCTTAAAAACAGGACCAGGCACGGTAAATGCAAACCATTGCCTACTCTATGCCAGAGTAATTATCTTCAGTGGGGGCGGGAGGGGGGACACCATACCAGCCCTGGGATCGCCGTTCCCTCTGGATCCAGGATATGTTTCAGTGGTGTAGAGTGTGGACAGCCCAGGCTGCCTACTTTCCCTTTGGAAACAGAGAAGCCAGTGGGGAATGTGTCCAGGTTTTAGCACTAGGGGCCTGGACAGTTCCTCTGCACCAGGAGGTCATTAATAACTGCTACGTTCAGCACCAAGAGTCTGTGGACAGCTCCTGGCCATGCAGCCAGGAGACAAGCAGGCCCTTAGGGGTGGAGGGTAGGGGACTGTGTGAGGAGCAGTGGGCAGAGGGGCTGATTTACTGGCTTCTTTTATTGGGAGACCCAGATGTAAAGTGAATACTTGTGATGTTTATCCCTGTCCTCGCTAATAATAAGTGGCCTCATTTGTTAAGTGGGGACAGATTCAAAGACGTCAATTAAAAAGTGAAGCAAGCCCAGCTGTACTATCTTCATGTGCTGCGCAGATGCTTGGTGGGGGACAGGATTCCAGGGCTTGGGGCCTCATGTCCTTACCCCACCCCCCAAACTCTCCCTCTCCTTCCCCCCACTGGGCCTGCCTCACCTGCCTCACCTGCCCCACCTGCGTCACTTACCTGGTGTCCCTTCAGTTGGCAGCTCTCTTTACTCTCTTGCATTGTCCTCCCCCCCAACTCTCTCTACGATCCCCCTTGTAGTCCTTCC
The DNA here is from genome assembly GCF_000313985.2 of Echinops telfairi. NCBI lineage: Eukaryota > Metazoa > Chordata > Mammalia > Afrosoricida > Tenrecidae > Echinops > Echinops telfairi. Next base: position 62,908,016 of record NW_022103968.1, on the reverse strand, counting down.
TGCCTCTGCCTCTTCTCTTCCTTCTCTCAGCTCTCCTCCCTCCCTCTCTCCTGCCCCCTGGACTGTCTACCTCTCACTGTCACCCTTAGGTTTACCAACACCCTTTCTCCTCTGCAGTTCATGTATCTCTCTTCTCAGGCTTCCCCACCTCACATCTCTGGTTGCCATGAGCCTCGACTTCCCAAACTCCTTCTTCGCCTGGTATCAGTCCACAAAGTATACACCAGGGTAAGTCAAAAAGTATTGCTGCAAAATGATAAAGCCCTTTATGAACAAAAGATTCAAAATGTGAAGCTTTTGTTTCTAACATGCCCTCCATCCAGGTCTTGCTGCTTCTTGAGGAAAGGGTTTCATCTCTCTAGCCCTTCCATGATGAATTCTAGACACTTCAGTTTATTACCAGGCCGATTTTGCTGTCCTGGAAAGATTCAAATCATGTTCTTTTTAAGGTATTTTGAGTTTGAGAAACAAAAAGAAGTGTAAGGGGGGGAAACCAGAGTGTCAGGTGGATGGGATTAGGTTTCTCAATGAAAATCTCATGGTTGTTAGGGGCCGAGTCAGGCCCAGCCCCTAGCGACCCATGCACTACAGAAGTCAACACTGCCTGCTCCTGCCCCATCCTCACAAGTGCTCCTGAGTTTGGCCCATTGTTGCAGCCACCGTGTGACTCCATCTCCTGGAGAGCCTTCCTCTTTTTCGCTGCCCCTATCCTTTAGCAGCATGCTGTCCTCCTCCAGGGACAAGACTCTTCTGAGAACGTGGCCAAAGAATGCCAGACGAAGTCTCACCAACCTTGCCCCACGGAGCACTCTGGCCGCACTTGATACTGTGCTCTTCACCCCCTAGCAATGAGCAGATGCATCGTCTTGATGGGAAAGCCGTGGGGCACACCTTTCTAGCCCTTTTCTCACCAGGACAGCTTTCAGTCTTCTTCAAACTTATTCCTCATAAGCCCCCATGATCATGCTTTGTCTCCTGCGAAAAACTGCCTAAATGATTCCTTGGAATTCTCCAAACACACACACACACACACACACACACTGTAACCTTCTGAGCTGACCTTGCTGCCTGGAATTTACCTGGCCCAGCAGAGCACCTTGTAAGCCGGTGCTTTGATTGGCCCTTTTTGTAAGGCATCCTATCAAGACTGAGACAAGTGTATTACTGAGAGAATTTGCCTGCAGCCATCAGCTGATGGCAGAAACACGTTTAAACATGTTTAATTTAGAATCAACCCATGCATGAATGAACTGGACCAATATACATTTTTATCCTCACATTGGATTCGGAATGTTGAGTGGTTAGGAGCCATTGATTTAAAAGTGAAAGAAAATCTCCGAAAGCTTTTATTCAAACTACAAATTGCATCAGTTTTAGAGGTTGTTGGCTTGAAAATAATATTTCTGAAAAAGGAACTTCAGAATTAATTTGACTAGGTCTTGAATCTAGATTAAATTTTGAAACTAGCACCTGAACCTGAACCACAACCAAACTATCTCAATGTTGCCTTCCTTGGACCTGAACCAGCCATATCTGATACCTGGGGTCCCCATTGACCTTCTCTGACAGCCAAGACACCCTAAAATTGGGTTTACAGACTCTCCAATTCAGAGTCACAGATAAATGTCTCTCCAACATGAAATTAAGTCTGCAGTACCACGCATGTGCTGCCTTTTGGACTGCTCGGTGAGGGTCAGGGTGCATCAACCTGGTGAGGTTCCACGCCTGTGGGTTTTCTGGGATGTTGATGGCTTCTTCTAGGATCTAAATGCATCCCACCCTGGTTTCCAAGCTGGGCCATGTGTTCTCTTTCCTGTCTCTGCCCCACTAGGCCCGTTTCCTTCCTTATTTAAGAACCTGTGAAACTGGGCCCCTGGATTATGGGAAGACTCCTCTTCCTGGGCCTCCAACCCATAACCTCTCCACCCCCCTCTGATTCCATATTGCAGAGTAACAAGATAGGCCACTGAGCTGAAGCTACATCTGACTCCGAGGAGTCAAATTAAGGGCTACAGGACAGGAGGGTCTCTGTGGCCTATAGGAAGCCGCTGGTCTCACCAACTTGTCCAGAGTAGCATCCCTTGAAGCCCCTCTTTCCATGTGTAAAGGAAGCCCTTCAGTCCCATTACTGCATTCCTAAGAAAAAGAGAAAACGTGTCTCCAAGGTTATAATGCTTCTCAGGTAGCTGCCCTGCTTCCTGACCCAATTACTGCCAATCCTGTCCTTCTCTTCATCCCCAGGAGCCATCGGGGTGGATCCTCCAGTACTGTTCTTGAAGAGCCAGAAGAGGAGCAGGAGAACTTCAAACATTCCTTCCAAGAACCAATGTTCCCTAAGTATTTGAAACCCAGAACCCACTCTGGGGACACACTAACCTGAGGCATCTTTCTTCTTCCCACGCTTCCTGCCCCCAGGCTCTGCCTGAGCCTGCTTGATGTGGCATGATGACACCTGTGATTGTTAGGTCTATTGTGCCAAGTAGGCTCCTGTAGGAACATGTGGGCGTAGTCCAAATCAGGTTGCAGTTTGATTGGAGGGCAACCAAGATAAATGGCTCTGCTAGGCTGTTGTCTGAGCTAGTCATTTGCCTCAACCATGTGCTGCGCTACCTGTGGGTCAAACCAACCCGTGGATCATGCAACCCTGTGTGCGTCTCTTGGGCTCTATTGCGGCTTGTTTTGCTATGCACCTGTGCTATGCCTCAACTTCTCATCGTCCTGCTGTCGCCACCCTACCTGTGTCTGCTGCCTGCAGGCAGACTCTGCTCATGTTGCCTGAGGGCACATTCCACTGTCTGCTTCCTTGACCTTGGACCAGCAGCAGGCATGAGTTGAAGGACCTTCAGTCTATTAGCTGTTCCACAAAAGTGAGTTGAACTGAGCCTTTTGTACTTCTGTGTGGACTAATTCTGTATATACTCGAGTACAAGCCAACCTGAATATCAGCCGAGGCATCTAATTTTACCACAAAAACTGCATTAAAAAGGTGCTGAAAAACTCGGCTTACATGAATATATACGGTAGCTATTGTGTTCCTTCTCGCTAATCATATATACATATATGATAAGTTTATATCATATATATAATACATTCATATATTGTATTATATCATATATATACATATATTATATCATATACATACATATATCATATATATGCATATATTCACAAGTGTCCTGGTTTTGTTTCTCTAGTGAACCCTGCCGAACACAATTGGTACTGGAAGTGGTTCTACATAAACAGGATCATAAATATGGGTTTCCTGAATTGGTTCTCCAGCCTGATTAAGCCTAATAGTACTGAGAATGCTGCCTTTGCCCCTGGAAGCACGGATAAGTCTGCCACGATTACTAGAGAGGCTGGTGTTGATCCATGGTGTGAAGTGGCAAGGTTAATATCCACCATATCCCCACCAATAAGTGAAGTGCTGGTTGCAGGAGAGGTTCTTGGTGACCGTGTGAGTGATATTTTCCAGCAGCTTTTTCAGGATGACAAGTACAGGGAAGCTGGTTGGCTGGTCCTCCTTACAATAGAGAATGTGATCAAGGCGAGGGATAATCTCAGAACCTCAGAAGCACATCTCAAGTGCCTAATAACAGACCTAAAAGCTTCTGCCTGTGCTACAAAGGAGAGCCTTCTCTCCTCTAGTAATAGAGCTGACACTGCTGAGAACCAAATCCAGAGCTTCATCCTACGAGTAGCTAACTTACAGTGCCTGCTGAATTGCAGGTCTAGAGGAGGGTCTGATAATAGAGTAAGGGCATTCACTGGAAAGAAATGGGACCCTGAAACACGGGATGGGAACATATGGACTGGCGATCCAGAAGAGGAGGATATTGAGCCCCTAGAGTCTATTGAGCCACCCCAGTCAATAGATCCATGCTTCCCATCTGAGGGAATTAATCCACTATTAATCAGTAAAACAATTCACACTTGAGCAGATTAACCAAACTGTTCAAGCTGAAATCTGTAGCATTGCCTGGGGGAGACACCTTACAAGATATTGCCGAGAACCCCCAGGAAACACCCTCACCACCCGTTATTTCCACTAGACCTGTAACCAGAATTGCCTCAGAAAGCTCCTAAAGGTCAAGTGCAGATGATGACCCGGGAAGATGTGCTCTATACTCAAAAAGACCTCAAGTTTTCTGATACTTACAAGCAGAGGCCTGGGGGATATCCTTGGGAATGGCTTCTAAGGCTGTGGGATAATGGTTCAAGGAATGTAAGACTAGATCAATCTGAGTCTGATACAGGCCCCCTAAGCACAGACTCCTCTTTCAGGATCTCAGCTTGAGAGCTTACAAGAGGATCTAATAGCTTCTTTGGTTGGTTTGCAGGGGCGGCCAGATGGCCTAGATTAGACCAACTTGAGGGACCTGACCTGCCTTGGTACACTGTAGAAGAAGGCATCCAAGAGCTTAGAGAAATCGGTACGTTGGAATGATCTATCGGGAGAATCCATAGACCCACCAAAGGAGTGCCCGAGGGCAAACCTGTCACCACAACCATCGGACCCCAGTTCCTTACTTGGGGGGACAGGAATCAAGTCAGCTGCTCCAGTCCCACAGCTCTTGCCTTAGGGGACACTCTGGGTGGGGTTGATGGCAGCGGTTCTCAACCTGTGGGATGCAACCCTTTGGGGGTCAAACAACCCTATCACAGGGGTCGCCTGATTCAAAACAGTAGCAAAATTACAGTTATGAAATAGCAACAAGAAGAATTTTATGGTTGGGGGTCAGAACATATGAGGACTGTATTAAAGGGTTGTGGCATGAGAGAGGTTGAGAACTGCTGGTTTATGGTTTTCAACGGAGGTCTACACCCATGCCCCCCGCCTTTTAAATTCCACAATCTGACCGATCTTCGCAACAGTGGTGTAGCCTCCATGTTTCAGATGAGACGGCTGACGCTCGTGGCGGAGCCTGGATTAGAACACAGACCCCCTGTCCAGGAGGTCTTCTTCTGCGAGCTCGCTCATGCTCAGGGCACCAACAAAACAGAGCACCAGGTATTAAATTAAACGTGAAGACCTTCAGATGCCAAGTAGAAAAGCGAGCACTGTGTGGGAGGCAACAGGCGAGCATCCATGAAATGGATACCAGCCCCAGTGTTGGGCAAAGTGCTGGCCGGAAATAAAGCTCATGCAGGTCACCCACGGGCAAGGTGGCTCGAGCTATGAAACCCAGGGCCCCACTGCCCTTTTTGGGCAACTGAGAGAGCCTAAACAGGCCTAAGGATCCTTGGCCCACGCCTCTACCACTTCAACGCCTTCATTGGTATCTGTCCCATTGGGCTCCCCGCTGTGTAACTGACAGTCCTGAGCTCAGAGGGTCTCTCAGCAGTAGGCTGTTTCTCTCTAATAGATAAGGGGTGGTGGGCTCCCAAGTCTAACCCTTGCTGCTTGTGTGGCTGCTGGGCAAGGCCAGTCGATTGCAGTTTTCATTCTCAGAAAAGGGAGTTACGTGACGGACAGCAGAGTCACACGCGCACACACGCACACATATCAGTCACATATACCACTGGAATGTGTGAGGGAGCTGAGAGGGGCACCATCGATCATCAGTGCTTGCGGCCCGCACACATCTGAATGCACATCTCCAACACCTGCTCCAGGGGTGGGCTAAGGATGATAGAGTGATGACAAGATAATGTCTGAAGTTGATCTTTCAGCTCCTGGGGACACAGACGTCATAGACACAGGAGTGATTGTCTCCCCCAGTCTCTCCATGCACACATGCACACAGTCACTCACACATGGGCTCAATACGAGGTCACTAGGTCCAGAAATGTCACCAGACTGCCCTTTCATCCCAAGGTCACAGTGGCCCATTGAAAACCTCTCTGGCTGCAAATTGGCAGCATTTCTATAAGCCTCCCTTCCTTAGGCATCCCTGGAATGATAATAGACAGAGAATACCAGGGCTGTACATTCACTGAGCACACGATATGTGTAAGGTACCAGGTAACACTTCACTGGCATTACTTTGCTTATTGATGAAGAGGATCCCTGAGCAAGGTGCCATAGTAAGTGCCCTGTGAAAGCCAGAGCCTGGGGGAGGCAGAAAGCTGGCGGAGAGGAAAACTCCTGTACTGCCCGCTCAAAGGAGCATTGTGCAAGGGCAACCCCTGCGCAGGCCGGGCAGAAACCTTAGGAGACCTGGGAGACAAGGCTGTTCACTGTGTGCCGGCTCCTAGAAGGCTCACTGTATTGTCTCCTCGATTTCAAAGGACAAAGGGAAGTGCACAGAAACAGCAACGTGCCTAAGGGCAGGGCTGATAAGTGGCAGCCAGCCCCTGGACTTGAGCATGACTTTTCCAGTGTTGAAGTTTCTGACCAGATTCTTTGCTCTCTCCTCTCTGGAGGAGAAGCCTTCCCCAAGCTGAAGCCTTGGTGAAGGTGCGCCTTCAGACCGTTCTGTCTACAGCAGTAGCCTCCAAGCCTGTTCACAGGGGCTTGATGACTGAGCTTGGTAGAAGCTGACCGGTGCTCTGTCCTCCTTTGGGGGAAGTGCTCCCTGCTCATCAGCTGTAGCAGTCACAGCAGGGTGCCCTGTCCCTGCTGGAGTTTCCTTCACCTCCCAAGTAGACCACCTGTGTCTCAGGGTCAGCTTCTGGAGGAGCCCATGCTAGGCCTCTCCTGCCCTGTCCTCAGTACCCAGAGCCGCACACTATGGGGAATGGATGCCGCTTCTAGCTCAGATCCCTCCTCCAGCCCCGTGCTCCATCACAGAGCTTCTCTGTCCCTGGTATCCCCTCTCACAGGAAATGGCAGGGATCAGCCACAGGACCTGACAACGTCAGTGGCAATCAATAACCTGCTGACCCAGCAACGGCTGGGTGGGCAGAGAGGAAGAGCTCTCTGAGTGGGGTGTGCTTGGTTCTGAGATGTAGTCACTTCGTTCACGCGGCCCTTCTAGCCAGAATCCCTCTGCGATGTATGTACTGCAAACCCTGGCCTCCATGCCTGGGGCTAGACCCTGATTTTGGAGGGGGTTCCCTGTTGCAGGATTCAGGTGGGGTATAGCCTTAGTCTCTACCTGCCTAGAGGGAGTGACTTCAGCAAGAGACCTGCTCAGACTTCCAGACGTATTCGGCTCCTGGCTCTGGACCCTGCCTCTGGCTGACCCTCAGAATCGGGACTTAGCGGCCCCCCAAACACGTAAGATGTTTCTTTGAGACGCTGCAGTGGACTGCAGAACTCAGGAACTAAGGGAACATGCGAAGGGGAGGTGGGGGGGGTGGGGAAGCGGAGCAATAGAACATCTTGGGAAAATGGGACATTTGGGACATCTTTAATCTCCAACCCCTGGGGACTAGTCTGGCATTCATTCCTCTCAAGAAATCACTGCCCAGTGTTCCCTCTGAGCTCAGTCCTGAACCCCCATCTTCAGCAGCCCTATGCTTGGGACCAGGAGTCATGGAGGAGGATCAGCTCCCCTCCCCCCAGGCACTGCCCACCCTGGTCAGCCAGCCCACATCTCAGCCTGCGTCTCCTCCAGATCTGCCCCCTGTCCCAGGGAATCAATGGCAACAGCTTGATTTTCGGGAGGAGCCCCCACCTCGGTTCAAATGCACTGCCGTGGGTAGGATCGTGAGCGGGGCCCTTTGCCTCTCTTTCCCCCCTGAACCTCGGCTTCCCAGCAGGAAGAGGGTGATAAAGAGCATGTGTCCCCCTCAGGGAGATAGATGGCAGCCTCGGAGGGCCCAGCCCACTCTTGAGAACGTGGGTGGTGGATTCGGAGAACACCTGTGCCTTTGTGCAGGACATGGGAGAGGTGGAGCCTGCCAGGCACTAGAAAAGGCTTTGGAGGAATTTAGCTCGATCCTTCCATTCCCCAGATGGGCACACAGAGCTCTCCTCCTCCCGAGGCCACGGGGCCTATCAGAGACTGACTGGACGTCTGAGTTCCAAGTTGTGTGTTTCCCGTTGCACTCAGTGGTTTCTCTGCAGCTGTCAGTGTTCAGCTAAAAAAGCCACATCAAACCCCCACAGTCTGTCCCCTATGTCGGTGGAAGATTGATCTCCACCACAGATCTGAGCAGCCCAGGCCCAGATACAAAGCCCAGAGCTCCCAGGAAAAGCCTAGGATTGGGCCAGTCTGCACAGAGGCATCTGCCTGGCTGGCAGGGAGCAGATTACCATCCCCTCTCCTCCCCACCCCATCCCTCTCCCTGCCCCCAGCCCCTGCCCCTCTCAAATGGTCCTATTAATAACTTGTGATACCATTAGCTTTTGCTGTCATAAGCACTGACAACTCAGAAGCCCCCGAGAGCTGTCTGCAAAGACGCAATAAATGAGAACTCTTAATTAACACCTCCCTTAACTAACTAAATTAATTTTATGCAGTTGGGATGTCAGCGGTGTGACTTGCCGAGGACGGGGTGACTTGGACAGATTCGGCACCACTGCTCCCAACGGCAGGGGCTCCGCTGCAGCTTTAAGAGTAGCTCCTGAGCCCGGGGAAGGGGATTGATTTTTGGAGACTAGGATCCAAAATCGATCTGGCAATTAACTGGCGAGGTGTGGAGTGGCCCTGGAGTCCACCTCCCTATACTCTCCATCTTGGTCTCATTCCTGGAGGAGGGGCCCCACCCTGAGCTCGAGCCACCCCAGCTCTGTCTTAGGAGCCCTGGGATCAGCTGCTGAGACACCCGGCTTTGTCAGTCTGCAGGACCCCTGAGAAGACAGAGAGGACGGATAGAGGAGGCACAGAGGTGGGAGCAGCCTGGGAAGGGGCAGCTCTAGGGGCCCTTTCCAGCCCTGCCACTTCCTAGATAGGAAGGAAGACCGGCAGGGACTTCTGGGAACATTGACCTGCCTGAGGGACAGAGTCTGGGGTGGGGCTCAGTCATGGGAACAGATTAGCTCAGCATCCCCCAAACCCTCCTCTACTCCCCACCCACGCCTGATCCTGAGGGGCCGAGGGAGGGCTCTGGGGACTGCCATAGGAGAGGGGACGGGGCTTCGTGGATGAGAGACTCTGCTTTGACAAGCTTGCGGTAGCAGCTCTGCTTTTTCCTCTTTGCTGCTCTGTGCACTGTGGGCTTGGTGACTCCCCCGCCCCCTCTCTGAGCCTCTGCACCCAGAGACCCTGGGAGAAGCAGGCCCAGGCCTGCTGCCTGCCACAGGTGTCCCAGAGCCCCCACAGGCCAGGCCCCAGCTCCCAGGCCTGGTGTCCCCTCTCCCCTGGTCTGGCTATGAAGGCTCGGTGTCGCCCTGAGTATCCAAGCCACCCAAGCGAGGAATATCCACGTTGGGCTTTTCTGGAGCCCCCAGAGGAAGGTAGGGGGTCCTTCAGAGCTGCCTCTGCTCCTGCCCCCATCACGGTCCAGCCAGTCCCCCCCCCGAGAATCAGGAACTTTCTTCCTCCAGCTCCAACTTCCCAGGCCACTCCTTCTGACCGTAAGGAGCACTCCTATGCACCTGCAATCACATCAGAACCTTGAGGTTCAAGTGGGGGCTACCTCCATCTCCTCTGACCCCAGGTGGGCACCCAGAGCTTCCCTGCACAAACACACACACACACACGAACAACATCTTTTCCCCATGGTATCAAGGCAAAAGCTGGAGCTGACCAGAAAGCAATCTAGCAGAGTCTCTACCCGCCCAGAAACCCCAAGCCAGCCAGAGAGAGCGGGCATGGTCCATGGCCAACTGCCCCAGGGCAGAGCAAGGTGGGCAAGGCCCAAGGCACCAGGCATTGGCACTTGCTCTTCCTAAAGAGCTGAGAAAGAAAGTAACCAGGCCCTCAGGGGAGACTCGATCAAGGGGCCACAATGGCTGACAAGGCGGGTCCTCAGATGACATCTGCGACAAGATGCCCACTGTATACAGATGAGGGATGGCTCTCCACTCTGTCCACTCCAAGAATGAGTGTCCACTCTAAATGCCAAGTGGGTGGAATGACCCACAAAGGCTCAGAACAGGAGAAGCGGACATGGGCTCTGGGTCAGAGAAGGGAGGGAACGTGGCCCAAAAGGAGACCAATGCGCGTGATGGACTGGGAAGGATGGTCGGAGCAGAGGCCCGGAAGTAGACACGCGCACGTCGGAGCACTCTGCCCCGGGGAGAGGAGACAGAAAGGGTAAGCTAGCGGGCAGGGCCCTCGGAGCTGTGGGCAGGCAATGCTCATCCCAGCTGCTGCACGAGCATCCACCCGTCTACTCCGCTCTGCCCTGCAGAGCGTGCAGGGGTCACCTCGGACCCTCTGATCTGCCTGCGTCTACTCCGTGTTTTCCAAGAGGCCCCTGGTTTGGCGGTCAATAGCTGCACCCGCGGTCTTCATTACATCTCCATCGGCCAAATGTCTTACCCTCGTTTTTCTGGCTAGTAGACAGTTTTTTAAAAATGAGTCCCTGCGCTCAGCCTTTTCCAGCCTCGTTAATTTTGTGCCCCACCTCATTTGTTCAGGGGACCTACTTTCCCCGTGCCCGCTGCCGCCTTCCTCCCGCCAGCTATATTCGGATCTGGGCTCCGTCCTCGGTAACCTTGTGTGCAGCACAGAACCCTGCGGGTGCTTCTTTCTCCCAGGGGACGCTGGGCTGCCAGGAACCACAGAGGGCATCTGTTCCCACCAAGCCCCTCTTCACGCCGAAGCTGGAATCCCTTCCCAGGCAGCCCTACCCCGGCTGTACCCCCCAGCAGACTGGTTGTTTATGGCCCACAACACAGCCTCTGTCACCACAGGGCAGCTTTAATTGGGAGGAAGTCCCCACTTGCTTCATGGCTTCGGGGGACACCGCCCTGTTCCAAGTCTCTCACTCGTCCCTGCTCTCCTCCACTCGCTACCCACAGCAGAACTTCTGCCCCTCGGTGGCATCCTCCCCTCCTGGCCCCACACGCTCGCTGACCCAGCCTGTGGTCTCAGGCCATTCCCAGCCTCTGTGTGCCTCCAGCACCCCCGAACCACCAACAGAGCGTCCACCTGCTCCTGCTTCAAGATCAAGCCCCAGCCCCCCATTCTCCCAGGAAGCCTTGCACAGTATCCCCCAGAGTGCTCCAGATGGGTCAGGGTGACCGCCAGCCCAGGGACCCCTTCTAAATGAAACAGCTCCATCTACCCCACCAGAAGGCCCCTCAAGAGGCTCTGGGCCTACGCCCACATTGGGCATCTGGGCCATGCCACTGCCCAGACAGGAGCTTGGGGCACTGGGATTGAGGACAGCGGCAGGGTGGGAGCAGGATTTCAAAGAGAATGGAGCCGACCAGAGAGGAGCGGCAGAAGCGGGGGGAGGCAGGGAGAGGGGGGGGTCGTTCAAGGGCATGGAGGGCAGACTCCATCCTTGGCAAAGAAAGAAACTGAGGCCCAGGAATGGTGGCTGAGGCCAAGGTTGGCGAGGGCAGGCTCCTGACTGTTCTTCTCACATCCTCAGACTCTGGGGAGATCTGGTTTCTGTGTGACCTTGGGCCAGTCACCTCCCTGCTCCCACCCGGATTCTTCCCCAGCCTCCAGTGGAGCTCACAAAGGAGCCCGGAGCTCCAGGGGGAGGCCTGTGGGTCTGAGAGGCAGAGCTGCTGCCAGGGTCAGGCCAGGGGTCTTATAGAGCTGGTACCCTCTGCCTTCCTGGAGGCTCCGCTCAGGACAAGGGAGGCTGCAGCAAAGGAGGTGCATGGGTCAGGACTCCTTCTTTGAGGGGTACGTGCCAGCGGGCCAGTCCCCCGTCTGCCCTGCCACTCTCCCCCAGTGCTCCTGAGCCCCTCTATGCCCCCCAGATCCTGGCTTGACGATCATCTGTCATGGCTCCGTCATGTTACATTTCCCTCAGGAAGGTGTGTGTGTGTGTGTGTGTGTGTGTGTGTGTGTGTGTGTCTCACAGAGGTGGAAGCCATGAGAGAGCCTCCAGGGGTGTGGTGAGAAAGAGGGAGGCTGGGGATCGCCCCCCTGTGAGCCGAGCGAGAACCGTGCTACGACGACGATGAGTCCTGCGCTAAGAGTCACTGTCTGCACGTGTCTGAGGTGCTGAGGGTTCAGGTGGGGCCGTTTGAGCCCCGCAGCAAAGGGCGAAAGGAGGGTCTGCCCCCCCCCCCCCCAACCCCCCCCACACACACATCCTGTCAGGAGGCTGACACTCAGATGGGGCCTGACTCACCCTGTCCCTTCCTCGTGCTCGGCTCTGGCCCCTGGGTGTGGCAGGTGGCTCCCAGGACAGCAGCACCACTCTTTCCTAAGCCTGGGACACACCCCCATGCCCCACCCAACCACCCTCTGAGGGCAGGGCCTAAAAGGGCAGCTCTGTGCCCGCAGGAGCCCTGGGCACTTCCTACCCACCAGCCTGGTCTCCTCTTCATTGTCAGGAGCTGCCCAGGCCCTGAAGGAGGCTGACCCAGCTCCCCACCCAGCCCCCCAGCTCTCGCTGTCTGGTCCGCATGACTCAGGCACAGCACGGCTGTGCTGGGGTCAGGGGACACAGGTGGGAGTCACAGAGGTGCTGGATGACCTGGCTGGGGGACAGCCTGACAGACAACTGGGCAGGTTGTCCCTGTCCTTTGCTGTTGGAAGGTCTGAGTTCAGGGTGTCTTAGTGCCTCCCTCTCCACCTGCCCTCCCCACGCACTCACACACAGGCACTCACACACTCGCGCACTCACACACACTCGCACACAGTAAGAATAAGGCTGGAGGTGGCAGCCTAGGCCAGGGAGCAGTAGTGGGATTGGCACTCCTGTGTCCGAGGCTGACAGATGGCCAGGCGAGCAGCTCTCCTCACCCCAGCCATCAAACCTCATTGTAAAGGACGAGAGGGGGAGGCCGGAGAAGAGCTGGGTGGGAGGAGCCTCTAGCCGGGCCCTCATGCAGGCCCTGGCCCTGAGGGGCCTGCAGTATCAACCCTCGCCCCACCGGGACCCCAGCTCCTGGCCTGCTCCTCCCAGACAGCCAGGCACCAGAAGTCCCTTGTTCTGAAGGTCTCCAGGTCCCAAGCAAGCTGGGACAGTGGGTCTTCCTGGAGGAGGCACCTTCCCCATCCCATCACTAGGGGACACGGGGGTACAGACCACACCCCCGACACTGTCAGAGCGGGTGACAACACAGTGACCCCCAGGTCCATGGCAGGTGCCCAAACAGGAGGGGCCCCCAAGGCAGTGGTCTCACTAAGGTTGATGCCACCGTCATTTGGTGTGATGACCAAATCATCACCGTCCTACACCCCATCCCCTTCCAAGTCAGGGTATGAGCAGGCTGACGTGCCCTGCCTGCGGAGGGTCCACAGAGGAAGCCCCTCGGACCACCAAGAGGAGAAGCCCGCCAGCAGACTCAGCCCACCAGGAGGGAGGGTGGCACTGGGTGACACCAATCTTTGTGATGTCACCGGACACTCCACTGGCAGCAAAGAGGCTGAGCTGCCGGGCCCTCTGTCCACCCCCACCTGCCCGCAGGTGGCTGGTGACACATTGGAGCCTCTGCAACTGTGCTAGCAAGCTGGGCTTCCTAGAGAGCTGTTGCCTCACCCCCACCACCACCTCCCTCCATCCCTGCCATCTCTGAGAGCACCCAGGACACACAGTCCTCCTTCTAGGTCACTGCCCTTCACACACTCCCGGAGGCGCCTTCCCCAGAGAGACAGTCCCAGGCTCCCCCACTCCTTCCAGACCTGACACGCAGATGCGCAGAGCACTCGGGGCCCACCTCACAGCCCTGCCAGGCCCAGCCTTCCTCAGCCTTCCCCAAGCTCCCAGGCCCTGCCCACTGTGAATTCCCACGGCCCCCACTGCCCATCGCTGCAGTCACTGCTCGCTACCTGACCCCCTACTGTGTGCCAGCCTTGTCCCACATGCTGAGATACAGCACAGAGGAGGGCAGTTCTGTCCCTCCTGCTCACAGAGGATAATCTAATCATGACTTAGCTAACCGTGCTGGGATTTAGGCGATGCAGAAATCCAGGTGCTGGGCAGGAGGGGCCTTGACCTGGGGCAGACGTTGGGCCCAGGGGAGAGGAAGGACTCGCTGGTGAAGAGGGAAGATAGAGCTCTGGAGGAGAGCACACACTCACACTCACACTCACACTCACACTCACGGGAGGGCCTGTGCTGAAGCTTCCAGGAAGCGATGTTGAAGGGATGGGAGGGGGGTGAGGTGAGGTCCGGGGTTGGCAGGGCGGGAGCACGTGGAGTACAGCAGGAGCCTTTGGGCAGCTCCGGGGTCTGACTTGCGTTTGTAAACACTCACGGTGGCCACGGCCTGGGAGACAGACCAGGGGGTCACTATGGTCACCAGGATGCCTGAAGAGCAGCACAGATCCTGGACATCTAGCTGCGGTTGGCTTTGGCCCTGGTTGCACAGGGCTGCATGGGTGGGAAGCTGCTGCCAGCCTGCTGGGCATCCCTGCTCTGCACTGCCCCAGGGACCCAGATGATTGTGGAGGTCAGGGGTGGGGGGCATGACCGAGCCCCCGGAGACTAGGAAGTTCAGGCAAGGGGTGGGTCCCCAGGCATCCCTCGCCCCTGAACTCACTCGTCCACTCCCCTCTCCAGGGGGAGGAGCTCCCAAGGTGGGCTGACCACGAGGGTCTCAGCAGAGTTGGGATCTGCCGAGTCAGGCCCAGAGGGGCAGCCTGGGTGGCGGTAGCCTTGCAGCATCCCTGTTTTGTCAGCTGTTCAGTGGGATGAAGCCAGCCCCTTACACTGCAGAGCAGGAAACTGAGGCCAGAGAGAGGAAAGGCTTTACTGCAGAAGCCCGATTGTCCTCAGCAGGGTCAAAGGCAGACCATAGGGCCCCACTTGCCCTGCCCTGCTCCCTGCACTTGGAGGCCTCAGATGTTGGTGGGATGGGCACAGTCCCCTGGAGAGGGGTCCTCCCTGCAGACCTGGCGGGCCAGCCTGCCTCACTTCCTGCCTGAGCCCTGGATGGAGGCAGTGTCCCCCGTCCCTGCCCCACACCCAGGTCCGGGCCTTCTCCTCGCTGTAACCCTGTCTTGTGTAGAAGCCAATGCGAGGCCTGGCTGTCAGTCACAAAGTCCTCTTTGGGCGTCCACTCCGGCCGCGCGTGGCTCCTGGGGAAAACAGGAGCGGTGAGATGCCGGCATTCAGCGGCTCTGTAAATCTATCGGAGAGACGTTTATTACTTCCCAGCGTTCCTCTGAAAAAGCCACACGGCTGCGTTTATAAATGACAGGATTCATTCGCTGTCCGGGAGGGGGCCTGGCTAATGGCCCGGGCAAAGCCAACAGGAATGGATGGGGGCCTCCCCCATGCTAGGCTCCTGCCTAGGTAGGTGACCTCTGGTGACTGAGTCAAGGTATTGAAGGCCCTGGCTCCTCCTCTGTAAAATGGGGATGTGTGTAGGTGACTCTGGGGACTAATGAGATCATAGGTGTCCGTGTCTGGCACCGACTAGACCCTCGATGAGGGGGGTGGCAGTTTTTGTACTAGAGTCTCTTAGGGTCCATAGGTTAAGAAAGGACAATGGTGGTTTAGAACTCAAGGCTGGGACTCACAACCCCCAACTTTCATCTCTCTGATGAGTCACAGGGCCCCTCTAGTAAGGCTACTCCAGAAACGAGGATTTTATACATGGCGTAGGGCTCCTCCTCCTCTTCCTCCTCCTCCTCCTGTCACTGCAAGTTTTTCCTCTGCTCCGCAGGCAAAATCCTTGGAGAGACCCCAGCCCTGAGACACACTACCTCCCAGGACTGCTTCCCGGCCCCCGTGAGGCTGCTTCATGCTCATAAGTGCTGCCTGCCAACCACCTGGGGGGGGGGGTGTCCCACTGTGGCCTCACATTTGCATCGGTGACGGATCAAACTGTTTCTCCCACAAAGATGGACTGTTCCAACCCCAGGTGCGTGTGACTTTGGAAATACTCTCTCTGCAGAGCTAACTGGTTAGCAGGAGTCCACGCTGGAGTTTGGTGGCCACGGGTCCCTTTCCGAAAGAAGAGACCCAGATGAAGAGGCCCAGAGGTGAGACCGGCCACATGAAGACAGACACTGGAGTGACGCTGTCATAAGCCAAGGCATGCCAGCCACCGCCAGAAGGCAGGAGAGACGCGGTGGCAGAGAGAACAGGGCCCTGACCACACCCTGAATCCAGACGCAACCGTCTAAGCTTGGAAAAGGAGAATACAGTTCCGTGTTCCAAGCCACCCAGAGTGTGACAGCCCCTGGAAACTCCCGCTCCCTCCTTCCCAGTTCCACGACCATGTCCTACAGATGAAGAGGCTGGTGTTCATGAAGGGATGGGCTTTGGATACAGGAGCTGAGGGAGCAGGGAGGAAGCACCAACTGCCCTGCTCCCGCCAAGTTCACATGCCACCTGGCTGGGTCTTGCCAATGGTCCCCGGCACCTGACAACAGAGCTCTGGGGTTCTGAACAGCCACCCAGCCACCCAGCAGCACTCACGGCTCCCAGAAACCATCCTGCCAGATCCCAGGCTCTCAGTCCAGACTCGAGTGGAAGGATGGGCCTCCTCTTGTGAGCATTTCTTTTTAACCACGTAGGAAGTGACACAGGACACAGGACGGATCCAGAGTCATCCTGGGAACATCAAGTGCCCTCCATCGGAGCAGCACTGAGAACTTTCCCAAGTCCTTGGTGGCATGCCTGGTTCATGCGCTTGATTACTAACCGGAAGGTGGGAGGTTCAAGACCACGCCCAGGCACTTCGGGAGACGGCCCGAGGAGCTGCTTCACAAAAGGAAATGACCACATACCCTTGGCGCCCAGTCCTGCTCAGCCACACACACAGTCCCCGTGAGTCAGAGCTGGACTGGTGACCTTCCAGAGAGCGCTGACACCCCTGAGGCTGCGGAGCCGTGGGAAGGCCTGGGAGGGGGGACAATGGCAGGGCCAGCCTGTCCCCCTGCACACAGGGTGGGGGAGGCAAAGTGACAGCCTGAGATCACAGCCACAGGGAGAATGAGAAGACCCCTCAATCCCTAAGCCCTCACCTCACTCCGGCTGGAAAAGACTAGCCCCCACCCCCACCCACCCCCACCCCGGGAGTTGCCAGGACGTGGTCCGGCGCGTCTTGGCCGATCTTCTGAAGAAAGGGAGTCATGCTCTGTGCCCTCCCTCAGTACCATTCTCTTCCCGGGCACCTGGGATTCGGACCTGCGTGTGATAAGAAGGTTTTGTGTTGCCTTGGCTGGGCCAGGATTCACCGTGATAGGATCTAACTTGGTGTGGTCAGCTCCACAAGGGGTCTTAGGTGAAGCAGCCACGCAGTTGTGGGGAGAACTGTTGTTGTTGCTGGTGTTGTGAGGTGCCGCTGAACTGGCTCTGGCCCATCGTGACCTGACGCTCCGCAGAACGAGACCCGGCCGGTTCTGCACCGCCCTCACATTTGTGCCGCTGCCTGAGCACCCTGCTGTAGCCGCTGTGTCCGTCCATCTGGTCCACAGCCTTCCTCTTTCTCGCTGTCCTTCTACCAGCATGATGTCCTTCTCCAGGGACTGGTCTCTCCCGACAACATGTCCAAAGTCTGCAAGACAAAGTCTGGCCATGGTTGCCTCTAAGGAGCATTCTTGTGGCACTTCTTCCTCCTTAATCGCATCATGGTCTTGGCGCGATCTCGGGAGGTTCCTCTCCACGTATGGCCTGGATGTGTGTGGCCATAGAGCCTGTGGAAGCCAGCTCACTTCTACAGCTGCAGTTGGATCCTGCATCTGGTTCGCCAACCGCCTGCCAGCCTTGGATTCGTTCAGTGGATCTCGGATTCATTCAGCTCAGCATCCACCAGCTTGCGGCCCTCCGGCTTCATCTTCCTGCTTCCTCTTCACCAGGCCTGCAGCTCCAGGAGTCAGGGGAGACCTTCAAGGTACGTCTGACTCACAGACTTTTCTTGGTAGAAACTGCTTCCCGTAGACCCACACCTACAATGAGTGGCGCTGGTTCAGCTTCTGTAGGGAACCCCGCCTAACCAGCTGCTCTGTGCCAACCCTGTACCGGGGGCTCGCACACACCCTCCCCCTCCCCAAGTGCCTGAAGGAGAGACTCTCTTTGCCCCACAGCCACTGTGGTTAGGAGTCAAGGAGACAGCTCTGCCCATCGCAACCCCCTGTACAACGGAAGGGGACACAGCCCCGTCCTGCACCACCCGCACAATTGTCCCTGCGCCTGAGCCCACAGTTGGTGCTGCCACGGTGCCAGTGGTCTTCTTGAAGGGCTTTCTCTTTTTTGCTGTCCCTCTACTTTACCAGGCAGGATGTCCTTCTCCAGGGACTGGTCTCTTCTGGCAACATGTCCAAAATTTGCAAGACAAAGTCTTGCCATCCTGGCCTCCAAGGTGCACACTGGCCCTCCTGCCATCAAGACAGACGTGTGTGTCCTTTTGGCAGTCTGTGGCACTCCCAATATTCTTCTCTAGCACCCCCTTCAAGGCGTCCATCCTTTTTCAATCTTCCTTACTCAGTGTCCAACGTTCACCTGCATCTGAGGCCACTACAACGACCCCAGCTCGGGTCAGGCACACCTTGTCCTCAAAGTAACAAGTAAGACCTGGCGATCTACTTTCAAAAGGCCACAGCCCTTGAAAGCACCATTCTCTCTCACACACACACACACACACATGAGGTCACCAGGAGCCAGGATCGGCTAGTGCTTATGTTTTGCTGGGGAGCTGTGTACTAACTCGGGGCTTCTGGTGCCTTTGGTGAGAGACCAAGAAACCCTCTGGTTT
Source organism: Echinops telfairi (assembly GCF_000313985.2). Lineage (NCBI taxonomy): Eukaryota > Metazoa > Chordata > Mammalia > Afrosoricida > Tenrecidae > Echinops > Echinops telfairi. The sequence goes on along the minus strand of NW_022103968.1, from coordinate 62,889,400 downwards.
CAACTGGAACCCCGATTCCTTCTCCTCCTGCTCCCCTCCTCCCCACTCCAGTGCTAAGCCAGGGGACCACGGCATCTCCCAGCCAGTGAGCCCTGCGACCCCCTCCTTCTCCAGGCCAGGCAGCAGGGGGCTCATCATGGGCAGGGGGCCAGGCTGTGCCAGGGTCCCTCCAGCAGGCCAAGCCCCAGCACCCTCCTCAGGGTGGCTCCATACCACCCATTGCAGAGAAAACCAAGCTCCCTGTGGGCATGTGTGACTTATGGCTTTAATCTCCCTGATAGAAGGCCTTTAAAGATTATTTCAGGGCTGAAAAAAAAAATCCCGGGTAATGAATCACGGCCTTAAGAAGTTGATAAGCTGCAGGGAGGCTGGCGGGCCGAGTTCCTGATTTAATTAAAGTCTTACAGCTCCTCCCTGAAACAAAATCCACGCTAGCCATCACGGTGATAAAAAGACTGCAGGTTCCTAAACTAACTCACCTGCCTCATGAATCTTCTTGCTGGTGAAGGGGGCGGTATGGGAAGCTTGGCTGCCGGCGGTGGCATGGAGCTGCTGGGCCCTGGGTGTCAGGGGAGGTTCGGGCTCCCTTCCGGTAGTAGATGAGACTGAGGCACTGGGAGTGCAGTGGGACTGTGTGTCCTGGGACCACTCACTGGCCCTCTCTGGGACTCCATTCCAGCATCTATGTGGGCCATGAGGGTGGGGTAAGCCGGTCTCAGGAAGTGTCCCGAGCAGCTTTGTGGAGCGGGAGGCCCATGTTTCCTGAGGGGCGCGAGGAGACAGTCCTGTGGCCCCAGGGACAGTACCACTGCTGGTCTTCAGAAGCCTCTCCACAGCCCTGCACCCCGCCCCCTGCCCTGCCCTGCCTGGTCCCGCTCACGCCCACTCCTACCCTGGAGAAGGTGTGGTCTCGGGCATTCTTGGGGCCACCAAAGCCACCTGGGCCACCTAGGGCCTTGGTCCCTTAAGGGAGTAGGGTGATGGAAGCTAGAAGGTGTATGCGTCAGACCCGAATGCCCCACCGAATAGAGCAGGCAGGGAGCTAGTTCCACCAGGCCTTGCACCAGGTTCGAGAGAGAGGCTGGGTGGGCCTGATTCCTTGGGGAGAGGAGCAAAGTCCAAGAGAATGTGGGAACAGTGGCCAGCAGACCCCGTGTCCTCAGAGCCTAACTCTGCTAGAGAAGAAACTAAGGAATCAGATGAACAGACAGACGGAGGGACGGATAGAGAAGGGGCTTCCTTAGTAAATCAGAAAAATGGATGGAGGGAGGGATGGACAGATGGACAGGAGATGGCAGTGGTGGCTGGTGATGGATGGATAGATGGATGGTGGATGGGTGGATGGACAGACAGGAGGATAGGTGAGCAAACATTCAGTAAGGCATACACATGATGGATGGATGGATGGATGGATGGATGGATGGATGGATGGATGGGTGGTGGATGCATGGATGGATGGATGATGGATGGATAGATAGGTGGATGGATGGGTAGATTGTGGATGGATAATGGATGATGGATTGTGGATGGATGGTGGATGGATGATAGATGGCAAATGGATGGATGATGGATGGATAGTGGATAGATGAATGAATGGATGGATGGTAGATGGATGGATAGATGATGGATGGTAGATGGATGGATGGTGGATGGAGGGATGATGAATGGGTGGATGGTGGATGGATGGATGAAATATGGTGGATGGATGGATGGGTAGATTGTGGATGGATAATGGATGATTGGTGGATGGTGGATGGTGGATGGTGGATGGATGGATGGATGGATGGTGGATGGATGATGGATGATGGGTGGATGGTGGATGGATAATGGATGATGGATGGGTAGATGGATGATGGATGGTAGATGGGTAGATGGATGATGGATGGTAGATAGATGGATGGATTATGGCTGGCTAGATGGATGGATGGATGGTGGATGAGTTATAGATGGTGGGTGAATGGATGATGAATGGTGGATGGATGGATGATGGATGGATGGATGGATGGTGTATGGAGAATGTATGGTGGGTTGATGGTGGATGGATACTGAATGATGGAAGGATGGATGATGGTTGGTGGATGGATGGGTGGATGGATGATAGATGGATGAATAGATGGTGGATGGATGATGGATGCTGATTGGATGCATGGATGGATGGTGGATGGATGATGGATAGTGGATGGATAGATGGATGGATGGATGGATGGTGTATGGAGAATGTATGATGGGTGGATGGTGGATGGATACTGAATGATGGAAGGATGGATGATGAATGATGGATGGTGGATGGATGATAGATGGATGAATAGATGGTGGATGAATGATGGATGGTGCATAGATGGATGGATGATGGATGCTGATTGGATGGATGGATGGATGGATGGATGGATGGATGGATGGATGGATGGTAGATGGATGATGGATGGTGGATGGATGGATAGATGGTGGATGGATGATGGATGGTGGGTGGGTGGATGAATGGATGGATGGATAGTGTGGCCATTGTCTAATCCCTTGTCAACTTGTGAAGGCCTGGAGTTTAGCCTGTCGATCAGGTCGCAGCTTGATTTGGAGGCGTAACAGATAAATAGCTCACTGGAGTTCAAATACACTCGCTCCCTGAGAGCCATTCCTGCTGACAAGCCAGTGGAGCTACACTGATAAAGCAGAGCCCTGGAGTGAGAGGAGCCACACTGAGACCCTTGCCAGCACTGAGATGCTTCCACTGCTATTGGATCCACAAGACCTTCCACCCACTGGCCTGTGATCTTCCTGAATTCAGCATCAATGCATGTGCTGTGTGAATCTGAAGCGTACTTTATAGATTGGTATCGGACGTATGGGCTCATCTCAGAAGTGTGGATTGGTCTGGACTAGGCTGGGATGTTTTCTCAATATACAACTGCTCTTTGGTATCAAGTTCTCTCTTACACACATAGGAGGGTCTCTGAATTTGTTTCTCTAGTCCAGCCAGACTAACAGATGGATGGCTGGTGGATGGATGGATGGACAGACAGACAGACAGATAGGTGAGCAATATACAGGGGGACCTATGTGTGAGCTGAACCAGGTCTCGTCCACCCAGCACTGTCTCTGACAGCCTCCGGCCCCCACTCGCACAGGGCACGGCCTTGTCACAGGGTGAGTCTTGCCAGATAAAGCGCAGGACACCAGTTAAATGTGAATGTCAGATGAATGACGGATAGTATCGATATATTACATCCCAAATAGTGCACCTACATCTGTACGCCAGAGTGACCCCCATCGAGTTTCTATTCGTGGTCACCCATCTGGGCCACGTGGGTCTGGAGCCTCAGACTGGGAAGGAACCGGAGGGTAGAGAAGATTCCAGAAAAAAACTACAAGCTGGGACAGGGGCATTCCTGAGCCTGAGCCTCCCTTCTAAGGAACTTTCTCTTGGCCCAGGTGTAAGGCCAGGAGAGGGGCTGCTGGGAGCTGGCTGCCACCTGGTGGCCAGAATCCAAATGACAGGCTGTGGCCGCAGGAAGCGGGGCCTTGCTGTGCTGGTCACTTGACAGAAAAGGAAAGTGAAGCCCAAGGTCACCCAGCAGTCCAAACCTTTTTCCAGACCACAGCCTGGGTGCCCCCTCTGCAACTCACAGCCCTGGGCCTGCCACTCAAGGCTGTCTCTCGCTCCCGGACCTTCAACGGCTCCCGCTCCGCACTGACATCCCAAGCCCCATACTGACTTCATCCCCCACTCTCTCTCTCTGCCCCTTGGGCCTTCCTGCCACTCCTTCCCACCCGGGCCCTTAGGCCTCCCCTGCGTCCCCCTCACAGTCTGGACTCCCAAAGATGAGCCTCCTCTCCGTCTGCACTCACCCCTAGTGCAGTCACCAAACCCCACCCCTGTAAATTCCAGCTCTCCGCCAGCCCTTGACGCCAAAATGTAACCCCGCCTCACCTTTGGAATCACGCACCCGAGCTCCACAGAGCACCCCTCCTGGGTGTCTTGTGAGCAGCTCAAAGTGCAAACAGGTGAAAGGACACTTGGGTGGGAACCCAGACTTGGGCTGAGCCCTGGCAAGACAGACAGAGATAGTAAAGTGTGTGGGCACAGCTGGCCCCACAAACTGTCCATGTGACCTTGACCAAGCCCTTCCTCTCTCTGGGCCTCAGTTTCTCCATCTGTACAACAAGGGAGCTGAGGGTGGTGACCTCTCCGAGGCACTCACCTGACCTCTGGAAGTCTGCCAGGCTCACCTTTGTCATGTCCCACTGTGCCCACCGACCAGGCCTGGCACCTGACCCCGGCAGAGTCAGGCAATGACTCACTCTTCACAGCACACCTGTCCTCAGGCACCGCCATCTGAGACAGACACGCCACACCAGTGTCTGCCCCCGCAGAGGAGCCAAGTCTTGTCGGTGTGGATTCAGGTGGCAGCCCCTGGCACCACGGCACTGGCCCGTGAGCACGCGCGGGAGCAACGGGTGGTGACCCCTCACAGCAACCAAGAGCCATGGAAGAGCTCAAGTCAGGTTGATTTTTAATTTTAAAAAGGAATTAATTATGAAATATTTCCAACACTCAGAAAAAGATAGCAACGTATTTAGCTGCAGGCTGCGTTTCTCTGGTGTTGGGATCAGCCTTGTCCTCGCTCTGGGCTATGCCCTCTCTCCCTCCCTGCCCCTCACCCAGGGTCACTCTGCTCTATGCCAGGCCACCCGAGGCACCAGTGTGGCCATCTTGCCCAGCAGACAGACTTCCCAGAGGATGGGACTGGCCTGGGGTCTGCACTGTCTTGCCTCCACAGCTGATCTGACAGCCCCTATACCTTGTACCTGCTCAGTGAGACAGGGTGAAGCAAGCTGGCCTCTCCTCGTCTTACAGGAGAGAAATCGAGGGCAGAGGGGGAGTGACTTACCCCAACTCACCCAGCACACCACAGGCAGCTCAGAACAACCCCCAGGGCTGGGCCTGAACCAAAGTTCTCTCCTGGGTCCGTCCCTTGGCTGCATGTCTCCAACTCCCCACCTCCAGCCTGCAAGAGGGACCGTCACTGCCCCAGCTGTCAGTCAGAGGTTCCCCACATCTCCCGTCTACCCTACCGTGGGGGCCCACCACAGGAGACGGTTGAAACCCCATTGTATGTGAACACCCAGGGCAGACATGAGAGAAGACAGAGACCAGAGGGGCACACTTGTGCAGAAGCCAGAGCTGCCCCACCCCAGCCCTTGGCTGT
>NW_022103968.1:62875327-62884096 GCF_000313985.2 Echinops telfairi | reverse complement strand
GTTTTTGATTCGGGTCTTGAAAACAAGGCCTGGTGAGGTGGGGAGGGGATCCCCCAGGCCCCCCGGCTCATTCTGGATGAGTGAGGGGTTCAGAGAGGACAGGCAGGGATGTGGATGCAGAAGCCCATTGGGAGGGCGCCGAGGCTTAAGCACCCTACTGCTAACAGAAGGACTGGGGGTTCAATGCCCACCTAGCAGAGCTCCCAAAGCAAGGCCTCTCCATGGGCTTCCCCCTGAGAGGTCCCAGGCTGGAGACCCCTATGGAGCACCCCACGGCTCTGCCCACATGGACTCCTCCTGGGCCCAATGCCCGTCCGCCACTGTCTTCGTCAACAAGCACCTGACATGTGGGCAGGTGTTCAACTTCCTCAGCCACCAGGGGGATGCAAATTAAAATAGCCACGAGCCACGAGGCACCATTCCACTCCCACCAAATGGCTCGCAATGGAATGATACTTCTGAGCGTTGGTAAGACTGTGGGCAGCCGGTGTCTCATCCCGGGTGGGAGTGCTAATGGGCTCGGATACTTAGGGGAATTGTTTGGCAGTATTTACTCAAGCTGAGTGAGCTGCCCTATGACTCGGCCGTTCCACTCCTACGTCTTTCTCCAAGAGCAAGGCGGAGGGCCACACAGGACAGTGGACACATGCAGGCAGCTCTAGCCCTAGCGGCCTCCTATGGGAAGCAACACGAGTGTGTCTGCTCATGGAAGGCCATTCACCCGACAAACTCCTAGACCCTGACGAAAACCACCGACCGCAGGAACATCCCGAGGCAGGGATGCACCTCCCAGACAGGCAGCAGTAGACGCAGGGGCCCCTCTGACACATGCTCACCCTGAGAACCTCACCGGCCATGGCCTTGCCCTCTCTCTGCCGGCACTCTCCCCACCTTCGCTCCGGGCCTTGGCACGGGTTCCGGGCCTCCGGGCTTGTTTTTCCAGCTGTAGGCACTTGAAGCAGTTCGCCAGTGGATCTCCATCCCCCGGCCAGCCCCTCCGCTAATCTGTCCTCTGGGTTCCCATCAAAACTAATTGCCTTTAAATTACCGCGATCGAATCACCTGCTGCTTCAGAACCTGCCATTCCCTGTACCTCGACCTCCTTCTGGTGCGCACTTAGCACAGCACCTTGACCTCCCGCTTAACCTCTCTCCTAGTATCGGCTCGCTCCCCTCCAGCCCCATGCTCACACCAGCCTCCCATGCGAAGTCCCTGTGCCGAGAGGCTCCTTCTCCTTCGATAGGCCCTACCCTCATTACCAAGTCTCCATACGGCCTACTGTTCATGCCTCCTTGGTCCATACACCTGGTCTACCCCTCACCTGCTTCTACACGCTGACCTTCCTAAATGGCCTTGAGACTCCTCAGACACAACAGGTTTCCTAAGTATATTTATTTGACGACCCGGCCACTCACCAAGAACACAGTCACTAATAGACTGGCATGTTTGATGGATGAAAGACAAGGAGGCAGTACAAACTAGCATACACTGTGTAGGTCGGCGCATATAAAGCTCTTGAAGAGACTGACTTCACTTCAGAGACAAACATCAGAATCCTGGAGACCTCTGAGGAGATTGTTGACTGGGGCAGGACGTCAGGCAATGTCTAAGGCTGCTGGAATTGACCTCCATCTTGATCCATGCAGCATTGGCATGAGCACGCTGCTCTCGGCTGCCATCCAGACAGCCTTCCCTCACAGCGACACAGCACAGCAGATTAAGATGCCACTCGGTCCCGTGCCATCCCGTGACTGCTTGCAGATCAGATCTCTGTGATCCACAGGGTTTTGGGAAGCAGACTGTCCGATCATTTTTCAGGTCCATCTTACTCTGGAAGTTCTGAGAAGACAGGTTCAGTACTACCACTATATGCAACCCCTCTGCATGAGGCATGTTGGCCAGGGATCAGATTTAAGTCTCCCATGGAAGACAAGAACTCTACCACTTGGCAAAAGCGTGTGGTGCCCGGCTATCAGAATAAATAGTGACTGGGGTCGAAAAGACTTGCCTTACAATAAGCAGGCTTCTAAGGGAGGTATCAGCTAAGTCCACATGGAAGAAGCACACCAGCCTGTGTGATCCAAGGATCGCAAATAATAAAATCCAAATCCAAATCCACACCAGCCTGTGTGATCCAAGGATCGCAAATAATAAAATCCAAATCCACTGGCATCAGCGCTTCAGTGGTGAACACCCTGTGCCAAGGCTGCGTGCCTGTGGGAACCCAAAGCCCTCTGCACGTGGATGAAGCCGCCAGTGAACCCCGACCAAGCACAGGGAGGGATGTAAATAGCCCAGCCATCAGACAGACAGCATTGCTCAGTCAGTCACGGCAGAAGTCACGAGGTTAAAGGTAACACCTTACGATTTGATCTCCCTTTTCACCCACTGTAAACGTGTTTCCGTTTTGAATGTTTTCTACTCTCATTTTGATTGAGATGGCTCTGTTTTCTCCATGCGTTGTTGGTTGGTTGGTTTGAAGGGGGCAGGGGTTTTCTTCCTGTTTGCTTTGTTTGGTTTACTGTATGTGAAATCCAGGAGAGCTAGAGCTATGGTCCCAGTAACTGGATTGATAATTGTCGTGACGGGCAGCGGGGGAGGGGGCGGAATGGGGAGCTAAACAATGAGTACCGACAAGACCATGTTCTGAAACTGATTGGAGTGATGATTGCACCAATCTTCTGGAGATAATTGGATGATTAAATTGTATGATATGTGAAGTGTATGCCAATAAAAGTATCAGAAGGAGGAAGAAGTCTACCACTGAACCACGGAGCCAACACTACCCCCCCCCCCTCCACAGGTGTATGCATGCAGGTGAGCAAATGTTGCATTCACGCCGTGGGAGTGTGGGGAAGACAGGGCAGCCGCCCAGGGCAATGTTATCTGCCTGTGTTTTGAGCCCTCCGGGTGGAGGTGGAGGACAAGAGGGAGGCTGCTGCAACATCCCAGGTGACGGGGAGTGAGGCACGCAGCAGGAAGCAGGAAGTGTATGGCAGGTGCCAGGTGTGCCCTCGGTCAATGCCGCAGGAGCCAGAGGGCGGTGTCAGCAGTGTGGGCGTGTGGAAGAGGAACAGGAAGCACTCAGCACAGGGGACGAGCCAGGGCAGTGACACATGTCAAGGCACCCAGAGATGACCTCTGAGCTCATGCTAACCGCCTAGCAGGCTGGGAGGGAGGGGGCTCACTGCCTGGAGGGGCTCCATGGCTCTCCCTGTAAAAGTCCCGAGTCACCCTCTAGAGCAGTGGTTCTCAACCTGTGGGTCGCAACCCCTTTGGGGGTAGAAGGATCCTTTCATTGGCCGCCCAATTCATAACAGTAGCAAAATGACAGTGATGAAGTAGCAATGACAATAATGTTATGGTTGGGGGTCACCAGCACGTGAGGAACTGTGTTAAAGGGTGGAGGCGTGAGGAAGGTTGAGAGCCACTGCTCAGGAATGCGACTATTGGCCTGTCCCGTGCAGCGGAAGGACGGTGGTGAGCATCGAAGACAGGCAGAAACCGTTTGTTCAGTGGATGAATGGACCGTGTGTCCGTGGGTCCCTAAGAGCTGGGAACCAGACTGCGTGCGGAGAACAACGTCCTTCCTCGCCCTTCAGGCCGGGAACCCCACCCCACCTGGGCCACACTAGACAGGCCTGTGCAGACAGCAGGGATCCTGGTGAGGCGCGCCGGGGAGGCGTCAGCCATGTGTGATCCAGGGGCCAGCAGGTGGGGAGAAGGTGGGATGGAAGCAGGACGGGGGGATGGGGGGCGGTGGGTGAGTGGCGTGACTCAGTGAAGGGCGAAGGCACATCTGAGGGTCTCTTCTCCAGCGCTTCACCCAAGTCAGCCCCTGAAGGGGCTCTACCCTTCCCACCGGCAGACGGGGACCCCGAGGCCTGGCGCCCAACCTGCTGACCTTCTGTTAACTGACATGCCACGCAGGAGCAGGGCATGACACTGATTTATCAAAGGTGAGCTGGCGGGGATGGCAGACCCTGGCAGGGATGAGGCAGTCTCTCTGTAAGGGCTTGGAGAAGGGGGTGTGGAATGCTGAACTTTCTCAGGGCTGCCCCGGAGCTTCTGACCGCCTCCAGGTTTGGGAGCCCCGGGTTGGATGACCTGACGGAAGGGGCAAGGACTCTGGTCCTTAACATGGTGGCCAGGGTCCTCACAAGGCAGGCAATGTCCTTCCTCACAAGGTGTGAGGCACTGCCCTCAGCCCTCTCGTACAGCCCACAGTGATCTTGGGGGCTATTACCCCCATTTTACAGCTGAAGGGCAGTCAGCAGGGAACATCACAGGAGGACTTGGGCCCCTACCTGACCGAGCACTGGCCCAGTGGGGGTCTGAGGACCAGGGGGTGGGGGGTGTTGAGACACCTGTGGGTAATACAGAAATGACTGATTCTGAGAGACATGGCCAGTGGTCGAAACAAACAGGTGCAAAGGGGCAAGGGAGGCAGTGAGGAGAGGCAAGGTGCGGGGCGGGGGGCGAGGGAGCAGGGTAGCGGGGGTGCTGAGGTGGTAGATGGAGCAGATGTTCACCAGCAGCTGTGAACTTGAGTTCCTCACGAGATGCTGCAAACACACGTGTGCGGGGTGGTCCCTGTCATCAGCAGCGCCCACCTGTACCGTCCACTCACCATGTCTCAGCCCCACACAGAGGTCAGGAGCAGACTCTGGTGGCTGGTGGTATATATTGGAGGCTAGGCCCCGCCGCGCCGCCCCAGACTGTGACCTAACTAACCTCTCAGGGTCCTCATCCAGGAAACAGGCCTGTAAGGATTCTGTGCGGTTTCTGGGTGTCCAGTCCCCAAAGCATGTCTGTCCCTGACAGGGCATGGCTTCCTCCCTCCCTCACCAAGCTACCCCCCAGGAGGGGGAGTGTGCCAAACAGGCCCACCAAGCTGGGGCCTCAGTCTTTTCTCCAAACCCCAGCCCTGACCCACCCCCACCCCCATTCCCCCCGAGACCTGGGGAGAAGGACAGCATGTCCCCAATCATTGTCACCTCCTCCAGAACTGACCAGGCCCTCACACACCTCGCAGCTGTGCAACCTGAGCCAGTCAGTTGTGGCTCGGCCTGTATGCCTGGCTCAGACTGGGGCAAGTATGGGGGAGTCTGGCCCAGCCCTGAGTCTGGCCCCCCAGGACATAAGAGGGTCTCCCTTGCTCCCAGGAGAGCAAGATCCCAGGGGCAGAGGGGATTTTAGACAATGCTGTCACCATCTTCTACCGCAGTCAGGAAAGCAGGGGCCCAGAGGGCACACACAGCTGCCAGGACAGAGGCGTCCGTCTGTGTCTCTGGTCCCGCCCCAGGTCTGGAAGGCGGCAGGGACCCAGAAGGTCACATAAGTCACTCCTGCCTCTGCTGCAGATGCAGCAAGTGCCTGCTTTGTGTGGCATCTGGTAGCGCCAGGCAAGCGTGGGCACGAGAGGCCACCTCAGGCCACTGGAACAGTGGCTGCCAAGTAAGGGACCACAGCCGTGCGGGAGCCTGGGTGGGCCCCTGCAGGAGAAGGTGATGTTGACGAGCAGCCCTGGCCACTGGGGTCCCGGCAGGGGAGGGGGGTTGAGGGCCAAGCCCCAAGGGCCCCTCTACCATGTCCAGTAGGGCCCTCGGTCCCTCGTGGAGGCCCGGGCTGCCATTGTTACCTCCTAGAAAGCATATACCAGGACGGGGCACAAATGTCACAAACACCTAAAACAGGCTGCCCTATGGATGCCAGCCCAGCCTCTGCCCAGCCTCACACTGAGGAAGGGGGACTCTTTACAGCCTCTGCTTAATTAAATCAATAAACCACCAATGCGGATCTGGCTGGGGGCCAGGACTTTTAGACGCTCCTTGCTGAGGGGCGCACTGACTGAATTAACAGCTGCCGCGGCAGAGCAAAAAAGAAGAGACGGAGAGAGGAGGTGGGAGGGGAGGGATGCCAGCCTTCGACAGTGGGTCAGAACCAGGTTGGGTGCCCAGGTCCCCAGGGCCTTCTCTGGACCACATGGCTGACCCACCCTTGTGGCCCCAGCACCCTGTTCCCACCCTTAGGCTTGCCTCCCCTTCCTCTTCCAACTTGGCTTCAGGGAAGGCTCTGCTATCAGTCATGTACACGCTAGTGAGAACATGAGGCCTGGCAAGACGGCAGCAGTGCCCTGATGCTACCCTGTTGTAGGGCAGGGGGACCTGGCCTCAGGGGCCAGGCCGAGAGGTCCTGAACCACAAGCCTGAAATGCCGGGCTCTTGCTCTCCTCACTCTCCCAGTCTGCGTGTGCACTCAGAGCGTGCAAGAGCCTTCCGGCTGTGGGAAAGAGCGGCATGGCCAACTAGACGCCGGCCCGGGGCAGCTACAGACGACAGGTTCCTGCCAGGCCTGCTTCCAGCTTGAAAGGGTCTAGGTGGGCTCAGGCGGGATCCACTGTCCTGCTGGACAAGTGTCCTTGCACACGCTCTGGTCGGGGCCATTGGGCACCGCTGGCTCCTTGATGAGCTGGAGGCCTGGCCTGCGCCAGGGTCACGTGCATCCTTATCTAGAGCCCATTGGAACCCAGGGCCTATTTCTCGACTGCTGTGCAGCTGCTAACCCCAAGCTCCCGCCACGTCCCATCCATAATATGGGACCATGACCGGTGCGGCTCCCATGGGTGGGAGGGGCATGTGCTAATGAATGCTGCCAGAGCCTCAGATGAAAAGGAAGGAGCTCTCTGCAGGGGGAAGAATCTTAGAGACCCCCTGGTGTCAGGCTGGAAGCTGGGCCCAGACACCTGCCAGGTCAGGGCCGTCATGCAGCCACCTCTAGTCCCTGGCCCAGCCCTCCCCCGCACTCACTCCTTGAGAGACCTGGAGGAAACCCTCTCCCCACCTGGGTCCCTGTGAGATGCCCTATGATCCAGCAGCCCAACACCAGGGGACAGCAGCTTTCTGGTCACCGCTCTCTGCTTGACTGGGGTCTGTTGAGCCTCCGCCCGGGCCAGTACCCTGAGGGTGCCTGCCATCCTGCCCTCCCAGGGTAGGGCGGGGTCAAAGCTGGGGTGGGGGGAGAGATTCGGCATCAGCACATGCACAGGGTTAGGGTCCATGGTCACATGCCCCAAGATGCCTCAGCAGGGAAAGCTGATCCCAGACACACACACACACACACACACACACACACACACACATCAGCCTCCTGTCCCCTGCCCCTGGTAGCGATCACAAATGGACCATGCCGCTCTCTCCACAGCTCCCCGCCCTCAGCCTGGGCAGCCCCTAGCCCTTCTGACGCGGGTTCCCGGCAGTCCCCGCCTGGCCACTGGAGCCAGGAAGCAAACAGGTCACGTGTGCCCTTGAAGCTCTGAGTTACGCCTGGTACAGTTGCGGCCTCTTCCTGGAGGGCTCCCCACCAGGTCTCGAAGGAGACTCGGGATAGTGGAAGGGAAGTGAGGGGCTGATCTCAGTGACAGGAACGATGAGGGGGCCCGGGGGTGGGAAGCATCTGGATAGGACAATTAGAAAGTGCATTGGAGGACAGTGGGACTCCCCCCGCCCCCCTGTCAGAGGAGAGGAGGCCAGGGGAGTGGAGGAGGCAGGGACCAGTTTCCTCATGACTGGCTGAGCCCCTCCACCCAGAGGCCTTGTAGGCCTACCCCAGCCTGGGACAGCCCTGACCATGGCTGTCAACTGCTTTGGGGGACAAGGACATTTGCAACCTTGTCAGAATGGCCTGTTGCTCTCCCATCCCCGAGTGGAGGGTGGGAGCCTGGGATGCATAAACGATCTTTGCCACCTGGCCTCAGGGCTGACAGTCCACTTACTAGGCCAAGCAGAGCCCATGCCGCAGGGGCATGTCCGCCATCATTGCAGCCCAGGGGCCAAATGCATGACGGCCAGCTCAAGACACCAAGCCTTGCACCGCGTCTACATACCGAGGACAGGAGACACTGCCACCCCTCCCCCTCCCAACTGACTCCTGGGGGCAGCAGGTCTCAGAGATTCTCCCTGGAAAACTCAACATCTCCACCCACCTTTCCTGACCTCTGGCCACTCAACACTCCCCTTCAGAGCCACCCGAGCTTTGCCCTTCACCAGGAGGCCCACTGGGATGGGCCCCCACCAGCTCTTCAGAATGGCAGAAGTGTGCGTGTAGTTCTTACCCAGCCTTAACAAGGGTGGGGCTTGCCAAGCTTGCCCTGCCGCCAGGCCCACGGCTTCTGCATCGACCACCAAGGGAGCAGGAATGTCTTCCAGGCCTCCTTCTGAGAACTTGGTTATTTCTCCAGGGAGGACACTGGTCCCTTGACGGGTCACTCAAAGTACTCCACGCTCACTGCCATCGCGTCTGCTCCGGAGCACAGAGACCCGACAGGACAGGGCAGACTGCCCCCTGGGAGTTGCTGAGCCTGTCACTCTTCACAGAAGCAGAAAGGCTCATCTTTCTCAGGAAGGGTGGCTGATGGGTTCAGCTGACTGAGCGGAAGAAACGGTCCCCATCTGCAGGAGCCCCCCGCCCCTGTTCCGGTGAGAGGAGGAGGGTCTGTGAGACGTGGCTGCCACAGACTAGCCCAGCTGTCTAAGTCTCTCCTGACCCACTGCCAGTGACCCCGAGATAAATGGAGCCTTGCTGTGACAATGAGCTCTCCTTCCGGGGGGAATGACCAAAGTCATGTCCCAGAGCTTCATGTGGCTGAGCTTGTCAGAAGTCCTTCTCCGGGCCCCGAGGGTCTTGACAGCAGGAACCCAGAGGGAAACACACCTGCTGGCTTACAGCTTTCCACTGGCGTACACACACACACACACACACACACACACA